>NC_049171.1:31388897-32035524 GCF_009769625.2 Cygnus olor
ATTTGAAGGGAACTCCTAGTGCATTTGGTCAGAACTGGCAAAGCCAGCAGCTGCGTGGTGTAGGCAGCAAAGCCTGAGTCGGAGCCCAGGCTGCCTTTGGTGGCAGCTGTTCTACACGCTCTGCAGCTTTGCTTTTTACTCCAGTTTCTCAGTTTATCAATGACAGCTTTGAAGATGCATTTGCATAGCCCAGCTGATAAATGTCTCTATTATTATGGAGAAAAAAAAATTGAAAGTCTGCATTCAGTAAATTACGAAGTACTGTGAGTCTGTTTTGTCATACTCTGGTTTTGTGGTTAGAAAGTAAGTTCTGGTAGCTAGAGAAGTGTTACAAAACAGCCCAATTAAGCAATTGTGTTAGATGACTGCAGACAGAGAGACCAATTCCTGTTTAGATTTAGTTAAGTACGGATGGTGAAAGAATAATATTAGCTTAAGTTTTCTTGGTTTTCTTCCTCTAGTAATGTAGTGACTTCAGACCACAGGGAAAAAAAGGGGCACTACTTCTGTCATGTCAAGAAAACAATAGTTTTCTGTCCTTCTTACGCTGTGGCACCCACAGCTGCCCACAGTACTGAGGTGAGGCCACACTAGTGAAGAGTGGAGTGGGACTTTCACTTCCCTCAGCCAGCTAAATTGGGATACTCTTACATGTCTGTATTCCTTGTACACACAGGCCCAGCACAGCCATCTCCCATCCCTTCCCTTCTGTGTGTAGTCGTTGGTGTGAAGGCCATTTTAGGGGTAGGGGAGGTACATGGTGCATCTCAGTGCACTGGTTCCCGGACAGTCCAGATCAAGGACCTCTTCTGGGAATGCCATGTCTCGCTTCTAGCCCTTACAGCTGAGTTTTCTCATGAAAAATTGAGATTTCAGTGAGAAAATAAGGATTTGGGGGACATGAGGGAAGGTGTGATGAATGCTGCGATCTCACTCTGACATGGAGATAATACATGAGCAAGCAGAGGATGTGACTGGCCTTACAAGCCTGGAAATGTTCCTGCGACCCACAGGACAGACATAACCCTGGTCTGTTGTTAGGATTTCAATTTATCCCTAGCCCGAGGCCAGACTGTCTGAACCTGTTCAGTTACAAGGCCCTTGGATGACAGCCTGACTTACTGAAATCAGCTGAACAGCTCCAGTCCTCAACAGGACTAGAATTTTGGCCTTTATCTTATGCATTTTTTTTAATAAATGCATACATATGTGTGTGCAAAAGAAAGAAGTCAGAGGTGCTGCTGTTCTGTGTTCATTGAATAACTGAACATATTTCAGTCTTGCCATCTCTCCACTCAAACCAGAAACTGAGGCCAAATATTCCTTTTTATTTAAAACAATACCATGATTTTCAAAGAAGAATCACAACATGATTTTTTTTTTTTGCATAAAAAATTGGTAACTAAAGTCTTAAAAATACAGGTGACAATCAGAACTTTTTATTTAAAGTTATTTATAGTTAATAGTTTCTGAAGAGCAATATTTGTGTCTTGAGGGGGGCAACTATCACAGTAGCAAACTGAGACTAAGGTATGAATATTACACTTGCTGTGACAATTGTACTAGCAGTCCTTTGTTATGAGTGGATATAAAACTGTATCTTATAGGAAAAGACCTCACCATCTGTTTGTTATGTTCTACAGATTCACCAGTTAAAAGTGTGTAATACCAGACTGCTAAGTATCCATCTGAGTTCTCAGCCCCCTTTCTTTCCTACCTCTCTCAGTATCATTTTTACTTTATGTGAATATTCACATTACTGTTTTCACAAATGTCAACAGTAAAAAAATACGTTATTTCTCTTTTTTTATGTTTATATTAGAGATTCTGTCAGCTGTCTTGGTAACAAAATCTAAGCTCAGCATGTAACCTAAGGTAATAACCATAACTTTGAAAGACAAAGAAAAAGTTTGTCATGTGAGGAATTTGCAAATGAATATCTATTGTTCACATTGTTGATTAGTGACTATGTATGAATCACCAGATGTAGAATTCAAGAGAATAGATGATATCGGTTGTCTAAGAGCACATGACATAAGTGCACTGTAATTTAAAATCATGCTGTTTTTCCAACCGGTACTCCTCTGTGTAACTGAAACAAGAATATATAGTAATCACACTTAGAAAACACGACGGTGCTGAAGGCAACAGCTTGTACATGATAGTTTTACTTTCTGCTGGGTGAATACAATTGTGGTAGTGTAAACTTCCATGTATAACTGTTATTCCTAGTGATTCCCTTGTAATTAACCAGATGAAGATACCCTGAGTATCTATGCTAAGGAATTCTAAAAAGTCTTGATTGTTAACTTCATTTTTTCACATATAAAAACAAGTGTGTTATGAAAAATATATTATGGACCTTTGAAATTAATTTATTTCTGTGTTTGAATAAACATTCAGTTAATTTAAAGCCCTTAAATAATAACATTTATGGAAAAAAAAAAAAAGTGTTGCATTTTAATCCTCCTGATTCTAATTTCTGATTTCCTCCCATGCACTTTTAATCATATAAAATATTGAAAAATTTAAAAAGTGAAACCCTTCATTTACATAATAAGGAAAGGGGAGAGGGGGTCAATAGTGTAGATTCTATATACTTTACTCCTCAGAAGGCTGCATGTTTTTGCAGTGCTTGTTTTGCTATGCACATGTGTATATAGCACTCTAATGCCAGGCAATATCAGCATCACAACTGTTGCATGTATGTAATAAAATTCAGAATGTAGACTGTGTCTACCTGTTCCTAAAAAAATAATAATACAAAATTTAATAAGGCCTTTCCTCCATCAGTTATTATACATTAAACATCATCTTGGTGCCTACGCTTATTCTGCAGGCTCCTGGAAGATCACATATAATGCCTTTGCTAGCTCCAGTAGAGCTTGATATCTGTTCAATCAAGTTCGCCTTCTGGGCATTTCTAGAGATTCTTACGGTCTCTGCATGTATATAATGCTTTCTGTCTGAAAATGAAACCATTACCACAGTGAGTTTTCAGAACTGCTGAACTCCTAGGCATCTGCGCAGCCTGAGGAAAAGTCATACCATACAGATTGTTCTGCTTTTTGTTTTTGTAAGAATTGTGAACAGTTCAGCTGTGGTTTTGTGGACAACGAGATACAAAAAAAGAGGTACGCATCTGTAAAATGCAAAACATAGACATGTGGAAGACAGACTAAGGACCGTATACTATTTTCTCTTTATTTATATGGTATAGAATGGTGTTTGGGATTTTTGTTGACAGGACTGCAGGTAACTTACATAGTGTTTAAACCAATGTGACAAAATAGCACAGGCTTGCTTACCCTGTGTCACAACCCCCCACTGGGCCTCCATTTCTGTTAATTTATTAGTGGCTTAAAGGAGCTGAAATTTTAAAATCAGAGGGTAAAAAGAAGGTTTTCAGAGTATATCATACATCCTTACTTATATAGTTTTCTGAAAACTACCCATCAAACCTTAGGAGACCTCTACTGCTGTTATTCTGTGTTCTTTCTGAATTGCCATAAGTGTGGCTCAGATATTATTTATTTATTTGTTTGTTTGTCTATTTTTGCAGTAAGTACAATAATTTTTTTAAAGGCATGGGGGAATATTGTTGAACATGGTTTAGATCCAAGCCTCCCTTTTGAGCAGTGTACGATTCAGCCTTACCCGCAGGATCTGTCCAAAAGATTGCCAACCACTCTGTTGTTGCCTGATCCTTTTTTAATCTTACAATTCAGTTACATTCTAAAGCTTCCTTTATCTTACTGACATTTTACGTATACAACTCACGGTAATGCTGCTATCCTTTCAACTAAGGCAGGCTATCGCATTATGCTGTTGATGGACTGTAGTGGCCATCCATCAGAGCTGTGTTCCCCTTATCTTTGAAAGAATGTTTCTCCCCGTTTTTAGAACAGAGATTTGGTTGACACTCCGGATCCCATGTAACACTTTCGGAAGTATTAAGGAAATCCTGTGACTAGTCATGGAAAACTCATGCCAAACACTGTTATCAGTTATAAAGAGTAAGTTTGTATAAGTCTGTCAGCTCATCGCATATTCTGAGTATTCATCACAAAAAAAAAAAAAAGGAGCCACCATTGACTGGGGACTTGAACTCCTTGAGAGTCTATGCAAAGTGTGAAGGGACTTATTCCTACTTATTTCTTATGCAAATAATATGGTAAACAGAAATACTGAAAATGGTCTGGTTTATTGGTAGAGACTTGGAGTGATTTTCCACTGTTACCGATCTTATTCTCTGTGAAACTGGCATTTATAATCTTGGCGTTGACATTTATATCATACTGTGAAGGGGTTTGGAAGTTCTGTTTATCATGTTTGCTCATATTCTGTAATACGCTTTGGATAGATGATTCCCATCTGGGAAGAGTGGGCATAATGCACTCATCTTGCTCAAAAGGAGGGATTACCTGCTTGAGCCAAAACAATATGTAGCACAGACATTGGAAAACAAGTGATTACGGAGCTGACGATGCTGTCAGAATTCTAATGAACTCAGTATTACTGTTTTTACCTAAGCCAAGAGGTTGAGATTGTTTTCTGTAAACCGAGATGAGAAAATTCACTGCCTACATTTATGTTCCAAAAACAGGGACTTTTTTTTGCAAGTTTTCTATTGAAGTATATAATTTCTGAGTTCATCCATAATATCCAGAGATTGGTTAATTTGAATATAAATGCTGAGACAGTGGGTCTTGGAGCCAGATGTATTGAAATTGCTGCCCCAGTTATTACAGAATTCATAGCTAACATGTTTAATATGTCTTCTGCAGTGGCAAATTACCATTTTGCTTGGTGGTTTATTGAAATTAATTTAGTACCTAAGAAGCCTGTCTTCTCATTTAAATAATTATTGACCTACTTTTTTTTTTTAAGCAAACCTGGTGGCAAAAACTGCACTCAGTTGGTAATATAGGGATATCTTTCTGAATAAAATGACTGGCTTGTTTTAATCAAGAAGAAATTAAGAGTTCAGAGGTAAGTGAAAAAAATAATTAGAATCAAAGAAAGGCTTCCATATTAATAAGAATTTAAATGTTCAAAAGAAAATTACTATGACTAATAAGAGACATGAAAAAACATGTAAATGATAGGACATTTGCCAACTGTAAGCTGCAGGGGTTCTCCTACCTACCTTCTACTTAAGCATCTTTGTGGGGACCCTGTTCAGTTACCTAACTTTGCTGTGTCAGTCCAAAATTTCCCAAAGTCCCCTTCAACTTAAAAGGCATCCAAATGTTGCACCTTTTACCCCACAAAATCAGGAAGCGCTTTGTTACGCCCTTCATAACCATTTGGTAGTTTAAACATTCAAAGTTGCTGGGGAGAATGAATGAGCTCCCGCAGAAGTGCTGGGCAGAGCCCATGGGCTGCTTCAAACCTGCCTGATAAGTGCCCACTAAAGTCGTCATAAAGGCTGTCCTTGCTCCTTTCTCTGTCAGCTGGACTTTGAGACAAGAGCAGAAACAGGGAGAAGTGGCCCTATCCTGCCTGTTTTGGAAAGAGTCCAAGGGCCCTTATTCCTGCCACAAGGACATGGCCAGGGCTCTGTCTGCCAGGCAAAATTCTCCACTGCCTGTCCACAAGTGGTGTGGAGTAGTAGCATGTGGCTAGTAGATACCTGGGCAGGCATATTGACCCTTCTTCTTAGGAGGGTTTCATAGTATATATGGCAAGGGATGACTGAATGTGTACACAGCTGAGCTAAGGACTTCACATGTCAAATATGCTGCTCTCCTTAAGAAATAATACAGACATATCCATTATCTATTTTTCATCATTATTGTGCTACTACCACAGAGGTAGCTTTTATTTTCTGAAAACAACTGTGCAATACTTCTTTCACTTGGATTATAGAAATGACCTTTAAGGGCAAAGTCCATGTGAAACACTGAGTGTAACAGACCAGGACACTGCTTCAATGCACTATAAAAGTCAGTCACTATGTGCTGTGCAAACAACTCTTGAAGAAAGGAACCATAGAAAAGCAGTTGTGCAAGGATATGCATATGAAGGAGGTAAGCATAACTCGTCATCCCCATATTGTCAGTGTTTACAGTTCTTCCATGGTCTCCATACCAGAGTACCATGCCTCACCACACCATGCATACACGTATATGCTATGCATGAATAGGTGTGCCTGCATGGATGTGCAGGAAGCAACAAACATGAACAGGACAGTTGTATTGATAATAATGGTGGGTGAAGGTAGACATACTGTCTTAAAAATCTAGGACAACAGGAAATAATGTCTCATTAAAGCCATATGTAAGAAACAGACAACTCATCCATTAAGTCATGATTGATTCACGTTCCAAAACTCCCATATCAAAATTCAGAGCAATTACAGCTGAATCATGCAGACAAGGAGACGACCTCTGAGCTGGAGTAGGTATTGCCAAGACAAGATATAGCAGCAGGGGTGGGGAGAAGGGAGGTGCTGCATCAAAATCTTGGGCAGAGCCCAGGGCCACACGATTAGATCAAAGTATCAGTGTTTAATTTAAGTTCCTTCTGTCCGATATGAAGAAAAGATTAAAAATATAACAAGCTACCTGTTGCTTGAAATATTAGCCTGAAATATGAGCTTTATTAGGAGTAAATCATTCTGCTGTGCCTCTCTCTACAAACTGTTGCCAGATAAAGGAGGAGCATGTACTGCAGAGGCAAGGGGGAGCAGAAGCAAGGCAAGGTTGGCCAATGCAGTTGTATGCAAAAAGTGTCCTACCTTTGGCTCGAGAGGGCCCTTGTGAATCCTGGGTGTGATCTTCTTTGTGAAAAGCCTATCCACTTACATTTTCTTGATTCCCTTCACATGGTGACTTAGTGAAACCATGAAAAGATGATTTAAGCATGAAGTACAAGAGGTCTGTGAGTCACAGTCAAGCCGTACCAGTTCATTCAATGAAGTGTTCCACACTAAACCAGATATTATTTGAATTGACTGTATTGGTTGAAGATTTCCCTGCTCCTTTGTGCAGCATACTAATAAGGCGCATAGTTAATTAAGCTACCTACCAGGAACACAGCAATGCATCTTTAGAAGGCTTGTCCTGACAGAGCGAGGGATCAAATAAAGAATGCTTTGAGGACATGGTAGCACTCAGGAAAGTTGAAAGTGTCAAAGTTTCCTGTCAGCACTCTCTAATGACTAAAGTATTTCCAGGCATCTAATCCCCATACCATGAATGTGCAATTCCATTGTAGTTGCAAGGGACAGACGTCTCACTCTCAAGTTGCAGAGTGCTGCACTTCTTCCTTGGCCCGTTGCCTCTATCGTAATGTCTATGTGTGCCAGTACCGAGGCTGTCACTGCACAGTAGCGTCCTACAGCTCTGAGAAAGTGCAGACTCTCCATTTCTTATGGATCTTCAGCCTCCGTTCTTTTCTCCAGTAGAAGTGTGCCAGTCCTGTTGGCTCATTAAAAAAGTATTGATAGACAGACAGGTTTCTCCTATATGAGTTTATTGTGGCAGCTTCATGCTTTCTTATTTAAAATATGCATAAGTTTATAGAACGACATACACCCCGACACAATGATTTAAATAAAAAAATCTCAGTGTTCTCCAAATACATAATATACTTGAAATACAACAGGCTTAGCAAGATTTTTGTCTTGTTAGTACCTATGTGATTAAATATATCTTGGGGCAATACATTCCCATTATCACTTTGGGACAGAAATTCTCTCAATCACTTAGCTAAAATAAGTGTGACATTGTTATTTCCTAAGCAACCCTCACTCTGCATTCTCTGCTTATGTAATGTTGATTAGAGAGTTTGAGAATATGGAAATGGAAAAATCCTAAAACCTGACCATGTTTCTGCGTTTGCTGCCTTTTTGGATGTGTGGGAATATAGGTATAATGACCACTGATGGAAAAATTGCAGAGCTGTCTTTCCATACGTGGACTAGAAAAGTTCACATGCTGCGATAAATGTGTGGTAAAATGTGCCACATAAGAGCACAAATTACCTAAAAAGAGTTAAATATAGGTGTCCTAGAGAAACAAAAGCAGTAGGCCAAATTGGAAGAGCTGTTGCCATTAGAAGCTGTTGCCTCTGGAGCTGGAGACTGGTTTTGTCATATCAGTCTGCTTGTTGGATATAAAAAACCACCATGACTGGAATAAAACAACATAATTGATATTGCTTACAATGACTATTTAATTATTAACAAAAGGAAATGATACACTGGAAGGAACAGCATTGCAAGGAATAGATAGTTTTGCCTTTTCCATATGCCTCTATAGAACGTTACTGCTGCTGATAGCTTTGAGAGTGAGTCTGTTCTTGGAGGGGCCTAAGAAATCTTGTGGGATAAAACACAGGGGAGACAGTGGGATAAAAGCTGCAAAGCTGAAGATGGGACAGAAATCCAGTTACTGGTCCTGAGGACAATTCTAATCTCTTTGTTAGGGATTCTAATCTGTTTGTTTGGTGAAGGACCTAGAAGGGAAGACGTATGAGGAGAGGTATGAGGAGAGGTATGAGGAGAGGCTGAGGTCCCTTGGTTTGTTCAGCCCAGAGCAGAGCAGGCTGAGGGGAGGCCTCATGGCGGCTTGCACCTCCCTCACAAGGGGAGCGGAGGGACAGGCGCTGAGCTCTGCTCTCTGGGGACAGTGACAGGACCCGAGGGAACGGCATGGAGCTGGGACAGGGGAGGGTCAGGCTGGGTGTTAGGAAAAGGTTCTGCACCCAGAGGGTGGTGGGGCACCGGGACAGGCTCCCCAGGGCAGTGGTCATGGCACCGAGCCTGCTGGAGTTCAAGAGGCATTTGGACAATGCTCTCAGACACATGGTCTGATTTTTGGGTGGTCCTGTGTGGACCCAGGAGTTGGACTCAATGATACTTGTGGGCTGGGATATTCTACGATTCTATGTTTCCTTCAGTAAAAAGAAGTCTACTTATTATGTATTATAAATATCTGAAACAATGTGTAGAAGGACTGATAAATTCTTTTATGGAGAGAGAGATCTTGTTTGCTATCACAGGTAGCCTATACAGTCTATTATCTATATACTCTTTATTAACAGTATGTTATGTATGATATAGACCAGTGAGAGAAATGAGGATCAACTTTTCAGTAAACCTCCTTCATTTAAACTGCATTCAAATGAGCTAGGTTTTATATTTTAAAATTTAAATTTTGTTTCCAATAAATCCAAATAGCTTTACTCATGCAAATCATCCAGCTCACCAAATGAATGGTTTCTGACTTTTAAGTAGCTGTTCAAGAATGCATTATCATTTTTTCATAATCTTTTTTCTCTTATGAGAGTGGGTGTCATGTGAGTCATTTCTTTTTGAGTTGTATAAGCCAAAGGCTTGAGTATGCCAGCTGGCTAAATTAACTTCCCAATTAATACAAATATTCTAACACAAATAGCTGTTTTTCTCAGTAACCACTATCACACCTTACTATACTGTACATAATATTCATTCACACAATAAGGGTACCAGAAAATTACTCTGTGGCATGTGTTGACATATATAAAACATTTACATCTGTAGTCTTAAAACAGAGATACTGTCTTAAACATTTAAATAAAGAAGATTTTAAAAATACAAATTATACAGAGGTAACAAAAAATCTTGGTAGAAAATATTGAATGGTCAAGGCTTGTTTTGAGATGGAGGATTTTAAAATGTTCCCAGAAGAAAACATTTTCAGCAAGAAATGTTTTAGCATCTTTTTAATATATTTAAACAGAAAATTGGTGCCATGAAAGAAGGTGTCATGGCCTAACGGCCACCGTGACTGTCCTGACTGTTCGTGACCACCCCCCCTGGGTCTCCCTCTACCTCCCCCTGGCCCAGGGTCCCACACCATCTCCAGGCTCCAGCTCCCTGCAGCCCAGCCCTGCCTGACCATGGGCCCCACTGACCGGGCCCACCTGCAGGCCCACATCTCAGCCTGGCCTTGGCCTGCCCCATTCCCCAGGAGGTGCCTGGTGCTGGGGCTGCCCCAGTTCCCCTCACTGCCCTGCTTCTGGCTGAGGTGGTGGGACACCCCTGGTGCCAGGCCCTGCCCTGACAGCCCCAGCAGCTGTTCCCAGCCCAACCCCAGGGAGCCATCAACCCCCCAGTGCTTTACAGGCCTGCTTTCAGTTCTGCATAAACATACCTCAGCCATATTTCTTTTTCTTTCTTTCTTTCTTCTTCTTTTTTTTTTTTTTTTAATCCACAAATTTCTATTTAAAACACAGCTATGTTACAAAGCCTGCTTTCTTGAGATAAAGAGCATATGCTTGCCAAACCTTGAAAGGCAGAAATTTTCCATTCTTCACAGAGGAATACCTGTTGTTAGATTTATTGAGTGTTTCTTGACCAAAAAGCAGGTACCTTCAGAGTCTGCTTTTTAATATATTTTTAACTTACAACTGAAGACTTCATGCAAGTATGTCTTACGAGTAACAATAACCAAGCTTACCTAGATTTTCTAACAGAGATGAGAGAATGGTATGAAAAGTTAAAGCAAGTAAAAACTAACATCTAAAATACAGATTTTAGTGTAGCACAGAATCACAGGATAATTTACATTGGAAAGGACCTCTGGAGGTCATTGAGCCAAGCTCCTTGCTCAAAGCAGGGCCAGTTCTCAAACTGGATCAGGTTGCTCCGGGTTTTGTCTAGTCAAGTTTTGTATTTCTCCAAGGATGGGCATCCCACCACTGCTTTGGGATCCTGTGCCAGTACCTGCCCATGCTGATGAGTTAGAATCCTGAGCCTCCTGTCCTCAGGCTGAACAAGCCAAGCTCCTTCAGTTCTCCTTGTACATCATGGCCCCCATGCCTCATGGCTTCTGTTGCCTTTCAAAGGCAATATAGCTTGGTCTCACAATACTGCTGGCCAGTTCCCTCAGCATGCTGTCTGAGCCTATGGGTTTATACCCAATGTGCTTGAGCAGTCCATAGCTCAATGCTCTTTTACTACAGGCAGTACTTCTCTCCCCCAGAGTCAATCAGTCACTATGGAGATGCCTGAGGAAATACCTAGTTTGTAAAGACTGAGGCAAAGAAGGTACTTCCATGTGTTTTCAGTTTTGTTTTGTTTTTTTACCGACCCAGTTCAGCAGCTGGACACATATTTGCTGATATTCATTTTGCTGCTGAAGAACCTGCAGAAGCCATTTTTACCTTATTTCTCAACAGCTTCAAATCCAGCTGAGCTTTGGCTTTTCCCTGCATGCCTGGGCAATGCTACTACACTCCTCCCAGTTAGCCTGGCCCCACTTCCACCTTCTGTACACATCCTGCTTTTATTTAGGCTCAGTGAGGCACTCTCTTCACACCTGGCTCCTAGTCATACCATACACATTGCCTGCTTAAACATATGTAGGATTTTCAGAAAAACAAACAAACAAACAAAATGCTCTAAACTAGTTATATATTCCAAGAATTTTGGTTATAAAATATGTAGGTATTATTGATGGATAGCTTGAATAGCTTTGAAGTGCTTCACTCAGGAATATATCTACTTTGACATTTGGATTCATCAACAAAAATAATTTTTGAAATATTTTTTAAAGTCTAAATTTTGTCTTTTCCCTAGATGTATTGTATTATTTCTTACAGCCAAGATGCCTTTCTCTAAGATTCTTACCCACTTCTCTTCTTTACAGATGTATGGGTAAGGTAGCATGCCATCAGTCTGTATAGTTATTGTGTGAGTAAAAGACCACGGTAAGTCATCTAATAAATAATACTCCTGTACAGGAGTCATCTTAACTATTTTCTTGACTATTAGAAATTTAAATAGCTTAATTGGTTTATCATTGTCATCTATTTAATTTTATTCTAATACTTCTTTTATTCTGATACATTTTATATTCTAATACATTTAATTCATCTTAAAATATAATTCATCTGAGCACAGATCCAAGAGTTTTGTTCATAAAAACTATTGAATCGCAAATTGCCCGGAATCATACATATTTTTATGCTTCATTACAACCATTGTAACTTATACACAAATTACATCCTCTTATTTACTCATTTAACTGTCAGATAAGAAGAAAATGAAGTTATAGAAAATATGGAAATTGCAAAGAATTTACTTACAAGTGTTGGAAAAATCCTTAGAAAACAAATTATATATATTTTGAGATGATAATGTTAAATGTTAAAGCCATAATTATCTTTCATCTGTTTTATTGCCTGTATTTATGTCATGAAGGTGATTTATCCCATGAACCGAAAACTCCTTAACCATGCATTCTGTCTTCCTCCTCACATCTCACAGACTGAGCAGGAGGTTGTGCCACTCTGCACAAGCTACCCAGGTAGTATTTCAGCAAGGACAGCAACTGGGAGGATTACTTGTTCATACATGGTGCGTGGTGACTCAGTGGCTCTCACTGGAGCCTCTGAGGTGAGAGAAAATCTTCTCTCCTATCTGAGTGCCCATGGCACCTGGCTTTATAATTACGATCAGACTTGTATTCTGGTTTTGGTTCTGCTGAGTCACAACGATTCCTAATCCTGACCACACTGGAAAATTAAAGGATACTGTTTTGCCTAACTATCCTT
This sequence comes from Cygnus olor, assembly GCF_009769625.2. NCBI lineage: Eukaryota > Metazoa > Chordata > Aves > Anseriformes > Anatidae > Cygnus > Cygnus olor. The sequence goes on from NC_049171.1 coordinate 31,401,444, forward strand.
TTCCCAGCACTGACACTGATTTATTGATGTGTCATAAGTGATTTATTTAAAAAGTATTTATGATGCATGGCTTGCAAAATGTTACAAAACCCAGATACTTTCACAAGGTAAGCTTGTAGCTGCAAGTCAACTCAAGGCGTGAGCTATAACACATATAGAGATGGAAGATTCAGCCTTCTGAACGTCCTCTTCTTATGTCAAAGGGGAGTCATTCCAAGCTAGCCTTAAGATGCCTCATTTGGATTCCCACTGCAGGTCTTGAGGCATTCATGTAAATTGTTTAGTAACTTAATATTAGTAGATCTAGTCTTTCACTCCTGGATGTATTTTGGTAAGGATCAAAGATGTGCTGGGACAGCAACATGCCCTGTGCAGGCAGGAGGGCCACGGGCCAGGTTTACCTTGCAGACTGACTTGCACAGTGGCTGAGTGCCCTCAGGAAAATAATCTTGATATGCATCAAGTACTCATCAGGAAATACATTCATAAAGAACTCAGAAAAATTGTATTCTTCAGGACACAATTCCATAACTAAATACAAGAATAAAGTAAGAACAACCCCTCCACAGTCCACAGATCAGTTTAGTGGATATTTCTGGCTAGATCATGATAGATTTCCAAGGGGGAAAAATAAAAATAAAAAATAAAAAATAAAGGAACTGATTACATCATCTTTGGTTATCAGAACAGTTCTCCTAAGCCAACAAAATGAAAAAAGGGTGAAAAAAGTGCCCAAAATATTTTTATACCTAACTCTTAGAAATACTATGTAAGATTTCTGACAGAGGATGAGATGAGAGAAAGAAGTGTCTTTTTTCCATCTACTTCATGCAGTTGACAGTATTTAGCTGACTGCTTTTCCCTAGCGAGGCCTGATCAAGCGGCTATTTGCTTAATTTTACAGACATGGGTAACAAACTCCACTCACTTCAACACCACCTGGCTTTACAAAACCAGGGTTCTCATCAGCTTGAGGATGATAACGTGAACCACCATTGCAGCAGGTCACAAAAGACAGTAGAAAATCAGACACTTAGGAGGACAGTATACATTTTTCACAACAGTTTAAGTGACAGCCAGCCATAGCTGCTCAGCACTTTCCTTTCAGACCATATATACCATCTCTGTGCTGAAAAAAACACTTTTTGGATATGAGCAGTTCATACAAAGAACCAGTGGAAAGCTATTTTCTTTATATTTTTAGTAGGATCAGTTCTCTGATCATTTATTTCCTGGGATAAGCTCACCATGGAAGCAGCTCTAGGCTGTCAAAGTAGTAGTGCAGAATTTTTTTTGCATTTGTTGTTTATGCAAGGCAGGCTACAATATTAAAATAGGCAGACACATCAGGGGACGTGTCAAAATGCATCTCTAGGGTTTAAAGCAAGCAAACCAGTAAAGTAGTTTCTTGACCTAACAGTGTTCTTTCAACTTCATACTAACTCTAATTTATAAGAACCAGCTGGTTTGGCTCCAAGGCACTGCTAGAAATTATTAAGTCACTTAGCAAAACTTGAAATGATTACATGAAGCACAACGCCTTGAATCATAATTTAGTCAACAGCGTCCTCTGAACCCCTACTTTGCTTCAGTGTGTTTTCTGCCCCAAAGAGTCTTTCTTCTATTGGAATCCACGGGTGCCTAAATTTCTGTCCTAAACAGTCTCATACAACCCCCTGTGCATCTCCACAAAACAGGCTGTCCTCTCCTCCACCTACCTTAACGCACGACCCATCGGAAAGTCATTCTCAGAGCAGTGTCAGTGGTTTTTCCAAGTCTTAATAGTCGTGCTATCTAGCCTAGGGGGCTTCTTTCTTAGCTTGCTGGATTCTTTTAATCCTGGTGTTAGGATCTACATAAGCACATGAATGCTGGGGTAATGCAGAAGAGACCTAAACTCAAGGAGCAGGGAGTCCCCACCAATTTATCACTTGTGCAAAAGTCTTTAGGCATATCTGTTTTTGGCACCACAGCCCCTGAAGCAACAACCTGTAGCTGTTACTTGTTGTGGACTAAACTGTGCTTCTCATTACCTAAAACTGCTTGGATCCAACTGCTCATAGTCCTTCCTTCTAAGTCCCAGTCCAGTGGGCAGGTGCAGAAGATGTTGCTAGAAACACTTCTCTATAATACTAAGCAGCATTGTTGCATTATTAAAAGTCCTTCTCTGGCTTGGGCCTCTCATCTCTCAGACATCAGCAGTTTTCATGTACACACGAGGCTTTTTTTAAATGTTACAAAAGTGTGCTTTGTCATGCTCTTAGTCTTGGTTTTCTCATACCATTTGACTTTAAGAGAACAATAGGGAACTAGAAGACAGTGCTTGTGGTATAAATACTTCTCATAAAATTATGTCCTTTCTTCACTATTTCATTTCTCTTTGACAACCTTCAGGTACATTTATTTTCCCTCTTCTTGTTTTCCCTTGAAATGCATCTTCCTTAAAATACAGTAACAGTGCCAAGATTCAGACAGGGTTCCTTTCCTTTTCTCTGCATTGCATTATGCCTATTTTTTTTTTTTAGATGTTCATGAAATCGATAGAATATTTGCACTGACAGTTGGAGTCCAACAGAAACAGAGCTATCGGAATTGGGAACAGAAGTATCATCAAGAATCAAATCTTCTTTTAAATGCTCTCAGAATGGGGTACAACTTACTGAAAGAGGGGGACAGTAACTGTTGTTTAACCATGCTGCTCACTTTCCTGAAGGCTTTAAGCCTTTTCTTTCCCCCAAACCAAAGCTATTTCAGCTCAACTGACTTTCAAAACCAAATACAGTTTCTCATTTATTTATGTGACTTCGCGCTGTTTGGTTTAGGTCTCAGCCACAGACAGCATTAGCAATTCTAATACTACAAGGACAAACAACATGTACGCGGGCATGGAAGGTTAAAATTAGCTTGTTTGTTACTTGTCACATGCTGTAGTAGATTGTATCAGATCCATTTATGTTACACTATACAAAGATTAATCAAAGCCAGTGAAAGGAAAATATTGCAATTTTAATACACTGTAAAGGAAAAAGAAATAAACTATGTACTGTAGCAGTCCAAGCCTTGCCTTCAAGTAAAATTTTCAAAATCTTTTTATTGGTGTTTTCCCACTTTATAAAGTTATAGCATATTTTTGGGGAAAGCAACTAGTTTACAGGATTACAGTGTTTATACACACAAAGCGAACATAGAACAAAATGGTTCCACAAAAGGGATAAATGGTTAAATGAGTGCACGATTACCCATGGAAAGCTATGTCTGAATGTTTGAATCACAGATTCTATTAATGAAAGAGATGTGTTCAGTAAGACCAAACCATCATGACTCATGATTGCATTAATTAATTAATTCAATGCAGTACATTTTTCACAGCAGCTGTAGTTAATAACACTCAGGAGAAATAAATGGCCTTTTCAGCATAGACTGCTCAGACAATGACTCCATCTCTCTCTGTTGCTCTTTATGTGCTAATAAATGAAATGGCGGAGGAAAATCCTGAATAAATCCATGACTAAGTATCAGACCTAGGTTTGCTCAGGGCATTGGGACAGATCCAGAGCCAGTATAGAACTGGGCAGAATTCTGACTGCTTGATAAGGTTGATGTAATCAGAAAATATTTTTCAGACATTAGGGAAGATGGTTCGTACTCCCTTCCTAAATATAAAGCTGACAAACAAATGGTTTGAAATGATAATATTCTCTAATAGTCTATCTTTCCTGAATTAAAAACACATGCTTTATATTGAAACTGGTCTAATATATGGACTTTATTAATATTGTGTAACACACACACAAAGAATAATCTATGTCATTATCGGGTGATATTTCATAAATCATGTATTGAAATATCTTTCATAGTTATAATACTGTTTTTCAAATCAAAATCAATTTTTACTGCATCAGAAAAAGTGTTGGGCCAAATGTTTTAATGAATAATTAATTTGCTAAAAAAATGAGTTTCAGCCAAAAGTAAATGATATTTTCTGATGTAAAAATTAATATACAGTTTCAGAAAAATTGAAATACTTTGCTTAAACCTTTTAAATCATTTCAAATCCCATTACTCTTCATTTCAAAAAACATTGTTTAAGAATGTATCAAAATTTACTACTTTGAAATGATACACAACTAGAAGGAGCATTTCACATTCAGTTAAAACAATATTTGAAGTGAATTAAACAAATTTTAGAGCTTTTTTTTTTTCAAATACTTATCCAAAACAGGTAAGAATTTCCTTTTCACTTGACCTAAAACAAAAATTCCCAGTTTCCCTGGTTAGTCAAACAAAAAATACTCAAGAATTTCTACTATACATTGTACATTCAACAACTAGAAAAGAGAGCAGACACATTTCATGTGCCTTACATTGGTGATTCATTGGTAAATATTAACACAAAAGTTAAACAGCATACTATATTCAAATAACAAACAGCTTACAAATACAGGATTAAGGATGTAAGCATAATGTAAAGTTACCAATGTAATTTCTTAGCGTTCTCAGAAAGATATCCAGGCATCAGCAAAATGGAAGTTTGCTGCATAGCTGGTAAGTGATAAAAATAATAGAAATCATTAGAAAAGTTATTTATGACATTTTGCAGTGGTTTGTCAGAATAAAAGTAATAAATGATGTTTTTAAATTATGTGTTTAGCCATATTCTAATAAACTAATATAAAAATTAAAAAAGAAAACTATATTAAACCAAAGACCAGAATACGTATCATCTAAAACCTACCTTTTATGATTGCAGTGATAAGGAAAGGAGGGAAATAAAGAGAGAACTTTATTTACCCACTGAATACAAATATTTTTGTTCATTAATTAATTAAAGAAATACCTGTAATGGGTTTTAAAATGGGAAAGTGACACAGTAATTTGATTGCTAAAAAGAGAAAAACTTGCTGTCCTTTATCAGACTAAACTCTTTCTAAAATATCCTGTTTTGAATAGTAAACAGTTTCAAAAGCTTCAAAAATGCTTAGATAAGAAACATTCAGAAATGTTTAAGTGTTTCATTCTTAGAAATGAGAAATAATTGCAATCAATCACTGAAGTATTTATTGATCAATACAAAGTGTTCAACTGCATGTTCCCCATTTGCACTTCCATTATATAATCAAATCAACACATCTTAAAATATGTTCATGGTCAAGATTAGCAGATGGCTATATCTTTCTCTGCTCAAAAAAAATCCTTAAAAAGCTGGTCTCTGAATAGCAGTTGGAAAAACAAATATGCAGATGGCAGAAGTAACTTTAATAGCCATCCATTACTGATATTAAATCATATGGGATAGATAATTTCACAGCATAATCACTGATGATTAATTGCAAACAACAGACAATGTATACATTTCACATGCTTGTTCTGAATGTGGACTGCTGAGGCAGCTAGACATTGAATAAAAAGATTAAATCACAAATTAGATATGCTGTTGGCAAAAACAAACCCAAGAAAAATATCCATAGCTAGTCAATAAGCTGCTCAATAAAATAAATGTCTCTTGCACTGTGCCCTGAAGGGCAGCAGTCTGTGCCTCTGCTGGCATGTCAGGAAGAGTGATTTGCTTCAGCTGAAGGAGTCTGCACACAGCATTCAAGCTCAGGAACTAGTCAGGAGAGCATCTAAACAAATCCAAATTGCCTTTTCCAGGGCAAACGTTATCATCATTAAAATATAGCCGGTCTGCTTTACATTTAGATCTCTTCTTCCCTCAGACACACAGGCGATAATCTGTGCTGTGCACCACACGAGCATAATAAAGAACATGATGATCAAGCAGGCATCAGAGAGCTGAAGTAGCTTTAGGCTGTCTTTCCATTTTTCTCATCTGGGACTATAGAAGTATGGGAGTGACTCCTAATACCATTCAAAATGGTCAGGGCAGCCATTAGGCTACATGTTGCATTCCAGGTGTTCGTATCATCTATAGGACTATGCCTGCACTGCAGAGCAAGCAGACCTCCCTTCACCTCAAACTATGCCGTCCTCCACACTGCTCCCTCATGCCTGCATCACACCCTCCTTTAGGGTCCTCGTTGTCCTCCTCCAGCCTGCTAGCAGTGCTCTCAGGGCTCGCGTGTCCCTCTGACCCTTCAGTGCGATGGAGTTCTTTCACCAAGACCGGTGGGTCTGCGAAGTATAAATATGGCAAACACAGCATCTGCATCTTGGTGATGCTCCAGCCAAAATGGTTTCCTTTTCTGATGAGATGCTTGTAAACATTGAGGAATGCTAGTTAGAGCCTAGGGATCACATATGCAACAGGTATGAGAAAGGAAGAAGATGGCCACTAAAACTACAAATGGAAAAAACAAACAAACAGATAGTCCAGTAAAGAATAGCCGTAACCATTTCTGTGGGTTATTGCAAGTGAATTTCCTACACTTTTGGGTCTGCAGTATCAAAAATAGAGGCAAAAATAGATTTTATACTATGCATTTTAATCTATTCATTTATCATCAGTCCTAAATATTACCGCAATTCCAATTTCATGCCATATTTGCTCTACCCTTAACTAAATACATGTTAATAGAGAGCAAGGGAAAATGTGGAAAAAACATCTCTTAATAACCTTTTATTCAAGACAAGGAGGAAGCAAGAAGGTTCAAGACAATACACTGAACAATGCCACATTTTCTTTTTCTGTAAGGATGAAGTGCCTAATCGCTGTTCCTTCAGCTCTTCTTTTCACAAGCAAATGTTAACTATACTCATCAAAAAGGGACCTAATGGGTCTGCACTGCTTTTTATATTCCATCAAACTACCTATCTGTGACACAGTAATTACTACAGTATCTGAGCACAGCAGAAACCATGGTAGCTTCACCCTAGTGTGATTAACAGTGTGATCAGTGATGTGTTTCTCAGCCCAAGTCAATTTAAAATGTTTACTTACAGCATCCTGAACACCAGTCTTATTAGTTCTGTTGTTGTAGCAATGGTAGTTACATCTTACAGCTCCTAAATATTTATCACTGGATATTCCTACTGTGTACCCACAGGAGTGGTGAATCTGTCTTTGGGATTTAATTTTTTTTTTTTTTTTCAAAATACAAAAAGACAAAAAGTATTGCTGGAGATAGTGCACAATGGATTTGTCAGCAGGAAAAGATAGTTCAGATGCAAAGGGCCATGGTATTTACCTCCCTACTGACAATGTATTCCTATGGGGAAATCAGGTTTCATTCACTGTAACACTAACAATCAAACCTTTCTAAATAGCAATCAAAGCAAAGACAAGACCCTTCACTAACTTTAATCACTTCTTTGGTTTGTTTAATTGTAGTTTCTAGGCCTACCTGTTTTGAAACAATGGCTTTCCAAAATTTTTTTAAGTATTTGGAAAACAGCAATGTACCTTTGCTTTCTCAAATTCCCATGTCTCATAGCCATTTTTTCATTTTTTTTCCATCCTCCATTGGTCTATTCAGATTTACAATAAAATATTTCCTTGAGAAACTTCAAGAAGATTGAATGCACATAGATTAATCAGGAGAATAAAATTAAACCATATCCACAAGGTTGGAAGAGCTATAGTTTTGAAGGAAGTTATCATCTCAGTTTCAAAAACTGCTGGTTTATTGTACAGCTGCAGTCTAAAATGCCAGGTTAAATTTATGAGTTTTCCATGAGATTTCAATGAATTTCAGCTTGCCAGCAGGACCTGTGGCATATAGTAGTACTGCACAAGGGTAATTGAACAGAAATGACATACTTGCTGGCATACTATTGTAGTGTGCCAGTTCCTTCAACAGTCAGATGATGGGAAAATAAAATGGAAGATGTAGAGAGTAGAAAAAAAAAAGGGTATTTAAAACCCTTGGACTATATTTTCTTTCTGACATTCTAGGACAAAACTTACATGTGTGAATTTCATGAAAGTGATAGCAGCATTGAAATTTAATTTAACATTTATGATTTGTGAGGACAAAGCATGTTGCCAAATGTATTTATTTCTTAAACACCGATTTATTTTGGGGGACTTCCCAGCATAAAGGAGAGATACCATTTGTGCCTATGGACCTGAAACAAAAAACACTTGTGTTTTTTTCTTGAGAATAAAATATATTTGAGGGTATTCAACATCCAGACTTAAATTTGATTCTGTATATTATCTCAATGACACCTTTGTATAATTTTGCCCCTGAAATACATCCATATTTCCTTGGAAAGTTTTATTAATAAGATAATATAATCTTCATGATAGATAATTGGTTTCACTAAAGAGCATTAATGATTTTCCGTGGAAACAGATAGCAGTGATCAAGCGTAATTTGAAAAATTATGAATGAAATCGCTATGAGTTAACCTAAGCCATCCAGAATTTTGATGTAAGAACTCTGTTAGGGAAGTGCATTGATTTAATTGCACTTTTTATACTTTTATTCAAAATGTCAAAGGTATACTCTGAATTTTGTATTATCAAGGGCTTGATTACTTGCTTGTTAATAATTGTATCACTCAGCTGGAAATAAACTCTTCTGACATTTAGCTTCACGGTGCTTGCTTTTAAAAGTGAGACAAGATTTAGCAAAGGCAAATAAAAGAGTAGGAAGTAGGAAGTATATGTAAATACTTACATGAACTAGGAAGTGTATATATAATTATTTACTCCATAAAACTACATTTACATTAAACTGTTTCAGACCAGACTAGCTGCGTTTTTTTAAATGCCGACTGACTATGGCTGTGGGTGCTGTGCTTTTCTGGATTCATCTGCCCTGGTGCAAGAGATTACCATGCTCTGCCCTCTGCTCTGCATGCCCTTTGTGTGTGCTCCCACCCTTCTGGTCTCCCAAGAGAGTTCCTCGTATTTCACTCATAATTTCCAGTTTAGCAATGCCTGAATAGTTTAAGTTAATAGTTTAAGCCATTGTTGCATTGTTTGAGGTAATATAAAGATGTATAGCTAGTAGTATTTAAGCTAATACAAGCTGCAGTAAAATGGAGCGAGAAGTGCTCACAGGAGCTATTGCTGCTGAGCATAGCAACTTCTTACACAGATTTTGGAAATGATACAGATCCACAAGTAAGGTTTTATGCAGTCTTCAGGGTTCAGTGTGGATAGGTCATACTCTGGTTAGATCACTTCTTTCAGTAATGATGTTCCCATCTGGACATAAAATGCTTTGATCATACAAACCCTGAAAACATTGAGCAAGAACAAGGTCTGAGCTGGTTCCCAACATGAAGAACAGAACACAAATCCTAACATGCTTTGGGTTCCTCTGTACTGGATGTCTAACCATGCTAAATCCAAGCTGCTTTCTGCTGCTTTGACCTGTCCAGGCTTGCTCATCAAATGGAGACTGAATTCAGGAGAAACTGGGGCTGTCAACAGCACAGATAAAATTTCATCACTGCATTTGGTTGCAACATATTTTGTTTGAGGAAGTATCTTCATCATGGTTATACAATTCCTTTTAGTACTACAGGGTAGACTAGTAGCAGTTATCACTGGGCCTGGATAAACAGTATACAAAATAACTGCCTAATAGGTTACAAGCAGATTGTATTCTATTAATTTCACTAATTGTTAATTAAATATTAGCAATTTGTTTCTATTTCCTGGGCAGTTAGAAAAAATAAGTGACTGTAACATACCATTTTTTCCTGTCACTTTAAGTTGTTCTTGCACAGATAGCTGTTCATTTAGAGAAACTAGAAGATCCAGGGTTCTGGCAGAAGGGAAACCTTGTACTTCCGTCCTTAACATTATTTCTCATATTATATGTAGTGGATTATAAACATTAATAGATTGTCTCAAGTGAGAAAACTTGGTGCCTTCTGACCCTTTTAGTCATGCCTCATTTCCCACAAGGGCTTGCTCAGTTAAGGATCTCCAGGTTTTGTCATAATGTATGTCATCCAGGTCTGAGGTGGAAAATCCCTAGTGCCTCGTTACCTATGCATAGCCCCTCGCCAGAGCACTGTGCCTCATGGTCTGAGAAATTCAGAACTAATTAGCTGTTTTCAAGTAATCTTTAGATATATCAGAGCAAATCATTTGTGATATTTATTGCATAAATATTTTCTGTTGTTATGCTGAATGCTGAGGGTCTAACGTATGATGGATGTGCTGCTTTTCCTTTTCTGAAGTGCTGATCTCACATTCATCCCTCTCAGTGAGGGGCTGGTGCTGCACTACCACAGCCAATTTGGACAGTGTCATTAATTTAAATGTAGTTAGAGCCTAAATGAGATAAGAAAGGGGAAGAGCCATGTTTCCATTTGCTTCTTAATCAAATGCTGTTGTTCAAAGAAAAAAAAAAAAAAGAAAAAAAAAAAAAGCACAAACACACACACACAAAAAATATCACCACCACCATCAGCAATTAAAACAAAAAGGAAAAACTAGGACAGGTATGGCCAAGTCCCAGAATTACTGCGTCTGTCTAAGCTAAAGTGCCAAACTTATTACTTGACATGGTCTCAAAGGAATTGTGTGTCATCCTACAATGTCTGGGCTGCTTCTTCCTGCCACCTTTCACCTTCTCCCAAGATGTTGTGAAGAAATACCACGCGCTATTGCATTGGCAAACAAAATGGGTCAGGACCTGTTCGCTGGTCCCGAGAGAAGGTGGCACAGCACAGCTCATGTTCATACAGCTACCTATATACAGCTATATTTTCCTGCATTGTGAGAACAGCCCCGAGCCCCAAGCTCTTCCCTAAACTCTGCCTGGGCATTGCAGGAGAGAATACGAGTTAGTGCAGGCCAGAAACATGCAGAGAAGCACACAACAACTGAACTGAACCCTCCCGTGTCTGTGCCTGAGCACTGTGTGCTGGTCCCGATTAATTTACTGGTATAGACAGTAATAGGAGCCATGGTGTCAGGTTAGAGAACTTGGTCCGTGGATTTATGTAGCGAAATACAGGACTGCTTGTATCAGAACAGGCCAATTATACTTGTGGAATATATTGTTCTCATTTTTCACTTGTACTAAATGCTTCAAAATTGTTTTTAAAGATCTCAGAATACACTTATCCAAATTAGCAATATTACAGCATGGTAAAATTTGTTCCTGATACTGTAAAGTTTGGGGATTTTAAAAAATTATCTTCCTACTGAAAATCCATACACTTTTTGTACTCCTAAAATCAACCATTTTCCTGTTAGTAGCACCAATCATTCAAAATGCAGTAGTCATTCAAAATACACTGATCATAATCCATAAGAAAACAAATACATTAACTGAAATAACTCATAAAAAGGGAGAGATTTAGTGGATGGAATGATGTCTATATATTTTATATAACTCTAATGTACCTTTCATTAAGAAACAATACAAAACATTTAGATGAGATTATCATGCATTAAAAACAAGCTATAAAGCTGGAGAATATCATCGGATGAATCTTTGGCATGCTAAGAGAACTGTAATTTATAATGAAAAAGCTTATTATTCTCAATAGCTTGTGTTTATCGTTAGGAGCTGCACACACGCCCTGCAGTCCAGCAGGGGCAAGGCTGCCAAATCCCGATGTCCCCAGCTGCAGCGAGTGGCAGGGCTGAGCGTGTGCTCCCAACAGCCTGGTGTTTGGGCACTAACGGACCTGACCGTCCCTGCCCACCACCCTGGGATCCCCACACCCTGTCCAAGTCCCAGGGTCCCATGTCAGCCCTGGGGCCATCAGCCCCTGCCCCAGCAAGGCTGCAGCAGGGCCGAGCTCCAGCTCCTCATAGCCCAGACCTGCTTGGCCATGGGCACCACTGAGCCGGGCCCACATCCCGGCCTGGCCTCAGCCCGTTCCCATCCCCATGGAGGTGCCCGATGCTGGGCCTGGGGCTGCCCTGCTCCTGGCTGGGGCAGTGGGACAGGCCCCGGTGCCAGGCCCTGCCCTGAGAACCCAAGGGAGCCCCCACTGCTCCCGGCCCCGGCCCCAGGGAGCCACTGGCCCTCACTGCACCCTCATTGCACACTTACACACATAAATACATACATAGACAGATATGTGGGTTCACATGCACACCTCTGCCACTGGCTTACCTGACAGGTGTCATGCCCATACAAAGGGCTGATGGCTTTTCTGGGACAACCATTGACAGGGCTGGGACAGGGGAATCCCATCCATTTCCCTGATTAGGTTATGGGGGCACACACCCGCTGTTATTCCCTTGTGTCTTGCCGTTTCGGAAGATGCGTACTTCATCATATAACCTTACACTCGTGACAAGCCCCAAAAAGCAGCAGTGGTGCTTGAGAACAGAAGTGAGACGTGACCTTTCGCAGATACCTCTGTAAGCCTCAATTTTGCTCAGACAGTGCTGCAACCTCACAGCATGATGACAAAGCTATTCTGGGTTATAAAATATCCCTTAAATTTCAGCTAGTCACATCATTCATATTTTCACAGCAGTATTTTCAGGAGTCTTTGGATTATGTAATTTTACCTAAAGCGCACTATTCTTTCCTTTTTCCACTAAACATTAAATCCTGAACCATCTATAATTCAAAGGCCAGATTTTTTAAAAAGACAACTAAAAATGTAGGTGCAGGCAGTAGTTCTGCGTGCACATGTTTACACATGATGTCACAGCATCAGAGTTGAAGGATTAAATAGTTTTGTATGTATTTCAGTGCTTTGGCTTAGTTGTGGAGGTGCCGTAGCTGGCTCTACTGCTGCTACTCACTGTCATGCGATCCCCATGGTACATTTTTGGATTTTTTCATCCTTTTTTGCCTGCTGTTTTCCCTATGAAGTCATGAAAATCTCATCCCTTACTTGCAAAATATTATGTCTGTAGCATTTGTGTTACAAAAGTAAATTCCTAAAGGTTCAAAACTGGAGGGGTGTGTGTGTGTAATGCAACATACATTAGTTTATTTTGTTGAAAACTCAAGTTTTTTAAAAGCTCGTTATTGGCAATTTAAGGAAAATATGTTTCAGGAGACAAACAAGGATTTTCTGCCTGCTTCCTACCTATTTCCATATGTAGTAGCCCATAAGCAAGTAGAGTGCATAGGAACCATCAGGCAATTCTTTCATAGGTACAGCATAAGTTGTAGTACTTGGTCCATTTAGCAGGTCCATTAGAAGCAGATACCAAGATACCAAAAGATGAATTGAGCAGGGATCAGATATAGGAAAAAAGAAACATCTCACACAAGAAAGAAATCTGCTTCCTGATTTTGCAAGATTGCTAGCCATATGTATCTGTGGCCTCTCTCCTTTGGTAAACCTTGTGTTCTTGACCACCTCACCCCACAGCAAAGAGGACCTTACATCATAGGACTAAAGGGAGCACAAGCTTTGAAAAGAAAACAGCTGAACACCTTCCCCCATTCCCCTCTTCCTTACTTTCTCAGAAGACATTCTTGTGCCATGTCTGAGTGAGGTTTGACAACTGGCCTCCCCCTTGGAGTTCAACTGAAAATGCATGCTAGGAATCATTTAATACTAATTATTTAAGGCATGGTGGCCCAATCCACTACAGAAAGATCACATTATTAATGTAAGTGCAGTGATCAATATCAGCACTGTATCCGCATTTGGCCATAACAAGCAATTCAGCTGACGGAGAGCGTGTTCTGTAATCCACAGAATCATAATTCATTGCCTTGCCTCGGTTAACGTTTGTGGAGTGGTCTACAGCAACATATTGTGAACATTAAAACATGAAATGGTCTAGGACTGGGAAACATTTGCTGGAAAGACTCGAGCTGATATGATGGGGAGTCTAACACACTGAAGGTCTGTATTTTTCTCTCTTTCGTGCCTTTTTACTGGAAATATTATAGTGGAAATGGAATATGGGTAGCAGCGGGCTCCTGAAATTTCTGCATTCCTGGAACATTTGGGGGGACTTGCCTTAACAATTGTGCCTACCACTGCTCAGAAATGTGTTGCTTTCACTCTGTGGAGCCTGGCAAAACAGAACAAAATGAATTGGCCATGAATTCAGTGTTGGCAATTGTATCATTGGCCCAGCAGTCACAGATGTTTTCAAGGCAACTCGTGCTGTGCTGTCCACAAGCATAGTCCAAACCTGAAATATTCCCCAAACAGTTGCCTTGAATTGGGTTTAAATGGATGGGTTACGGACTGAATGCTTGTGTATCACCAGATACGAAACAAGCAAGTGCATTAACAGAAAAAAGCATTATTCACAAACTTGAAGGCTACTGCTCTGTGTGAATGGATTAACAGGATGCAGGATGCCTTCATTATCCAGAGATCTGTTATTATGTCCATGCCAATATGTTGTTCTCTCTTAGCAGCGTCATAAATGCTGTGTCCGTGCCAACTCTGATTTTAGGCGACCCGAAGAACCATCTGCTGCCTTGATTGCAGACGCCTTGTCCTGATATGTGCCAGCAGGACAAGTGGCAGCATAATGGCACATGGTGGTGGTGGAATGTGACCCCAGCTAAGCAACAACAAAAGGGGCTGTTTGCTTTCTTGTTTCAGTACTGGGCATGTTTTCCTCTTCACAGTATATCTGTGAACAAAGGAACAGCCTTACAGCCACCAAATGCTTAAAGCTGCTAAGGGTGCATTGTCTGTCACAGCAAAGATGATAAGGAACACCTGTATACATTTTAAATTCTCAGATTTATCAGTAATGTGTTGAAACTTGGTCAATAAGATTGCAGTTCACTGGTGCACTTGGCTTGTATTTAAATTCAGCATTTTTGTAGGCATTCAGTGTGAGTGAAATAGCTGTCTGACTGCAGGGAAAATTTATGCAAACATTGCACATAGCTTTGTCACAGAGAAAAAAGCACAAATGTACCTGCTTTCCTCTTGCCATTGGTGTTGAGACAGAGAGCAGTGGAAGCTGCTGATGGTGTGAGGTTCCACAACTCTGGTATGTGGCATTATTTTCCACAAATAAAATGATAAAGATTTTAAAGCCTGTTTATCGCAGATTCACTCCCGTGGCTAATAAGCCTGAACATTCTTCAGCGTACCCCTACAGCACTCCACTTTTTGTGATTATTGCACACATAGTTTCCTGCAGCACTCCTGTGTGCTCTCCTTGCTGGTGCTCCAAACATGTGCAGATCCACACAGTCCTGTCCATATGCAGCTTGACAGTCACTTCACCCTGGCCATCCATTATTTTGATCTAATTCCTTGAAGGCTGTCACTAACATTGAAGGAACTGATCCTGTTGCATATGAATCTGATAGAGAAAAATACAGTTTGGAAAGATATAATGTAATTTCCTACTCGCAGTATGCAGCCATAACTGAGAAATAATGACATATCTCAAAAAGAATCCATCGTGCTAGCTGAGTCTCTGAGACAGTATATTGTGCATATTGTGAAACTTTGTAACAGAACTGTTTTCTCTAGGAAAGCACCTGAGAAGTTAATTATTAATTATCTGTAAATTATCTATCCAAAATATAGTGTAAGGGTGGAGTCTAGATCTTAGCAGAAAAATCAGCAAGTAACTATTTTAAATCCTTTTCAATCTGCTGCAACTTCATGAATACCATGCTGTTCAGATACCAGCATGGAGGAAAGACCTTACTTAAGAAAGGAAGATACCCATGTGCACAAGAAAAACCTTCCCATGTCTTGTCATAAATGAAGTTTCCAGATAAATACATTTCAAGTTGCAGTGATAGTGAGACATGTTCTCTATCAAAATAACTCTGAAATGCATTGGAATTTTTAATGATCCAAGAGCTATATTTTATTAATCTACGGGAACAGGATGAGTAAGAGCAGCATAGTATGTCTGATATCTCAAATACAGAAATGGAAGTGACTCTAAGGACTTTTACAGTAAGTCATGCTTTGCTGGGTATGCTCCATGAAGATTTTTATTTTTGTATTAATGCTTTCCATTAAAGGACACTACCGTATATGGTCACTGCTGCCAGTTTGCAGGAAGGTTTTTCCCATCACCACTGTGAGCGTGAGCAAGAAAAAAAGGCTGCGTGGAGCTGGTCTGTAGAGTGAGGAAACATCCTCTGGCTGTTGCAGCAGCAGCAAGGGACTGCAAGATAAATTTCCAAAATTTCATACACTTTGCAGAAAACAAGGATAGGTGAGCCTATCATATCCCACGGTGATGCTCATTTCTCCCTTCTCTCTCAAGCTTGTTTCATAGTCTTCCTTGTCCAAATTAAGGAAGAGATCATTTGAACTGAGAGTGATCAGATCAGCCTTTATGGGGAGCCACATGGAAGGAGAGGCTGGGACATAGCTTTGCAGACACCCCCGTTTTGAACGCGTACGCTGCATTAAATGGAGCTCATTGCTCTCAGCACTATGTTCTGGTTCACGTTGCTGAGGATGTACTGGATTTCCAATACACTCTCCTGAGAATGATATATTGATGTTAATTGAGTGCATACTCCAGCGAGTTAGTCCCATCAGTGCTAGCTCACAATCTCTGCAGCACACATTGATAACTAGTACATGATAATTATCAATATTCTAATACTTGGCATCATCTTTACCTAATTCTCTCACTCATATCCAGTTGCCCTGACACTGCTATAAGCCCCCAGGTGTGTGGAGCTAACACTGGACAATTCAGTGTTGCACTCTGAATAATTAAAGCCATGCTATCTTTTTCCCTTTGCTACCTTTGGGTCACTTTTTAGCTAAGCAGCTGCATGGTCTTATTCCTGGGTCCCTACACCAGTGCACAGGATGGATATGCATCAGCTCATAAAAAAGCATCATTTTGATCTGAATTTAGCAACAGTTAATTTTATTTAGCACTGGCAGCTTATACTTTTTTTTGTGTTTGCCTTGTGTATACAACAGTGGGGTAGCTTTGCAGGTATTCAGAAAGAGATCTGTTAATACAGACCACGCTACACTGACTGCACGATGTCTACAAAGAAATAAACACTTCCAGCAACACCCGAATGTGACAGGCTGTGTATGTAACCTGCATCTTACCTTAAGGTATTGTAATTTGCAGAAATCCTTCTTCTACATAGTCCCTGAGAGGTTAGTGCCAGCTTGCTTTGGGTCTGTACCAGGAGTAAAGAAAGGCACCTGCTGCTGGCTCTGTTGTTCTGGATAACAACCATGATGGGGAGAGCCAAGGTACTGTCCATTTCAGCTCCATCTGCTTAGATGGAAACATAAAGAAATGCTTAAACCCAATATCTGGGCAACCACAAAGAGGCAGAAAACCAATTACTTTTACTGTCTTGTCTAGACAATAATAAAAAGACAATCTTGCCTGGAACCAGATTGCTTGCCTGGAACCTGTTTGCTTACGTGCAAAAATATATACATATTTTTCCATAGTACCACTTTAATCACCCAAAAGATGTGTAAATTTAAAAAAAACTGAATTCATGTACTAGTTTAATTTGCATTATAGCTTTCTCAGCTTTTGGAGTTCACATTTTCCAGCCTATTTTTATAGGCACAAGAGCAGAGACATTTGGTTTACTGAGAACTGACACTAAGAATGTGTGCTTATAGTCATTTTTCTAGGAGATGTGGCATTTAAAATCCCAGATAATGTGAGATTTATAATAGAATAATGAAAGAAAAAGCCAATACTTTGTAGCAGACATGGCAAAGGACGAGGACTTTTTCTCCATTTTATTAGTTGAAAATTGTATTTTGTGTCAGAAGTGTCTGAAGCATGGTACAATACCATAAATTTGAACAATAATCTGCAATACACTTTTAACTCTGTACTTGTGAGCAATAGTTTTTGTATGACTTTTGGTTTTGACAACCATTCATGATGTTTTAAAGACTCTTCTTTAAAAAATAGGTGATAGAACTTTCAACTTCAGCAAAATACCTGGACTAGCTCATGCCTGAGATAGCTGAAGAGCAAATTGACTAACCGTTCTTCTGTTGGAGATACAAGCTGGTCCACCCTGACACAGAATCATCTTTTTTTCTTCAAATTTATATTCAGTTGGTTCCAGGGCAACTGAAACCTAGAGCACTATCAGAGTCACAGTGGCGTTGAGAAGACTTCATCAGTTAGGGAAATTTGGAAGTAGACCATCTGTAGTAATAATGAAAGTGTTTGCCCTCAGATGCAACTTCCCTTTCATCTTGTAATGACATCTCATGCTACGCAAAAGCCATACAACTTCAAAATGTGTTTTTTTTTCAAACTCAGTAACCTTGAAAAATAGAATATTTTATTGCAAAAGCTGTTTGTTCTCGCTGATTTTTTATAATTCTTGGGTGATATTAGAAAAAAAATGTGTCTCTTTTGACTTATTTTTTCAAGATGGTATTTTACCTGTAAATTTCCGATGTTATGCCTTTCATGTCGCTGTGATCATTAGGATCTTAAAACCCCATTATTTCAGAAGCTATTTAAGCAATATTTTACCTCTCGAGACCTAAATTTTTATTCAAAATATAGGTACAGCGTTGGTATACTTAAATAAGTGATACAGCAGTCCTGAAACTGTGCGATTTGAATTGAATTCTGCGAGGATACATTCTTTTTAACAGTTCAGGTTGTAAACTTGACAGTAACTCTGCAAAAAAAAATCAATAAAAGACCATCTGGATGTCTTAGTGAATTTCATAGTCTATCTAGTTACACATGACAATTTAAATAAAACATAATTCACGGCTGTTTGCATACAGAAACTTACATTAACACATTTTAAAATCAGTAATGTCATAGATTTGCGATTATCTACAAATTACCATTCCACTCCCACACTTCAGAAATTTTTTTTTTTTTTTGCATGCATGTGTGTGCGTGTGTGTCTGTGCATGATTGCAATAACGACTGTGGTGATCTCTTCTACCAGTCCTGTAACAAAACAGTACGGTAACTCCTTAAGCTCTGGCCTCAGGGCCCACATTACTGCTCAAGTCCTTGACAAACCCAAAGCAAAGGACTGAGCAAAACGTGGTTAAGTCCCCCAAACTTTGTTTATTCTGTTTTCTTCATGCCTGTTACACCATCTCTCTCTCTCTCTGTCATCTTGCCAAGCTTATTATGAGAGCTGAGAGCTCATTTCAGCCATCAATCACATCCTGTAGAAAAGTCAATTTGGATTTATTCTATTGCTGGACTCCCCAGCTCTCAGAACTATATACTCTTATTAAAAAAAATAATAATACAGAAAATAGCAGTAAATCTCATACTACATAATCAGACAGAAATCTGGGAAAGATACTGTATTTGAAATACAACGATAAACAGCAACAGCTGGGAAAAGCATAGATGGGAAAAAGCATCTAGCTGAATATTTTAACTTGTTTTTAGGTTTAGTATTAACAATTTTCAGTTGTATTAAAGAAGGAAAGTCAAGCAACATATTAATTACACTTAGTAATGATAGCTAAATTAAGAAAAGCAATGATCACAGATAAAGAAAAGAAAGGATCCAGAATAACTAGGTATATGGCTGGCAAAAATAAACTAACAGTGAGCTCAGAAAAATGCCAGCAAATACAGCAAGAGAGAAAATACTCCAGAATATCATGGAGGTGGTAAAGGATAGAAAATGGTTCATGAAACACTCATTTGCTATTGCAGAGTAGCACATAAAAAAGGTGGGGGGCATTTGACTGACCCAGCAGCACATACAGTGGTCTGTCTCCATCCGGCACCAGTGGGGTTGTAACTCGAATGCAATGTTTTGCTCTGTACAAATAATAGAGAAAATGAGAAAGAGTTTAGAAACAACCAAGTTAGCGAGCGGAGTTATCTTACGGGAAGAAACGGTAGTCCTAAAAACTTGTGCAGCTCATCAAGATGGCAAACAGCGATTTCTGGTGGGAACAGAAGTATCTGCAGTATTCACTACATCCTGTAAAACGATAATGGCTTGAGCTAAGGGCAGCCTGTGACAAAGCAAAACGTGATCTGAATAGGAGGAAATACACAATGTTATGGAATACCCTTCCAAGAGCCAAGGGGCTCCAGTGCAGAAGTCATTTGACATGCAATCCGACTGCAGGCTCACGAAGAGCTCTCCGGCACAGCCGGGCATTGGGAGAACCCAGCCATGGGTACCCCCAAATCGGGGGCATTTCGCTGCGGGTACAGCTGGGACCAGAGGCACGAGCATCACCTCCCTCCCGTGACATGGCCAGAGAACAACCCACAGAAACCTGTCTTCAGAAACCCTGAAGATCATTAAGCGCTACTCGATTTAGATCTTCACGTTTGATACATCGTAACTTTCTAAATAGCAATGACACTTAATGGAGATCTATTTTCTGTAGTCTCTCTTGGCACTAGACTTTTAAAGCAGATCTCCAAACAGATTACTTTCATCAGTTCTGGCTAAGAGACTCAGAATTATTTTTCACATTTCCTTCCCTCATTGGTTTTCACTCGGTGAACACTAACATAACATACGCTGTGCCTTTCTAATGAATAGCTCGACTCGTGCAGCTCTTCCTTGAAATACACACCTGTAAACAAAACCAAATACAGTTTTCTCTGTAGAATCTGTCTTCCCTGGGATTGCCAGCTGACTATGGCTGTTTTATTCCTACACCCTATGGATTATATTTCTTCCTGTCTTTGTTTCTGAAGGATAATTAATATGCCGTATTTAAAATTTTAATTTCCTGTGAGTCTCTCACATTGCTGCCTTCTCGTGCCTTCTCTCCTTCCCTTTTCCTTTTTGAATGTACTACCAACCTTGGATCATTTTCCTCTCTGCGACTTCAACTTCTCATTAATTGATCTGCTTGAATTAACTCTGTTCCCATCCTTAATTGCACATTTTCAACACCTAATTTGTGTCCCTTCATATAACCCTGTATCTAGCCACTTTCTTCAGCACCTCCTGAAGGGCCTTTATTTCAGGTCAGTACATCTAAACCTGAATTCTTGTTGCTTCCTCTGAAACCAGCGACTATAGCGGTAGTTTGAAGGGTTCCCCACGGCACTGTCAGCACCGTGCTAAAAGAGCGAGTTCCTTATTTTACCTAAAAGCATGCAAGCTGAAGCCAGCTGCAGCACTGAGCTCCCTGTTTTCCATGTAGAGAGCCTCTGCTGACAGATGAAGATAGATACTTTAAATCCTGTAGCTATATTTTTATATCAGTAATTTATTTTCTATATATGATTCTTCACCCCAAAAGACCACAAAATTCTCATTTTTTATCATATGAGGAAATGATCACAATTGTTAAAACGTAGATTTTAACCACTCTTCTGTGAACCCTGTACACATTGCGTCCATTTATTATGTAATAAAGTTTAAAAGCTAATTTTAGATTGTACTAATCAAATTCTTTAAAGTAAAAAAGGACATCCCAATTGTAACACTTTCTATTTTAGTAGCATACTAGTTTAATTATGATTTTGTAATTACATGTTCCAATGAGAACTCTGAGATCCCTTGCAGTACATAAAAGTATCTTTCCATTCACTATTTTCAACACAGAGTTATCAAAATGTTCTCAAGATGTAATTAGTTTCTATGTTTTCTCATGGTTAAAGCCATTGCAGAGGATGTTTCACACAAATCTGTTATCCGAAAATGAACATGCCTAGCGCTGTGTATCCTCTATCTAGATATTCGTTTGGGGAACACAGCCAAATCTGGCAGTTGTCTAGAATTTTATTTTCATTGAGCAATCAGTTGAAAGTTCATTCAGCATTTTTCCATATTTTGACAGCAAAGAAGCACAATCAACAGCTGCTTCTGACAGGAATCGCTCCTCCAGTCATTCAGTTTTAAATCCTAGACACAGTAATACGTGAACCACTCATGTGATATAAACTCGACTCAAAATCTGACAATCTTTATCATTCCATTCGATGTCCAATTTTTTCTTCTGTGTTAATTTTTCCTGAGATCCAACCTTTCTCTTTGTCCACCTATACAGACTTCTCCATCAGACTCTTTTTTCTTATTTACTCCAGACTCTTCTTGAACGTCCCCCTGATACACCCATGCACAGTTACCAAGCTTCCTCCACACAGCATCCATTGTTTGTTTTTTTTCCTTCTCCCTTGAATCGAGATCAAGCTCCACCCAATTTTCCAAGACTTACGCAGCTCCACTCTGCCTCACTTTTACCGTGTTGTTCTCGTCCCACAACGTGCTTGCTATACTACAAACTGGAGCGCCGTGGAGAGATGCCTAGCTCCTCACTGGTCAGACCAGCTCTGAAACTGGAAGTGGTGCAGTTGCTTTCCTGTGGTATTGCGTTTGGGTTCTCAGTCCTGTTTCTCAGTTCAGCTGCTGGTGTTACACAGCTTTTCAGTTCCCTGGGCTGGTCACGCACTGCACAAGTTTGGTGCTAGCTTGAGATACAGCCCGGTATCGGTGCTGTGTTAAACTATGCAGACACGCCCATAAATCAGGGAACTATTCTTTTAATGAGCTCCTGGATTAGTAAAAATGCTCAGAGATATGAGTTGAGGATTTGATTTAATTTAATTTCCCATGGAAAAAGCAGTTTCAGCAGAATAAAATGACAGGAGTGAGCAATTAGGGTCTCCTGCATTGTACCTAAGTGACC
Source organism: Cygnus olor (assembly GCF_009769625.2). NCBI lineage: Eukaryota > Metazoa > Chordata > Aves > Anseriformes > Anatidae > Cygnus > Cygnus olor. The sequence continues at coordinate 31,423,857 of NC_049171.1, forward strand.
TCTCTATGCTACTTATTAACGACGATAATCTGCAACTTCCAGATATGCATCTCTAAATTATAATGCTTACCAGTGCATCCAGAAATGGGGTACCCATTTCATGACAGTCTTCATGTATAGCACACCTATACTTTAAAAATCTCCTGGAAATGACAGCAGCTTTGTGTAGCAGACTCAGCGAGCTGCTATTCCAGAAGGTTGTCTTAATTCAGAAGAGTTGTCAGAGCATCCTTCTTTACATGAGCAAGCAGGGAGGCATTACAAAGGAGGTCAGCAGACCCCATCCCAAAAGAGTATCCATTGTCACATACAAAGGAAAGATGTGGTCAGCAGTCGGGCTGATTTACGACAGATCTTCACAAGTGGATTTTGGTGAGGGAGCAGCAGTGAATCAGATGTCTCTAATGGGAACGCTGCCATTTATGGGAACAAGCTGCCAGTTTTCTGCTTGTATCAGGGGAAAAGGCTGTTGCCAAGAAATGCTTCCTTGACTTGACAGGAAAGAAGCCTGCTAGATACATTTAACTTATAGGAGAAGTCAAGGCAAGTTTCAGGAGAGATAAAATACCAGTAAAAATAAGCCAAGCAAGTATATGTCTGTGCAAAAGTATAAAGTCAATCCAAACTGTCAGCCCGACCCTGGCTACTCAGAAACCAGACCATCTTCAGAATCTGCCTCTTGAGAGCCATGGACACCATCTGGTGCTGAGCATCTTTTAATATAAAAACGCTACATTTATGAGGCAAGTAAGTTGGAGATGTGTTGTGTTGAGGCCTGGCGGGTCCTTTTGTAAGACATGCACAAACTGCTTCAGTATTTTTTTGTATGTCAGAACTGACTCCGCAGGACCACTCAAGCCTGTCCTGAATCAAGGGTAAATAGGCAAAATGGCATGGATCGGTATCAGTGCTTTTGGAATTACCTTTCTAAAAAGCTTCGAGACACTCAGACAGTCCTGACAAATCAGATGCAAGCTTAATTTAAACTATTAATTTCTCATGAACTGAGATTTCTTTTATGAGAATTAAATTCCCAGATAGCCATGAGTTCAGCCTGCAGTGAGCAAGTTTCTGCATGTAGTGACCAGAGCAACTTTAATCACATTTTATAGCAATAAACAGGTGCTGGGAACTCACTAGGGTTTCTCACAAAGCTGATCTCAACACTGCACTGCGATCAGCGTCTCATCCCTCTGTCATTCTTCCCAACCCAGTGCCACTCGGGCTGCTTCCTTGGCTGGTCTTCATTTTCTGTGCGCATTTTTGGACGTTGAATCAGTTGATAGAAGTATTACTGAAAGAAGCATATCCAAAGACTAACAGAGCAAATTCAACATTGCTGGCCACCTGACTGGCCTAAGACCGCATGACTGAAAGACATTATAATCAAATAAGCAGTAAAAGGCAAACCTACTGCTGATAGTCTGCTTCTAACTCTTCTAACACAGACTTCTGTGTAACAGCCATGGGTTTAGGTCTGGCTTTCAGAGGGGAAGCCCACGCTGAAGAACTGCATTTAGGCTAGGATGCAAGTTTTCTTCACATCAAGGATTTATTTACTTATTTATTTTCAGGGGAAGGAAAACAGATAGAAGGCGATTAAGATTTTTTTTTTCTTTTCAGGGAGCCAATCACTTTGGTTTTGGTACTTTTTTGCACCGACTGCTTTTCAGGCTGCACTTGCTGACAGGAGGCTGAAGCGCCTAGCCTCTCTGCTCCTCGGCACTTGGACGATTAGTCCTGTTCCCCTTGCAGCCTCGCATTCTGTTGTCGCACGCTGCTAAAAGCCTTGCCCCACACACAAGACCTTTGCCCACCCACACAAGGGCCGTGGAAGACCGGCCACCAGCCCGGGGGGCCGCGGCCCATGGCGGCGGCTCGGGACAGGCCTCCTCCGCCCTCAGCCGCCGCGGGGGCTCCGGGGGCGGCGGGCCCGGGGCCGAGCGGGGCCCCTTTGGCGCCACCCGGCTCGGCGGCTCCGGGCCTGTCCCGGGCCCCTCCGGAGCGGAGGAGCCGGAGCGGGGCGGCAGGGGGAGCACGAGCCCGAGCCGGGGCTCCGGCTGCCAGCGGCCGCCGCGGCGGCGGCGTCTCCCCACGAAGCGGCGCCGGCTCGGGGAAGCGAGGGATGCGGCGGCCGCCAGCTCCGCCGCCCTCAGCCTAACGGCGGGGCCCGGCCCTCCTCCCCCCAGGCGCCGGGGAGCAGGAAGCGTTGTGCGGCCGGCTCCCGGCGGCCATCCCCCGGCTCCCCCCCCAGCCGCCGCCACCTCCCCGCCCAGCGCAGAGCGGGCGCCGGCGGCGCGGGGCCGCTCCCGGGAGCAGCGGTCGGCGGATGCCTGCGCCACGCCACCCCGCTGCCGCCGCGGCCTGGGCTCCGCCGGGCCATCGCCGCCCACCGCCGCTGCTCCGGGCCCCAGGTCGGTGCCGGGCACGGGGGGAAGGGGGACGGGAACCGGGGGGCGCCGGGCGGACCCCCCCCCGGCCGGGCCCGGCCTGCGCCCGACGAGGGGACGGGGCGGGGGGGGGCTTGCTTGTGCCGGCACCCCGCCTCGCCGGGTGACCCACGGGCGGGAAGTTTGGTTTATTTTCCCTTATTTTCCTTATTTTTTTTTTGCCCGGGGACTGTTTTGACGTTGCCGCCGCTTGTTTATGGCTGTGGGGCGGCGCTGCAAATAGGTCAGGGAGGGTTTTCCACCTCGCCCCCTGCCCGCAGCGCCCCGGCTCTGGGCATGTCCGGCGCTGGGGCTCCGTGCCCCGCTCCTCGCCGGCTCCGGGGGCTTTTTTCCAGCGTTTCGGTGCCTGCCCCAAGCCTCCGGGTACTGGGTTCGGCTCTGGAGGGCTCCGGGGGGGCTCCGGGGTGCAGCCGCCCCCCTCCAGCACTGCCCGATACCGGCCTGCCCGGCGGTGGGGTGAGCTGCCCCAGACGCCCCAAATTTGCACCATCGGGAAGCCCTCTCGTGGAAATAACTCTTAGCTTTATTTCTGGAGTTGTTGGGGTTTATTTATTTATTTTTATTTCCATTAGGATTTAAGTGGAAGCGTTATTTCGTGGCTGAACGTTACCGACGTGCCGCTTGGAAGGGAAATTGCATGACAAAAAAAAAAATCTATTTCGGGGGATTTGCGGTCACGGTAATAATATTCCAGCTAAAGAGGTTTTCATGCCAAGGTGCTCAAGGCCGCTTCCCTTTTCTCCTCGCGGTGGGCTTTTCAGATGGCAAAGTAAACAAACTTCCCTTTGAAGGCAAGTTTTATCGAGTGGCGGGGCGTAAATACCTTTTTTATGGTTTGCCTTGGTTTTTAAGGCAGTCAGTCGCCGACCTTAACGTTGTGTTATCTGTGGGCAAAGTGAGCAGAAATCCCCCCGCGCTGCTTTTCCATTTGTTGGGCTGATAAGTAGGGAACGCTGTTGGTGTGATCCTCAGTACCCTGGAAGGGAATGTATTACATTTCAGTCCCCTGAACCTCTCTTACTTAGCATTTGGATTGTGAAGCAGAACTCCTTGGCCCTTGCTGAAGGGTAGCCAAGCCTGGTTTGGTCAAGCTGTGTTTTCCTGGAGCGTTACAGCTTTTTCAGGATGAAAAAATTCCTGGTTTGTGGAAGAGCAAATTACGTATTTCAGCATAGTTCTCGTTATTCCATTCAGCAGTGCTTTGCCAGCTAACACCGAGATGCTGTTTTGTAGGAAGTGAGCAATAAGCCGGACTTCATTGTATCTTTGGAAATACCCGAAATGAATGAAATGCGGAATCATCATATTGCCCTGTTTCTTCCATGTGACGGTGGCAGTCAAGGTGGCAGCACCCACATTTGAGAGGTCAGAGTACAGCTATAGCTCTTATTCTACACTTCCGTGGTTGGCCAAGCTTATTTTCGCTCTCCTGCCTCTCATTTTTTCCCCCTGTAAGTAGCATAAGTCAGTTCTTCAGCTTTCCTTCAGTAATCGGGAAAGGTTGTAGAACATGAATTAGAACTTCTTCTTTGATAAGGTTTATGTTTGTTCTGTGGGAAGCATAGTCCTATAAAACCGGTAAGGGTTTTCTGATATCATATGTGGAAGTACTATTTTTCTTCTTAAATATATGCTTGTTTTGTTAATAAAATGGATTTGTTATCTTCACTTTAAATTACAGTCTGCATGACTGGCCTGGGTAGGGTTTGGCACGCAGAGTAATCAGTAATAGTCCAGTGAATGCAGCAACCGAATCTGTCTTCAAAACTGTGATTTCTCGAAATGTGCCAGACAGCCCAATACATTTGCTGATTGAATCTAATTCCACTGCTGTAGAATTTAGTTCTGTTTTGAGTTCAGCAAAACCTCAAAAAACAATGTCTCGTGTTCTGTTCAGTGTTCAGTAGAAAAAAGCCTTGGTGTCTGCTGTGAAGCCACTGAAACCCTCGTGCAGATGAACTGTTACCTGGCACTGTAGTTTTGTGGTTGTAATGTCAGCTCTCCACCAGGGAAGGCTGACGGCATGTGATGGACTTCATGGTTGTGGTTTTCAGATGTTGTTAACACCCTGCAACAGGATGTTTCCGTCATTATCTCACTCTCACCAGGTTAGTCTGATATTTTGGTGCAAGCTTCTCTTCGGCAGTGTTGGAAGTGATTAGGATGGGATATGTGTGCCACAACCATCCTGTGGAACTGGATAGGAAAGCATATTCTGGCAGCAGGGCGAAGCAGATTACTGTGAGTGGCAAAGCCTTGAACTACTGTGGGTAGACAGATAGGGAAGTCCTGTCTGAACTCTGATTCTTGTACTTCTATTTTATGTTTTTGAAGAGAAACTAGATGTCTATGCCAGTGTAGGAGATGGATATATAAATGTTTGTCGATAAAATGCTGAGGTTACTGGTGCCTCTGTGTCTCTTTCCCAGTGTGGGTGCTGTCCTGAAGAAGCATGAAAGAAAGTTAAGCTGTTAACAAAGGTGGACCTTAATGAGAGAATCATAAGAATTGTCGTGAATTCTTATTACTGTTGACCACGTTTCAATATTTGAAGTCGTTATTGATAGAGACTAGTGCTTCTCATCCTTGTTTGGTAGAGGATTTATCTTCTCCTTTGTGTCTTCTGTCTTGAAATCTTTTTGTTCTTTTGCATCCCTTGGTCCCTAAAGACTAAAGCATAGCCTTGGATACCCTTTAGTTAACCAAGGTTGAAGAGTTGTGTTTTTGTTGTTTGGGATTTCTTCCCTCCCTCTTTACTTCTTATGCAAAAATACTCTCTCACTGGTGCTTTTTATCGTTTTCATGACAGGGTGGACAAGTAGCATCTGTGTATTGACCAGTAATTGTTCACGATGGGTATTTGTTCAGCAAGCCTCCCGTTGTATGTCAGGCACCTCTGACAGGCCGTTGGCTCAGAAAGCATATAGCCAAAGCATTCGCGTGAAATACAGGCATGTTCAGTTTCTGCTTTGGTTAAACTACGAACATAACTTAATGTTTCTTGAGTTATGAATTACTTAGTCTTACAGTCATTTTTCCCTGCTAGTGGAAAAGCTTGGAAAATGTGATTATTTCTTTTAATGAAAAGTTTGTTTGCATAGGAGCCTTCAAAAGCTTTATATGTAGGATATAGGAGCCTTCAAAGACTTTGCATTTTCCTGTTTTAAATCAGGCGGAACAGACGGGTTTGATTGGTTAAATACACTCAAAAGCCACTTCTTCATCTCCCCATGAACTTACTATAGTCAGACTGTTTCTGAGTAAGTACTACTTCTGCATTTTTCTGCCACAGCTAAGGAGAACAATAAAGGATGTCCTTATGTTCTGTTAATGTTCATACACCTTATGTTTTCTGTGTGGCATGGCATGTGTTTTCAAGTTCAAGTATTTGCTGGTTTTGGCTTACTCTAGCATTTTACTGAACACATTTCGATCGCACTAATTCATGGAATACATCTCAGAAAGCATTGTGTATAGAAAGCTATGTCACTGTGGAAGTATGAACACGGCAGTTAAATATTTATGCATTCAGTTCTAGCAAAAGCAGTTGGTATGTTTGTAATGCAGTGTAGCTGATATTTCTAGAAGCCTGTCTTACAAATTGTCTTCCTCAGAGAACAATACGTGGAACATTTGTGGTAACAAGACTATACAACAAAGAGTATACAAGAAAAAAAAAATCTGAAAGGAAGGAAGGAAGTTTGCCATACTTTGGGGTCAGGGAGAAGTGAGGTGAGCAAACTGTGTTTACTTCAAGCAGGAAATCTGTGACAGCACTATTCTTGGAAAGAACAGGCAGAGAAAAGAAACAGAGTGAAGCCTCGTAGAGTTCAATTTATAAGCAGAACAAGGGTTGAAAGTGATAAAGCAGACTGAAATGACATCAGTTCTATTTCTCATTAGATGGTTTCAGTGCTGTATTTTTCTTTTTTTCATGGATTTGCTTTGGAGGTTTTGGAATTGGGAACATTTTCTGTGCTAAGAACCTTGAAGTTTAATATTCTGCCAGCAGTTTTCTTGGAAGCAAGACATGAAGTCACCCTTATCAATATTTCTTACTAAAAATAAATTTGGATTTTCTTCATTTCTAAGTTGCATGCTTTGTACCAGGAAATTGAAAAACACTTTTTTTCCTATTTTTATCTTTTAAATTTACAGTTACAAATTTGTAACCTCTAACATTATAAAGTTTTATATATGTATATACATACATACACATACATACAGTTTGCTGAATCTCATTTACAGAATAAATCACCAATTCCCTCTCCCACCCCCCTAATTCATAGAGTTAAGCAGAAAAAATCTACAGCATTTGTCAGCTGTGCAGGAAGCCTTACCTTTAATTTATGACATTTTGAAATAATAAACGGTCTTGTTTTTCAGATCCAGATCTGTTTACCATAGTCACAACCTTGTTCACTTGTTTAAACTTCTTGAATTTATCACTGTTATGTGCTACTGATCATGGCATAGGTCATTTGTTACCTTCTCTATACAGGATGTCAAGCTAGATGAGCAAATCATGCTTCCTAGCTATAAAATAAATACATTGCATTCTCTTTATGCTTTAGATGCTTCTAAAGTTAATAAAGCAAGTTTCCCTTTAAGGGTTTGAAATTTTGATATCAGAATGGCTCGCAGTATATCTTTTATCTTCTTTCTATTAAAGCTTATGAAAGAAATGTAATACTATTTGTTCTCCTACAGGTTTAAGAAGTATTTTTTTTTGGAGAACCTACTTTATTCTTAGGCTGTCAGTTCAGATGTCACTTTATGATTTTTCTGCATTATGATTGCATATTTCCATGTTAAAAAAAATCAGCTTTTTTTTTTTTTTTTTTTAAGATTTTATGAATTTTCTGGGCAAACTGAGATTATACCAACTACCAGATAATTCCAGGGCCTGTGGTTCCCCATACCTCTGACCTTAAATTCTTCAGCTCAGTGAAATATGTTGGTGCAAAATATGCCAAGGTAGTGAGTGTCTTTAAGGTGCCAGAAGAACGGGGGCGTAAATAGTAGAAAACATACCTTTACTGCTTGTGATGCATAGAGAGAAAGTCTTATAACGGTTGAGGTCAATAGTAGACCTCCAAGTGGAAGTGACACCTAGACCTCCGACCTTGCGCCTCTTCTGTCAGACTGGACCTTTTCTAATGAAACCCCTTGTTAGGCAGGCAGAAGCTGTGTGCCATTGGTTTTCACCTGGTGCTAATTTTACCTTGAATGTTCTTGAGATATGGTCCCTTCTGTGAAAAGGACATTGTGTTACTCTGAAATAAATTTGAATGTCAGCTAAGGCTACAAATATTTGGTTTGGCTGTTGGTTGGCAACAAGGAGCTCTGGCACGTATGTTTCTGTCTTTTGATGTGTGAAAGGTATGAAAGCTGGTGGAGTTTAGATTGGAAAATAGATTTACATGGCCAGTCGGCATGATCAGCTGTGTTTTCATCCCTCTCAGCTAGAATAGGAGGTGATGAGGACCTGTTTGAAAACTAACTGTGTGTCCGTAGGGTAGGGAATACCTGTGATAACTGGGCTCCTGGTTGTTGGGCTTTTTTCTTCTGGATGTGTTATGTGGTATTTAATAGCAGTTTTTCCTTATTCCAGCTGTAGCATACGTGAAAGGAGCGTATAAAGGATTTAATGATTACCAACTGCTAGTATGGTATTTTCTGACTAAATATGACAAGTAAATTGTAGGAAAAAAGGAATGAACAAAAACTGCTCCATATAAAACATTGCCAAAAATTGTTTAAATAGCAATGGTGATGGTTCAGGCTAATTTAAAAATCAGTTTGCTGCTTTGTTTTGATGTAACCCTTCAAGTCTCCCCGTTGAAGGTACTGAAGGTGATCATTAAGTTTGTTTTATTTTGAACGTGTTGTTTGCGAAACACAGCGATGCCGTTCTGCGCTCGTGTCAGCTCTCCTAGCAGCTCATCAAGTGTCAGCTTTATTCTGTCAGTTAAATGGCATGTGGGGAGGAGAGATAAAAGGGGCATAAAGCTATTAAGCCGTAAAATAAACAAAAGCAAAACTTGAATTTGATAAGGTTGCTATATTTGTCTGTTTAACAGGGATTCTGTACGTAACTCTTGTTTCGGCACCGTGCTGGTGGGGGAGGAAGGGCCGGCACCGTGAGGGGCCAGCCTGTGGCTTGGGGTGCTCTGGTGGCCGGGGCAGGCCCGTCTCTTTCTTCCTCCATTTCAGGGAGAGGAAGAGCCCTTCTTCAGCAGCAGTCGTGCCTGTCCTCTGAGGCTGGCACTGTAAGTGAGGGATCCTGTGAGCAGAGTGTGTTTCCAGGCCTGGCGGGACGGAGGACTGCTGGAAGCTCCTCACGCTTCCTTCAGGAGAGGGATGTCCCCATCTTCAGCTTCTCTCCCTGAAACGCGAGCCCTTGTAGGAGGGATTGGGACATCCCAAGTGCTGAGCCGGGGAGAAGTCAGGTTTGGACCCACGCTTGGGCTCTTTTGGCTGTATCCATCCCAGCAGGAGGAGTGCTGTGTCCTGCCTTGGCTCCGTTCCTCGTCCAGCTTGCTTGGTTAGCGTAAGGATGGAGTGCAGGGCTTTTTACCTCTGGAACGATTGTGAAGAGGGAAAACTGCTCTCAAACTGCTGCCATCAAGCCTCCTTGCTTGGCCTCACTTTGCCTTGAAGAGAAGGGAGCCCTGAGGGGTTGCCATCTCTGGCTGCAGCTCGCCGTCCCGTCCCCACCAGTGGTGGTGACACAGCTATTTGTGGAGCTGTGCTTTGAAACAGGATAAGGAAGTGATCTGATCGAGCCCTGCAAAAATAGATTACTCTAAAATGGTAACTAATTCATTTTAAAATGCTGTCCCACAAGCAATGTGTCGGCATGTTGTGGGGGTGAGGCTCTGATGCTGTGAAGACAGAAATGAGCACCTGGGGCAGGATCTTCTCAAGCTGCTGCTGGTGTTCATGACCAGTGTTGTTTCACGAGAAGAGCTGTCTTAAATTCTTGCCGTGCCCTTGCTCACTTCTTTAGGGTTAGATGTTAATACTGGCCTGACTGCGGACGGTCCCTTCTCTTGTAAAGCTACAGTATGTTTTTGAAAACTTGGTGTGTCAATGGTTTTGACTCACATTCTGAGATACTTTTCCCATGACCCCGTTAGCTTCGTGAGGCCAGCGCTCCCAATGGCAGTCTGTTTAATTGGCATCCAACCGTAACCGAATTGCACTGTACTAAAATAATACAGATTTGACTGTAAAGTTAATGCATGTTCTGTGTAACAGAGGAGTTGCAAAGAGCATTTTAGAATATCTATGATGAGAAAACCATTAACAAAGAACAAAACAAGAAGCTGCGGCATTTCTCTGACCAGTATTAAATAAAGGCAGCGGACAGAAGTTGAGAAGATGAGAACAGTGCTTTGTATTTCCAGAGTGTTAAGGTGTTTTGTTTTTCTTTTTTTTTTTCATTTAAAGTCGAAGCAATCTTTTAACCTAAATTTACGTGACATAATGTTTGCCACAATTTTTTTGTTGAAACTGTGGGAAACTGGAAGCCAAACTGTAAGGGAAAAAGTGATATTGGAGGCTGTTTTTGTAGATATATTCCTGTAAAGTCAGCTTCAAGTCAACTGGCTTTGTGTTAGGTTATTAACATTGTGTGTTAAAAATAAACGAGGCTCCGATACCGTGCCCCCATCTGTTTATGAAATAACTTTTCTCTGCATAAAGAGCCTGGTGGAGTCGCTGTTCCTCCGTGCTGGCACGTCCAGCCTGTCACCACAGATGGTGTTGGTGTAGGAGCTACCAAGGAAGTGGTTTTGTGATCACTGTTCCTGGATCAGATTTACTATCAGATTATCCTGTAATGTAACTTTGATCAGGTAGGCAAACTATCACGTTTCTTAAGTTAGTAAGAGTACACAGTATATCATTTGTGCTGACTTAATGCCTGCTGTGGGAGGAAAGACAGTAACTATTTGGCATGAAGCCCTCCAGTATGAAATCGACCTGTCAAACCTAAACTGTATTTACTGTCTTGTCAAACTGTGACCTCAGAAAAGGTATTGGAACAGTGACTTAAGTTAGTAAACTGTATTCTCTTTTATTTACAGAATTGCTTAATATGGATTTATTACCTATGAAGAAATAATTTACTGTATTCTACAGTACCGTTTACTTCATGTACCGTTAGATTTCTCTTAAGCTTTATTTTTTTAACAATAAATCTGCTTAAGCTGGGAAGGCAGTTGCAACAACTGACTCTTTTGAGCATTATTCGGATTCATAAAATATGGCAGAGTAATGATAATAACAGTCACTGCAGACATTTTAATGTGAAATTCATTCATGCATATGTGAGAGTTAATTTCCATTTAATGGCATTGCGTGGCACGTGGAATTCAGAGAAGTGCTTATTTTCTTTCTCTAAGTAGGAAAAGGAAATAAGTACACTTTAAGTACACTGAAATAGACCCTTAGTAAACTCTTTACGAAGAAACTTTTCAGTTGGGCAGAATCAAATTACGTTGGGAAGCTTCCCCCTCCTAGTTTATTAATTCTTACATAGCGCATCCTTCATAAATTCTTGAGGTTATGAGATGGTGAGTGTATTGTTACGCAATTTGTTCCTTAAGCCAAAGTATTACAGCTTGCAGGTTTGTTTTGTTGTTTTTTTTTTAGTCTATTGTAAGATCATCATGTGCCTTTCATGTAAGTTCGAGAAGACTTTTAATTATTTAGAGTAAGCACTTATTTTTTCTTTCTCTCCCATATTGCTCTTCTGAGTAGCTTGTTAGGAAAAATAGGTAGATTGTGTTAAATAAAAATTATATGCAAAATAAGTCTATTCTCCTTCGTTTTTAGGACATGAGTGTAGTAGTATTTGCTTTGTTTTTCTCACTTAACTGGTGGTTGGGACCAAAGTGGGACACGGCCTGGCTTACATGGCAGCACGCATCCTGAACCACCGCCGCTTTTCATGGAAATGCTGCGTTTTGCTGGGACAGACTTGATTGCAGTCAAATTTCTGCTAGTAATTTTTTACCCTTTTAAACATAAATCTGTTTTTTAACAAAATTTTTAGGGGAAGTCTTTGTAAAAGACAAATACAACATTCAGTTCGGTTTGTTCACGTTCCATTTCCTCTTTCTGTGCAAATTAGGGCTGGAAACCATTGCTCAATTCAGCCAAACGCAAAAGAGGAGAAGGGCTCTCTAAGATGATGAATTGTGTTTTGTGTAAATTGGCGGCTGAAGAGGGAAGACACTGAAATTAGTGCCCTTTCTGGGAGGAAAAATACAGAAATCATCTGCTACGTGGTTTTGTAGCAGCTGGCCCCTCACAGTGGGTATATGTTTCTAGTACCTGCAGGACGTGTGATCTTTTGCCTCGTCAAGGTGTCACGACAGATAGGGGGTTATCGTGGTGGAGGGGGAGGAATGTGTCTGTAGGAAAGCAGCTTTTTAACTGCACTGCCCGCAGAACTTTTCGTGTTAAACTTCTTAACGAGGAGGCTTAGAAATGCCATGTCATTTGCCAAAGGCCAATGTTAGGGTAAAAGAGAATAAGCCTAATAAATGCTCAAGATATGTTGTTATATCAGATATGTGGTCTGTTAATAGGGTAGAAGAAAAGAAAGGCAACATATTACTGACTTCCACACATACTGAGAATAACTAAGTTGTCAGCTCCATGTAGTATGTTGTTTTTATCAGTGCTGCACAGAGGACCAGATACTGGTGCTAAATTTAAAGATAAAAGTGGGAAAATTTGAGTTTGTATTCTGGTTGATTATCTAGCCCATTGAAGTGTCATAGGTAGCCTGCATTAGCTTGGTTAGAAGAGGTGAATGAAACCTTGTAATGGCTGTCTGCAAAGTAATACAGCCTTAGAGAACCATGCAAGAAGGAAATTGTAGTAGTGGGGTTTTGCCCTGAGCCTGTAAAATTGGATCATTGTTTAACTATGTTTAAGTAACTGGGGATATTTATACTCATACAGATATGTAGAACCATGCAGATTTTAAAACAATATATTTTTCATTAAAATAATAAATCCTAGTATAAAGCAGTCTATTCTGTTGTGTTTTTATTTTTTCTGAGTGGTAGTCATGTCATCTTTTTAAAGTTGGGATAATAAATTTGCATAAGGTATCCTAGATACCTCCGCTTACCGTTACGTTGATGGCTTTTTTCCCATGTTTTACAACACGATGTTTATGAAACCCAAAATTCAATTAGCACTTTTTTTTTTTTTCCCTTTCCCCCGCTTCACCTTTTTAATTCTGGAGGAGCAGGGTTTATTAGTGGTGCTGGGAAGCTCTAGTCTGCAGCCAGGACACTGTGGCACTGGCTGCTGTTCAGCTCCAAAAGGATTTCAGAAGAAGACAAGTAGGCGATGCTTGATGCAGTAGCCCGGGCTCTCCTTGTGGGGGATGCAGAAGGAGAGGTGAAAAGATCGAAGTCAGAGGCTGGTTCTTTGCTGCACCATGCTGGAGTAAGACACGCAGTGAATTATACCTTTGCAGCTTAACAGTAATTAAAACAAGAGAGGATATTAGCTCGGATGTGTTTTGGCCGTCTGGATAGACAGGACACGTTTCTGATCACGCGCAGACAAATTTGGCAGGTGTTGTGCGTAGCCTTGCCAAAGTCTATGAAAACCAAGAGAAAACTAAATGAAAAACGCTCTCTAGGTTTGCAGTGAGGTTGTGCATTGAGGTGCACGCTCCCAAAGTAGGTGTCGGGAGCAGCCGTGCAGGTCAGGTTAAGGGCTCTGGTTCAGCCACAATGAGCTTCAGCTGAAGGCTGCGTCCAAGAAACAGCTAAAATTGGAACTGAAGACAGTTCCCAGGTGGGGGGGGACAAATCTGAGTCATCAGCACAGAGATAGATGGTGGCGGAGTTTGTGTTGGCAGATATTGGGTCGCTGAGTTCGTACTCGGGGAGGAGAGGACAGGAAGAAAGGTCAGGCAGAGAGGTGCACAAAGCTCCTGCAGGAACTTAGAAGAAAAAAAGTTGTCTGAAGACTTAAATGCTAGAAGAAAAGCGGAGGAAAGTAAACATTTTGTTGTATTTTCCTTTGTAGGATTCTGTATTTTTGCATTTGACTTCCACCAAGTGTAAAATACTAAATTTAAGGCCAGAGTAATTTTCACTACTCTGAGGACTTTGTACTGAGCTTCATCCTTTAAAAAACAAAACAAGAAAACACTAGTATGGTACAGCCTGTACCGTGCAGTTAAATGGAATAAAACTAATTTTGATGCAAGGTTATGGTATCAGAATTTCGTCAGGGCATTACTGATAATTTGTGGTGTCAAAGATGTAATATTGCACGTGACAAGCACAAGTGTTTTCTATTAAAAAACAAGCAAACAGGTAATTTATTTTTTATGCTTCAGTGTCTCTGTTTTCTTTGAAGTTAAGGCAAAAACAGTTCAGTTTCACAACTTGCCTGCACAAGCTGTGATAGGTTTTGTGTTTATGTTTCTCTGAAATTCATACAGAAAGGACACAAGGATCCTCTAAGAAAGCAGAAGTAAGCATTTTCTTCTCTTCGTGTCTGAAATTTAAAAGATGTCAGATAAAGTGGAGAACGAATGATTATTTTTTTTTGTTATTTTAAACGTCCTCACGCTTCAGAAGAATACAGGGGCCAGGCTGATTCTGAGCAAGTCCTTTCAAGATGGGGTCAGCAGCAGCTTCAGGAGGGTTTTGGAATAGCCCGTGGCATGGACCTAGCTGTAATGGTTGCTCTACGTTGCTGAGGTTCCCTCTGGAGACCAGGGGGGCTGCGGGGCCCTGTGGGATCACCTGTGGATGGGATTCCTCAGCAAAGACAGGGCTGGTTTGGCTGAACGTGGCAGCATCAGCTTTGCCAGAGCACCGGCTTCAAGAAACATTTTATTTTTTTTGTCTTTGTTTTGGAAGAATACGTGTCAGGCTGTTAGACTTGCAGAAAGCTGAAAATTTCTGTGTAGGAACCAAGGGCAAATGGGAGAATGGTGATAGAAGGTACGAAGATACGTGCGTGTGTTTGGTGGAGAGGACGTGGTAGGGTCTGGTATTAGGACACAGAAAAGAGGATAAAGAACGTAAGTACTGAAAAGTTCTAGAGATACTGTGCTTAGTAAAACATTTTTGTTTTTCTTTTCTAGTGCAAGCAGTATGCTTCTGACAGCAATAGTGGAGAACTGGAAGACTGGTTAATTATTGTACTAAAATGGAGTATTTACCAGTAGAGGTAAGATATTCTGTGAATATGCTGCGGTTTCGTTTCTTAGCAGTGTCTTGCAGTTCCTAACACAAACATTTCTCTGAGAACAAAGCTGGTTTAGGAGGTTTCTGTGCACCTCCATCCGTCTTTTCATTGCACTCAGAGGTGCCCTGATGCAGCTGCTGTAAAGTACCACTAAAATGTTCAATAATTTAAAAAAGAAAAAACAGAATAGAGAAACATTTTTTCCCTTTTGATGTGCTTTAACAGTCTGATATTTCTTTGATCCATTTTCTGTTGTCGCCCCAGAAGAGATGGGCTTGGGTAACTAAAGAAGGAATGAGCTGGTGTGGGGACAGTATTGACTAGCAAGGTTGCGTAGGAAATTGTCTTCTTAAGAACAGGTTCATATAGATAAACCCTCAGATGTGTAAAGAAAAGTAAAGTTTTGGTCCTCAGTATAGAATCAAGTGGCTTTAATGCTGCTTTAACCATTGGAGATGTTCAGTCTCAGTGCTTTAATGCTACTGGGTTTTAAAATGCTGTTTTGATTATTCATAAGCTCTAAGTAGCCACCAAGAGTTGTTTTCTCTAACCCTCTGTATTAGGATTTTCTTCTCATTTACTGTCAGATCCTCTGATGCATGTTTATATGCTGCGTTAACCTCTGTTGTTCATAATGTTGTTCTTAATGAAGGAGTCTTCTGTTTCTTGCAGGCAGGGCAAGTGTCAGTTTCCTTCTCTGTTTCTTAATGATAATTATATGCTTTAAAATACAAGAATCAACTCATTAAGTATTGAAATGAGTTGTGGACTTGTAATATTATTGAAGGTAGTGCAGGTTTAGCTGTAAATTTAAATGGAATCTGCACAAAGGAACACCTCTACACAAGTTTAACTTTCTATGTTGGGTTTTCTATGATAAGCAAACAAAAATTAAAGACGGCTTCTCCAAGTTTGGTTTTCCCCTTTGAAATATTTAGTTGCTGCATAACACTTTTTGTTACGTGGTTCAAAGAACTCTGTTTTACTTTGCACAGTTATGAAAGACTTCGACAGAAAGTAGTGGTTGGGTTTATGTCAAGCCAGGACAGTGAACGCTCCCCTTCACCCAGACTGAACATGGAACAAGCCGATGCTTGGCAAAGGTCAGCGGATTGACTGCAGTCCCAGACACTCGCAGGGGTGCGTAGTGCTGCTTTCTGGATGCACAACACGGACTGTGGCTCGGTAGCTCGTGCTGGTTTAGCAATAGATACTGGAGCAAGGCAGGGGTGCCACTTTTCCACATATTGTTGATGGTCGATCGAGGGCTGGGTTACTGCTTTAAAACAAGTGGCGCTGTGTTGTGCGCACGTGTGTGTGCTTGTGTTCAGTCTGCCTTGCTGCCTGCCCAGGCAATTTTTACTGGGCTGGTTGGGGATGCTGCGTTGGCTCAGCAGAGTAGGGGGGCTCTGGCTCCAGCTAGAGTCATATCAGACCCAACAGAAATATCACAAGTTCATGGGGCAGCCCTTTTGACAGTAATGCCAGATATGGCTCTCTGTAGCTTTTTTTGCTGTTGAAGTAACTCTTTCATAAAATGAGCCTTTAAATCTGCCTAGCCAGGCTAGTTCTGGGTTGTTCCCGCCTGGTTTCCTTCTGAGGACTTGAGGGACCCTGAAGCATTTGGAAGGGCTGGCTTGGCTCAACAACTCCTGCAGGAACAGTTTTCCTTCCTCATAGGGAAGCCAAACTTCAGGGACAAAGGACAGTGCCATTAGTGCTGGGGAGTCAGAGGCGTGTGATGATGTGATGTCTTGAAAATGTAGTTAGCTTCATCAAAATGCAAACGGCCTCAGATAGCTCAATGGCATCCTTTGTCTTCTGAAGTCCTTTCTCTTCTGCCTGAGGATTTTCAAGTGGGGTCCTGTCCTTTCTGAGGTGTCATCCAGCCTCATCACGTGTTACATACACTGCCCACAGGGTTTGCTGCCCAGGGTCACAGCAGGTCGAGGATCCCTGCTCGGTGGCGGGTCAGGTTCCATTTGCAGAAGATACACTTGCGTCCTGGTAGGTGAGGCACGCGTGGGAATGCAGTACTGCGACCCCAGAGAATTAGAGTGCCTGAGAAGAGCAGAACTTCCTGATTCTGGCTTCAGAGGACTGCTGAGGACATCCCTACACAATCCTGTAGGCAGAGCAGTGGAAGAAGGAATTGTTTCAAAGTAGAGTAGGTTATCAGTGATAGCCCTTGCTCTGCATGCTGTGGCATCATTCAACTAGTCTGTCAAAATCCCTCGATTTGAATTCGGATTGTAATGCAGGGTTTTTAGACAAGCTGTGTTAAATGCACCACCTGTATGCTGTAGTTTTCACCTGTCATGAAGGGTCCTGGATCGGAGTTCTTCAAATTGTTATAACTCAGCTTCAGAAGTAAAATTCCTCTTTACCTATTCCCTGCTAAGTCAGAAAGTACTAAGTGTGTTCTTTGTGTGTTCTTAGTAAGGTGTATGTGGAGTCCTTGTAAAGGCTGTTAAACCAAGGTCAGAATTTACTTGTTTATGCTTAAAAATCTAAACCTGCGCTGCAAGTACAGCAAGGTAAATCTTATCTTGAGTCATACACCAAGATAATTTAGTTGGTAGGCTCGAGGTAGCCCCGTAAGATAACTTTGCTTTCAGGTGACTGATATCTGCTGTGGCTAGGAATTTTCTTTGCCAGCTTTCTATTTTCTGTCTCGGTAGTACCACCTGCTGCTTCACAAAGCTCCCACATGCTTGTTTAAGCTTGTTTTATAGAAACAAAAAAAGCCCATAACGCATTCAAGCTCAGGCCAGGCTCGCTATTAGGTTTACTGCTTCTGCACGGGACACAGAAGGAGGACTAATGTGCATGAAGGGTTGTCCGTTTTAGTTTTTTTTGGTTTGTTTATTCTTCAAACCAGGCAGTGCTTGCAGGAGCTGGGAAGTTTGAGGACGAGTGTTTGCAGAAAGAGTAGTCTGTTTTATTAATCCCCTTGATATTGTTGAAGGGAAACCAGCAGAACTCGTCGAAGTCTGTAAGATTTTAATTTAAGTATCAGCAGGCATCTGTAAATTAGCAGTAAGGTGCCAGTCTGTGGCTGCAAAGAAGACAACGAGAATTAACGCTTTGCTACTAACAAAGATTGACTAAGGATGGGCACGTTGCCCTCTTTAACTCCTGCCTTTCCTCTCCAGTCGCTCCGTCAAAAATCCTACAGCTCCCGTCAGGCCTTACTCTGCCCCGCTTGGCCACATTCAGCTGTCCTTGTCCTCGTGTTGGACTTGAGGTAGTGCTTGCTACCTGTTTGGTCATTCTGCTTCAGCAGGGACTGGAAGCAGACCAAATACACTCTTTGTCTCCTTCTTGGCAGTGCTTTTTCCTCTCTCCAGCCAAGTACCAGAGCAGAGCCGCAGTACGTAGGTATCAGTAAGTTCCAAGGTTATATTATGCTGATCGTATCGTGATACTTCTCTGATAATACTTGATTCCTTCACAACAAAGAAGGAAGCTAATGTAGGCAGGATTTGGCATATCCTATATAAATCCTATATTCATGTTTACCCCAGGACATGTATATTTAAGGAAGCTGTGTAAAATTGAGTAGCGTTTTCCTTTTAAGGACCTGATAGGCATTGTCCCCAGCTTGTGTTTTAAAAAGTTTGTTTTCTGTTTGTTTTCAGTAACTAAGGTGCTGACAAGCTTTGACTTCTTCATCCTCATAAACATGAGTGAAGTTCAGGCTATGGTAGAATTCTCCGTGGAGCTCCACAAGTTCTTCAATGTGGATTTGTTTCAAAGAGGGTAGGTAGTGTGTTCTCTAAAACTTTACTGTGATGTGTGGCTGATGTTAGAAAGACCTTAACTGGTAGCATCATGCAGCATTGCTTCATGTGTTATTGACTGTTTTTATAGTGATTTGAAAGTTGTTAATTGCTTATTGGAAAGGTATATGCTTGCTAGAATCAAAATGTTTGAGTAATTTGGCCTAAAACTTAAGTTGTAACAAGTATTTATTTTCTGATTGGAAAGGAGGGAAGTTCTGTAGAGTTTGAGGATAGGTTATATTCTTACTGGGCTCTTACCCTTTCATATTTTAATTGCTGTGATCCCTTTTGCTTGAAATATGTCAGGTAGCTTTTGTATCTTTTAAAAATGTTTCTGCCCCAATTAACTTATTAATTTATTGATTTGGCAGTGGAGAACTTCACTAGCTTCTGTCGTCACGCTGTGCTGTGCCCCTGCAGTAGCAGAAGACTCTGTACTGCATAGGTCCTTTGACTTCCACTTAACTCCATGGGGTCTCTGTAGAAGACCCTTTCACATTCCTTTAATTCGTTGTTACCTGGTTGTTCCCAGATTACTTCCTAAGGTCCTGCTTTCCTATGGCTATGTAGGAAGTAATCCTTTTTAGGTTATTTTTGAGTTATTAAAGCTCGTTGGTCATCCTGTAAGCTTTCTAACAGACTACAGTAAAAATACATGTCACTCTTTTAGTTGTTATGATGATAGTTTTAGACGAGTCTGTTTGAGGCTGTGTCAGTGTTCACAGACAGAGAACGGTATACATCAGTGTTGATTTATGATAGCTCTTTCCAAAATATTGTAGAAGAACTTTACTTGGAAACAATGAAATATATTCTTGTTTTTAACCTGGTGATAATGCAAACAATTTTTGTTCAGGGGCGGTGGGAATGTGTCTTTGTTTTGTTTTTCCTTGCTGCAATACAGATATCTTTGTATTAAATCTCCGAGGTGGACATTTTGGGGAAGAGTGATATGAAAAAGAATTGGGAAGGAGATCAGGAGAAAGTGGCATAAGATGATGTCGTAAAACACATCTTGGCTAGCTAGGCTTTATCTTTGCTGTGTTACTATTAATTTTCCTCTAGAGCTTATTAAAGCCAGCCTTTCTCTAAATTTGACTTGAAGTGGGTACTGAGAAGTGTTGACTTACGTTCACTACCATTTGCAGTCAAACTATATGCAGCTAACTAGCTGTGCCCATCTTTTAGGGGAAATTGTAATTTTGCCCTTCATTGGAGGAGGAGGATTACGGAAGGCTTAAGAGGTCTGGGAAAACACTGAGAATGTTCTAATTACTTTGACAAAAAGTACACTTCCTTGAACTGTGTCCTTTCTTTTTCTCTCTGAAATCAGTGTGGAAGGAGAGGATAGAGTATGGAAAAACATTAATAGAGAAGAACCTGAAAAAAAGGAAGTCTTTATGGGTTGTCTTCACCCTCTGATTCAAATGATTCCTCAGAAAGGTAGTTTGGAAGCAAAGCACAGCGTTACAATTACCAGTGTTCAACTTGGCTTGTTGCTTTTTAGCTTACTCTTTAAAATGCAATAAACTCACACAGCAGGCTGAGGGAGGTGAAATGCTGACATAATGAGAAAAATGACTAGCAGATACTGCTTCTGTGGTTTCAAGCTGCACCTTTAACTCTGGGCATGTTCCCTTAGAAAGCAATGTCAAGAAGGAGAAGAAGCTGCCAGAATAAGTCAAAAGACTGAGTAATGTGAATTCTGTAATTTCTGTCAATTTGGGCAAGTTCTAACCTTTGTATTTAGTGGAGCTAGGAATGTAATACTTATATGATAGTGCCAGAGGAGCTCTTAGATGATGGATGGAACCAGCAGAAAAGAAAATCCTCAGTTTCATTGTTGGCTTTGTGTTGTTGAGCTGCTGCTGCATTTAGCCTGGTTTCTCTCACCAGAAGTCAGGTATAGAACTGATAATATTATGGGTTTGCTTGGGACTGTGTGCGTTCAAGCCTACGCAGCTTAGCTTGTCTGTCTCATGGTGTTAGAAGCATAATGGCCTTGTGAATTGTGTAAAATAGAAGTGCAGCCATTTCAAGTAATCACATCCAGCAAATCAAGCTCCTTCTTAAAACTTATGGGATTTTTATCTGAACTATTCAGTTAGAAAGTGAGATCAGATTCTCACTCTCCTAATTATTGGAGATGTCATAATGTCCAGCCTCAGTTTCCTTCTGATCAATATATAGTTGTTTATTTTTCCCATCACCTTTGTCCTGTGCTTTGAATGATTTTTTCAGCCTGAATGTTCACTCTGATGTATTTTTAGGTGTCAGTCATTTGTCTCTCCCATTAATTATAAACTGAATCGGTTTAGTCATCCGAATTTGTGACAAGCTGCTCCCCCCCCCGCCCCCTGCTTTTCTGTGAGGTCCACTTATCCCAATACTGAATCTAAAACGGCATTATCTCTTCCTGCTTTCATAACCATCTAAAGAAATCCGCCATCTATTGCATCTAACTGTAGCATGTTTTCTTGGATCTGTATCTGTAGTGACATTGTTTCCAGAAGCATTTAAGACTGTATTTATGCTAGCAATTAATTTGGTACATTCAGAATAAAGTGCTAGAAGCAAGGTTGAGGTCCCGGTATCTGTGTGGTTCCAGGATTACTTCAGACTAGGTTTAGTCTGGTCCTCTGGGCCAGATGTTTTCACCATGAGCGTGTTTTGAAGTTGTTTGTACCAGTGATTGGTTCAGACCTTTCTGTCCCCTGGGCTGAAGCACATTTTATGGTATGCAGATGTCACAAACTGATGGTTTAACTTTCTCTAGGAGAGATCAAGTTCACATACACAGAGAACTCTCAGTCAACTTGAACCAGCATGTAGCAAGTGGGGTCCTTTTTGGACCTTAATGGCTTTTCCTGAAAGTTGCGCTGCAGCCATAAGTAGCAGAGGAATGTAATGTAGTTAAAGAACACTTAAGTTCTTCTTATCTAATTTAGCTATCTCATTATGTAATATTTTCTTATAGCTCTGCACTAGTGGCTTAAAAGCAAACTTGCTCCAGGTTGCTCTGCTGGCTTATTTTAACTGTTGCTACATTTAGATAAGGCTTCGCATAGTTTTCCTTTTTAAACCAGGGTGATGTGATCATGGGAGTTTTTGCCCAAACAGTCAGTGGTTGATACGTGAGTATTGTGTGACAAAATGAATAAAGGAAGATCCGTCTGAGATGGCAGGGCTTCAAGCTCTTCTGTTGTCTTACTTTATAAAGGCTCCGGTTAGAGTTGGGCCCTGTAGTGCCGACCTTTTATAAATACAAAGGGAAATATAATGCAGTTCGAGGGCGGTGTGGACTGGAGAAATGGAGAATGAGTTGGATGGAAAACTGGCTGGGTGACTGGGCTCAAAGCGTTGTGCTCAAATGGGGCAAAGTCCAGCTTGTAATTAATGACTAGTGGCATCCCTCACAGATCGATACAGCATCAGTTCTGTTTGGTGTTTTGATTAACAGCCTGGATGATGAGACGTCGTGCCTTCTCAGCAAGTTTTTGAATGATTACACTTTGCAGGGAATGGTTAGATACAGTGGAAAACAGCTCTTTTGGAAGGACCTACACAAACTGGGGAAATGGGCTGACATTGTGTTAAAGGCGGAGTCGTACAAAAGAGGCCAAATAACCCCATACAGCAGTGCAGGATGGGGGCTAAGTGTCTGGAAGACAGCTTTGCAGAAAAGTACCCAGGGGCCGTGGTAGACAGTGAATTGAACATGTGAGGTGAAAGGGAGACCTTACTAATTTGTATGGCTGGAGAAGACAGATCCGGATTCTTCTTGCAGTTTTCCAGTGATAGGATGATGGGCAAGAGGCTCAAGCTGCCATACGAGACATTCAGATTGTGCATGAGGAATGCTTTTCCACCAACTGGACCAGGTTGCACGGAGAGGATGTGGAATCTTCATCCTTGAAAACACTGAAAGTCTGACGGGACAGGTGCCAGAACAGCAGGGTCTGATGGGACCTGCTTTGTGCAGGTGTTTGGGCTGGATAACTTCCAGGCTTTGCTTTCAATTTAAATTATTCTGTGATTCAAGTGGTTCTTTTCAGCCTTTGTTCAAAAAAAAAAAAAACCAAAAAACAAATAAATAAATAAGAAAATGCAATGTCTCCCAGCTAAGTTTTTTTTAATACTCCTATGATTTTGTGTATTGAGGGATCTAACTTTGTTTTGAAGATTATTTCTCAAACTTTGTGACTTCACCTAAGACATACCAGTGATATTCACTGCCTTCACACTTTTTATATTTAAAAATGAATACATAACCTTCTGGAATAATCCACAGGCCATTGCCCAGCACAGTGTGAATTACTCTGTTTTGCTTACAGATGCCTGTGGAGAAAGTATGACGCTTTATTCATGCTTGCTTAGGCCAGTGTGCTGAGTTTTGTCACTGGATGGCAGTCATATTTATTGTGATTTACGGTCCCCTCACTATGTGATACTTGAGAGTGACAGCCAGTCACAGTATGGCACATTAACATGTCTGGTGCCCATTTGCTGCCAAAGTTGTCCTAACTCAAGATTGGTTTTGCCCTGAACTGAAGATGTGGCAGCCTTAGGAAGAAGTGTGGATTATGGGCTCTCTTCTGTTGTTACCACCAAGCTGATGGGTCAGTCTTGTAATTTATCCTGTTTGTATCAGACTACCTGCTTGCATCCAGCCTTTATTTCGATCATGTGAATTCTGTGGGGGTGAAGATCTGTAAGATAACATCTTTCCTACCTTGTCCTGTAGTAGAAACTGGCAAATTCCCTTAATGGCTTCCATTAATTTTCCTTTGGTCTTGGCATACGTTATGTTCTCCCACTTTGAAGGCTACCATTTTGACCTTGTCAGCCTTCTGACGCCTCTTTCCTCAGAGCATCAAGTGCACTTTGGGAAAGCGAGGTCTCCATCCTTCCTGTGTTATGCTGCCTGACTCCTGTCAGCAGCTTGGGCTTGGTGTCAGGCTCTATTTCTCAGGTAGTTTTGAAACCACGATATTCATTTCTTCATACTAATTTTCCTCTTTGAAAAATCTACAAAGGAGATGCTTTAGATTTAGTCTACGTTTTCTCTACCTGTTCGCATTCTTAAAATCCCAATGTTAAATTCTTATTTTGTCACTATTTTTTTGTATTTTGTCAGCGATAGCTGTGCACACGCATCTAGCCAGATGTGGATTTAGAAGCTTTTCAATAGCAATGTCTCTGTCTCTGCTTTGTCTTGTTTTTCCAAGTAGAAGTTTCATTGTGGGGTGCAATATCACAGGAATGTGAAAACACTTTTTGGATGCATATCACATTTGAAATTAGGTTTTTGGGAGGATTTCAGTAGCACTAATTTGCTTGTGAACCTGAGCCTCGTTGAAAGTCAAAGGAATTTAAGCTTCAGAGACTATTGGAAAATTAGTGTTACGGTATTCCTCTGTGCCATAGATTTGTTTTCTTATGTGCAGACACTTGCTGATGTATCTCAGCAGCACTGACATTTTATGCTTCCATGTGCCTGGTTGTGTAAAGGAAAACACTGAATCAGAGTAGGAATCTTAGTGAATCTTCCTATGATTACAGGGTAATTTAATGAGAAATCAGGCAACATATGAAAGTTTGTTTTTTTTTTTCCTGGATCCAGTGAGTTGTCTACATTAATTTTATAATATGTTAACAGTAAATTAAAATTTGAAGAGTGGGGCAACTCAGCTTTCTTCTTGAGATGGACAGTTTCGGTTCCTAAATAAAGGATTTTTGTGGTTTGTGTCATTAGCATATGATCAGGTGGCAGACTCATGGGGTACATGGCACGTTCAGGCTGAGCTGTTTGGTTTTCCTTGGAATTCATAAACCTCAGTCAAACTTTTGCTTTCAAACTACGTTCGTGTATGACACAGCTTTCTGGAGGTAAGTGTTCTGAATCCCCTTCTGTCATGTAGCATATCTTCTGAAGTATTGTGCTCTGATCTTTCCTTAATGTAATGCGATCTTTTCAAAGGGAGAAGAAAGCTGTCAAATTTGTCTAACAGTTGCAAGATAAGCGCTGTTCTTCAGCTTATGATTGTACAGCAATATGAATAGCAGTAATACAGATTCAAGATTTGGAGGGCTGGGCTGTAAAAACAGGGGAATATTCTGTCTGGGGAAGAAAAGGTGCAGATGCTTTTCTTTTTTATTCATATTTTTAGAGGTGGATCAATTTCTTATTCTGGTTCAGTGGTGGATGCACATACACAGGTCCTTCTTGCTCTGAGGCAAGAATGGGTAAAACTGGGTAAAATGTCATATTGGGTAAAAAGTCATATTTTATGTTGGTAGTGTTTCAGAAGTTAAACATTAGGATGATCAAATATCCCATTAGCCCTTCTGATGAAGGATGCCTGAGAGGCCAATGACATGGTGTGGTCCCAATGAGGAATAACCGTTTGAAGTACCACATCATGGTCCTTTAGATTAATGCCTTTTAAAAATAAAAAGCCCTACGTTTGTTGAGTAGAAATTGGAAGAGTAAGCATAGAATTGAGCACTACTTCCTTTGAGTTAGCTGAGAAATTAAAGCTTTTGAAGTATGCTCAACCTTAGTTATATAAATGGAACTGAAGACACGGGGAGGTTGTACCACTTGTTTTTAGATATCTGAGTGAAAATGTCTGTGTTAGGACACTTCTAGACACACAGGGAAGCCTGTTGAGGGATTGTTTAGGGCCATTGTAAAATGGGTTTCTACTCTGAAGCCTCTGAATCCTGTCTCTTTCTTCCATTCCCATACGTTAATCCCCAGAAGACTGGCCTCCCACTTAAGAAACTAGATCAGATGCCTGAAGCTACTGGTTTTAGGTACATTTTCTAACATCTAGATATAATGGTACAGGTGCTTACTTCTTCAGTCACTACTCCCAGATACATAACAGTTGGTAATTGTAGTTGTACTGAAGGGATGTTTTTCTTTCCTCCAACCCTCTCCTAGCCAATATTTGTTCAAAAATACACCTAAGGTTTTGTCAAATGTTCATGGGTATTTATTGCATATTTGAGACTTCTCAGATATTGGGTTAAAATCTCAAGTCACCTGAATTTTGTTCAGGCTTTAGCTCTTAGACCTATGTCATCCTTCTGGAAGGAAACTAACATCATAACATTTGAAGTTCGTTATTTTGAGTGAGTCAGACATACCCTCCAGACACTGAATTCGGCAAAATTCACTTTTTAAGAAATAAAGTCCTCAAATATGTGCTTATGCCATCTTAACGTCTTGCTGGAGCCTGACAGCACTGTGGTAGGTATAGCTATTTTGTGTGACGGTAAGGTTAAATGTAATTATGACACGGCTTATATTATATATCCTCCTTCGAGGACTGTGCTTGGAAGTCTATGTGTAATTCCTTCTTCCTATGATCAAAGAAGGATGTGCCTTGTGTTTGTAAGACCAGGTACCATTTCGCATTGTGGTATAAAGATCAAGTATCAGCATGGCACAGGGCTGTCCTGCTGTGAAGACTGCCAGCAGAAACATGATCAGTGAGCTCAGTTTAGTGAGGGAGTAAATGACAATGGAGACAGTACTGAATATAAAATGATTTTCTCCAGATAAAACCCTTTTTTATTTTAACCTTTAGAACAATATAATTAGCTTCTGTGTGTAGTATGAAGGTAGAATGAGAGTAGGTGTTCACTGAGGTGTTGGTTGAAGACATCAGAATAATGGTTTCTTGAGTATGTGACTTCTTTCTAAATCTGACTTTTACTGAGTTGAGTATTCTGCAGTGGCGTGTGCCAGCAGTAGCAGCTTTAACGTTGCATTAAATATATGCTTAGTCATTAAAATTGCTAATTTTGAGACTCTCTTTCACAAGTTCAGCAGCACCCTTTTGTAGCATGTAGATTCTGCATCAGCTTACAGTTCAGACCAATCTCTATGTGATGGTAATGAAAACTAGAGAAAAATCTGACATTTCTAAGTCTTCTGACCTATTTTTGTGCACGTGGTTATAGCAGAAAGATGATTATGTTAGTCCTTTAAATTACTTTGACATCCATTGCTATCTGAAGGAGCGGAGAGAGATGTTCATTGAGTATTCCACAGTCTTGGCTGCCTTGTGGTACGACGGGAGTTCCTGGCACTGGGTCTTGTTGTGCCCCTTCTGCTGCACGTACATCTATTCATACATTTATGCAGATCTGTATCTGCAATCGCAGGCAGCAGTTTACTGGACGATGTGAGAAATACAGCTTCATGTGAATATGGAGCCAGGCCCTGTCACACTGCCAGGCTTGCTGCTTCTGCTTCCATCAGGTGCTTTACTCGAGACTCTCCTTGCTTCACATCTCTCCTTAAAATCTTCCTCTTTCACTCCTTAAACCTCCTGGTACCTTTGCCAGTTACTGTATGCCGTACAAAGTAACTTTTCATACTTTCAGATTTTTAACCGTTTTTCCTCCTCCTGCACTTGTTCCCCTTTCCCAGGTCTGATTTGTGTTGGCAGGTAAGAAGCTCAAAACGCTTCCACAGGGTTAGAGGCACTCCAGGCTTAGGCCACTAAGATGGCTTAAGTACGTATCTGAGCTCTTCAACACATTCATGTTTATCCACATAAATTTGTTTTTCCAGAAAGTTTTAAAATTGCTTTTAAAAATGTTTCTTGTTTCTCAAAAAAGATGGGGAATATCATACATGCGGGGATCAGGACCTCTGTTGCTACTCACCGTGTATTTTCAAGGTGTTTTATTTTATTTTTTTTTATTTTCTGCCTGTTGGAGGTAATCAGTCTTGGTCATATGTTTCAGCTGTACCAGTTTCTTTGATGTGGATGGTTGTATAATCGCCTGAGCACTGGTGGTGGTGGAGGGGGAGAATGTGCACCCGGCATGGCCCACTGTTAGCGCCTTGAGGTCGAATCCTCTGTGAAACAGCGTTCTCATCTACGGATCTGTAGGTGGCTTAGGGCAGTACGATGGCATGTGTCTGCCAAAAGGTGCGATATGCACGGTCATCTCCTGTTCTGTTTGCTTTCGCAGTCGTGCAGTTCTGTGGTCAATCAGATGGGCTTGCTTTTTGTGTAGACAGGGAGTGGGCGTTAGGCTAAGGGTGTAGATGTTACTGATCAGGAGATGTGTTGGATAGCAGCTGCCTAAAAAGAGTGGTCCTGCTTCTGGCGCATCCTGTGTGCCTGCAGTGAGGCTTTTCTGCCTCATGGTGGGTCAGCTCAAAACGCTAGGCCAGCAGAAAAACTAAACACAGGGTATGGTTCTGCTTTTGCCGGTTTGTCTCCCTGGCTCACCTTCCGCAAGCTCAGCGCTAGTCAATGCCAGCGCAGGAGCAGAAGGTTAGATGGAGGAACGGGATCCCTGCTTGTGTCACCAACCAGCCTCGGGCTGATTAACTGTAACGCTGGACCTCATTCGGAGAGAGGTGTCTGTAGTTTAGCCTCTGTGTTGGGAAGATGTCTCAAACAGCAGAGTCTGCATCAGCACGATCTCTGGCTGGCTGAGAGCAGCCCAGAGGTGAGTATGTGTTGAAAGAAACCCTCTGCTTGAACTGCTGCCTTCACCTCGGTTGGCATCCCTGCCCGCAGGGTACAGGACGGTGACAGACATCAGGTGCGTCAGTTCTGATTTCCCTGAGCTGTCATTTAGGGACACTTGGGTGGCGATGCCAGTTCGCAGGTTCTGCTTTCCTTGCTCGTGGCTGTTTCTTGCCCTCCCCATTGTGCTGTCAGAGCTGCCCGGAGGTACGCTGCAGAATCAGTCCAGTGGGCAGCGTTGTCTGCAGGTAGTCTGCTGGTGTAACTGGGAACGGGCTGATACATTGCAGCACAGGGGCAAGAGTGAGTGTCTGGGAGGGCGGGGCAGAGGGAAAGGGGAAAACAGAGCTCTTTAATCCTTTTTTCCCCTCCAAATCCTTATATTTTAAAAGTCTAGGCTCATTTTTAAGCCTATTTAAACTGGTATCTGAAGGTTAACTCTGGTGAGTTTGGATTTTTAACTTTGATCTTGTAAAGGTACAGGAGAGACTGAAAATGTTTTAGCTGTAGGAGGTGGCTTCAACTTGGCAAAAATAAAAAATACAAAAAGTCTATCCAAGAAAAGCAAGTTGTTTCCTTTACATGGATGGGTAAGAAGTGGTGTGTTTAGGAATCTACTGAGTTCGTGTCTTGAATGCTTACCTTACTTGTTTGACATTCATGAACACTTTGGATCATCTGAATAAGAATTTAGAAAAGCAGATCTTGAAATCTGCTGTAGACCTTTGATAGCATGGGTCTAACATAGTCCATTCTGGTAATATTCCCTGAGATGACTTCTTGAGAACTGTGTTAATAATGAATGCATAGATATAGTACACTGAGTAGATCTGCTTCTTTCAATTTTTTAGAGTTGAAACCCCTGAGGAAAAAATACTTTACAGGAATTGGCAGTGCAGTTTAACATTACTTCTGAGTGTGGGGGCACACCAGCAGCTCAGCCTGACCTAAGCCTGGGCTGTCACTGAATGGGGCAGTCTCACTTCTCTCATTCTCCCCTGGCCACATGTTCCTGCCTGCTCTGATAGCCCCTATTGTATTCTTTCTCCCCTTTCCAAATGGACATGTGTTGATTTGATTTACCGTGCAGTTGCTAGAACATGAGAACTTGTCTGAGGAGGGGCAAAAACATGTAAAAAGGGGTTTTGAGTGCAGAATTGCTCCTGTCTTAGGCTGGCTTAAATTAGTCATGAAACTGCGCCTTGCTCGAAGGTAAAAGATGGATACTTCAGATGCTGAAAGGCTATTTTTCTTCCCTAATGTCCAAGTAATATCTAAGAGTAGTTATATTTGAAACTATAGTGATAGAAACTTTAAAAAAATTGAGCTTGGGGAGCTTATGTTACATCCTTGAATGATGTAGCTTTCTACAGGGGAAGATGAAGATGTCAGCAAGGGTTAAAAGAGTAACACCTTTATTTGATGTATCATATATATGACATGATGGACAGATAATGTGCATTTTTTGGTCACATTTTTTGTGAGAATTTTCTTTGTGGTACCTGAATTTCTGCTTCTGGTTAAATGTATGATATATTTGCTATTAAAACAGAGATTGCATTTCATGAAAGTAAGTCACAAAGTGAATTGTAAAGCTTGTGTATTTGATTACTGGTGGATGAGAGGAACAGAATTGCACAGCTGCAAAGCTTGAAAAAAAGATTTGAAAGACCATTGGCAGTGAGTACCAGAAAATGAGTTGTCAGACTTGTCTTCTGGTCTCCCATCTGTTGTGTTTGCTAAACCTCGATTTCAAAATTAACGTGTTATGATGTGTCTGAATAAGAACCACTGCCTGTTTGCAAGAGGTGGAGCTTTGGAAAAAACTGTGGCCCTACTTGCCAGGAAAACTCTGCATCCCATACCTTTGTCCCCAGAAAGCTTTCGAGCCAGACAGTAGATACACACTTGTAATACATCAAAAAATCAAATAAAAAAAATTCAAAGCTAAATAAATACAGTTAGGAAGTTCTCTTATTAGGGAATGTAGGAAATCATTAGCACTGAAGAAGAGCTTCATGGAGCTGTTATAATTTAAAGAGGCAAGATAGCGTGATTTCTTTTTTTGTTCCCTTCAGTAATAACAGGAAATAAAAGGGGAACTAACATTATAAACACAGACTGATACAAGTTAAGAGTTACTTGATTAAATGAGAGCTATTACTATGCGTTTATGTGGCTCTTTAAAAAAAAAATCAAGATTTGTTTGAGAGTATTCCCCTTTCCAGTTTTTAAATAAACATTGACAGCCACTGCAGGAATTCTGCCTGAGCGTCCTGCTGGAAAGAACATGGAGAAAAGCTTTGTGTAGTAATAAGGCAAAATCCCTACTGCATTTATTTTCCAGTCTCTCCTGTCTGATGTATGTGATCTTGTTTCATAACAAGCTGCTGTGACTTATTTGAGGTATTCCAAATACATGCTTCCAAATAAAGGCTTCCAAATAAATGTCATCAGACTTTTGGCTTAATAATTGTTTTGCTCAAATATATCTTCAGTTGTGAGAAGCAGTGTGCTCCATAGACGTGCAGTGTACTTTAAAAAGTAAGTCACTTTTGAGCAAACTTGCTTTCAAGTAAATGTGAACCTTTTATCAGTCCTGTAAGTTTGCCCCTTTCCTTTATTTCTTAATAAAAATTGTCTTATCCATCTGAAAAATACCTGGATTTTTCATAGATGGGATTGATAAAAGAGTTTAAACAAAGTCTTTTGGGCATGATAATTTCCTGTTGTTCAAGGATCTGAAATGGAATTTGTTAAATGGCATAAACCCCACGATTACAGCAGAGTGTAATCTCATGGTGCTATATTATTGGAAGCACTTACACAAGGTGAGTGTAGGGTAAGAAGTTTTGTGTGTGTTCTATACCTGTATCAAATGATACCCTATCTAGATAACCTCTGTAACTAGTTTTAACTTTTACAGAATACCAAACAATTCCAAACATTTAAAACATTTAACATTAAAATAGAGTTTAAATTTAACATTTAAAATAGAGTTTTTGTGCTCCAAGGTCATTTAAAATGCTTCAAACATCACAAGCAGGCTCAGATTGCCTTGAAAAATGTGTGGATGCTGGCATTTACCAGTACAGACTTGTGACTGGTCGTGTGAAATGCCAAACACCTTCATTGCTTTTAAGATGGATTTTTATGATTCCTTGAAAGAATTAGTAGTGTGGGATCTCTGTAGTAGCAAGGGGCTCGGCTTGTAGGACAGAGAGATGTTGAACAGAAGTAAAAAATGTTCTTTCTGTCACTGTTGGATTCTTTTAATACGTGGCTGCCTCGACCCCTCAGTGCAGTGGGAGTTTCTGTTCTGCATTTGCCTGTGCACCAAGTGAAGCTTGCTTGCCTGAGCTACTGCTCTGCCACAGCTGTCTCTTTGATGTCACCTTGGACAACAGAGAAGGAGAGAAGTCTCAGTGGTGGTCTGCACCTGAGCACGTGGATTTCAGCAGCGCCGCGCGTTCAGTAGATCCCAGGAGCTCTCCTGAGGTTTTACATCTGCAGGGTCACAGCTGTCGCCTCGTTTTGAGGACTGATAGATGTAGGAGCTGCCCTGCAGGTGACCCGCTGTGCGTGTGAGTACTGCAGTCCAAGATGTTCAGTGTTTGCTCTTGTTAACGTGACTGAATGCATTTATGTGTGCATTGAGCACAAGGGGACTCAGGGACAAGGAAAGGTCAGAATCTGCTGTGTGCGTTTCTGCCTGTCCTCTGCTTGGCGAGAGGAACTGCATAAAAGTTTTACCTCAATGATGAACTGTATTACAAAGCTTTTTCAGGATGTATGCTTCCCTTGGAATGTGCTTTAGCTGGCAAAGTAAGTGTTTTTCAAGTAAATGCTCAAGCGGCTATCTCTAAAAGCACATACACTTTTTTATGCATGAGATTTTTGTTTTAATAATGGCTGTTCTTTTTGACTGCATTTGCACGCATTACTGCCTGTGGTTCCATGTGGGAGCATTAAAAAATCAAATAACCGTTCCTTCTTATATTTCCTTTTGTGTTAGTAGCAAGATAAATTCCAGTTACTGTTGAACCCACTTCTTGCTCAGATTATAAATGATGTTTTTCAACACATATAATGGAAAAATATTACCCATCTAAATGATGATCCCAGTGAAAAAAAGAAACCTGACAATGTTGCTTTGTCAGAAGGTAATTCTGGCTCATGTTAGATCCTGAATCTTGGAGATTTTAATGCAGCTCATTTGAAAAAGATTTAATCCTTCATACAGTATGGTCAATAAATGTCTCCTCTGTCCACAGGAGAGCAGTAAGTCTAACTACCTCTTTCAGAAGACTTTTTTCTACAAGTTCTGTAGTAAGGACACTAAGCTGCAGGTTTAAGAACATGGTTATGGATTTGCATATGGTTATATTCAGGACCAAATGAGACAGTGGACCTCAGCACGTGCACACATTTAGCGCACTACATAGACTTGGGTTGACAGACATCCCTTGGATATTTTTAAGTCCTCCATTAGTGACTTCAGCCATGATTGTTTATGCTGTCTCAGTAAGCACCTCAAATATTTAGGCTAAGTCACAGGTCATCTGTCACACATTATCTGTGATTATGAATTACATGCAAAGGTACCTTTCTTGGGGTGGGTGTGAAACTGTTTCAAGGCAAAGCTTTTAAGCAGTGAAACAGAGATCTGGTGTTCATTCTTGACCTGCTGCTGTCTGTGAGCAAGGTAAGTAATGCTGGAAGCGTTTAGAAAAGGAGAGGTTGGCATATTTTCAGAGGTGGTGTTGTATATTGTATCTTTTTTTCCTGTGCTCCAGCGCCAACCAACTTGATGGCTTTCTGCTGGACTTGCTCAAGCTGGGGGTCCCAAAGCTGGATACGGGACTCCAGATGTGGTCTGATGAGTGCTGAGTAAAGAGGGATAATCATTTTTGTCAACACCTGGCTGTGCTTCTGTTGATACAGCCCAGGATGAGATGCTGGTAACCTTGTCCACCTTGCTGGTGGCTTGTGTTCAACTTGATATCTTCCAAGACCCCCAAGGTCTTCTCAGCACAGCTTCTCAAGGCAGGCAGCCCCTAGCCTGGACCATTGCAAGGTGAGGTCTAATGCTGGGACTGAATACACGTTGTCTGTTGTGATAGTGCTTTTTAAAGAGAATTAAAGCTTACTCACTGTGCATAAAATATTCCTTCTTGACAGTGTTTGGCAGAGCTACCTCTGTTCTGTGTTGGAATAACAACTTAAAGTAGCATTAGGGAGCTGTCATTCACATAGTAATGTTTCTGGATAATAATGTTTCTGTTTCAGAAGCAGTGCTGGCTTACCTAGCTTTAACAAGGCGCGTACCTGGATGGTCTGCCACTGTAGAGCCATGCTAACAGTAGTCAGGGTTTCCTTTGCTGAGGGACGGATGGCCTGATGGTGTTTGGGAAATGAGCAGAATGCATTTCCATAGCCTCTGAGTTACACTATCTATGGGAAGAACAAATAGGGGCCCACAGGGGAGTAAACGCTGTCTCCAGTGAATGAATCCTCATTCTCCAGGTAAAGCAGTGATATCACGAATAAGTACCGTGTTTCAGCTGTGGAATCTAGGGCAAATGAGATAATGCAGGAAGAAAATAAACCTTTGTAATTTTGAATGCAGTGATGTCCGTAAAGGGTTTCAGAATTGCTTGCTCTTTCTCCAACAAGGTGAAGCTTTTAAAAAGCCTTGGATGAGAAGTCCTCTTAGAGGAATGAAGATCCTCCATAAGACAGCAAATATCTACTTTATTCCTTCAGACTAAGAATTTCTGCCAAGTGTCCATGGTCTAAAAGGCCTTGGTACGGGCAATTTATTTTACTATTTGATTCTTTTGATGACATCCATCTGAGCTCTTCTGGGTGTTCTTCCTCACTAAGATCAAAGTACCTCAAAGATGTGTTGCATATTTGATTGCTCATCAGGAGAGCTGTTTTTGCAGCACTTTGTAAATAGCTTTGTAAGGCTCAGGAAGGCTGCTCTGAGTCTCACTTTGCTCGATCTCCCTTTGGAGACTTTCTTTCAAATCATTCTTATCAGCAAGCATCATGCAGCTGTAATCTGTTTGTTTGCTTTGTCTTGACAAAACGGTGCTAAAGACTTGCTCAAAATCATTTTGTTGTGTGGTGTCAGACCTTCATCCAACTCTCACTTTGCTTTTCTTCCCAGATCGGATTCAGGCACTGCCCGTGCTGCAGTGACTCACGTTCAGATTCTGCTTCATGAGTTGCTGGTGTAGCCTGGACTTTTAAAATGCCCAAATCACCTTATATCATCAAAGATGATCAAAATGCATCTTGCTGAATTATCAGGTGGTGGGTCTTATAAACATCAATGCGTAATCTATTAAAGGAATCCAGCAGCTATTGCATATCACATTGTTGCTTCTGGTCAGGATTTTTAGTGTGTTTTCCATCAAACTGTAAAAATGACAGTTCTTGGTGCTACTACTCTTGGTTTTATTCTCTGTTTAGTTAAATACTTGGTTCATCTCATGGAACAAAAGGTAGTCAAGGATCCTAACATACAGATGTTGATGTTCTCATATATATAATCATAGAACGGCCTGTGTTGGAAGGGACCTCAAAGATCAACTAGTTCAGATCATCTAGTAATATATGATATTTTCCCCATTTAATACAGTTAAGAGAGGGACTGAGGGAAAGGTTATAACATGTTTTTTGTTTGTTTGTTTCCAAATATAGTAAAAGAATCAAGAATTCTTGTTCAAAAACACCCATCCAGAAAAAATGAAGGCTGGACAAACTCAGTTTTCTCAGCTTCTACTAAGAGCATGTGTGCCAGCCCTGACCATCCTTTGTGACAGCATCTGTAGCATCATTATTGTCTGGGATTTTCCACTATCCAGAATACCTTCGTTCTTCCATTACATAAGATAATGGAGAGTTGATTGTATTCGGATCTTACTCGCGGAGTATTTTAAGGATATCTGGGATAATTGAATGTGGCAAGGCCTTTGGTACTGAATTGTTATCTGGACTCCCAAACAGATGCAATTGAATAGATCAGGTTTATGGGTCACTTGTAGACTCCATCAGAACCAGACAATGCTTCAGTTCCATATTCAAATGGGAAATAGTTGGAGGTGGTTGGTTTGTGTTGGTATTGTGTTGTTTGTTTTGTTTGTTTGTTTTTAATAGAAAAGGAAGGATTGTGACACACATTGATGAGTCAAACCAAACAGAGACGGAAAGATGAGGAGAGCAGGGCTGGGGGAGGAGAGAGTAACCACGCTTGATGCATTTTTTGAACTTTCTTTTAGAATCTTGCTGTCACATGAGGAATGTCTTATTAGCTTTAGAAAACGCTTCCTTATTTTATGCATTACAAATGCAGTTCCATTGTAAGTTAAATACCCTGTTTCAGTATCACAGTATTTCATTTGCAGATAGGTCCTTAATCTATATGGTATTTAAAGATGAGTGACAGTGATTAATTTGGGTAAATACTGTGTAGGAGGTTGGGTTTTTCATTTAAATATCTTGATGCAGTTACATAATTGTTTCAAAGACCTGGGCACAAGATTGGAAATTAAAATCTAAAAATTTGCCCTAAGATGAACTCCTACAGGATTTAAATTTTCAGATTAACAGGTGAATGTTTTATATTATAAACTGCTTAGAGTTTAAATCTGTGCTGAATATCAAAGCCACCTGTCTCAAACAAGCAGACAGTACACCTCCATCTCCACATTAACCTCACATCAAAATCCATCGGGTTTACTGGGTAAAGGGTAGAATACTCTGCTTTTCATGAATTGAAAGTAATAATAGGAAAAGTAAGGGTGTCACAATGGCCTTTGGTTTCACAAATTACATTCTAAGCGTGAACAATTCTATTGATTATTGTTCTCTTTGAGGCCTGGTTTGTAAACAGTCAATTAATGGCATCACCAGGACAAATGGGTCTTACTGGTTTAAGCAATAGGGATATTGCCTTGCGTGATACCTTGTTGCAGTCCTAATTCATTCATCTCTCCACATCTGATAAAGTTTTTAAGCTAGTTAAAGTCTCTCTCTGTAGAGCTGCAACCTGTCTCTAAAGATGAACTGAGAATGGTGCAGGTTTGGGCTGTTTTAAAGGCTGATAAAGGGGCTCAGCTTGGCAGGAGGTTAGCGTGACATGAAATAAAATACGTGGCGTGTTTCTGAACTACCAAGACATAACATTTAACCACACCAATTACTTTACATTCTTTCGATAATACCTGAAGCAACAAGCACTGTGGTCTGCTAGCACATTCTAGTCATTTGGGTTGTGGGAAGATGTGGCTCGTGGGATGTCAAGCTCTTGAGAAATGCTTACTGGGGATCTAGAAATGGCACTGCGAAACTGGAGCTGGTGAAAAGTATCTCCTTGCTGAGGTTATGTGCATTGTGAGGACGTGTGTCCTCATTGTAGTGAAACGGGTAACTGACTGGATGATGGAAGCGGCATCTGACCGACTGGAAAGGGGACATCAGTGGATTGCATCCTGCTGGGTTATTGACGAGAGGGCTCTCCTAATCGCCTTGATGCCTTACACTCTTAATCTTAATATTATACTTTTTTATCCAGTGCAAAATTAATTCAGAGTTTACTGTTTGTGAATCACTTAGGAAATGTATTTGGAATCTTCTTTGACTTCAGGTTTCTAATGCAAAATATATCATTACTAGTTTGCAGTAGTTGTTTTATTCAGTTTTTAAATGCTAGGGATGATTTTGCTCTCCACTCTTATCTCTAGCCACATCACTGGTTTATTAAGTATCTTCTGTTATAAGGCACTCTTTGATGCAAAGTTTTGACCAGACTGTAGCTGACGTATTAATTTTGTGGAAGGATTAAATTAAGAATTATTTTTATTGATTAATTGTCAGACTAGTAAATAGATGCATCATTTGCTAATGAACTACTGGATCATCAGGTGTAGCGGAGGTGCTAGTAACCAAAACTGGAACAGGAAGTAATCTGGGATAGTTTGGATAGTCCAGACCATGAAAATGAGAGATGAGATTGAGAGGAATACAGAAGGGAAATTGCATACAAACGCATTTGAGGCCGTGCTTCTGCCCACTCTCTGCTTGAGGACGTTCTTGCTCCCTCGCTTCGGTGGTGTCGCTGTTCATGCAGGTCAGATCAGCTTACGGTGCTGGCTGCACCTCACCCCTTAAAATAAAAACAAATTATCTGAAATGGGATGAGATGGAGGGAACACACCATTTAAGTGTGTATTTACGGGTGCTTGTGTCTTGTGAGGAGTCCCATAAAATCAGTATAAGAGACAATTAGGGATTTCATAGATCAAAAACAAGGTTGGAAACAGTATGGAACTGAACAGATTTAAAAACTCGATAAAGGTGGGAGCAGAGACTCAGAAAACAAAGACTGAAGGTTTTGTGTTCTTGGGTGTGGGTTTTTTTTTTTTTTTTTAGTTTGTATGCCTGCAGCTGCTGCCCTTGCTATCACAAAGGCAATAGCACTATGTCTTCATAGTCAAGTGCTGCCATATTTTGCTTAGTGTGACCCTCCGTTTGCACTGTGTGGTGGTGGTGACAGGCAGTGTCGAGAGCGTCTGGCAAGCAGGGTATTTTGTGGGGTTCCTGGTGGTGTGTGTGCTGCGGTTTCAGGAATAGCTTCCTCAGCAGCAGAGCTGGAGCAGCCCTATAGATGTGCTGCGTGGTAAATCATTACGAGATGGGTGTGTGTGTAGCTGACGATCTTGATTTTTCATCCATATCAGTTCTCCAATATAGTTTACCCTGTATCTACATAAATACTTGCATTTACACTGTGGAGTGTGGAAAGTCTAGCTCTGTGTTCAGACTTCCTTCTTATATTCTTATCCGTCTGGTTGATGACACACTAGAACGCAGTTTTAAGCTTTTTAGTCTTCCGTGCTCTGTTCCCCCTTCTCACTCTGTGTTCCTGCCTTTGCCATTGTATGTAAGTGCATATGGTAGATGAGATAGATGTACTGTACAGCATGTGTTGCAAATCACTGTCTTTTGCTTTAGCTTTTACCAGATTCGTGCGTCTATGAAAATTCCTCCAAGAATTCCACACAAGTTAGAAGCTAGTTTGTTACACGCAACTGGTAAGTGCAAAGCCTTTTAGTAAGCGAGGCCGTTATCTCGACTTGTTGATTAAGGGAGCATCCTTTTTGTCTTGTATTATTATAACTAATATAAAAGTGATTTAATTTTGTCATTGACACAATTGAAATGTAAATTATTTCATGGCGACCTGCTGAAAAATTACTTGGTTTGTAGCAATGAGACTCAAAAGTTGATTGCAGAATTTGTGTTACTCTATTTCCTCTGTTAATTCTCTTTGCTGGTAGTGAAACGTGGTGGTTCCTTTATGTTAATATCTTCTGTTTTTTCCACTGATATGCTCGGTCTTCTTATGTTTTGGACTAAGGATACTAAGGACAGTTCTCGTTTAACTAGATATCCTCAAAGTAGTGGAGTACTTCAGATACAAACAATTATATAGATTGTTACATACCGCCTCCCCTTTCTTCCCCTCCAAGAAGTCTCTGAAAGGATCCAGTCTTGCTGTTTTCAAACTCGCTCTCTTGCTGTCCAGCAGCAAAATTGATTTAAGTTCCTGCACAGAATTAGCTACACCCTCTTCCCTTTTTTATCCTCCTTCCCCCCCACCTTTTCTCCACACTTCCCCCCATTTTTTCCCTGTACTTGACCTAGAAAGCAGAACTGCCTTTTGGTTTCTTTGTTGAGGCAAGTTGAACTGGAGAAACCTGTTAGCGCTCTTCTAGTTCTGTGAAGCCCACACCTCACTGTGCTGTAGAAATGTGAAAAATGGAAATGAATGAAGTTTTCAAGTGGCAGATGAATTTCTTGGAATTGCCAGGTAGAAGAACCTGCTGCAGTCTGAGAAAATGGGATATAAAACTGGGATACTCAAACCTGAATTTTTGACACTGTTTTAAAAGTAACTGGGAGAAGAACCACAATTTAGACACTGAATTTTAGTCAAGCTTCTTGCATATTTATGTTTGCTTTGATTTATGTGAAGTAAATAAATAATTCTTACAAACCATGGCTATTCCATTTCAATGTCAAAGTGTGGCGTTTTTGAGGGAATTTAGCTATGCTAAACTGATCCTTTCACTCTAATAAGACATTTTTTAATAGCATCGCTTAATGATGCTTAATATTGCTAAAAGAATGTTTTTTTTCCATTTCATGGTATATTTTAGAACAGTCCAGTTAATTTCAGAAAGCTGCAATCTTGTTAATAAATTCTGTGACGTGTTAGCTCTTTGGTCGCTCAATCATGACTAGGCGTAAGCATTAAAGGCTGCAATTTGACAGGAGTTGAGATGAGCGGTGCTGTCAAAACAAATCGGCCTGTGGTTCCCCCAGCTGCCACTCTTTACCTTCGTATTGCTCCATGCACTGTATTGACACAAGTGTCTGATTTGGCCTGGAAAGCCAATTGGGAAACTCAGTTCAGTTCAGATAAGCAACCGTTTCACAAAAATACAAACCCTCCAAACCCAAAAACTGGGGTCCCTTTCAGTTCAGTCTCTCAGTTTGTGCCACAGCAGCTTGTGTCCTTCTCCCCACTTTAGTCAATGAAAGAGTGGGTATGGCTGCTTTTTTTTTTTTTTTCCAGTTAAATGCATGTTAAGCTACAGCTTTGGTTTTTTTTGGTGGTAAAGACGCCACTGCAGTATTAGCTTTTCCTCTTGTGGATTTGGTTGTGCTTTATTTTGCTGAGGACCTCTGCCTTCCGTTTGTTTCAGCTGCTTGCTGAAAATAGCAGAATGGGGAGCGGTAGGTTTAGGTCTGTAGGTTTAGCTGTAGGTCTTTCCTTCTTGAGAGCGATGGGTTGTGTTGGCCAGGTATTTCTTCCTATACTTTTCTACCTGTCTGTTCTGTTTTCCTAATGCTTACCTCTTTTAAATCCCATTCCCTTTGACAGAGTCATGGTTTTCCCACTCCAGTCCAAGTCATCTTGCCTAGCTATTTCTAGCTCTCCCTAGCCTGTCCACAAGTCACCAACAGTTTCCTTACCCTAGCTGTGTTTTCCCCTCACCTGCAGACTCTCTGATCTAATTCTTCCTTTTATTTCCCCAGGTTAATTGTACGTGCTCATTTGTTCCCTGCTTCCTGTTCATCCTTCTATCCTGTTTCTCTTTCCTTTACTGCTTCTTCCATCCCTTGCCCAGTCCTTCCCACCTTTTCATAAGGTCCCGTGCTTATTCAAATCCATGTTTCATCCATTTCTATTTCCCGTGTCCTTTAGTAGTTCCCTTGAGTTACTGCAGACCCAGGACATGACAGTGTGTGTCATTACAGTGGTGATACGGCAAGCCGTTTGCCTTAGGACTTGAGAATGTCTCTTGGCATTCTTGTGACTTGAAGGGAAATGGAGGAATCCTCTAGGAAGATAAAAGAAAAACTTAGGTACTTATAGTCTGTATGAGGTTATTTCTTATTTGAGGTTCTTCTGTACTCCTTCTTCTGTAAGGCAGTTTAGAAACGAGATGACCATGTTCACAGGTTCACAGCACAAGAATGAATTCAGTCCCCACTGTTTAATGTGAGACCTCGATTCCCAGGTAGATGTGGCTCAGCCTGTTCCTGGTGCTCGCTTTGCCTCTTCTCCTTTTCTCTCACTTCTGAGGATGCAGTTTCACGTTACTCTCAAGTCAGCAGAACCGAGAGCTATAACTCACAGAGTTGGACGGCACATAGGAAGCTGACCTTGGCCATGTGTCTCCATTACTTCTTTTCTATCAGAATGCAGTGGCAGAATCCCTTCTGCTGATGGTGTGTGGTTCTGTCAGATTACACGTAATGTGAAACCATGCCCTCTCTGCCCTTCACCTGCAGCATGTGGCAAGGACTGATGCAAGGTGAACGTGCCATTATTTAGGGGAATTGCCATTTAATGATTCATCCTTTGTAGTTATTTTGTTCAAGAGACCTAAATCAATGATGCATATGAAAGCACTTCAGCAAAAAAATGTATTTTTACTGGTTTCTAGTTTCTGTTGGAAGTTTGAACAATAATGAAGGTTATAGAGTGGGAGTGTTGGCAATACAGACTCAGGCAGTGATTTTCTGTCAGTGGTCAGTAGACTCCAAATCTATGAAGTGCCAACTTTGCAGATGTCTTTTTCTTTTGTGGACTCATTTGAAGTGATTGATTAAAAAGAATCAAAATGTTTTAAAAAATGTTTCTCGCTCCCATTTACACAACTTATCAGACTCTGTGTTCTGAAAGAGGTTAATGTTGTTGAGGCTACTTGTTGAGGAGTGATAAGAAACTGTCGATGTTTCTGTTGACTTTGTTCTTCCAAATTCCGCCTTCTTTTATGTGTTGTTTCACAGGGTAGTGGCCATCATCATATTTCCTGTGTGATAACCCTTGTATAGTAATTATGGCTAAATACTTCCTCAGTAACTTTTTAAAACTATTCCTTTCCTCATTTCTTCCAAAAGTCTTTTGACCTTTCTGGGCAATGGATTCCCTAACCATATATCACACTCTTGTGAACTCTTCGTGATGAACAGCTTCTGAACTGAAAGCAGAAGTATGTATCATCCTGAGCAGCAAACATAAGGTTCAGGTGATACACTTAGAACTAGTCTGGCCAGAACAGTATGCAAAGATCTGGAAGGAAAGGAGGAACCACCACTGTTCTTGATTAATTCAGTGGAGTGATATATATCATTTAACCTCTTTGCCTCATTGGTAGTTAATTCTGAATTCTTAGTGCGGTTAAACCTTGTAAAACAACACAAATGGTGAATGAAACAAGACAGATTTCAGGTTTTTTATTAAAATTTCTGATGCCTAGAGCGTTTCACTCCAGTTTGGAACAAATTAGATTCTTCAATCTAGAAATTGTAATGAAAGTAAATTACATTGAAAAATATTGATAAAGCATTACTTAGAAACAAAGTGCTTCCCTTCAAACTCCAGTAGTTGCTGACTGAAATAGAAAACCACAGATATTGTTGATGTTACGGTTTTAATTGTGGTCATGGAACTGATAGCAATGGTAAATTCACTTATTAGCTGCTCTGGAGTTGCCAGATGCTAGGCCAATAATATTAATACTTGTTTCTCTTTTCAGGTGCAGATCTTGCCTTTCCTGCTTCAATCCATGACAATATAGTTTGCAGTAAAACATTTCAGATTCTTTACAAAAATGAGGAAGTGTCGGTGAACGATGTGATGATTTTCAAAATAAAAATGCTGTTAGATGAGAGGAAGGTAATCTGTCAACCAATTTAACTATATTCAGATACTTAAATCTTTGTTATGTACAGTTTGGATTAGTATAAATAAGGGACATGAAAAGATTTCACAATTCCACAATTTCTTTTTAGATTGAGGAGTCTCTTAATGAAATGAATTTTCTGCTAACATTAGATCTACACTTCACGGATACGGACTATTCGTAAGTTTAAATATAGAAGATTTTATTAAAGCAACAGCATATGTTAACTTTTTAAACTAATTAAATCTGTGGTATATATAGATGCACTGTGTTCATATTAGACGTATATGAGAGTAAGAAAGAAATCCAACACTGAAGTCTGTTAAGATTTCATAACTAGTTTGACTCATTATGATTTTTCTTTTTTTTTTTCTCCTCTGAGGCAGATATTATTACATTCAAAAGTATAGACCAATGCTATATTGTTATCTGCATCAGTTATTAATAACTCGCTTGCATGTTGCACCTTGAATGTGGTCACTGTAATTGTATGTGTTTGTTTTTTTTCTTCTTAGACCAGATGACCTGAGCACACTACAGCCAATTAGTAGCCGAACTTTAAAGTTGCACTTTAACTTACACCGGGGCCTTCACCATTATGTCAATGTTATGTTTGATTACTTCCACCTTTCCGTCATATCGGTTATAGTCCATGCTTCTTTGGTTGCTCTGCATCAGCCCCTGATAAGGTAATCTCTTGTTAATAAAATACAAATAAAGTATTGGGTGTCCAAATGGAAACGTTATGAGAACTGAATACTTAGGAAGAAGTTAAGTCAATGTAGTTTTCTTTATGATTTTGTAATCCAGGGTTCAGAGGGAGGAGAAGCTTCTTGTTTTCTAAGTTACCTTGAAGAAAATTTTGAGTTTGTTTTCATTAAAAATAAGAGTATGTAATGTAGTAGACAGATAATACCCACAACCAGAGAAGAGAGAAGGAATGTATAAACATTGGTATTTATACATGTATATTTATATGTGTAAATATTTATTCATGTTTTTAATCAGTAAGATCTGCTGCTGACTGTAGTTAGTGACTGAAGTAGGTGCTG
This sequence comes from Cygnus olor, assembly GCF_009769625.2. Lineage (NCBI taxonomy): Eukaryota > Metazoa > Chordata > Aves > Anseriformes > Anatidae > Cygnus > Cygnus olor. Next base: position 31,467,160 of record NC_049171.1, read on the forward strand.
TTAATAGAATATCCTGAGTTGGAAGCCACCCACAAGGATCATTGGAGTCCAATACAAATTGAGCATCTTCTGATGGCTATCTTCTCAGTTTTCAATTGATACTGCAGTGACAATGATTTCTGCAAATGATACATTTACCTTCACTAAAATAAATGAAACCAGGGGATTTTGTTTTCTCTTTAAATAAAATTCTGCCTAATTTTAGTAAAGCTTTCTTCTTTCATTAACTCGTGTCATCCATTGCAATCACTGTTTATCTCGCTTACTGGTTCATTTGTGCTTTTTGCAGTTTCCCTCGCCCAGTGAAGAATACGTGGTTGAACAGAAATGCACCAGCACAAAACAGGGACTCTGTGATTCCTTCTCTTGAAAGCGTGGTCTTTGGCAATAACTACACAAAGCAGTTATCAGCAGATGTAAGAATACTTCAGTTGAACATTTCATTTGTATTTTGTTGGGTGGTGTGAATTTTATCTTTTCTGCAAAAGTATTGTTTGATTAAAAAATGAACTTTGTTAGAGTTACTTTGCTGTGCCAGGCATATAATACAATGTAGGAAATAATAATATGGGAATATTATATAATATAAATATGGGAAAAGAAAAGAATTGTTCCAGAAGGCTATGTTACCTGTTTCAAAACTGTGCAGATGGAAAGCTTACAGTATTTAGTGTTTAGCCTTATTCTTTTAAGATATTGCAATCCGTTGAAAATTGCAAAAAGATGGATGAGGTTCATAAAAATAGGCAATTTGCATTGTTAACATGTCCTTTATTGTATGAAATTAGTATGTGACTAAATCTTTTTTCTTTTTTTCTTTTTTTTAGGGTTGCAGTTTTGTTGTTTCAGAGTCTTTCCTCAGTCATGCCTATAATTTCCACTATACACTTTGTGCTAGTTTGCTGCTTGCTTTCAAAGGATTACATAGCTATTTCCTTATGATAACAAAGGAGCTCCCCTCTTCTCACCGAATTGAACTAGGTATGTTGAATTTAATAAAATATATCACTTTCCCTTTGATGTTTATTCAAAATAATCCCTTTCCTAGGCTAAACTGGCTTTGATTTCATACATCTTGTCTATCTAAAATCTTTTTATTCAAACTGAGCTGGAATTTAATAACTCAAGAACAAAAAGGAAACAAGTGTGTTAAAAATCTGTGCATAGAAAAATACCAGAAACTGAGGGTTTTCTTTGTAGAAACAGAAGTACTGCTACAGTTACAGTACAGAGTATTTCTGTGTCAGTTATCTTAATCTTGGTATGGAGGGAAACACCCTATTATATGAATGACTCAACTCTTCGTCTGCCTTGTAAGGACAAAATGCACTTTTTGCCAAATAGAATCTGTTGGCACTATTGTTATTGTAAAGATAGGCTAAGATTGTGTCTTGATATTTAAATGTTTCAGGTAGGACCTTAAATTCCCCTAAAACGTTCTTACAAAATACGTGTAATAGAAAGAAGCTGACAATCAAATTGCATAGTGAGGAGGTATTTAGTCTTCATTGACGTCACAAAAAAACAAAACAAAACTTCAGTGGTAGTTGGATCGGACCTTTAGTCATTTCTCTGGGTGACTTAGCTTACCTTAAGGAAATGCAAGCTTGAAAAGAAACACTCAAAATAAATACATTAAAAGAAAATCAGTACTTACATTTAACATACATTGTATATATTCTGCTCATGGTTTGTTTCCTGTGTTGTTATGGTATTTTGCTTTTTGTTTTAATTCTTAAGTTTCTGCTATAATTATTTTCTTATTTCTGAATCTTTTTTTTTTTCATTTATTGCAGTTATTTTGTATATACTTTGATTGGGGAAATTGATATAACAAAAAGAACTAATAATGTAAATACTAATTATGCTATTACTACTCACTCTTTGCTCTTGTAAAATAACCAGTGCTTATCATTAACACTAATTTCTCTAAAATCTATCAACAGTTAATAATAATAATTTAAAAAGGAACAAAAAGCCATGTTTCTGTGATGTCTATAAAAAAAAATGAAGCTCTCTGGACTTCACAAAGAACAAAACTGTCTCTTGCATTTATTTTTAATCGTTACAGTAAATGAACTGGTTTTTGGTTGAGATTTTATATGTTAAATTTAAATGACCTTTGGAGAAGAGAATCTCAAGTCCCGTTTAAATCTCAAATCGTCACTTTTTAATTTCCAATTAAATTATAACCTCCCTAATTTTTGTTTCTTCTGTTTGCTTTGCTGTTGCTCTCTCATATAATTTTTTTAAAAAGACTGATTTTGCAGAAGCATGTGGAGACAACTGTTGGACTCAATAACTGTAACTGACCATTTAAGTATTGCTGGTTTCAGAAAATAAAAGAATGTTAGCATAATGTATATCATGAGTGATATCTAATCGAGAAATTACACCAAAATTATATGCTTTCATGTACTGATCTAACTGCACTAATTGCTAGGCTAGCAATAAGCTTTTTTACTAACTTTAAGGCAAATAATAAATCAAAGATGAAAAAGGAGTGTAGTAACTAGTCATGTGTGTGCAATCCCTATAACTAGCCAAGGCCAGCATGCAGGTCCTTTATGAACGCCTTCTCAGAAGAAAATTTCCACGAACCCAGAGAGACGCCTACCTAGGTATGTTTTCAAAGCAGGTGATATAACCCCTCAGATTTTTATTAATAATATAAAACATATTATTTTGTAAACAGGAACGCTATTTCACTGTTTAGCCACAGTGAGAGTATGTTGAACTCTGGTGAAGTCTGTAGAATTGAACTACTTATTTTTAGGCTGAGCATAGGTAATAAAATAAAATATTATGCTTTGTTTTAGTGTTGTTCTATTTTAATAAAAAAATGATTGAAGAGTTCAGTCAGTTGTCACCATTTAAATAAAATAGCTAAAATTATTTTTATTTCTTTATAATTCATTTTATTTAGTTCATTACAGACTTAGTTTTTGTTTTTGTTTGTTTTTAGTAATTAAAGGCTAGTAGTTATTCTTCCTGTGAAATCGTTCAGATTACTTTTGGTATCTCAAGGTTTGATTCTTCCAAACACTACACAAGACGTTCTTAAAGCTTAGGGTGCATTTGTCCACATCTAAATGGACAGCCTTCTCTTTGGAGAGAGTCACTGTTGGTTTGATGTTGGAAAAGTACAGTGCTGTTTAAGCACAAGGCAGTTTATGATGAGAGAAGAATAAAATGGCAGCTTAGCCTCATAGTAGGACACCAACTTAATCATGAATAACTGCATTTTTGTTTAAAAAATAAGTCAAAACTATTTTAGCTGAGCCAGTAAAATTTCATTAGATGTATGAACAATGCTGCTATAAAACAGTTAATTTTGTTTAGTCTTGTATTGTCTAGTGGATTTTTTTTGTTGTTGTTTATTTTTGATATTGTAGGTTTTTTGATAGCATTGTAATTTGGGATTTTCAGAAATGACTTCAGAAGTCAGCTTTACCTATTGTATCAGACCTACGCTCAATCACAGTGTGGCAAACAAGATGACTACTCAGTATTAGATGGTCTCAAAAGAGAACCATCTAATTTTTTCACTTATGACAAAATCCGTGTGGCCACAAACACTCCAAAAGATGTATATAACGTGTATATAAAATGTTTTCAAATATTTTCAGAGCAATTATCAAGTGCTGTCTAGTTAACAGGTGCAAGTAGTTTATTTCAAAAACATTTCTAAACTTGTTTCTGAGAACTTCATATGTTTCTATATTGCGTATTTCCTCAGAACTTTGAGTTGTGTGAGTTAATTTGTCATTGAGTTTAAACCTAGACATAAGGCATTACAATTATTTGAAAATCAATATATACTCAGCAAATCCAGATGGTATCATTCAAAGACCAGATGAATAAGCAAGCTATTGCTGTTCTACAAGACTACGTTCATTATCCATATCCTAAACATATTATTGTGTTTGGAAGCATGTTTTTTTGGTGTACGTTTTTAAGTAAAACTGTTTTTTTGCCCTTAATACTGTTTTCTGAAAAATAACTTAAATATTTGCCAGAAATAATTTTAGGTTTGTAAATTACTCCCTTGTTACTGGTACCTCAGATGTAGAAGGAAATCTTATTGTGGTACAATGTTATTATTTAATTGATTGGATTTGCTTGAGTAGAAAAGGAATGATTAATAAGGAACAGTATCTTACATGAAGGAATAAAGACATTTGAGGTTCTGATCCAATTTAAGTTGCCATAGCATGGAAGACTGAGTTATTCTTGACATTGAGCTATTGAGAGAAAGATTAATTAAAGAACAGCTTTATCTGACCAAACTATGACTCATCAGACAAGAATCTATTTTTATTTATGTAGCTTACAAATCAGTTAAATAATATACCTGTAGAAAAACGGTGCTGCGTTAACAAATGTCTGGAAAATCTGAGGTAGAAGATGAATTGGGTTACCTTGGTTTTGAGTGATGATATTGCTGCTGAATAGCTGAGCAGTTCTGGTAACGTGCAAACTATATAATCTACAGTACAGTGCTTGCAAGTGTAACTTGGAATAAAAAAAATTGTATCCTTGATGAGGTCTCATGATAAGTCTTCATGATACCTGGCTGCAAACCATTTTTTATTGATCATGTTCTGTCCTCAATTTCAGACATTAGTAAGAAATTATTTTATCATTTACTCGATTTAAAGTTGATTATGACATTCAATGTGACATTAAGTTTTAATTGATAGTCTCTTTCCTTTTTAATGTTTTTAAATTGTTTTGTGAGATAATAGGTTTTACTATGCAACTTGGGAAGTATTTTTCTCATAGTTATATACTCTCATCTTTCCAGAAAACATAGATGTAGAAGTTCGTCTTACAGAATTGTGTGAAGAAGTAAAGGTACTACTTTACATTCGTTGAATAAGTGAAGTAACTATAAAAGTAGAGTATGCTGATTTTACATGGTACTTGGGAATAAACTGTTTAGGTGATAACATCCTGTATTTTATTTTTTTTTTGCCACTGTTTCTTTTGACTGTTCTTTCAAAGAGTAGTTGCTCAGCTGACTCAAAAACTTACCTACTGATCTGGTGGCTCAGCATGGCAGTAGTAGCCATGGTAACTGTTAAAGATCATAAAACTGAAGATTATAGAAAGATGGATTACTTGTATTAAAATCATATTTTGAATTTTATGTGTTCATTATTTGAATCCCTTCTTTTTGAAGATACCAAATAATAGTTACAAGATGGAGCATGAGTAATAAGTTTTACAAAAGCAGATTCTCCAAGGCTTACCCTCATCCAGAAGGACTTGGCCTGAGGCTGTCTCCTTTTGTTTTCTATGCATTCTCAAGGAAATACTGTCCACTATAGATTACTTAGATTTGTCTTCTCAACTCTTTCATGTGCACCAGACAGAATTAGCTGAAGAGCTGATTTCCTTATCACAGACAAATTTAAAGCAGAAGTTTGAAGACTTTTATGCAGGATAGTCCATGCTTTGTTGCTGAGTGGGCTAGCTACCCAGCTTTTGTAGTAGACTTAACTTTCATTCATACTTTCAAAAGTAGTAGCACAATTGCAAGGAAATGTAATACTGATGTTGAAAGGATGCTATTTGTATAACTGGAGACAAAGAAAGCCAACACAGTTAGCTTTCTGTGAGCAACTGATAATCTTACTTTATAAACTAGAAAGGCTTTTTTTTTTTTTACATTTGTGTAGTTTCTATGTATTTTCTAGTACTTAAGATTTTTTTTTGCTAGTTTTTCCCTTAGCTTGCTAAACTATATTTGTTTTTTTCCATTTTCTCCTTTCTGTTCTTTTATGCAGTTCTCTTCAAAAGTTCCTCTTATTTCTACTCTTGCCTCCTAAGTTGGTGTTTCAGTATTTGTAATCCTTTTTTACGCTTCCCCTTTAATACTGCTGGTGTTGGATCTTTACTATACTTACTTTTTAAACCCCTTGCCTCAATGCCTTATCTGTCTCCAATTAGTTTCGGAAAAGCTAGATTTTTTTCTAAAATAGTAGGGAATATAAGCCTAACAATTTACAGTTGACTTGTATGGAACTGGATCACAGGATTACAGTACACTCTCAGAAAGAAAAACTTGTTTTGCACTGAATTTGTATGACCTCTTTCTAGGAAACCTATTCTGTAACTATCAAATAGTATAACATTGATTCCTGAACATGTTTAAAGTGTATGTAGGCATATAGTGCCATATAAGCATTATTGTAAGTTGTTAATGTTCCAAAGTGGAAATGTCTTCATTAATTTCTTAGGATTGTATCAAATTTGGACTAATATACCTAGAATCAATTTTCTGTTTTCTAATTCTGATTCCTTTCAGGCACTATATTTTTGCATGTTAGAAAATCAAACAGTTGCAACTCATAGTTATGGTTGCTATTAATGGGTTTGTTGCCTCAATTTAAGATCATGAGTCCTAATGCTAATAGACATCTAGATAATATTTAAAATACTAATAAAACAAGTTGGTAGTGTTGTAATATAAGTTAATTCAATTCTAATACTTTGACAAAACAGTTCTCATTTGGAAGTTACTTTTAAAATTAAATTTCTTACTAAGATGAAATACACTTCTTTTGATTTTTGTCTGTTCATTGTGGTGTAGTAATCATGTAAATCTTTCTTCCATGCTTCAGAAAATGGAAAACCCCGATGAACTGGCAGAACTTATAAATATGAATCTTGCTCAGCTTTGCTCACTTCTAATGGCTCTCTGGGGGCAATTTCTGGAGGTCATTACTTTACAAGAGGAGGTCACAGCATTGCTTGCACAAGAGCATCACACATTAAGAGTAAGTATTAACTCTGGTGTTATAAATGGGATGTTCATACTCTTGCTGGGACACATTGTAATGGAAATGACACTCCAAATTGTATTTTTTCAGGTTTTATTAGGGAAAGGTAGTTGGAATCACAAAGGGAGCTGTTGCGTTGCATTGATTAGTTTGTATATAATGTTGTTAGAGCTTATTCTTGGAATATATATAAAGTACATACATATAAAATACACGTAAAGTACATTGTTTATGTTTATTCACTGATTGTTTGAATAAGAAACGCATTTCAGAAGGCAAATTGCAGTCTGTGGGAGATGTGTTTGTGTAGAATGATGTATTTTTCTGCAGGAGCAATGTCTAGTGCCCACTCATTTTCCTTCCCTACTGCAGTTAGGCTGCCAGATTACATCATAAAATGAAACGTATTTTTCTTCTGAATTGAGAACTGATAACGTTCCTAAGCTTTGAAAGGGTTCTGAAGTGAGATTTCAAAAAAGAAGAGACAATCCAGACAGGATTTGGCATTTATGTGTGTGTATGTATAAAAATTGATGCATGGTAATTACGCGCAGTAGATCTGGTGATGTGTATATACAGTTGCTGCTTTCTACATGCAAAACATAGTGAAATATTTTCAAGTATGAGCTAAACCTTTGCCCTTACCTTCTCATAAATATATCTTTTCCTCCCCTCTTTCGTGGTCAAGGATTTGAAGAAACAAAACATTTAAAATTTTTCAGGGAGTAAAATTCATTAAAACAAACAACACTTCCCACCACCCTTGTTTCCCAATCACACAACTTGATATTTAGCTAGCGTCACATCTTTACTGTCTGACATCATAATCCATACATGTATCACGTACATATAAGAAGTCATTTTAAGAGTTTATCTGGAGGCTCTTGTTGTAAAACCATTTGCAGAGAGTTCATTCGTAGGTCTGGTTAGTGAGAGTACATGGTATCAATGATTTGTAATAATGACAATCCAAAATAAAGTCATTTTTAAAGTTTTAGTTTGCAGAGACTTGATTTGTTTAACCGGCATTTCTATCACTTGCACCAGAAGCCTTCCTGTTTTGATTCTGTAGGGGAAACTGATTATGAGGGATACTTGGATTGGGGTCTTACGTAAACCCTTGAAAAATCACACTGTTCAGTGAGGGAGTTGTGGTTGTGCAAATAGCCTATTCTGAGAAGTTGGATCTTTCAGCAAGAGTGCAAGACTTATTTGTTAGAGTGACTATGCTAGCAGTAGCAAGGTGTGATCAATTTACTGGCTATCTATGAATCTTACTTGCCTTTGTGCTTTTCATACAAATTCTGGAATCCTTCAACTGGGGTGAAAGCTATAAGATGAGAATATTGTTTCAATTAACCTGCATTTGCATTCAACTGCTGCTAAGGTAGTGTTTGTACAAGTATACCTTGAGTAGAGCCAAAAGTATTAATATTTTTATTTTAATTGGACCATTGTTAAATATATGTGTATGCTAGTAATGATATGTCCTTAGCTTCTTAAATGTGGTTCTTAAAGTCTCTGATTTATGTCATTTTCTCTAGCTCTCAAATAATTTAAGAACTGAATTTTACTGCAGTTCTTCTAGGGAATATAAATCAAAGTATTTTTGAGATGAATTGAGATACTGTGTGTATTAAAAATATTTTTGTGAAAACTGGAAAGCATCACAGAAGCTGAAGAGGAGTTCCCTTCCTCCCCCTTCCTTCTGATTCCTGATTTGTTGGAATCATGCCTGATCAATCCACGGTCCCACATTACATCTTGATCTCCAACTTGGAGAGGGATGGATTCAAAGGGTGGACCGTTCACTGGATAAGGAATTGGCTTGAAGGCTGCACCCAGAGAGTGGTGGTCAATGGCTCAGTGTCCAGGTGGAGGCCAGTGACGAGCGGTGTCCCTCAGGGGTCTGTTTGGGGCTGATTAATACCTTTACCAATGACATAGACAGTGGGATCAAGTGCACCCTCAGCAAGTTTGAAGATGACACCAAGCTGAGTGGTGCAGTTGATACAAGAGAAGGAAGGGATGCCATCCAAAGGGGTCTGGACAGGCTGGAGAAGTGGGCCCACGTGAACCTAATGAGGTTCAACAAGTCCAAGTGCAAGGTGCTGCACCTGGGACGGGGCAATCCCAGACATGAGGACAGGATGGGAGAAGAACTCATTGAGAGCAGCCCTGCAGAGAAGTACTTGTGGGTTCTGGTGGACAAAAAGCCTGACTGAGCCAACCATGTGTGCTTGCAGCCCAGAAGGCCAACTGCGTCCTGGGCTGCCCCAACAGAGGGGTGGCCAGCAGGGGAGGGAGGGGATTGTGCCCCTCTGCTCTGCCTTGTGACGCCCCACCTGGAGTGCTGCATCCAGGGCTGGGGCCTGGATATGAGGCTGAAAGAAGGATGTGGGGCTGTTAGAGCAGGTCCAGAGGAGGGCCACAAATTTGATCAGAGGGCTGGAGCACTGAAGAAAGGCTGAGAGAGCTGGGGATGTTTAGCTTGGAGAAAAGATGGCTCCAGGGAGGCCTCATGGCAGCTTTTCAATACTTAAAGGGGGCTTACAAAAAAGAGGGGGAACAACTTTTCGCTCAGTCAGATAATGACAGGACAAGGGGGGAATAGCTTTAAACTAAAAGAGTGGAGGTTTAGATTAGTTGTTAGGTGGAAAGTCTTCACGCAGAGGATGGTGAGGCCCTGGCACAGGTTTCCCAGAGAAGCAGTGGATGCCCCATCCCTGGAGGTGTTCAAGGCCAGGCTGGATGGGGCTTTGGGCAGCCTGGTCTGGTGGGAGGTGTCCCTGCCCATGGCAGGGAGCTGGAACTGGGTGGTCCTTAAGGTCCCTTCAAACCAAAGCCAGTTTGTGATTCTATGTAACGTGTCACTTGCTTTCGTACCTGCATTTTTCTCCTCCAATTGTTTTTATGCCCACTTCTCCTCTTAGATGTCACCCTGCATAAATAATCTTGTTTCAAGCATCACATCACATGCAAATTTTGCTTCTTAATAAAAGAAAAAATAACGTTTTTCTTTAATAAATGCAGCAGAAATATTCTTTTCTTTAGGTATTAAGCTACATTTGCAGCATAGTGGTGGGGAGCTGAAGATGGTTGCATAGTCTTCCATGTAGCTTGCTACTGGGTGATACTTTGTCTCTAAAACCTTTGAGTTTTCAGGGTTGAACTCAGAGCTGACCCTTGTTATTACTGAAAATGTTCTTATTTTTTATTAAATATATATATAAAGCTTATTTTATTTTTGAAAGAAGTGGCCAGTTGCTATTTCTTACTGAGTTCTGCAGTTACTGGATACTACAGTATCTATCCAAACATCAAAGTCTGAAAAAGAGATGCAGGACACAGGTAATCTTAAACTTACCTTTTTATTTAGGGCCTGATAACGAAGAGCAAGGAGGCTGTCTCCAAGGCTGCTGTCTGGCACGAATTGAATAATACAGCATTGAGAAGGAAATTTTACCTGAGCCAATTTACATAGAACCAGCAATGTGATCATACTTAATTTTACAAACACTAATTTGCAGATACCACACTGGTTTCCTGTACTCCCAAGATGTGAAGAGCTGGTACAAACAATTTGCAAATATGTGCAATTAAATATATATAAGAAAACATACTGCCAGTCGAGCAGGATTCAGCACTGCAGAACTTCAGTAAACCTTAAAATTAAAAAGGGACGGTAAATTTGAGCCGTGATATTTTTAAGAGCATTACTGATTCTGGATACTGTTTTTGAGGGCTTGCCATAACATTTTGCAATTTGCATTAATAGGCTTGAGACTATAAACCTTTATATAAACTTTGGGGAAACCTGGAATGATCATGTTTCACTAGAGGCATTATCTGCATGTTAAATGATGTAGACTTTCTGGTTAGTGAATGTAGGTGGAATTTGAGAGATGACCTACTAATTATAATTACTCTCTTGAGAGCATATCTGTCTTTTCCGAAATAAGATTTTTGCACTATACAAAATTCTGTCCTTTTATTTTAGAAATTGATGTTCTCATCTGGTCTATATTGGATTCTAAATCTTTTCTAAATTTACCTTTTCATCTTGCAGTATTTGTAGACTGTACTCTCCACTGGAAATTTCTCCCTGGGAAAGTTTTATATTAATCTAAGACAGATGAACGCTTTTAGGGACTCATCCATCTGACTGGTTTAGATGTTTTAAGTAAAATATCCCCTAGAAATGCCTGTCATCTGTATTTGGTCAAATAGTTTTCCCCCTCTGTGCATAGGTGCTTTTGCTGGAGTATTGTGGGAAAATAAGGTCATAATGAAATGCAGTATCTTATTTGAGTACATCTCTGTAAAACACTATACCAGATTTTAATTGCTACATAAAAAGCAGGAAAAATTCATATTAGAACATCCATCAACTACAATAGCCCACTAACAAGGTTTGCAACTACATTGAAAAAAAAAAACTGATTAAGATATTTTATATTACACAAAGTTTGCACACACTGTTTCATAGTGACATCTTCTGGTAGGTCTGAACACGTTATTCCAAAATGATTTCTTACAGTTTGATTAGTCCTAAAATAGGAGAACTGAGAACCAAGATCTGAGTGCTGCTACTCATCGGTGTGCCAGGGACTCAGTATGTACTCCACAGCAGTTCTTCTATCCAATTTTTCTTCTGCTTACGTTGGGAGGACCATCGAGTGCATAATTTGAGGAAGCCTGTAGGGACTAGGAGTAGTGCCTACAATTTCCTCCTGCAAAGCCGTTGCGGAGTCAGCTCACGTTGGTAGCATTTGAGTCACCACTGCCAGCTGGTGGGCTCTCTGCTGCTGCAGAGCCTGCGTAACAGTGTCCTAGCAAACGTCTCAGTCCCTCCATAAGGTACATGCTGATTAAACATAATAAACTACTGTTGTGAGGGTTTTTTTGTTTGTTTGTTTTGTTTCTTTAATACTGATTATCTGGGCATTTGGAGCAATTTTGGAGCTTGCATCCAACTAGTTTTCTACTGTTGCTGTTAAACTAAGCGCTGTCAGAGCTGAGAATCAGATTTTCTTCAAAAGCACTGGAATTAATTAAGCAATTACAAATGGGGTTTACTGCAAATAAAAAAGCCTTAATTTTCTGTTTGAGGTATTGGCAGAATTATAAAGATCTGTTCTCCGTGTAAGCCAGGTTTTGGTCGGTGGTAAAGTGATTGCTTGCATCCAAAACCAAAAGCACTTTGCTCCCCTACTGGGAAACAGCTATATGCCCTTTTCTTGGCTCAAATCACAGACATCTAATTGGGAAATACTCTTGTTATTGTCTTACTTTGTATTACGTGATCAATTAGGATCTGTAATTAATTTTTAGATTGCTCAGTTTAGAATGATAACCAGTCCAGCCTTAATAATCAGTTGCTCTAACATCTAGTTTTTAAATAATAAAACAATGTTGTACCTTTCTGGGGCAAAGGCTGAGGATTAGCCCTGACAAAATGACATATTTGCAAGGTAGACCTCTGTTTAGAAAAGGATCTGGGAAAGCACAGGGGAATAGTTAGGAACACTTGGTTCTTAAGCAGCATGTGTGTGCATAAACTCAGAGTGCCATTTCTGAAGGAGAGGAGGTAGGCTGTGTGTGTGTGTCTGGTCACTACTGAGAGTGGAAGTTGCATTTACAAGGCAGTATACAGTGTAGTGCTTTCTGTTGCTTCAAAACATTTTCTATGACTATTCATAGGTGATATATCACAGAGATTTATTTCATATAAAAAGTAAATAGAATTTTGAGAGGTTGGGACAGAAGGACTTTCAGCCTCTAATACAGGTTAGAGATAGGGGGTTTTAATGTTTGTGTGAGGTTTTTGTGTTGTTTTGTTTGTTTGTGTGTTTGAGTTGATTTTGTTTGTTTTTAAGCACCTCAGAGCAGTTTTTTAACCAGCTTTTCTTATGTTATGAAGGGGAGGGGAAAAAAAAGGAAAAGGTGGAAATTACAGAACATGAAACTCTCATAGTCACTGTCTGGGAAATTAGATAAAGCAAGAGGAAGGCCCAGAGTACCTTGGGAAAATAAATACCTGATGATAAAGAAGTAGGCTTCCATACGTTACAAAAAAACATTTTAATATTGCATGGTTTATTAACTTCAGGCATACAATTAAGTCTTGAATACAGTGCCTATGATTAGCATACATTCTGTTATTTATCAATCACAGCTGAAATCTTTACAAACAAAAGGTTTTTTTGCACAATGTTTTAGTTGTGAGCTAGAGGGTATTCGTGAAATGTTTGAAACATACATCTCAAGCGCATGTAATGGGTTTCTGCTTCCAAAGGTAATCCTCAAGCCCATTCAGAAGTGTCCGTCAAACAGTTACTTCCTTTCCTCTTCTGAAATTTCTAATATTTTTTGTATGTTTTTATTTCATGTGGGCCTGGTTTAGATGATTCATTTCTTGGTAATCAAGTTTTCAGCAGGCAGTTGAGTCTAATATAATTCCCCTCAGTCATCTAGTGCACAAGTTAAAATCCTCATTTCACTTTCAAGTCTTGCGTATGGTATCCTCTTCCCTTTTTGCCCAGACTGAACATTGAAAAAACAAACCATCACCACCAAAAACTATGTATATAATTCAATTATTATTACTATATAATTCAATCCAAGTTAATAGCATTGCAGCGTAGTAATCCTGGTGAATTTTCAGAACTTGTGTGTAATACACAATTAGCTCTAACATTATTTGGATCTTGCAGGTGCGCAGATTTGCAGAAGCATTCTTTTGTCTTGAGCATCCTAGGCAAGCTGCCCTTGCCTATCAAGAACTACAGTGAGTAGCCTTTCGAAGTGCATAACATTTAGCACGTAGTTATTCTGTAGTTAACATTGTGTAGAAGTACTGTCTTGCAAAAATACTTACATAAGTTCAAAAGAAACTTAATGTTCTTAAACAGAGATCTGAAGTTTTTTAGTGAAGAACATACAAGTTAAGACAGTGCAATTCAAATGAGTAATGGAATAATTTTTCTATTAAATAAGTAATTAGTGGAAAAGCTTCCACTAAGGGGAATTAAACTACTGCTGATTTCTGTTAATGTAAAAATAAACAGTTCTATTTTTTCATGTAGGACTACTTCATTTTTTTCAGTGCTCAGAGTCATCTACAGATGTGTGCAGCTATCAAAAACACTTCCTTCTGCAGTTCTCTTCCACCCCTCCCTATTGAATGCAGTGAACTAGATGGAGATATGAACTCCTTGCCTATAATCTTTGAAGATCGGTATTTAGATTCAATTACTGAAGGTAAACACACCTCACAGCGCAGTTTTCTTTTTGGAGAAAAAGAGCAAAAGTGATGTAGAAACTGAGTATTCTTCTTGTCGTTTCTTGCTGGCTTTGAAGGAGTATGTTTGTTTGCTAGGAAATGTTTTTCTAGTTTGAGTTTTGAGGATGTGTAAAATTCTGTAATTACCAGTGTTTTATAGCTTCAGCTACTTCCATAATCTTGTTGTAAACAATCCTTTTTTTCTCACTTTTTTTTTGGTAAAAGATCTGGATGTACCCTGGTTGGTAGTTCAGAATCTTCCAAGGTCAGAGTCCAATAAACTGGATAAATTTGAAGCTGAAGAAGGTTTTGTAGCTGGATTTACTAGCCCGGAATTGAAAATAAGACCTGCAGGTGCCTCCAACCTTTGGCATTCAGAAAGTGAAAAAATGCTAACAAAGTCTTTGAAAGGGAAAAATGAAGATGCAAATAAACCTAAAGTTAAGGTTACTAAGCTCATGAAAACAATGAAACCTGAAAACACAAAAAAAGTCGTGAAACAGAACTCTAAGGACTCTGTGGTCTTAGTAGGCTACAAATGTTTGAAAAGTGCAGCACTGGAAGATGCCTCTAAAAGCTCAGAAGGCAGGCCTTCATATAATGCTAATGAAGGGCTGGACCCTACGTTAAGTGGATTTCCTTGTGATACAAAGACCTGCACCAGGCAAATAAGTCAAAGAGAATTTACGTGTTTGTCATCGGGAACTGAGGAAAAGACTGCCAAGACTGAAGGTGTTCAACCAAGTCAGGGTAGCCCCGTGCACTGTGAAATCGCGGCTATTTTTGGTAGACTTACGATCTCCCAGGCAGGTCCTGGAACTATACAAGTAGATAGTGCTCTGCAACCCAGAGGTGTACTTGAAGAAGGTCAGCCAGCTTCCTCGGGGGTCAGGACAATTGAGGTCAAACCAAGTAATAAGAATCCCTATGAAGGGGAGAAAGTAACTGTTCATATTGGATCGTGGTCTGAGTTTCCGCAAGATGGAGTACAAGGAGAGAATTTGCAGACACCCAATATTCAGGCTTCAGAATCTGGAAATAAACTGCATTCAGTAGAACCAGTGCTTGAAAAGGAAGACGTCCATGAAAAAAACTTCCGACACACCAGTGATGTCATGACAAAAATAAAAAATAATCAGCCTAGTTTATCTACAAAGGAAAGTCAACTTTCTGTAAGTGGGGACATGACTAAATTACCAGATGTTAGTGTGACATATGCCTCTTCTAGGTTTTCAGATTCTGGTATAGAAAGTGAACCAAGTTCTTTTGCAACTCTCCCCAACCCTGATCAGGTTTTTGAAAATGTTCAAGGGCAAAGTGTATATAATACGGAGAGATTATTTCCTCAGCTTTTGCTAAAACCAGACTATGCTATAAAAAATGCATTGGAAAGCCATTGTACTGAGAGTACCAGCGCTGTAAGTGAAATACAATCATCCCTGACATCCATAAATTCTTTGCCTTCAGATGATGATGAACTCTCACCTGATGAAAATTCAAAGATAACTATTGTACCTGAATGCCAGCTAAGTGACAGTAAAACTGTATTGGATCTTGGAGCAGTTGACTTGCCAAAATGCAATGACATTAAAAAATCAAATACCAGTTTGCAGCAACAGTGTGTTCTGTTTTCAGGGCATTCAGATAACGAAACTCTATCTATACATTCCTCTCTCTCAGGAACAAAAGATCTTTTAGGCTTAGTTGTTTCAGATGAAGTTACATCTACTGATTTGAAAAGTAACAGCCCACAGACAGACCTTGGCACAACTTGCAAGGGCTCTCAGGACCTCGAAAGGCATCATAACACTACAGAAGAAACAGTTAAATTGCATTTAGAAATTACTTGCTTGAGTGAGCCATCTGTTGTTTCAGGTTCTTCATCTGTAAGTGCAGGGTATGAGGTTGAAAAAACAAATGAAGGAAAACATAATGAGCCTTTAGAACTAAAGGAAACAGCGGAAGAATTGTCAGCAGCTAAAAGTGAAACTGGTACAGATAATCCTTCTCCCACCAGTAGTACTGATATTGTAAAGCAAGGGTTTGTAGAAAACTATTTTGGCTCTCGAAGCAGCACAGATATTTCAGATATTTGGCCTATGGACAACAGCAATCCTGTTAGCCCTCAAAAAGAAATGTATGAAAAGCAAATTATTTGCTCTTCCCAACAAGATGAGGAAGAAGAGGATGATCAAGAAATGATTGAAAATGGGTATTATGAAGAAACAGACTATGGTATATTAGATGGAGCTTCCAGTGCTGACCAGGACCATGGCTTAGCCGAAGAAAGAGCCCTGAGATCTGAAAGGATTGATAGTGGGCGTCTGCGAGATGGAATGACTGTGCCTCCCGTCTGTACTCCTGGTTGTCTGTCTTTTCCATCTTCTCTGAGAGACTCTCCTTGCAATGTTATCTGTTCTTCAAGGAATAAATCTGATGCAATTACACAGCAGCCAAGCAGCACATCCTACAACTCAGCTTCATCTGTTTCCTGGTATGAAAGCTCCCCAAAACCTCAAATGCTAGCGTAAGTGACTGTTTTAAAACAAAGTTTATTTGCTTTTAGAAATGATGTTAATATAGTGTAAAAGGGGGAAAGAAATGTGGTTATGCTCAAGTGCCCTCATGACATTGTCTTGTGGATTCTGTATATATTCAAGTAACATCACATTTTAGATGTTAATATGGAAAATGTGTTAGCACATAATTCCTTATATGATTTACATTGCAATTTCATGTGGTTTCACAAACTTCAAGCAAAATGCATGTATCTTGTTTTGTTAATATGTTCCTTTTTTAAAAATAAGCATTAAACGGAAAAGTGATGTTGTAGTGGCTACTGAGCATAAAAATGGTGTTTAATGAAATGGAAGCTGTTAAAATAGCATGTACGGAAAAATGTGCTTCGAGTTTAAAAGCATAAAAGCAAAAAGTATCTGTAACTTACTGTCCATTCTATTTGTTGTGAAGCTATTTTGCAATACTGGACAAGATTACAGCCTTATTTTTTAATCTTAACTTCAAATATCCAAAATGTAACACCTCTAAATTACACTACAGTTTGGGTACCAGGAAGGTCAAATTTAGAGGAGCATCGGCGATCCCAGATGCAAAAATAGGAGTTTCTCTGATAATTCCTGCTGCTAACAGGACATGGGAAGCAGCAGCTTAATGTGCTGTGTTGTATTGGAAGCAAAATGTTGCTATCAGAATGAAGAAGGCTTGGAAGAGAAGTAAGAACAAGGAGAAGAATCAGTGGACAAAAGAGATAAAGACCAGACAGTTTGTGGTAAGCAGGAGGAAGGATCTAGTGATTGTGGAGGAAACAAGACTGGAAGTGAGAAGACAGAAATGTAGCTTTGAGATAATGGGGACTGGCATGGACTAGGTTGAAAAGCAGAGACTATTTTATGGCTTTCTGTAACAATAAAAGAAAGAGGGCACTCAGAGTAAAATCAAGGACTTGGTCTTGGGGAAAGCAGTCACGTGGATGGTGAGGCCACAGGGACTGCAGAGGGCAGGAGCTGCTTGTTGGAGACCAAACTTGGGTACATCTCATTCGTTAAACATTCTTGTGGTACAAACTAAGTAAACTCTGCTGCAGAGAGATAAGACCAGCTCTCTGCAGTGGTCTCTGTTTAGGCCGACTTTATTGAGGTTTGCTCTTACCACTTAGTGAGGAATGAGCTAAAGAAAAAGCTGGGGAACCAGAGAACAAGAAGTAGAGTGAGAGGAAAACAAGGAGCAGGCAGAAGAGGACAGGCTATGGGTTGACGCCGAGGGGTCATATGGAAAAGACAAATAAAGGAGAGAAAGAAGCATAAAAAGCTTTTGGCATGAAGCAAGGCTGTTTGAAGTGTTGCAGGGAAAACTGATATGCAACTTTGTAGAAAGGTCATACACAAAGAAACTTACAGAAAGGGAGCAGCAGGAGGAACTCTTGGCCCGTGGGCAGCTTATAGAAGCTATAGTGTAAGCCCTCTCCTAATAGGTAAGAGATCAGAGGTCTGGATCTAGTTTCTTCTGAAGCAAATAACAATTGTTCAGCATATTAAATGAACTTTATAGTGAGCCAATTCAGCACTACCTCTGCTAACCTAGGAAAATAGGTCTTAAATTTGGCAAGAATTATCAGAAGTCACTGGAAATCTTTATCTTGACTTTACAGGAATTAGAACCAGATCTAATGTTGTTACTGCAGTTAAACAAAGCTGTCGCTTACTCAAGACTGGAACTAAAGCAGAATCTTATATGGTTTCAGAAATATTTTACAGTTAGCAGAGATATTCAAAGGAAAGAAGAGTTGATCTTAGGGTACAGATTTTGTTACAGAGGAAAAAGGACTTTAGGAAGCTGAAATTAAAAAGTATTTTGAGGAACTGGGTTATTTTGTGAAAATAGTAATTTGATAAATATCTTTTCTTCATATCGATTACATAGAAGACAAAAGTAAAAAGTCAATAGAAAACTGTATCCTAGGATACCCTAAATTTGTCTGGCCATAGTAAATGTTATTTTATCATAAATATTGTTTCATTCCAGTTTCCTCCAGGCTAAAGAAGAATTGAAGCAACTTAAACTTCCCGGATTCATGTATAGTGATGTTTTCAAACTGGCTTCTTCAATACCTTACTTCAGTATGGAGGAGGATGACTGTTCAGGAGAAGGAATACATCTTATAGTCTGTGTCCATGGCCTAGATGGTATGCTGGGAAATATGATACTGAATGAGATGGCAGTTCAGATTACCAGTCAGGTTTAACTTTTGTTATTTGAACGGTGAACTGAACACTTCTGGAATAGGTTCACCTGAGGGAGATGGGAATCTGACATTGTATTGCTGTGTTTAACAGTGTGTTCTAGAAATACATTTAAATTAAGAATTTTGTGTAACATTTGTCTTCAGTAAAACTTTCAAGTGCATAAACCCAGTGTATGGCATAGTTCACATTAGGTACATCCTCCAGTTTTTACGTCATCTAGGTGTTTGTCCGTACTGTGATAATAGAAGAGAGATAGTAACAAAACAGCTTTATTTAGAATTTGCAGTGTTACATTGTCAAGGAAAATAAAAGGTGTGTATACTGTTATTTAAAAAAAAAAGTGTGTGTAAATTGCAGTCAATTGTATATTAGGTTTTACAAGGTTAGATCACAGAATGACTGAATAGTTGAGGTCCAATTCACCTGCTTAGAGCAGGGTCACCTACAGCAGGTTGCCCCAGACCATGTCCAGTGGGTTTTTGAGTATCTCCAAGGACAGAGACTTTGCTATAGTAGAAATGAGAAAATCCCTTGCTAAATGAATGAAGATAGGAGAATTTAAATAGTGTGGAACAGAACGGTGTAGAGTAGTTCAGCTGGATGGGATCTACAAAGATCTTTGATTATAACTGCCTGAACACTTGAGGGCTAACCAGATGTTAAAGCATGTTGTTGAGGCCATTGTCTAAATGCCTCTTGAACTCGTGACAGACATGGAGCAACCACCTCACTAGGAAGCCTGTTCCAGTGTTTGACCACCCTTGCGGTGAAGAAATTTTTCCAAATATCCAGTCTGAGCATCCCTTGGTGCAGCTTTGTGCCATTCCTGGACATCCTCTCGTTGGTTACCAGTGAGAAGAGACTGGCACCTCTCTGCACTTCCCCTCAGGAAGTTGTAGACAGCAGTGAGGTCGCCTCTGAACCTCCTTTTTTCCAGAATAGCCAAACCCAGTGTTCTTAGTCTGTCCTCACAAGACATGCCTTCTCACCCTTTTACCAGCCTTGTTGCCATACTCGGAGCACATTGAAGTTTGAACATACTCACCTGCTTTTAGTTCAATATGTATGTACATGCTAAGAAATGGCATCCCCTGTAGTTAGGAACCTATTTCCCATCTTTCTGCCATTAACCTTTTTGTCTCATTTTGAGAAGCTTCTTAAATTAACAATGCAAGGAGACACAATACATAGAATATTGGGCTGGACTAACGTTGCACAGCTGTCTTGTTCATTTTTCAAATTTCTTAGTTAAAGAATGTTAAAATAACAAAATAGCTTTTCTTTCCTCCTCTGAGCAGAAGGCATCCGTTATTAAGCTCTTCTGAAACTGAACTCAGAAATGTTCCTTCTTACTAGTGTAGATGTTTGTGTGCTATTGTATGCTTAGAGTTAGCACAAAAGTTAATGTGGCCATAAAAATTGTTGTTATAAGAACATGTATTCAAAGCCTTAGAATAATCCATATAGTTAGAATTTTCTTGTAAAACAGTACATAAAGGTTCTTTCCTATTAATGAGATTTATTTTTTTTCTCTAAGGCAGAAAGGGTACCCTTTCTTCAAAAGTATGCGTGATCACTGATACAGAGGAATCTTCAGGAGTCTTATAAACTAGCTTTAGTTGTCTCGTATACCAGTCTAAGCATATCTTTATCTACTGATGGTCCATTTTGCCTTTTTACTGTGTGAAAAACTTTACAACTTGCCATTATTCCTTGCTGCTTCACCGAATCCTTTAAGCTAGTTCTGAGTTCTTTAATTGACTTTTATTAAAGTTAATTAGGTTTTCAAGAATTTAACGTTCACAGTGCTATGTATCTGTTGGATGCTATAAAAAAATGAAACGCCTTCCTAAATCCTTGCTTTTTTAAAACGGTGTCTGCAATTGAATGTCATTTTCGTTTTGGCGCTGTATTTGACATTGCAGTTTATCTTCCCGAGTCTCACTGAATTTTAATTAGGTCTGAGAATATCATTAACTGTGTTTAAATATAAACTTGTCCCATAGGTTCATTTCAGTACTCTAAATGCTTTTATTGCAAATTCACTTTGCAGTATATAACTCTTGGTTGTTTTTCCTTTTAAGGTAACAGCGCAGATCTAAGATTAGTGAAGACTTACATTGAGCTAGGGCTGCCTGGAGGGAGAATAGATTTTCTTATGTCCGAAAGGAATCAGGTATTTACTAACAAAAGATTTTTTGTAAAGCAATAAACACTGTACGTTTTCAGACGTGTTTATTTAATAGTACTATGGTATGCAGTTTAACACATTCTATATGTTTTTATTGTTATTCCAGCAGAACCTGCGAATTGTTCTGTGGCTTGCATTAAAGTAGTTACAAAACCTAGTATGACATTGAAGAAAAACATGTAAGGAGAAGTATTTGTTGTTGCCATTTTGTTGTGTATACTGATATCTCCTAAATTCTCAGTATTACCAGTTAGGATTGTTTATAAAATACTTTTTTATATTAATGGTAAAAGCACTAATAGTAGAAACTTGTGTGGCAAGAAGGGAGATGTGTTATTTTGCAGGATGTAATCTTTTGTCAGCTAATTGCAAGATCTGCATCATGCCACTGAATCCATATCAAATTACCTTGGTCTTCATCTTTTGTGAACTTTATTATTTTCAGATGAAGTAAACTTCGAAAAGCACAGAAGACTAATTTTTACATGTTTGTTTTTTTGTGTTACATATTGTATTAGACATACTTCAGGGAAGTATTAGAACAGAGTCTCTTCAGTGGCTCAGAGGAGAGGTTCACTTAGTGCAGTGGTGTGTTTCTGAAGATAGCTGCTCGGATGCTTTGAGAACAGGCTGGGCAGGCACTGAGCCATGGTTTCTCTTCTATAGCACTATAGTTTTCGGCAGTCAGCAGTTCTGAAACTTTGGGATTTGGGAATTCTGTTGAGACCACTGAGCCTAATAGCTACTGATGGACATCTCTGCTTAATGTTGGCTGATTTGTTTTTGAATGATTTTACTTACAGTTTACACAGCATACAGTTGAGATTAATTCCATGGTTCGTATACATGAATAATTCAGTTGCAAACAAAGAAATTTAAACCAATCCTACATCTTGTTTTGGGGGAAAAAAAAGTGTCAATAATTATTACCCATTTTCTGCTTCAGTTAATCAAGTATTTCCTAAACAAGTATAATTTCTCCCTCCTAAGGAGGCAACTGAAGAGGCCTACTTCATTTAGTATTTCTCAGGAACACCTGTGGAACAGTTCCTGGATGATATCCTTCTCTGCCCATTTTCAAACTTCTTGTCATTTAAAATAGGTTGGTCAGAACTTGACAGGGCATTGAAGATGTTTGTGCACTATGAAATTATAAAATGGTATATTGATATTTTCTGTTCTTTCCTGACTTTTCTATTGTGGATTATTTTATAGAACACAGATATACAGATTATTGATTACATGTGTATTTAGGGCTATTTTTCCCTGTGTAATATTATTTTGCATTTCTTGCCATTTTATCACCCAGTCATACAGTACTATAAGATTCTTCTGAAATTCTGGTCATTTCTAGATTTGATTATCCTGGATATTTGGTTTTGTTTACAAACTCTGATGTCTTGTTATTCTCCTTCTTCCCTTTTTCAGGTCATTTATCAATATGTTGAACACTACAGATTATAGCGTAGATCCTTTGAACTTGTGTTGAAAAGTTTTAGGCAAGCTTTGCCTACCTCTTTTCAAATTTCTTACTGTTAATCATTGTAGAGAATTAGCTGTGAATTGGGAATAAGGCTTTAAAGGTTTTTTTTGTTTTGAATAAAGAACACTTATGTAGACTCTGCTGTTGCAGTAATTGTCTCATTTTTATTTCATGGGCAGTGTGATTTAGTTTTGAATATGTAGTTGGGTCTTCAGTTTCACTAAAGATAAGATTATATGTAGAGGAAGGTATGGAAGTAAGGCTGGTTGTGTCATGTTGTTAAGATTTGTTTTGGTGTGTTAGAAGAAAGTAGTCTCACAATAAAATGTATATTGCTTTATTCCGTGTTACAAGAAAAAAAAAAACTTGAAAAAATGAGAATACCTAGCTGTAGTGTTTGTATTCAAAGTTGATATCAATGCTTTTATTTGTGTGTTGTTAATCGAAACACTGGGGAATAAGAGTTCAGACTGAATGCAGAATGTATATTACTGCATTAGAAAACACAGTTGTTATTTTTTATTTCTTTTATTTTACAGAATGATACCTTTGCTGATTTTGATTCCATGACAGATCGCCTTTTAGATGAAATTATACAGTATATACAAATTTATAATCTAACCCTTTCAAAAATCAGGTAATATCTGTTCTATACTATTTATAGAAATAAACTTAACAGTAGAGCCCTTTGTTGTTCTGAACTGTGATGCTCAGAAGCAGGCCACAAGAGAGAAGGGAAAGAGAAATTCATGAAGGGGGAGGAATAGGGAAAAGGAGGAAGGAGGAGAGAGGGAATTCCCAGCTGAAATAAAACTGAACAGTATTGTGAGTTCACTGAGTCCTGTTGGTGATTGTAGGGCAGAGTGAGTTACTCATTACATTTCCGGAACTGCTGTCCTGTGCCTTCTCAGAGATCCTGTGTGGTAATGGTCTGTGGTAAAACTGATAATATTTTGAGAAAGTAGAAGGAAACCACAGCAGCGCTATTTCTAGATCAAGTTATCTTTCTTCTGGTTTTAGTCTCTTCACCAAGTATGATGGCGGCAGTTTGTCATTCCTACAGGAAAGTTCAGTGTGACACGTGACATTAAAGGGAAGTTGCATGAGAAGAATGCTTCATTATTTTGATTTTCTGATTGTTTCATCTGCTAAAAAGCATGTTTTGCATCTTCATATAGAGGGCTTATCCCAGGATTCCTCTTCCCTTTTTTAGTTATTTTCAAGGTATACCTGTTCTGTTTATTTTTTCACAGTAGGGTGCACCGTTTGGGAAGACTTTCTTACTGACACAGCTGGAGTTAGCTCTGTTAGATGACAGGAGCAAATAATGTCCAACTTCACCCATTTGCTTAGACATCCTCAAATTATCCCTCTGTAGTGGGTTTTGACTCACTGGTCGCTGTTGCATATCCTACAAGTTTCTGCGTACTCATGTAGTTATTTGATAGACCTTGTTCAGCTAGAGGAAACTTCTAACATGTTTAAATGTCATCTCACTTCTTAAACAAATGTTAATATTTTGAGATTTGACATGGTTAATTTTGTCTGATTTGGTGATTTAAAAAAAAAAGGCATTGTGCGACTGTGTCTGTTACACAGAGTGCGTGTGAGCACTCTCGACATCGGAGGCTTCTGTACCCACCAGCACACACTGATATTTTCTCTTTCCTGTGGTCAGAAGGCAGTGATGGATGTATCCACCCAGTTCCTTCTCACTGTTCATATCTGAGAATTGAAGTCTCTTCTGGTTTGCTGCATATTTTCTCATAAAACTTTTGATTTGTAAATATTTTTTCAGCTTCATTTATTGCCTGACACTTGATCAAAAAAGAAATTGCAATTTTTATTTTAGCTTCATTTTCAAGATTTACAGTTGTATTTTGGCTTCACGAAGCAGAAGTCTCCATCTATCAACTTTTGCTTTTCTTAAGAGAAAATTATGTCTATCAGCAAATCCTGCAGCTGTTTCCTGGTAGCTGCGTGAGAGGTCTTTCAGAAAGATGTGCTTATGTGCAAGTCCTTGAAGGGATAACCCAGAAAGCACAGGAAAGTACTCTTGAGAAAACCTCTATTGAAGTAGCCACTGCGTTCCTAACTCATTTTGGCTGTCCCACTGTGAAGGAAGTGGGCTTTGTCTAGCTAGCCATGCTCTCCTGAATGGTGCTAGTTTCTCTAAAATCTTCTGTGTACTGAAGGAAATCTTCTCTGTACAAGTGGTACTCAATAGCCGAGTCAAATTAGAAATCAGCCTCCAGACCTGTAACGATGCCATAAGGCAGAAAGGACTGGGAAGTGCCTTGTCTTAGGAAAGCCTGCTCTTTTACGTCCAAAATCTTGCTATAGGCAAAATGGAGCACACCTTATATGCAGAGGTAAGTAGTATCTGTTCTGGAAGGGGATCCTCAGGGAAGTGGTCACAGCACCGAGCCTGCCAGAGTTCAAGAAGCATTTGGACAGCGCACTCAGACACATGGTCTGATTTTTGGGTGGTCCTTTGGGGACCAAGGAGTTGGACTCGATGATCCTTGTGTGTCCCCTCCAACTCAGGATATTCTATGATTCTGAGGTGTTAGGCTCTCCTTCCAGCAGCTGTCAGAGTCCTGAGGTTGGTGGTTTCTCTCTTCCTTCAGCAGAACAGAGACAAAAGGCTTACAGTCAGACATCAGCATTTGGGGCTTCACTGGCAGAAGAATGATGTTCTTGGTGGGATTTTCTACCCCCTTGGCCTTGGGTCTGCCTGGATTTATTTTCTCGTATTTTTGGTCTGCCCACATGATCTTTCTTTTCATCGTTATCCAGTTACTCAGTTTTTCTGTTCTCTGTTGTCCCTAACACCATTTTTATCTCCTGACTTATGAGACTGTGTTTCTGCAGTGACCATTAATTGGCTGTTGGGGACCTCAGGTGTATGACAGCTGTGTTTGCACTCTTCCATGCTGTGTTTTATTCTGGTGATACACCTTTCAATCCACACGGAACATCTATATGTTATTACTGGAAACTACAGAGAAACTAAACTAACTTTAGACCTGACTTGTTCCTTGACTGCTAGACAGTTGTTGTCCCACCTGAAACAAACTAAAATCACCTCAGGCCAAGACAAGTCATGAGAAATTCTGAGATTCTGTACTGGCCAGTCAACGCAAAGCTTCGTGCTTTCAAAGTCATATTTAGCGTGCTACATTTTTGTACTGAGATAATAAGAGGCTCTCCATGTACCATCAGAACCCTGAGCCATACTGTATTGTCAACTTAATGAACCAACATGTTTGGTACTATCAGAGTTAATACCTGTTACCGTACCCATACACCCACCAGCAAGTGCATTGGTTTGCTTTGAACAAAATCTTTGTTCTTAGATCAATGTGGCTAGGAAGAGTGAACTGGAATCTTCATTGAAACCAACAGCAATTTATTTCTTAAAAAAAGAAAGGGATGAAGAATCGCAGAATACTTTTTGGTTTAACGGACCACTGAAGGCCATCTGGGCCAGCTACCCGCTCATATGAGTGCCACCTTAAAAGTTAGATCAGGTTTTGATCTACTTTAAAAAAGATCCAACTTCGAAATTGCTCAGTTATAGCCATTCAAGTTTTGAATATCTGTAAGGATGGAAGCCTTTCCAGGTCATGATATAACTAGGAAATGAACGACATGCTTTTGCAGCATAGTTTCAGAAACCATCTTCCTCATGTATGGTCCTATATATATTTCTGATCGCCTATATTGGACTTTGGCCTCAATGGATTTTTCAACTTTTCATCCTCTTTTAAGTAACTTTGGCTCACCCCTGACCCCCACCCCAAAAAAGGAAATTTTTCATGCTCTGCATACGTGAAAACATCTGTTCTCTAGTCAGACTCTGGACTCTGTCTAGCCGAGTCAGCAGTGTCTCATGGTGACCAGAGATAAATGTTTAGGGAAAGAGTATAAACAAAGGACGTACAATAGGGTATATATACCCTATTATTCATGTACCTCTTGGCACTTTAGATAGAGTTCCTGAGCTTGATATTGTTTCAGCAATTTCTTTTGTTTCTTTTTGATTATGGCTTTTGATGGATATCTTTTTCTTCCATAATTTTTTATACTTGGACATGATCTTTCATGCATTAACACAGAAAAACAAGGTTTTACTGTGTGTGATTTCCCAGTATGATCTGAATTTGGAAACCTGGGGCATAAAGCAAATATAAATACTACATTATAATTCTCTTCGTTTAGTGTGTTGTGTTAGTGATACCTTGTATTCAAAAGACAGTAATATTGCCACCTGCTGTTCAGAAATGCATTGTTTTTTCAGAGCATCCCAGTTGTACGTATCTGAAACAATGAGTAGCATGAGTTACATTTTTGTCTTGCATTTTTCAAAGCCTTTCTTCTCACACTTGATTTGAGAAAATTCCTGAACCTTTCTCTCTTAGAAAATCCTATTAAAGGCTTATTGCATGTTCACCTAAACACCTGGGTTTGAACCCAGTACATTACAGTAATTTTTGTTGTTTTTCAAGATCTTTACAAATTAAGAAATGTTTAATCTTTGAAATATGTTCACATAGCTAATTGCAAGCATGTTTTTTTTTTTTTTTTTTTTTTCTCAAATGGGTCTTTCATGTTTCTGAAGTTTTGGTTCAGGTATGCCCATATTCTTGAGGATGATAGGATTGACTGATGGATCACTTTGTTTTCCGGTTTAAAAATTGTGGTGCAGACCATCTGCAGGATGAACTTACTCAATTTCTGTGGGCATTTTCTTGTTCCTAAAGAAATAATAATAATAACCTACAGTTTGGGTTTTCTTGTATGGTCTTCATGATGTACTCTAAGAGAATAGTTTTAAATCTTAGTATTCAAGAGATTAAGCAACTCAGCATTTTAGTTTTCAAGCACACCCCTGTTGAGCTTTTAATGTGACTGTGACAACACAGAGGATACATATTTTTTGATTCAAAGTTAGGTAAACATAGCAGGCAAAGAATTTCTGATACTGCAGCAATTTTGAAAATCTAATAGTAAAAGTGACCAGAAAAAATATGCATATATTGTTAAACTGTGTTTTGGTAACCAACAAGTAGCCTATTCCATCACCCAGAAATGAACAGTTATGTCAGAGTTTAGGAGTGGCTCTGCAATTCTGTGGCCTAATGTTTGATTTTTTTCATTTAGCTTTACATTGGAATTTTCAGAGCTAATAGTTCTTGCATGGGAAGAAATTGAATAGTCAAGTAATTTGTTAGCAGTGTATTTTATGTAGATATTGGTAGCTTTGTTGCAGCTATTTTTGTCAAAGAATGCAGTGATACAAAGCATATTAGAAGGGTGATATTACGGATATAATGTGGCAGTTAGGTAATTCAGCTACAATAGTTCTAGCATAGATTTCCCATATATTTTTGGATGGTGGCTTGTTCTCTCCAAGTCATGAAATTACTTCTGTAAAACAGGAAGACAACTTTTTCCTTTTAATTTTGTCTGTCTTGCCTGTACCATATCCTCCTTAACTCGGTGCCTAAGTTAGTGTGGTCCTTACCTCAGCAGGGATCTGTAAGCATGACTGCATAATAACTAGAAATGCTTTATTTTGTAGTGTCCTTGCTAAAGAAATGCTTTGTACAGATTTGGAGGTGTGACTGCAGGCAACTCAGATTAAGTAATAATTATAGCCACATTAAGTTAAAGAGCCCTATCAATCTTCCCTCTAGCTTGATTAACCAGGCAAACAACTAAATGTAATATTCTCCTGGTAGACAGATAACTTCATTTGCCTAGCTCAAGCTGATTATCACTTTTTTTGGTCAAACTGTTAAGCAGATTTGAGATGTTGCTTCTACTTTAAAATATTCAGATTTGGTTCAGTAATGGTTTTCCCCCTTATAGGAGTACACTTTTGGAATCCTTCTCCAGCAGGTTGATTCAGTAACTCTCATGCATTTATGATACTGAATGTCATCACATGTTGAAGTTGTGATTTATTCAGTCCTGTACATCTCAAAATATTTTCTGAATAGTTGGTGCTAAGGGAAATAGACCCAGCAATAATCTTGATTTTGGGTGGGAGGTGTTGGTCAAAGGATAGTTTGTTTTCACAGTTTTTCAAAAACAATGTTTAAAATAACTTTGAAGGAGCTCAGAACATTTTCCTAATGAATTTGTGTGGCTTGGGATGTATGGAAGAGCTGTGTTTCTATTATTTCCTAAAATACAGGCTTTTGAATGGAAACTATCATTTTTTTTCCTATGCTCCTTCAGCATTTTATGATACCAGTTTTATTTCTTGCTGTCTAAAAGAAAAAAATAAGAAGCTTGCCATCAAATCCTGTTTTTCTTTTTAAACAGCTTTATTGGACATTCACTGGGTAATTTAATAATCCGTTCAGTGCTCACAAGACCTCGATTTAAATATTACCTCAACAAACTTCACACCTTCCTGTCTCTGTCTGGACCACATCTTGGTACCCTCTACAACAGCAGTGCTCTTGTTAATACAGGTATAATATTATTATTGGTAGTATAAGTTTAGGGAAGGTTTTGTCCTTGAAACTCATTTAGCAGTTATATGTAGTGTGCAGGGTTATAAAAGTAAAGTATCAATAGAAGGATGTGCAGAAGATGGTTGACATGAGTTTTCCAGGATGTTTGATTCAGGCTTTTTTGTTTCACCTTAAAGAAACTCCAGCTTTAATGTATTGAATTCAATTTATTATAGACTGAATTTTAGTATACTTAATCTGCAGAGCAAGTAGGTAAGATGCAGTAAAACAATTCTGAACCATTAGTACTGTATTTCCTCTCTCAAAAATATCTTGCAACCTTTTCTTATATTAACAAAAGAGAAAAGGCTGGATGCCCATGAGTTATCCAGTATGTTCCTGCAGATGTGTGTCTTGTCAATGTCTGTTTTTCTGAAGACTAAATATAGCTCTAGGAGAATTTGTAGAAAATGCTTTTCAAATAAATTCTAGAAAATATTTTCAAGTAGCATACAAATTTAAAATAAATTAAGGATGAAAATTTGTTTCTGAGTTTACCACCTGCCTTGGAGGGTGCAGAAGCAAACGGAGTAACCCTTATTTTCAGTAAATACAAATATGCTCATTAAACTGTTAAGTGTACACGCTAAATCATGAAGAAAATTACTTCATTTGGTGCCAGCTTATTTATTGATTGTCCAATTGCTTCATACAAAACAAAAAAAAAAAGAGGAAAAACCTTTAACTCATATAGGATGGGCTTAAAAAAAGTTAACAGGAATTGATGGCTAATGGCAGTTATGATGGTACTTTATGGAAGCAGACTCTAAGATTTTAGAAAATACCAAGAAAGACCTTCAGTAAATTGTTATTTAAAAAAAAGAAAAAAAAAAAAAAAAACTATTTCCCTGAGGGTTGAATCAGCACATAAAGAAATTCTTGAGGCTATAAGGACTTGGTTGTGTGCTTTTCTTCTGCTTTGCAAGGGATGTAAGTTTTTTCTGAAAAAACAGCCAGTTGACTTGCTCATTGACCAATAAAGAGGGTACAAAATCATAGAATAAGTATTAGTATGGTTTTCCTCCCAGAAAATTCTGCTTCTTTTGTTATATTCTTCTTCCTGGTTATATATGATGATTTCAGTGCTGCTTTAAAGCTTATTTCTCAGATTTCTAAAAATATGCTTGTTGTTTAGTGATATATATTTCAACGTCAAAATGTTCTAATATTCTATAAATTATTGAAATAGTTTGTACATTGCCTTATGTCTAACAGTGATATATTTTCACTTTTTGTAAGTATACTTATTTTTGTAGGAGGGCATGTACATTAGTTGAAATAATGGTCTTCATGCTTTATTATACATATTGACAAGAAAAAAAGGAATAAAAATTTAAAATGCCTAAGTGTGACAGCGCTGACATGAAAAATAGAACAGTCACACCTGAGAGGCTAAATGTATGTATGTTACATACTTTATATTAATTTTCATATTTTATTTTGGATCTATACTCATACTGTACCTTACACTGCAGGACTGTGGTTTATGCAGAAGTGGAAGAAGTCTGGCTCCTTATTGCAGCTGACGTGTCGAGACCATTCAGATCCACGACAAACATTCTTATACAAGCTTAGTAAAAAAGCAGGTAACCTTTGTTAATATTGGGTGTCTTCTAAAGACCACTGTGCGTAAATGTGAACAGGAAACCTAGAAAAAAGGTTTCCAGCAAGCTCTTGTTTCAGTTTTTTTAAGTTACTTTGGTTTTAGTTCCATATTCTTCAAGTAAGTAAACAGTAAACCGTTTTTTTTTTCTAGAGATGGACCATTAGATTTAGACTTTCCTTCCTAACTAATGAGTCTGTTTTGAGTGCAGCCAGTACACTGTATATGTCAGCTTCCTCTTCAGCCTCTGAAGCTAGTTATTGCAGTGTGATGAGTCAAGTACCTTCACACTTCATAAAGTTTATTGAGGGTTCATTTGATAGGTGTTTTGAAATGTCTGTCAGCCAAGCAATTGTGGAGCCAAAGGTGCTCATGATGTTTTGTGGAAAATTTGGGCACGTTTCTCTGTCAAAATGTTTGTAGTAGCTTGTTACAGCTGAAATTTGGTTGAGAGCTTTGGGCAGCAAGAGACTGACATCCTTGTTCCTGTGATGTTTGATGTATTAAAACTTACAGGACTTGGAAGAAGCAGAACAGAGTAAGAATAGAAATGTCGTAAACAAATCCCTCCTGTCTAAATCATGCAGCTCTTCCTCTGTACAACTTAAATCCGTCTATCAGTATTTGCTGAATGAATAGTCACCCAGAGCTTATTCTACTCAAGTTCCTTAAGTTCTCTACCTCAGTTTTGCTTCGCTGTAAAAATCTTTTGGTAGGATTTTCTTTAGAGCAACCAGTGAAAAGTGAAAAAAGTTTTCTTACCAGTTGTTACAGTGCCTGCTATTCATGTATTGTAATTCATCCTGTGATAGGACTGAATGATAATTATCCAGTTCTGAGATAAAAAGTGAACTTGTGAAGAACACATGGTTTGTACTCAAGCACTAGGTGCTTATTGTCATTAGTTGTGGTCTGATTTTTGTTTGTTTGTTTTAAAAATAGCTGGTGCAAAATTGAGTTTGTACTGTTTTCTGGCAAATAACATAGATGAAAACCATACCTATGTTGTGTTATGCCTGATAAATATAAACTATATGCTGGAAGAGTGATTCGTCTAAGTGACCAAACTGAAGTTGTTGTTGTCATTACTTGTTATTAGTATCTTTAAGCTAAAAGGAAATACATCCACCTAAACATAGATATCTGTGATTTAGAATGTGTTCATTGGATTGTTTGTGTACAAGTATGTCTACATAAGAGTTTTGTTTGCAGAATTTCCTCAGATCTAGTATACAGTTAACTCATTTAGAAAGTGAAGTCTGGGAGCGTATACATTTTATTTTCAATTAAATTGTCAAGGCAGAATGACAGACAGGGTATTTTAACAATCCTCTTTATATCTTTCTGATGTATAAATAGGAATTGATTCTTAAATTGTAAGTGCTTTTTGAAATGATTGATTCAATAAATTATAGGAACTGACAAGCGATGATGATAGTGATGAACTAAGTATCTGCTTTTCTGTAGCATTTTATGAGGCGTGTCTGTGAGCTACTTTTGCTTCTCTGCATTTAATGGAGTGTTATACTTGTAGAATATTTTTAAAGTCCAATACAACTCATTTATTGCCCAGTTACCAAGTGTCTTTGTCAAAGCAGAAAGAATATTAAAAAGTTAACTTGTCGTTGAAGCAACCTTAGAAGGACCACTTTTATGTTATCTTCAAGAATTCTGAAAACAAAATAATTTTGGGGGACATGTAATAAGTTACCCTATGAAAAGAAATCTTTATTTTGAAGAATAATAGGGTGCAGCAGGAAGAAATGGAGACTTAAATATGTTGCAATTTCTGATGGGATTGTTATTTTTAAAAAAAAAAGATATTTTCTTTCTGGACATGACCATTCAAAAGTTATTAAGTTAAAACTATTTTATTTCTTACAGTTACCATCGTTGGTACTTGCTGATAAGGTGCAAAATCTAAACTTATCTGCTCATTTAAAAAAAAAGAAAAAGTAGTAGGATAATTCAATATTAAGAGAGTTCAAGTTTATAATAATTCCTGAATTTTAAGTTACTTGAAGTACTGATCACTTTATGTTGGCAGTTGAGGCCAACTTATATTGGCTTTAACTGGTGAAAAATTGAGATTTCTGCTGTTGTTTCTTCGTAATGATATTTCTAAGAATTATCTTCTTTAACAACAATCTCCTTAAAATTTGCTTGTCATGTCTTCAGCAGCCACAATCTGTCTGGTAACTTCTGGGGTCTTGGAAATGATTGTTAGCTTCATACTGCGACAAGAAATTACAGCAGGTTGCCAGCTATGATGACACGCAAGCTGTTCAATACAAAAACAATTGTACCAGCGCAGATGAAAAAACACATGAAAATTACTGTGTTCTGTGTAAACAGAATTTCATGTTGCAGTATTAATTATTCAACAAAAAATAAGACTGGAGTTATTTGAAATTAACTTGATGAGATTTTTGGACAGAAAAATAAAAAATATGTAGTATTATTTTCTAATTGCTTAGCTTTTAGACATTAGTATGGTCTGTCTGCTTAGTGGGAAAGAAGACTTCTTGTAACTAAACACCTAATATTTGCCATAAAACTTACAAAATGGTTGTAATACAGACCTGTCCTGAAAAGGATAACCGGTAAGTAGTGAAGTATTATTTGAAACCAGTGCATGGATGCATTGCTCAGCACAGAACCATGTTGTGATTCAGCGACAAGTTTGGGAATTTACACAGCTTCTGATTTCTGCTTCCATTTAACCTACCACTAATCTTCCTTCCACTTACTCTGAGAATTGGGCATGCTCAAATTCTACAAGTGATACTGTACCTTCATTTTTTTTCTAACAAAAAATGGAAGAATTAGCTAGTATATGAAATTCTAAGTGTTTATTGGCATATCACCAAAAAAATCAGAAGTTTTTTTTTTTTTTCCTTTTAACAGATTGAGGAAGGATATGGGTTTGATGAGGGTTTTCAAATACATTATTTTTTCAATTGGAACACATTGTAGTTTTTGCCTGAGGAAGTGGAAAGGCAGTAGCTCAGATAAAACTGAAGATTCTCGGCTGGTTTTGACGTTCTGATTGTCTAAGAACAGTGTTAGGGATGTGTAGCATTTGGCTTTAGTTTGGTTTCAGACAAATCTTTTGTGTGTGAATACCTTGTTTAGAACTCCAGCACATTGTTCAGTACGGGTATTAAAAGCAGAGTCCAGTTCCATCAGCTGGTCTTTGCTGACAGAAACTTGAGCTCCTCAGTCAGCTCAGACACCAGGAATGAAGACCCTGGAGGTAGATCCCAAGTTGATACAAATTTTTATAGGTCATTTGGAATTAAGGACTTCCCAAATAGAGTGACTCCAGAACTTCAGACAGAACTAGTTCTCTTATAAAGAATGTGTATGTGAGAAGCGTGCCCTGCTGAGACTTGCTTCCAGAAGGAAAACCTCAAAATACTGTTTGCTCGCGGGAAGGAGTGCTTCCTGCAACGAACTTTGGAGCTGTGAGGTTTTTTTCCTCAGCTTTATTTATGTATTCTTTTAAGTCCTGTTAGTCAGTCGTAGACTATGCCTGCATCAGCACTTTAGTTTGGCTGAGGAATGCATTGGGGAGCAAATCTTTTCATCATCCCTGTTTGCTTCAGAGCACAGTGAGTGAGCATCAACAGCCAATGCATGTTCCAGCCACGGGACCAGACAGAGCTGGTCCAAAGTAAACTCTCCTGAAATGGGCATTATGATGGATGAGGGATTCCTCATACCAACAGGATTGCTCTACGGTTCTGTTCCTTTTATCCCACAGAGCTCCCAAATGTGAGTGCATAGCTGTGGTCTCTTTCAGGGTATTTTTGTACTTACGTAGGTGGGCTTAGATTCATGTGTCTTAGCACTTCCACAGGTCTTGATTAGCAGAATTCTGATCTGTTTATTACATTATCTCTCCCCTTTAAAAACACATGTTTTCCTAGTCTCCGAAAGGAGGAAAGGAAAGTTGTTTGGGTCTCAGTGTATGTCCACGTTAACAACAGAAAAGCCATGAATAAGCATGGCTGACGTTTTCTGCTTTGAGATGTCTATTATGGAGAGTGAATTTTTAGGCCATGATTCCAGCTTTGTGTGTGATGTACTAACCTCACAAAATAGTGCAGAAGACTGCCTGCAGGAGAGAGAGTTGCCTTTCACAGCGAGTTTCTGACGTCTCTATTTTCAGACTGCGTTTTTGGCAAAGCTTCAGATCCCTTTTTCCAGACAGGTTTGTGAATTGATAGAATTGTGGGAAATGTTTACAGTCCAGTACCCTGACGAAACGGAGAAGTTTCATTCAAATCAAAGCAGCCAGATATGAGGCGAGCTACTGATCTAACATCAAAGCTGGCCCTGTTTTGAGCAAGTAGGTAGGATCAGATGATCTCTAAAGGTCTCTTAAAACCTAAATTATTCTATTCTAGGATTCTGTGATTAGTATATTCCTAAACAAAATGGGAGCTTATTACCAAAATCAGATTGCTGTATTCTTTTTGAAGCTTATCCTAAGTGATTTTGATTTCCTTATGCTCAAGAACTCTGTGGTATCCACAGTGTATATTGTCCATTGCAAATAATTCAAGCCTCGTTTTGAGTTAAAGGGGGGTAGATAGAATTTTGTCATCCCTTTTGTCATGAAGTGTCAGAGGAAATCACGAGCCCATTCTACCAGTGGCATCGTCTTCCATTCACTACTTGCACGTTGACTTCAGCTAGAGGGCAGACTTAGCGTTAGATTTACAGGCTCCCTGATTCTGGTGCTGGAATTTATATAAGAAAACTATTTCTCTCTGAGTGTAGACAGTTTTGGATTGCCAGGTCTCTATACCTACTGCTCCAGACAGATTTTTCCACCTGACAAATTATTTGGGAAAAAAAAAAAGCCATGAATTTTTAGATATTCATTAATAATGACTAATGCCATTATCATTCACTGATGCACTGACATGAATGGAAAGATGGTTAAATGATAGAAAATGCACTCTGTGTATGCTTAAATTAACTTTGACTGAAAATGAAGTTCTATTAGGTGATGAGAATCATCATAAAAATTTGGAAAGCCTAGAAGAGGTTTGTTACTACAGAAAAGAACATTCTGTTGTATGGGGCAAAACTTATTATTTCAACAGTGATCTTTCACTTGGATTGTTTATTTTTCTGCAGGCCATCTCAAACCCTGTTGAAAAATTTAGTCAGTGCTTTCTAGTTAATGAAAACATCAGTGTTTGTATAGTACTCTGCAAAAATGTGATCTGTTTTGCAGATGAGGTGATGTAATGAGTTCAAATATATTTTGTTCTGATAGAATTCAGTTTTAATCTTCTAGTATTTTGCCTAACTACAGCAATCTAAAAATGTTGGCCTAATGAGATTTTTGGGGTTAGGTTCCCAATTCAGTAGCTGAAAATTTTGCTGAACAAGTGAGATTGGGTCAATGATTACTTAGAATAATTTTATGTTTGGGCTGTGTTTTTGTTTTGTTTTGTTTTGTTTTTAATACTTCTGGTGTGTGTGATAGATCTTGTATTATGTCTGGTGAGTTGTTTTTTATTATTATTTTTGTTTCTTTCCAGAGGGAAAATTAAGATAAGGATCATAGGAATTAACAGAGCTTTATTCTTGTTTTCAATCTATTCTAAAATTTCCAATTTAAAGGCAGGATATATTTGAAGTCTGGGAAGTAAGTGAAAGAACAACAAGGAAAGATGACTGGTGTCCAGTTTTCACATCTACATAAAAGAAAGATAGTGATAAATTTCTTATTTGTCCACAAGTATGCTTAAGTTTAGCACTGCACACTTCCATATTAGAGATCATTCCAAGCCCATGCCCTGAGTAGTCTCACAGACTGTCTGGAGAGCAGAAAAGATGCTGTTGAACACCGTGCAGTTTTTTCTCATTGACAAATGGTTTGAGTTGTCTCATGTTGTAGACATCCAAGGGGTTGTTGCCAGGCTCTGTATGTTTTATATACGCTATTTGACTCCTTTCATTCTTGGAGTGCACATCTGTATTCAGCCATGTCAGAAAAAACAACTCCAAAGCATAAGACTTGGACATTTTTCTTCAAAATAAGCACAAAGACACATCCAAAAAAACCATCACCACCAACAAAAATAAAACATAAAGAATGGTTAAAGAATAAAATTCATGCTTATGAAATATCCTGTATGCCTTTTTTGTTCCTACTGAAGAATTCCCTCAAACACTTCAGGAAAGATTCCTTATATTTGTCATACCTGAAGTAAAGGGAAGTCCATTATATTATTTTTAGGAGATATTATAAGTTGTTATTTTTATTTTTATGTAGACCATAAAAAATGAGTCACTGTGACCAAAAGGGGGATGCTTAATTTATTAAATTGTGATGTCCTAAGCTATTTTTGTTTTAATTCTGGTTTTGTTTTATGTGAGGCTGAAAAGAGACTATTAAATGTTGATTGATGTAGACTGCTATTCCTCTAAAGATTCCACAGGACTTTTCTTCCTTCCTCAGGTTGATTCTAGGCAACCCACTTCTTTGTACCTTTTATATGAATTAATGCATATTTCTCTAGGGAAAGCTCATATCAAAAATACTTAATTCGAGATAGGTAGATTCCTGAGGAATTTATAAAACGATTAGCCTGCAGAGAATTCCTGTCTTTGATTCATTCCAAATGCATTGTTTTCAACTTAGTACTAGGTTTTTGAACTGGTATCTGCATCTTTGTGTAAGATTGCTGCGGTCATTTTTCATCAGATGTCAAATAAAAGATTCCAGTGATTTAGCTGATCTTCTGAGACAGTATTGTTTTTGCAGTGGTCACAGGCAAAACAAATACACAAAAAACCACAAACCAAACAAAACTAAAAAAAAACTCTCAAAACCACAACAGCCAAAACAAACAAACAGAAAAACAGGATTTCATATTTGAAGAGCACAGGATTTAGTTTGGATAGATTTTCTTTATGTTTCTATAGATATGCAGAGTTCTTATTTATCAATTTATTTGAAATCTGGGCAGGTCCAGTTACTTTCTCACATATTGAGGTTGTTCAGCATTGGTTTTGTAACTGACTTGGTTTGGACATGTAGCCTTCATCGTACAGAGTCTATAAAATACTGGAAACTTAGGAAACAAACTGGTAAAAGGGCAGGATTTTTTGTTGGATGGGCTGCACTTCTGGGCTGTACTGCATAGATATTTATGCTGGGCATTAATCCTGGCCCGGCTACGCTGTTGACTGGGGCATCAGTGGAGAAGACAAGGCACCATTCAACTCTAGGCTTCGTTAAGCAATGCAGAGCCTTTACTCCCTTCTGTCAGCCAGAAATTGAGCGCTTGATTCCTACATCTCCTCCAGTCTAAGAAGCCAGAGAAAGTTTTAAACCATACTGATTTTGGTTAAATAGGAAACATCGCACTTGAGTCACGCCTGTATGTGTGTATTAAAATATGTACAGAGAAAAAGGCCAGTACTCAAAATTTAATTATTCTGTAGCTCTGTCTTTTGTAACTAATTCTTTCTGCCTTTTCATGCAAGGTCTTATAATAAATCAGTGCCAAACTTCAGCTGTAAAATGTTTAATTAGTCTGTAGTAATTGTCAAGTGATTCATTATAATATATACTTTTTTCTCTTTTCTTGTAGGTCTTCATTACTTCAAAAACATTGTATTAGTAGGATCTCTGCAAGATCGTTATGTTCCTTATCACTCCGCTCGCATTGAGATGTGTAAAACAGCTTTAAAGGATAAACAATCAGGTAATAAATGGAAAAAGACCACTCAGATGAAAGCTTATAGGTTTTGGATTCATCCCATTTAATTTTGAGTGCTTCAGGCACCTCAGCTACGTCTTTAGACACCCTGGGCTTACTCTGTAGTAGTGGAGAAAATCTACATAAGAACGGAATTGCTTTCTTAATGTGTCCTGCAAAAGATGAGACTGAATACATTTCTAGCTTATAAACTTCATTGAAAGTTAGGTGGGACAAACGCAGCCCCTGATGTGTTACTCCATGAATAGGGAGGACAAATAGCTTTCATTTTTTGAAGATGTCCAGTTGTAGCTTCTAGCACGTGGGCTTTATTTAGTTGAGGCTTAATACTAGCAGTGAATGAAAATGCAATTTTACAATTTTGAGAGATCGTGGAATCACAGAATGGTTTGGGCTGGAAGTGACCTTAAAGACCATTTAATTCCAACCCCCTGCCATGGGCAGGGACACCTCCCACCAGACCAGGTTGCCCAAAGCCCCATCCAGCCTGGCCTTGAACACCTCCAGGGATGGGGATGGCAACCTGTGACAGTGCCTCACCACCCTCCAAGTAAAGAATTTCATCCTTATCTAAACCTACCCTCTTTTAGTTTAAAGCCATTACCCCTTGTCCTATCACGACCCCTTGCCCAGACAAAGAGTCCCTCCGCAACTTTCCTGTAGGCCCCTTTTAGGTACTGGAAGGCCTCTATAAGGTCTGCCTGGAGCCTTCTCTTCTCCAGGCTGAACAACCCCAAGTCCCTCAGCCTGTCTTCGTAGGAGAGGTGCTCCAGCCCCTTGATCATCTCTGTGGCCCTCCTCTGGACTTGTTTGAATACTTCCATACCCTTCCTGAGCTGGGGGCCTCAGATGGTTGGTTGTTGTATTTACAGTTGAGATATCCTAGCACACTCACATTCTAATATTATATATTGACAAGTAAATACCTTTTACGTAGCCAGTATAATACATTAATACTGATAAGCACATTCTCACTATAAATGTACCAAGAAAAAAATGCAAAGTAAATAAAATTATTTTTCCCAGGTATCTGAGGAAATTAAACTGTATTCAGTCTTAACAGACAAGCAGCGTAATACATGCTGTTAGTGCTCTGGCATGCA
Source organism: Cygnus olor (assembly GCF_009769625.2). Lineage (NCBI taxonomy): Eukaryota > Metazoa > Chordata > Aves > Anseriformes > Anatidae > Cygnus > Cygnus olor. The sequence continues at coordinate 31,506,657 of NC_049171.1, forward strand.
TTCATTTTCAGGTCAAGGTCATAGAACCGTGTTTGTTCCTGGTGATTCACGCAGTGCAATTTTTATTTTCCTCTGCAGGACCAATTTATGCTGAAATGATCCAGAACCTGCTTCTGCCAGTTCTTCAAAATAAGGAATGTAATTTGGTTCGTTATAATGTAATTAACGCATTGCCCAATACGGCAGATTCGCTTATAGGGAGAGCTGCACACATTGCTGTTCTTGATTCAGAAATATTTTTAGAAAAATTCTTCCTTGTTGCTGCCCTAAAATATTTTCAGTAGAGAAAAGCATTGTAAGAGACTTGGTTATTACCTCATTAACAGATGAATCAAATAATGTGTGGTATTAAAGTATAGCTGCAGCTGTATTTTAAGAGATATTTATACTTTTTATATGGAAGATAATTTATATCATCCACACTTAGGGCTTTTTAACATCAACTTTACTTTCTAGGTAATGTGGCTGTGCAATATTTTTTTTTATTTTATTCTTTTTACTTTTCTATTACTTTTTCTTAATTTGGGGTACCTGATTATTTGGAGATTAAAGCACAGTGTGTACTTTCAGTTTGTTTATTATGGGCTCTTATACTACAGAAGTCAATGTTGCTTGGCTCATTTTGCAAGAGGGTTTAGATGCCAAAATTAATTGGATTTAAAAATTCTGATACGGTATTACACATTCAGTCGTCGTATTTTAGCACTGCAAGAAGTTTTAACTGGAAACACAACGAGCTGCTAAAATACTGGGTATTTGAAAAATGACTACATCCCTGAGTCTCGCAAAGACCATTAGTGAGTTGTCTGTTCAGATATCACTACACCTTAACAGTTTTCTACAAAGTCATTATCATCGTTATTAAATACGTTATGCCTGTGGGAATATATTTTCTACTGATCTCAAAAACATGTTAGTTTACATATTCGATTTTATTACTGGAACTTTAGTTTTCAGAAGCAAATGGCAACTAAGGATTTTTGAATGTTTAATGATAGCTGCCTTCAAATAATTGGGGTTTTGCAAACTGTATTGAAATTGCTCCTTACTCTGTCAGTTCTTCAGATGAACATGGACAGTTTTACATGGACTTCCTTGTATGTACATAAAATAAGTAAATGTTATAAATTTCTGCAATACTTTTATGAATTTAATCAATTTTTAAATATTGTTAAAATGTTTTATTGACTACAAAGTATTGTAAATAGAAACCAATACATCTTCAACTGGGACAATATTGTAAACTTTACCTGTTTAGTGATACAGATAAAATGTTTTTGATATACAGGAATGTTAAAGGTCTATTGACTTTCTACTGGTGCTGAATAGCATTATGTTTGGTTTCTCCTTCCTTCCCTTTTCTCTGTTTCAAACAATAATTCACTAAAGGTGGGGGGAAAAAGGGGTTACATTGTGCATTCACTAATTGTAATGAACATTTTTTTGAAAAATATAAATTTGTTGTATAATGCATGTTTATTTTTAGCTTTGTGTTATTGCATCTGGTGTTAATAAAATGAACAAATGGCTCTAATGGAAGCAATTAAAGAAACTGAAATCTTCTGCGAATTACCAAAATTCTGGGGAGGCATTTTTGCATATAATTAATAATTTTGTATTATTTGAAATGAATATAGCAATAAGAGTTTATAATGACGTGGTTTTGCATTTGATATGGTTTGTTAATACAGTCTTTGTAATCCGTTTTCTTCTCTGTGGTTTCCAAGTTTCAGCTGAGCACCTGCAACTTGGCAATGTGTCCACTTAAGAGGCTTTTATTAGAATTGGGTTAGGCAAGTGCTTATGACACAAAGATACCTTAAATACATTCCCCCTCTAACAATGTCTAGCTTTATTAATGATCCTTATATTATGACGGTGCTACTCTGTTTTAAATATTTAAATTGTGTTCTGACATCTCGACTGTATTTTGTTTAAGAGTATTCCAGTAGCTTAATTTTTAATATCGGTTTAGGGAGGTAGATCTACAAAATATTCCGTGATTCACCATGATGAAGTTAAAATACTGTGAGCACGGAACTATTTAGACATTTCTGTCACTATTGAAAAATGTTTTTGTTGGATCTCTCTGGAAATCCAAAAGCGTACGTCATGCTTTTGTGATTAGCAAAGCAGAAATATTCTGCACTGTAGCCACTTTTTTTCTTGACTTCTTTTTTAATACTTGAGCCCATTCATTTAAGCAGTCTTGAATCTGGTTTGTTCTTTAAGTGAAATGGATGGTATAGAAAATCATATGATATTTGCACGTAAATTCTTCATGGAACAGGGCAAATGAAGAGAATTTCTTTTTCTCTCCCCCAACGTGTATTGCCCAGTGCAGTCTGTCTGTAGTCTGGGAGCCCTCTCACTACTGTAGCCTTCATGGGGGCTGTTTGACATCTTGAAGTCCGAAAGGAATGGCCACTACTTGTTTGTTGTAAGACAGCACTGAGTGGCATGATGACCCCAGTGTGTCCTTGAAGTGCATTTATTAACTGTATGGTATGCTTGCAGTTGCTGTCTGAACAACACATGCACTCATCCATGTTTTGGATAACTCTGTGCGTGTTACACAGCATACTCCCCCTACTCCTGCATATTTCTACTGTCTATTTACTAGATAAGAGTATGGATTCATATGCATAATTAATTCAGTCTTGTGATCCAAAGCAGCCATAAAGTGCTCCATCTCTCCCCTCTTCTGTTTTGAATCAACTTCGTCTTCCTGTGGTGATAGCAACCTCTCCTCCATGCAGGTATTTTACAACCACTTGACAGAGGATTAGGCTGCATCAGATGCTGCTTACAGAATGGGAGTTAAATATTAGGGTCTTTTTCACTCCTTTAGGGAGCTGCCAGTCTCTCAATCCCTGAAGGCAGTATGTTGCTCCTGTTATTCACAAAGCTCCCTGTGATATTATTAGGACACCATTGTGTAAAATGACTGTATCTGAAATTTTGCTTGTGTGTAGTGTATATAAATTATTAATTCCTTGGTTTGTGTTTGAATCTTCCATCCAAATTAAACGTTCTGATCCTACGGATCTGGATACTGATTGGGGGAAAAAAAGATCATTGTGGAAGTCAACAGGCTTTGCAGCAGAGCCAAGAATTTCCACGTTGGTGGAAAATTTATTCTGTAGCCACAAAACACTCTTCATTCCAAGTTAATCTTATCAGCACAGCCCCAACCAGGTATGTTGTTCTGACAGCTAAGCTTTCTTGACTTGATCAGAAAGGAAATGCTCGGAGCATTTCCTTAGGATGTGCCTTAGGAATCGGCACATCTGTTGGTGGCATGTGACAGTGGTGGATGTGGTGCTTTCCTGATAGCACTCACGGAAAGCTTATGTTCTGGCTTATCTGAATTGACCTGCTGGCAGAGTATATATATTAGCTCCAAGTCTTCTATTCCCTGCTTTTTAGAACAGCAAAATAAATAATACAATATTGTTTGACTCCTCCTTGCAAGGCAAGCTGGAGAGTGAGAGAGAAATGATCAGTAAATGGGGGGAGGGAAACAACAACAACACGTTTCTTTTAATCACGAAGTGGCAAATTCCTGTGGCACGTGCTAAATTTGTACTTACCTATGTTCAGATTCACAACCTTCTCAACCACAGGATCTAGAAATACACAATTGAGAAGTAAAATGTGCATTTTGCATTTTTACAGGAATACAACTAATAAAGCATAGAAAATAATGCTTTGAAGACCTCAGCTTATTTTTTGGTGGAAGAATAGTTCCTAACTAATCCTACATTGCTATTTTATCCTTAACATTTGGGAATGCATGTCAGCATGATTTTCATGGATTTGCTTTAAGCTCTCAATCAACGGAGCTTACTGCTACTTGGTACCTACAGACAGCTTGGTATGAGTATTTTTTAAGGTAAGGATTTCATGATAGCAAGCGCATACATGATTCGTTGTTGAACTTGTCATAGACCTGTGGGCTTTTTCCTTGCTGCTTTTGGTCAGAAGAGCATTTTTCCTGCACGAACTACCAGTATTACTTTTTTTTTCTCTAGTCTAGAAGCTCAGCATCTTGCTGTTAGAATAAAGAAAAGCGTTTCCCATTATTTTCAGTCTCTAATGTCCAATTAACCATGTTACAAGAAGCTTATTGAGAAAATGTCACACAGAAGGCAGTCAGTTAAATTTAATCACTTTCAGCGTGTAGGCATTGCCAGTTGTAGCGCAATAAACCCAGCGGAGCATGGCTGTTAATTTACTTTCTTAAACTGTTCAAACACAAAACTCTATTTTAGACTCCATCTCCATGAATGGCTGAGTGAGTGAGTTATCTTCTGTGGCTTTGTATCTGTGGACAGAGTTTTGAGTTCTCTTTTATGGAGGAGCAAAGTTAGATGGAGATGGTTGGAGTGTGACAAAAATGTTAGTATGCTCAAAAGAAATCAATTGGAGCTAAATAACTGGAACTCCACCCTGTATGCCCAGACGTTATCTGTTCCAGGCTTAGGTTTGTACTGACTGTAGAGTGTTCAGAGCACTTTCTCAGTGTATAGATTGGAAAAATTAAAAGATGTGGTCTGAAATACTCCTTCTGGGTCAGTGACTGGGCTGTGTTGCTCGGTTTCTTGCTGCCTTCTTCCTACCTACTCAGGTGCAGAAAGAGGTGAGAGAGGTCAAATTTATTAAATAATGAAACAATTATGTGAGGGGAAAAAAGGGGAAAGGCATGGCAACCTTGAAGTTCTATAGCCTTAAATTTATGAGGACGAAGCCAGCTTGTAAATCAACGCTGTGGTGCAAGCCTAATTCCCTTATGGAATCATAGATCGGTTGGGTTTGGAAGGGGCTTTAAAAACGATCTAATTCCAACCCCTCTGCCGCAGGCAGGGACACCTCCCTCAGACCAGGAGATCTCACGTCCCAGCTACCTTCCGCGTGTTATTTCCACGCTGTATTTTAACTATCTTTATTTGTACCCGCCCTGACCGGCCCCCCGCTTCCCGCCCCTCCCTCAGCGCCCAACGGCCGCCGCGCCAGCCCCGCCCGCAGCCGTTGCGCACGCGCCGGGCGCCTGAAGCGGCCTGTGGGGGCCATGGCGTTGCGGCTGCTGCGGGGCGCGGCGGGGGCGGCCAGTAAGCGGCGGGCGGGGCGAGGAGGGAGGGGAAGGGGGTGAGGGAGTCCTGGGGGTCTCCCCTGCTTCTCTTCATCCTCCTCTTCCTCACGCGGGGGCGGTTGCCTCGGTGGCTGAAGGGCGCCTGAAATGGCGGCGGCGGGGGGGGGCAGGGGCCTCGCTCTGCCTGCGGCTTGGGGCGGGGGTGAGGGCGTGAGGGGGCCGCCTCGGCGATCTCTGCCCTGTGCCCGGTGTGCGAGGGGCTCGGGCGTACAAGGAGCCCCGAGCAGTGGGCACAGGGCGGCGGATCAGGGCCCTGCCTTCCCCTTCAAAACCTGAAGCTCACGGCGTCCTCCTGCCGCGGGGCTCCTGAAGCACCCACCCGGCTGTCGCTCCGAATCTGTGGTGGTCTTAGCTAACGCAGAGACCTCCTGCAGGCTTAGTTTGCAAACAAGTTGTTTCTGAGGAGATGAAAGCTCTAGAGAACTCTGTTGCCTCCAAGAAACGTAGAGTAAGAAGCATGAATATCCTCCACAGCCATTATTTTAATTTGGTAGAACTAGATGTATTTTGGGTATTATGGATGTTGGCTGTGCAGCAGCTTAAAAGACATGGGATTTTCAACTTCTTTTTAAATTCAACCCTGTAATTAATACATTGCGTGGCTTTGTGACAGCCCGCAAAGGAAGAGGGAGGTCAAGGGCAGTTTGCAGAATGTGCTGTACTGATGAGGTTAGAATCATAGAATATCCCGAGTTGGAATGGACCCATAAGGATCATCGAATCCAACTCCTGGCACCGCACAGGTCTACCCAAAATTTTAGACCATGTGACTAAGTGCACAGTCCAGTCCCTTCTTAAACTCCGACAGGCCTGGTGCAGTGACTACTCTGGGTTGATTGTTCATCGTGCCTTTCTCGGAGGCACTTAGTGTTGAACTTCTTTCACCTCTGTGTCAAGAAGAATACATCTTGGTCAACAATGGCAAGTATTACAAATAGGAAAAATTGATTTTGTCTCTTCTGTGCTGAGATAATCGATTTCATATCAGTAGCTTCATCTGACTTCTGTTTGAATTTAGGCTAGAATATCAGCCATAATTTAGCTTTCTAAATAGCTTCTCTTTCAGCTTGCTGAAGAGCCAGTTGACTGGCAGGAGTAGAAGGATCCAGTGTATGGATGAGAATTAAATTCCTCCCTGTTCATAATCCACTATGTCATAGCTAAAGGAAAAAAAAATAGATTCCTTTGGGGCATTGGCAGTGGTTGGCAGGCATGGTATGGTTTATGTGACCATAGGGTTTAATCTTAAGGTTGTGGTATTTTGGGATGAATAGATGCGCAGATTCTGGCAGCGCAGGTGGATCGTTGTTTGGTGTAGGGGAGGCGAATTCGTGCTGCTTGCGGAGGCTGCCTGGTGCGATCTCGAGCACGGTGGGATAGTTCTTCGCAGTGCTTTGCACCTGGGGTGGTACCGGGAGGATTCCTGCTTGAATCCTCCTTAAGAAAGGTCAGAGCCCCTTTAGGCACATGTCCACAGTGAACAAGAACTACTCTCTAAACATACGTTGTCCATGGACATTTGGCTTTTTAAACGATTGTGGAAATAGCATTCATTCTGAGAGGTTTTTGAAAGTAATTTTTAACTTGTTAATGACTTCTGAACTTTTTGTGACTTACAATATCTGTGCACCTCTATGTTTTTAGACTACTTAACATAACTTTGAGGTATGGCTGATAAGGTTTCTTCTACATTTGTGTTTAAAAATTGTTAGTAGGTCTTTGTTAAAATAAGTAACTTTTTTTCTCTTCAACGCATTTGCACAATTTGCAGTTGTATATGTGAATGCAAATGTGTTTAAAGTTTGTCCTGCTTTTGCCTACCAGCTTAAATATTTTACCATCCTAAACAAAGCCCATCTATTCTGTAGCAAGTTTCTGGAATACCTGTTATTAAGGGAACAATGTTTTTTTTCTTTTTTTTTTTAATACTTTCCTTTGGGAAGGCAGAAGCTTTTTCTGACTAAAAAGCTGCTGGAAATGAGCCAAAACCTAGAAATCAGCTGGTTTCTTGGGGAGGTTATGATTCTTCCAGGAAAACAGAATGTACTGGTCTGTGCTAGCACAACTACTATTTAGAGTCTAAAATACAAGAAGGTAATGATGAAGAGAAGTTCAAGCAGTTTAAAATACACTGTTTATGGGAACAGAGTTACACAACTAACACAGTTTTCCCTGCATATGTTTCTAGGACTGAAAATAAGAGTCTGTGCTGATTTCTTAGGTGGTTGTGAGTTGAGTTTTGAACTAATACTTGGAGGGCTTTTTCCTGGCCTCCGCCCGAGGTTCTTTAAACAGTGCTAGAACTGTTCAGTGTTAAAGCCTCACATTTACGTTACACGTCTGTTCATTTGACAGGGTCATCGGTTCTTTGCAGCTCTCTGAGGAGCACCAGCTCTAACACAGGAGGAAGACCTGAACCCGCTAAGCAGGCACTTAAGAAACCGAAGTTACCAGTAGGTCGATTTGATGAACCAGAGGAGTCCAGTATAGAGAGGGAACCCCTGGAAAGTAAGTCACGTTTTACCAAATTGAAAGCCATGTTTCTAAAGTAAAGATTTTGAGATGTTGTGCTGATACATGTTTATGAAGAGGGATGGGTGTTCAGCACTCTTCAGAATCGCTTTCTGGGCTTAACGGTTTTGAAAGCGAATGGAGATGGGGCAGTGGTGACAAGTCACAGCAGAGGATGTATGAGCAGAAACTTCTTCAAAACAAGGGTGGTCAAACGCTGTAGGAAGTCGCCCAGCGAGGGTGCTGCTAAGTGTCACTGGGGTGGGCAGCATTAGTCTGTTACCGTATAGCTCTAACCGATGGTGGTAAACCCATGAGGGCACCAGCTACTTTTTTTTTATCCAAAAAGTCAGTTCTGTTTCTTAGTCCGCAGAAGATTCCTGACCTATGCCATTTTCATGGTCGCTGTTTCTTAGCCTTGCACGGAGCGTTTTGAAGAGCAACAGCAGATGCTGTTTCCTGAGCCCCTCGGTGGGGCCGGGGGCCCTGACGAACTGCGGCTGCTGGGGCTGTGTTCCCCTGGCCTTAGTGTAGGGAGCCTGGCAGCCCCAGGTGCCAGATGTGTCACTGCTGAAAGCCAATGGAAGAATGTGCTTATTTATCAGGCAGGAGAGAGAACGAATCTATTTCCCTCTCTTTTTGATGAGCCATCTTTCCTTAAGTAAAAGTGCTAGGCAGACTTGATCTTACACACCAGTGTGCTGTTTTGTCACTGCTTGTTCACCAGTAGTGATAGCCCGTATTTGTCCGTTCCAAGGTCTCCAGGACAAGCTTTTTCAATACAGCAATAGATCCCTGTGAATATCCAGGTGACAGAACGACTGAAAAATTATAGTATGGTCTGCAAAATGGCTGCAGGCGATTTCAGATGGACTCACTTGAGCATTGACTCAGAGTTGGAGTTGTTCTGTAAGCAGTATTTAATTCTTAATTTCTTGTTCTTTTATTTCCGAGGAAATAAATGCCATCAGTGCTTCTTTTAAAACAAATGCATAATTATTATCTTTTGCTTTTGGCTTAAGTGTTCTATATTTAGAGCAAAATTGAAGGTTTCTTTTGGCTTTAAATGTAGTTGTACTTGGGTATTTTTACACATAACATCGGTTTGTTAGAATGCCCGCTACCCATTGTATCCTTGATGGCTATTAGAAAAAATGTGAGGGTTTGAGATGGCCGTTTGCAATTCCCTCTGCCGTGTAGCTATCGTGGAGAAACCTTCTGACCTTCTGCGTCCACTGTCAGCACAGCAGTAGTGCTTGGGTATCAGGATGATGACATCTACGGGATAATACAAGATGCTTTTGTGCTCCTTGAGCTGTGGGGAGTACTTGACATTCCCTGTCAGGGTCTGTGTGAGTGTTCAAACTGGCATCACAGTATGTCATCGCGTATCGCCTGTAGCCACGAGTCTTCCTCTGTCACTGCCCTTTTTCATCGCTCTCCAGGATTCCTGTTGTCTTCTCTCATTCTCAGCCCTGCTCCTTGTTACTTGCGTCCCCACCAGCGCTGGCTCAGCGATGCAACAGAGGGAGCCCAGAGCTGGGTGTACGGGAAGGTTCTGGAATCACCATGGCAAGCGGGTGTGGGGTGCAGAGAGCTTCAGAGCGCTTTGCAGTCTGCCGCAGGATGAAAAAATACCCAGCCTAGGGTGGTGCCGTGCCAGAAAGTAACTCCTCTGTGGCTTGGCGATGCCTGTGCAGCCGTCCCTGAGTTGCTGTGAAGAGAGGGCCCCGTTACGGGAGCACCGAGTAGCACAAGACTGCCGGGGGTGGAACAAAGCTGCGTGGCGGTAAGGGCAGGTGGCGTCAGTTAGGGAGGTGTTGGGAGCGTGAGCGTAGCGTGCAGCTCAGCACAGAGATTCTGGAGTCCCGTTCACATCCTGCTCGGGAAGGGTCCCACCCTCTCTTGAAGGGGCATCACAGGGACTTAGCAGGCTTATGCTCAGTTTTAAAAGGTAAAATGTCTAATTTTAGTTATCTGGGATTTCATAGTACCTTCTAGGATGGTGGTATTTAGCCTGATGTTGGGAAATCTCAACATGGTATTTGCTGAAAAAATATCACCCATGAAAACAGGGTGTTTTAAGTCCAAGAATTACAGAATCTCGACTGAAGTTCTCATACCTGTGAGTCTAAAATCAGAAACCTAAACAAACACAGACAACGACCTGATATTTTAGATGTAGCAAACGTACGTACAGCATGCCTGCACGATGCCAGTTCTTACTCCGAATCCACTGTGGAGCTTTGGACATTGAGTTGCTTTTTTGTTTGTGTGACGGAATTTGATCATACTTTTCTGACTGTAGTCACAAAACTCTGAAATGACTCTTCTTGCTCTGGGAAGTGCTTAACTCAAGGTTGCCTTTATAAACAAGATAATTGATTTTGCATTTAAGTGTGGACTGAGAGGCAAAGCTTACAGATGATGACAACTTTCTATTTCACAGAACGGTTGGGGTTGGCGGGGTCCTCTGCTCCAGCCCCCTGCTCGAGCAGGGCCCCCTACAGGTCTCCAGGGAGGGAGACACCACGATGTCTCTGTGCAACCTGTGCCACTGCTCTGTCACTCACACAGTTTAAAAAAAAAAAAAAAAAAAAAGTGTTTCCTGATGTCCGAAGAGAACTTCCTTTGTTTCAATTTGTGTCCATGTTTGTCAACATTATAGGCATGTTAATGAATTTTCCCTGTCGTTCTAGAATTCCCTGATGGAATCAATCCTACTACAAAAGAGAGGGGTGGACCTAAAGGCCCTGAACCGACACGTTTCGGAGACTGGGAGAGGAAAGGACGTTGTATAGACTTTTAATGTGTAAATGTGTCAATATTGCTAATAATGTTCCTATGAAAAATACATCATGTATAGAAAAACCTCGACTAGATTTGCTGTGAAGTTTCTTGTTGCTGTCATGTTTGTGATTAATTTTCTGAGAGATATTTTATGTAAATAAACACAACATACCAATTTTGGGAGCTGTTACTTGTATGTGCACCTGATCTTCAATAATATTTATCCTGTGCCAGTATGAATGCAGGCACAGCGATGTGGAGGTGGCAGAAAAGATAGAGATGTCTGTTTGAAAACTGGCTAAATGCTGCTCGGGGGAAAAATGACATTTTCTCACACCTTAGGGTCAAAGGTGAGTATTAGATAAGATGATCTTAATATTGTAGGTCTTTAAATATCGCTATGGTACCTGGCGTGGAGCTGAACACCTTTCAGTCAGATTGAACTCAGTCACTTGTTCAAGAATTTGCCTGGTCGTAAAATACTTGAGTAGAGTGTGAGCTTACCGCTTCTGTATTATTAATATGAGAATAAGCTGACATTATTAAAACATCTGAACATACTAACGCTCTAGGTATTTGCTGTGGAAGCTCTTTCTGGTAGACTAAACAAACTGATTTTCTCTAGTCCTCAACAACGGAAAGTGTTCGTTTTTTTCATCCCTTTGTGTTTTCCTTCCCAACCTCTTCGCTTTCACTCTACGCCCCCTGCTTATATGTTCACAATTCCTATTACCTGCTTTTGCCATAGCATCACAGTGGGCATTAAAACTGAATTAAAGGGTTTTGGAGAGCACAGTACAGTCTTCCATTTTATGGCCTAAATTTCTCTTTCCTATACAAATATTTTTTTGTGTGCCTTTTGCTATGCCAAAGCAAGTTCTACCTGACTGAAAATCAGCTTCAGGCGTGATTTATGTTGTCCTGTATTACTCAGGCTCTGTAAGAACGTACCAATTCATCCACTTTTGCCTTTTGCATGATTTTATTAAAGCACCAAAGTGTGTCCTTGTACAGATCAGTAAAACCTCCCTAAAAAACCCACCTGACCTGCAGCCAGTGGGGAAGCTCCTCCTCCAAATCTGTCAGTTTGGATACTGTATGTGTGTTTTGTTAATGTAGTATTACGCTGGTTGTGGATTAAGATGTTTGGCTCACTGCCATGATGCCCTACAAAAGTATCATGTCTGTTTGGATAGGTTTATCAACCAAATATCTCACTGAAGAACAAAATGAGGTTTATTAAAGCTTATTTTTTTTCATAAAGGGTGTTAACTAGTGGCAATTATATTTTTGATCCCTTAACCTTCTATAAATTCTGCAGCACTGCTTGGATACTGGAAAATCAGTCTGTATTTAACTGATTCTTTCTTGTTGTCCTTCTGTAGTACAACAGCTACATTTTCCCAAAATCTATTGAATTTCTAAGTTACCTAAAAATGCACTGGGTAAACTTATTTAATATATGGTGTTTATTAAAATGTCTATTTCTAGTGTTGCTTTGCCTCTTCAGTTGCTAGTAGAGGGGAAAATACGTCACCACCCAACACACCACCTACTTCTCACATACGAAGCAGAAATTTTAATTGGAAACTTCCGCCTTTTCTGCATCATTACCAATAGGCTTAACGTCTTAATTAGTGAAGAGGCAAGAACACTACTGCAGTTATTTTACTTTTGCATTCTGAATCTTATCCTTACCCATGGGTTGTTGCACAATTTCATTATCTCTTGCCAGATTTTGCCTTTCCCAGCACAAGCTCTGTGAATGTTTATCTTGTTCCACTTCTTGGTGTTCTTGATACTCAGTTCCAATTGCTGCCTTCAGCACAGACAGGTTTCTGGCTGCAGCTGTGCTTCTCTCCGGTTACAGAACAGCACTTTTTGGCTAGCATATAAAAAAAAATCATTCTTACCTGCCTATGGTTTTATTTTTCTGTTGTTACCTTTGTGATTGAGCTAGATCTACCGATTTTTTTTGCAAAAGGAGATCCCCATGTCAGAACTTGCGACGCATCCCATTTGTTGCTATCCTTGAGGAAAGTAAAATCGCTTGTTTCCTCCCTGACGTGAAGGCTCTTCAGGCACCTGTGTGTCTGCCTCCATCCAGGTGATGGCTGTCCCTGCCTTAGCCACAGGCGGTTGTTTGCCACGGAGCTCAGGCATGTCCTAGGCACTCCCTGCCTGCATGCACTGAGTTCCTTCATTTGAAAGCTGCTTCTGAAAGTGCTGTCTGTACCAACAAGAGTGCCTCAAAAAGGCATGGATTTTTTTTTTTTGCCTTCCAAAACCTAAAAAAGCTCCTAACCAATGTAAATACAAGTTGTCAATGGGAAGGCACTCAGGAAATAGAGGATACCTCTTCAACGTTAAGGAACAGGCCTTCTTCACCACCTCCCAAGTCCGTGCTGCTAACCACCACGTATTTTTTTAATTTGGTTCGGGAATGTATCAATGAGAGAGGAGAGGCCGAATGTTTGGGCAAAATAAATGGCCACAAGGCATATGCCAAGGAGCTTTTCGGTCTGGCAATGGGGCATTTACCAAAGGAGCCCTGGGCTCCTTTATTGATAAGTCCAAAATATTGTTTTGTGGTGTTGCAAGATCCCTGTCAAAACCAATCATGGTTTCAGTGCAATAACCAACACAATGACATTGCAGGGTGTAAATGATAATTTCTGTTTGGTTTTCTTGCAGTGTCTGCAGTTGTGAAAGAAGCACTTCAGCACTTTTTCAGTGCCGTCTTCCTGCTCTTTCCAGATGAATAATATTAGCAATTCACTGTGATGTAGCATAAGGGTAAAGCTATGACTTGTGGCATTAGCTGTAAGATTAGCCATAAAGGTATGTCTTTATTGTAAATACCAGTTAATCTATTTTTGTAGCTCTTTTTTGTTGGTATAAGAGGGTGGAAAGCATCAGGGGTTTTATTCCTTTTCTGTTCTCTTAAATTTCTGTGAGACAGAGTTGTTCTGCCTGGGTAAGCAAGATCTTGTAATTCTGGAGGATGCTTGTTGCTCTGTCTTTACTAAAAAGCTGTATGTTGCTTTTCTGCAGTACTTTTTCATTGTTAAACTTCTTTCTGCTAGTTTGTTTACATACATTCAGTGCATTATTAAAATTATGAAGCCTGTATTGTTCTAAGGAATTGCTCTGTAATTACTTTGTTACAAAATATATGAAGTTGCACTCTACAGTTAAAACGTTTGCTATATGTTGTCATGTTTGGAAAGTATATATTCCAGTGCTGATTCTACTGAGTTAAAATGCAAGGTTGTATTATGTAGTTGAATGAGAGTCAAATTATCCTGTCTCGTAGCAGATGTGTTTAAAGGACTGTGGAATGTTGGTATAAAACTTCACTGCTTGTTTAGTTGACTGCAATAAATGGATCACAAGTACCATCAGTCTGTAGCAATGTGGCATTTTTATGATGCTGACTTTGGTTTTGTCGCTTATAAAGGACCACAACACATTGTTCTGAAGTATCAGGAAAACGATACAAAACAATGCATAAGTTGGTGAGAGAAGAAGATTCGGAGATTCTCTGGTGTTTATAATTGTTCATCAATTGTGAACAGCATTGTGTATATCATCAAAGCTAAGGAAATGATTTGAGATTTATTTCTGTGTGCTGACAGTAATCAGAAAACGTAAAAATCTGTGATAGCTTCCATGCTTTTGTAACATGCAGTATGGAAACACCTTTGCTTGGCTGATGGTTGGTGCACTCCAATACCGCTACGCTTCTGCTCCCTCGTACATCTTGGTAGTTGGTGGCAGGGCGTAGTCACGTGTGATCTTCTTAAGGATTGTCTTTGTAGAAAGGGCGGCACAGCACAAATAGAAACAAATATAAAATCTGGTTTTGGCAAATCCTGAGAAAAGTTCTCTATTTAAAACAAGTATTGTGAAGAGCAGAACTAATGAAGTCTTGTTTCTTATGAGCTTCTTGAGCCTCCTGTAAATCCAGTTTCTTTACCCATGTTCTCTTGTTGAGTGACATTATCTCGCCCAGGCAAGAGAAAGGGCATCTTCCTGCTCATCTCTTCCTCCCTGGAGGTGATACTTGGACTTCTTTCTTCTGTTCCCTCCTCCCCTGCACTGACTTTGACAGAGCTGTTAGGAACTTACTTACCTTGGAAACTTTTCTCTCCTTGATACCTTTTCAGAATAGGTTAAAGTTACTTGATGACTTCTAAAGTAATGGGGCAGTGCAGACATTAGCCTTTCATCCTTTGACCGTACATTTTTTTGTTGGAAATATTCATTGTCTCTCTGCATTTTTCTCTCTATGAAAAGATGATATTTTTCCCCCTCAAAGAACATTAAAAGTGCCAATTAAAGCTTACGGCAGTAAGACTTTGACAAGCTTTTTCCAGACATTAAGTCTCCCAGTCAACTGTAGTCTCAAGCCTTAAAAAATCACATATTTTAATGGTGTATTTTTAGGATAAGAGTGTTCACAGCTCTTTAAGGTCCTTAATTAACAAATTCATTTATAACAAAGCTGACATACCCAGCCATTAAAACACACAGTTGTAATTTTCAAATGCTAGTCTCTGTCAAAATTAGGTGAGCTATGAAGTGAGTTGGTGGTGAGGTCAGTTCTGGAGGCCAGATAATGAACTATTGTTTGCACTGAGATTCCCACCTCATCAGCTGCTTAAAAACTCAGCGACTTCCCTAGCCATCTGTGCTCCCTTCGTAATTAGCTGCAGTGGAGGAGATGCCTCCCAACAGCAGCCCGTCTTAGAGTGGGGAGATGAATTCCTCACTGCAGATGGTGAATGGGAGGAAGTTTTAAGCGTATCTTCCCCATTAACTAACTGTAAAAGCTGCCTAAATTGCTATCTTAAGGTCTCCCTTATCTTAAGACAGCAAGAGCTTATCGACCATTAGATAAATAGAATTGAACGTGTCGGCTTTGTGGCTTTGTGGTCGTGGCAGTAGAGAAGCCAGGGTGCCAGTAAGTGCCACCGCCTCAGAGCGAACCGTGCAAGGAGACAGCAGGACTCGCGGTGCTTTTGCTGCCTGTGCCCTTCCCAGGTGGTTCTGGTGGGGAAGGACACCCAGAGCCAACTCGCAGGCACCTTGTGAACAGGAAATGGCTTCCCTTAAAAGGAGAGAAAAAAGCCTACTGTTAAAACTTTTTTCTTTTTTAATTCCCTCTGCCCATCTACCTCCCAAACAACTACCTAAAGCACCTTACAGCCTGGAGGGTAACATGGCTGTATCATACCTGGATGACAGCACGTATCTCAAACCTAGAAGTGTGTAAAACTAACAACTAAACTCCGATGCCCTGCTAAAAGAGGGGGAACCAACATGAAAGGTAAGGCTGGCAGACTAGAAAAAGATGAATATATTTGCTCAGCAAAACCTTAATCTGTGTGGTTTCCTTATAGTGGGGTAAGGAACAAACTGGAACATCTGTGTGTTTCCAGTTTTCATTTGAAAGATGGGGAAAATTTCACCGTCTCCCAGAACATACGTGAGCAAATGTTGCTTAGCTCAGGGAACATCATGCCTTCAGACATTTTTTTTCTCCCAGGGCTTTCACTTGCAAGTTCTACAGTATCAATGTGTGATCGTTAGATTTTATTTTTCCAGTGTTACACTTGAGATAGGAATGTAGTGTAATAACAGGTAACTGCTTGGTCTGGCAGGCATACCGCTTCATCCTTCTTGTATATGGTGATGCCATTTCTTCAGCCCAGTAATGACAGCTACAGCTCTTCTCTTGGTAATTACGTGCTATTTAATCCTGCTTTTAATTTTTGGCATTGAGGTCATTTTTGATAGGTACCTTTAGTTCCTTTTTGAGTGGTAGCAGTATGCTTCACAAAAATGAATCACAAATTGCAGATATTTCTTCTTTCTCTGAAGGAAATCTGACAATTTGTATTTTGTATCTGAAGATCTTGTTGGCAGTCAAATAAAAAAGGTAAGTCCCATGGACTAGAACTCCACCATCTCAGAGTTGTGTCTGAGTCTCACACTCAGATTCATTATTATAGTAAAATGTAGCTCTCGTGGGAAGTCAAGCATGCAAAGGGAGAAAAAAGAGATGCCCCAGCCCTGGAGGTGTTCAAGGCCAGGCTGGATGGGGCTTTGGGCAGCCTGGTCTGGTGGGAGGTGTCCCTGCCCATGGCAGGGGGAGTGGAACTGGGTGGTCCTTAAGGTCCCTTCCAACCCAAACCATTCTCTGACTGTGATTCCATAGATGAGTAAGACCAATATCCATGAGTGTTTTAAACACCAAATCATTTGAAGGCCTCCTTCCTTAATTGGGCACTGGTGAAGATGACTTAGCTGTTACATGTAATGTTGCTGACCTTTTTTCAGAGCGCAGTTAGCTTCCCCTGTTACACAGAGTTTCTATTTTGAATATAAACTGGGATTTGTACCTACTAAAGAGAAACCTCTACCCACGGCTGCTTTGGGAGATGTCCTCTCGTCCCCCGGCTCGGAAGGACCTCTGGTGTGCGAGCACCTGGCAGGGAGAGGCTGGATGAGACGCTGAACAGGTGCAGGAGTGCAGGCAAACGCGCATTTGGACAGCTGGAGACCAGATGGTCCTTCCTATAAAACTATTTCCTATCTGCAGCCAAGTGTGGATAATACCAGGCGTGTCACAGAGGCCTGCTGTGCTCCGCAGACTATGTGAGGGGAGAGAGCGGGGTAACACTAAGCTGGATTTGAGCAGCGATTGTGGTGCTTCACGGGAAGCCAGAAAGCACAGCAGTACAAGGATGCAAGGGAAGCGGAGTTACTTCCCTGTATTTTTGATAAATAAGAGGGGAGAATGAGGTGACTGGAGCATTAAGGTAGCAAGCTGTGCCCCATACCTGAGATAACCCTTTGTGTGAGTGTTTGTTACTAAGCAGTGACAATACTGACGTACCTGTGCATTGAAATGCCTCATATTGTCTCTTTTCTGGCCCATGTCCTCATATACTTCGGGGTGGCAGAGAAAAAAAAATTGATAGCTACCACCACGAGCAGCTTCGTTGTGGTGGGGCAGCCGGGCAGCAGAGCAGATGGCAGGGGTGAGTCACGAAGCGGGTGTCCACTGGGGTTCACAACGAGCCCGTGGGGACACCTCTGTGCCCACCCAGGGGCACGCGGAGCGGTCGCTGCGCCCTCAGCAGGAGGGGAGGCAGGAGGCGGCTTTCCCATCCTGGGCTGATCTGCGACGGGCAATGGAACCAGAAGCCCAGCAAACACGGTTCTGTCTCCGGAGCCCTGCCTCCATTCCCGAGTGGCAAGGTCACCGTCAAGTCCAGCTGACCTCCCCTCTGGGCCTTTTCCGTGTGGCAGCGAGCCCTGTGCTCCTGGGCTGGCAGGGACCCCTGCAGCTCAGGCGAATGATAGCCCTGAACTACTGATAGTCCTACGCACCCTTCGTGCCTGGTCTTCAGAAGAAAATGGAAAACTTACTTGTTTTATACCATAATAAAAATTGCAATTCTTATCTCTTCTGTCTCTGCTTTGACACAGTCCCAGGGTTTTCGCTGTCACAACAGTGTATGTGCGTTTTTCTCTCAGTTTATGGGAACGAATAAGGTTTGTGTCATTTCAGTGTGTGTTGAAACTGATAGCAGAGCAGCACTGCTGATGGTGCTTGCTTTATTTTAGACCACACTGGCATTGGAAAACACGAAGTTAGTTTTTTATCCATGAGCAGAGGAATGAACATTTGCTTCTGGTGTTTGGAAGAAAACTAATGCGCAGATTTTCATCATTTGCTGATTGCTGGGAGAGAAATGGTAAGGTACAGCCTGCTCTGTAGGAAATTCTCATGGAACGTAATTTGGGAATAGCAGCTTTGTAGTCCACAGAACCCTTTCCAACTGCTCTTCTGTACTCCAACAGCCAGATCTATTCAGAGAATTTCAGAAGCGGTCTGGATTTCACACTGTTCCTGGATGCACAACAAACTTCTTCTAAGCCTGTGTTGATGATTTTCTTTTTTTTTTTTTTTAATTTAGGCTATCTCCAAATTGCCTTCTCAGAGCCAGTTCTAGCACGAATACACTGCTTTGCTAGCCTCAAGGACAGGAGGCCCAGACTTACCAGGAGATTTACCATGAGTCCTGCGAAGGACTCGGTGTACTGGAGACTGGCCACTGAAGCCTCGGTAATTTAACGTTGCTGGGTATGTGGGGGTTATTGTTACTTACCCCATGAGCAGTAGAACGCACTGCAGCAAAGCAGGGCTGGCACACACAAGAACAAGTTCTGTGGGAAGCCACTCTTAATACAACTTAATTTCCTATGAGCAGTAAGAAATGTACGGTATGACCTAGTACATCACCAAATGTCACAGCTTCCTCTCACACAACTCCTGTGCTGCATCCAATCCCAAACTCATCATCTCTTCCTGTCGTCTCTCTCCCAGCACTGTTAGCTCTCTTCCCCCATTCCTTGGCTGCGGGCTAGGCAAACCCAAGCGTATCATCTGCAGAACAGGTGAGTCACCGTGCTTCCCCGCTGTCCCACGTAGAGCCTTACCGAGCAGCGTCCCAACGCTGTCCTCTGCAGGGGCAGCCCTGGTCTGTAGGTTGTCCTCTCAGCTACCGGAGTGCTCTCAGCCACCCTATAGGCAGCAATTTGGACTCCGAGCATTTTCCACTGAGTACATGCATGCTCTTTTCCTGTGGCAAGACAAAATGTGTGTGTTGTTCCTCTCCATGGAAGGAAATTATTTCACTAACAGCCTCCTACACACAGCTGAAATTGAAAACCGTAACCATTTCTAGAATATGAACATCTACATACATTGCCATAGCCTAACGCAGAAGTGTTTGCAGCTTTCATCCCTGTGTGGGAGGCTGTCACTTCATGAAACCATTTCACAATGCATCAAAACTCGATAGCTAAAAATTATAAGGAAATATTTTATGTAGTAAAACTACAGCTAAGAGTTTTTCTTTTGGAGCTTGGCTAGTTTATACATATTTTAGATCATTTTGAAAACTAAAAAAGTTGCTGAAGTAGAAAGCAAATTCTGAGATGCTCCACTCCTGATAAGTTGTTTCCCAGATGCACATTTTTTTTGCAGTCATGAAAGAGGAATCCTGATGGGACACGCCAAATCGTAAGACACCATGATAACACCTGCTGGAAGTATACCCCAAATCCAGCTAGGCCAGCAACCTTCATCTGATTGATAAAAGTATCACCAGGCGCTTTGGCAGAAGCCCCCTCCTTACAGGCACTGTGGGATGATAGTGGGACATTTTTCTGATTCCCTCTTCCAGACAGCTTACCATCATGGTCTTAAGAGTTTAGCTTTTAAGCACGTTCAACTTTTCAGCACGGTTCTCTTCAAGGCCCCATGTTCCTCAAACAGGCCTACACCTTGTACACAAAATAAATTGACAAGAGACAGAACTAATATACAAAGATATAAATCAGCTTTGGAAAAGATTTAAGGAACCATTTGCTGAGCTTCCTTGAATTGTTTCTTACAGTTTATCTTTTAATGCTCTGATTAGTTGAGATGCCTTGAGTGTTTCCTAAGTAAAAAAAGTCAATAAAAAGATAAACATCATTAAAGAAAGTAATATAGAGAATACATTTAAGATACTATAGACCTGATCAACTGTAATGTTTCTACTGACTTTAACGGATGTGAGACTGAATTCAATGTGAATAAAGATATTTTCCTCTTTGCAAATATTCGACTGAAGCTAAAAGAAGGCATGTTGGAATTTTCCGTTTGTAACAGTAATGTCATTATTCTTTTAGAGCATAATTTGAAATGCTGTCAGATGCAGTTACATTTCTCAGTGGAGAAACGTCTGGTTATACCAGGTATATCTGGGTAAATCTTTTGCTGAGTTTTGCTTTCAAAATTTACACTCATAGGTGAACACTTACTTTTGCCTGTTTGTATGGGGCTCAGTCCTATTCATGCTATTTTCTAACTTTTCTTTCCACATGAAATTCTAATATAAACAGCATCTAATTTTCATGACCTATATCTTGCCCTCCAATCACATGCTCCAAAACCAGAGGTTGTTCTTGATTCCTCCCCAGGTATGTGTAGTTCACTGTATCCCCAGACATTAAAAAACAATTCTTGGCCAAATACAAGTCATACTTCTTACTCCTCTTACCCACATCTCACTTCTCTTACCCAGCTGAGGCTCGTGCAGCTCCTGTACCTCATGTTGTTTGCTGTCCTATTTGTCGGCTGTATTGTTGTCCTGCAGCGGTCACAGAACTGGCACAAAATGCTCCCGTTTGCATCATCACTAAACCATGGGAAGAATTTGGAAAACATGAGCCTAATAGCTGGTAATCAGAGTTTTCTGTTTATGGAAAACAGTACTCAGAGCACTCTGTCATACAAACTAAACTTCATGCCAGTTGTGGCTGAAGGGTGTTTAAGAACAAGAGGAGCAAGGAAGAGTGCAAGAAGAATGAAGAATGTCTGTGTAAACGAAAGAACTTCTTTGGAAACGTATCTGTATACACACCACTTCTCCCTACAGATGCTTTCTCGTTTAATGTCTGTTGATGTGTAAGGGTCACAATTCAAATATAATATATTAATGTATTTTACATCTCCAAAGAACTGTACTGGTATTAATACTCTCAGACACCAATATGAGAGATTTTTAAAGGCAAACAAATGTGGACACTGATGTACACTGAGAAAGTATCAGAGCAAAAACTTAAGTGCTGAAGTCCCATTCTCTTTTTGCCACATGTCCATCGTTACGTTAACATTAATGGGTCTGTCCTCTTCCTCAAGGAGCAGAACTTTGGAGAAATTATTGTTCTAAACCCTTACAGTATGAAGAAAGGATTCTTTTAGTTGCATGTTCAAGACAATGCAAGCTGAAATACATGAAGAGAATCAATGATGAAAGCAAACATCTTGGCGTGGTGGCAGATAAAGTCAACAACAGTTTCCACAACTGGAGACACGTGAACAAAACCTGAGATGGCACTGTTCAGCCAGGTGAGGGTCAACCTGTTTGTGAAGGAGCCTGGGAAGGTCTGTTTCAGAGACTTCCCAACAGCCAACATGTGTAGGCTACTACATGAAGCACCAGGGCATGTGTCTGAAAAAAGCTATGTAACTGGGCGACACCAAAGGCCACACAGAAACTTGGGAGAAGACCAGTAACTGCATCTCCGCATCAGTTACACTGACGTAGAAACAGACACATGGTGTCCTCAAGAAAGTGACCTCTTGGAAGCAACAGATAAAACCACTCTATAGCATGTATGTCACAGTCGAGTTGTCGACAGTGTGTGGGTCCTTTGTCAGTTCTTACGTTCTCAGAACGAGTATCTCTGCATGTGACTTGAATAAAACTTATTCTCAAAAGGAGCAATCTCATCAATGCTTATGCAACACCTTAGGCTCTTTTAGCCACTTTAGAGTAATTCTTTTCTTTAACACTCATTTTTTTTCTCAGTTTTTACCCTTCCTGTAGATTTATTTTTGTGTCAAGGCTTCATTAACATTAAATTCAAGTTACTTGAAGGAGGAAAAACTCAGTTGCTTCTTAATTTCTATTTACTACCAAGTTCAAGTCTGTAATAACAGCCAATATTTTTTCGTAGTGTTTATTCTAAAAACATTTTCATTCAAACAAATTGTATCTATGAAAGCTGTTTATCTTTGAAAATTTACAGGAAAAGTGTTAGACTCCTCACAGCAATTATTCACTAATAATAAGGCTTCAAATTCTACCGTGTAGATTTCATCTGATCTATTTTTAAACATTTTCCTTTGTGCACATCCTCCACTGGCTCTGCAGTCTTCGCTCTGGTTTTCTGAGCGGCTAGAACTTCCGAAACTTCATCAAATACTGCTGGCTACAAACCGGCTTTTTACTACAGGGTCCTGCAGCCTCCTCCCAGATACTTACCTTGGAGGGTTAAGGACTTGTGCACATGAGGTATTTTCAGTCTCAGCCAGAAGTGGGATCAGAAATCAAAAAAAACTTATTTTACAATGCTGCTGCTCTGATAGGTATATTTGGAAGCTGTGATTCCAGGAGGAGTCATACAATTCTGTGTTTGGGACAGCTTGGTGCCTTAAAGGGTCAACAAAGTAAGACAGCTGCTCTCGAGTGCAGAAAGCAAGTGCTTCTTTAAACCTCAAAATCCATGCCATCTTCTAAAAATACATACAAAGCAGGTAGGTATTTCAGGAAGAACACATGAGCACAAAGCAAAGGCTTTCACCTTAATCCAAGCTCCAGGGATGCGAGACGTAATATGTTCTTTAGCACTTTGCTTCTACAAATCAGAATTAACTTTTAAAAGGAGGCCAGTACATTATCCTCATCTTACAGAAGGGAAAACTAAGCCATTGGAGGTGGAGTAACTTGGCCAAAAACAGACCTGGGTCTGCCTGTATTGGATCAGACCCATTTCATCCAGGCAAAAATGCAATCTCTGACTACATCTGCTAGACACATCAAAGAAAAGTACAAGAAAACCCACATTACGTGTGCTGAGGAATCTGCCTGTTTACTATATTGTGTGGGGCAGAAGTGAGGTTGATGCAATTGGTACCAGTAAGTTATGCCTTCAGTGCAAAAAAAAAAAAAAGCAACAGGAAATTATTTTTTCTTTCCTTTTATATGATACAAATAGGTAATAGAAGCGTGTGATACAAAAAAAAAAAAAAAAAAAGATAAAAAGGCTCAGTTATTGTAGTTTTAAATTACACCATCAATGTCACGTAAACCACCCTGAAATCAGAGAGCCACTTACAGAGCTTCGTTAATGTGTTATATCTCTGAAAGCGGCAACTCAAAGGACATGAAACCTAGTCTTTATTGAAATGCAAAGTGAGAAAATAGCAAAGAATATAAGGAACTTGTATAACACAGGCATGGGTAAATTGCAATATTGCTGTGACACCCAGGGAAATTTGCTCCTTGGTTATGTGAGGCACAGCCAATGAGATTCATCTGAAACCAGAGGAAGCTGTGGATTGTTTGCAATGTTTTCACTTACGGGTGGCTTCAGAACCATCAGGGAGACAGAAAAACCCACTGCTGATCTTGAGAGATTTCCTGGAAAACAATCCCAAACTAGAAATGAAACTAAATATTAACATCTGAGTCGGATCAAACTAAAAAACACCCTCTTCCATGTCCAACAGCACACTTCCATCAGTACAATGTAGTCCAGTTTTATTTTGCATTTTTCCATTGGTTAAAAGCCATACCACCACCATCGTTCTCCACTGACTGAGCTGAAGGGGTTCAGAAGCACATTTCTGCACTCCACTTTGGATTTCTACTGAGTAGCATGTCAAAGGGATGCAAATAAGCCACATCCCTATTTACATACTTGAATGATTATCTGAATTTAAGACCCGCTGGAGTTAGGTAAGAACAAAGATTTGTTGAAACTATACATTTTTACTTAATTAACATAAAATGCTCATGGATTTTAAGTGAACTATTGTTAATTCACATTTCAAAACGTCAAAACTATTAAAAGCCTATGGCTAGGGCTTATCCTGTCTACTTCACAACAAAAAGTCTTCTGACATTAAACAGCTGTCATGGACATGAATGCTCTAAGCTTGTATATTAAAGACAATTCCCAAGAGACTGCGTAGTGCTGAGAACGCACAGAGATGATGGCTGACCTTGGGTGTGTCATTTAAACTGAAGATTCAGAGATGATTTCACATCATCAGAGCTGTAAGGACAACATTGCTCATTACAAACCATCCTTTAAAGAACAAATTATGTCCTGCCTAGCACTAGACTATTATTAAATGCGCTGCATAAGCAAAACAACATTTCAATAGAGCTCTCAGTCCAAATTATGCTGACACACGAAGTATTCAAGTGTTATGTTGGACACCTTATTTCAACAACATGTATGTTCCAAGTTGTTCCTGCAACTGATCCAGTTAAGACAGGCCCCTTCAGCACAGCATGCATGAACGCAAGCAGGGTCTACCAATGTCATAAAGCCATTAGCGTGAAGCAGCAGTAGTTAGAGAATCACTTACAGTTTTTCCTGCCTTTCCCACAATAGGAAAGGTCCATACCACTCTGAACAACAGGCCCTGAACTGCACTTTCAAGAAACAGGAGCAGTCAGTTCTACTGCTCCATGCACTTACTTCTGCCTTCACAGTACCAGGTACTGACATTTTTTTAAAAACTCAGTGTTTGTTAAATAATGATCCCCCTTAGCCGACTTAACATCACATAGAATATATACTTACATCAACTTTTGAAAGTCTAGAATCTCTCAGCTTTCTCTTTTATTCACTATTTCATCACATTCAGTTAACACGCTTCCTTCTTTGCCGGAGAGCTCCCCCGAAGACCTGCAGTGCATTCTGGAACTCTGCATGGGAGTAGAGCCTGAAAATAGACCATCGTTCTGCACTTCAAAGGCTCTAGAATCATCTGGCAGACAGTGACATTAAAGAACACAAAATGAAGATTCAGAAGCAAGAGACGAGTTACGGAAGCAGATCTTAATCTTGCAGTCAAACAAAGGGACATTGTGTAGAACATTTTTAGAAATGACACACAGGTCTTGTCTGGGAACCTTTAACGGTCTTTCTTATTAGTACAAACTGTCTTAAATCTGTCCCGTGATTTTTATATGATCTTTTTTTTTTTTCTTCCCTGTAATTTCTGCACCCATTAGCTAGCTGGACCTTTTGTTCTATAACCTTTTCTGCTCAATTCCTAAGTTAAAAGATCATTTCATATTCAGTGAAGTCAATGCATGGATGTCAATGTATGTCTCAGAACCGTACACTTTTCTTCAAGAAAAAGAAATATGCTTTCCAGATAAAACGTCAGAATGAAGTAAACACAGAAACAATGTGCCTTTGGGGAGTAAGAAAACACTCCAGGGCTGATTATACTTGCCAGAACATTGAACATGAACCCATCGGATTGATTAAGTCTGTCATAACAGCAAATCATTAAGCCGTAAAAGAGAAAATTCAATGTACTTTCTAGAGATAGAAGTCTATTTTTAAAAAAATCAAAGCAATATTGGTTTTAGCCAATCCTTGTTGCTTTACTGTACTAACACTTTGAGCAGGACTTTGACATCAAAGATGCTGTAGTAACAAAAGTACAGACAACTCAACATTAATTTTTCTTTTTTATTATATGACACCTATCTGGACCTGTGTCAGTAAAGACGAACACGCCAGGCATGCTGTAACCAGTGCCATGCATCAAAACATGGAAAGGAAAAAACTGTGAGGGAGAAAGACCAACATATATTCTGTATGGGGAGAAAAACTCTTGTTGAAAAGCAGGTAGGAGGGGTTTTCCACAAAAACTTCCCTTCTTTGTGAAAATATGATCTGGAGAGAATTCCAGCATTGCCTTAAAGTGGAGCAGTAGAAAAACTGAGGCAAGCAAAGTGAGCTGAGGGAATCCCAGTCAGATGCCTCTCCAGAGAAATCCTGTTCTCTTCCACATCCCCGAGGGACACACAGACCTTCCAGAGCTGCAAATTCTTGGAATCAGAGCTCACATTCTCCTGACGTTACACTTTCTGTGCAGTGTAGCTCGGCTTTACATTGTACACAAAACAAGGGAAACAACCCAGGAACCATCACAGACTTACTCGTGCTTCGAGAGGCAGTCACCCAGCTGCCAGATATAGACACAACATGGTGAACACATCCAAGCGTGTTTCTCAAGCGATCAGTCACAGAGGGCTGAAGGAAGAGACTTTTTCATTTCTTGAGAATCCACTGAGTGAAAAAAGCACGTTCTCCTGCAGATAGGAGCTCAGCTTGCGAGTGTTAAGGACATTTTTTTATTGATAAAAGACTCACTGCTCACTAAAAATAAGCAGCTTTTGAAGTAGAAATGATACTTCTCCAGCATCTCTGGACTTCAGAGAAATTCAGAAACCAGTATGATTTGCATAGCCAAGGCTATGACCCAACCACTTCAGCCTCCCCCAGTAAGAAATTATCTCGAAGGAGAAAGCAAAGTGAAAGTACTTTAAATGTATCTCCTTAACATTTTCACTTCTTTGAGGACGATTATACTCTAATACTAAGACAAAACAGGTAGCATTGGCAGGAGCACTGCAAATGTTCAAGCAGGTAAGATCTAGCATGCAATTATTAATTGTTCCTTGTTGAAAAGATTAACACTGGTTTATTTACACTAATATTTAAAGAGTGCTACAGAAAATAGTAGGAAAAACATACTGCTACAGAGGCAGATCTGTGTAGAGAGATTCTTTTGGTAGCAACAGTCTGAAGCTCGTGGTTCATCAGCTGGTTTTCAATCTGTGCTCTCCACAAGTTCGTGATTTCAGGGGGCTGAAAAAGCGTGCTACATGAATCACAGCTTCTACTGTTAAGGAACTAACACTGAGATTTGTTCCACGTGAAGCCAAAATGAAAAGCTTTCCTAGCTTTAGGGTCTACTCTGTAGTTTACTGAGTCAACAAAATGTTTTTAAGCTCTAAGACTACCTATTGCACGTGAAGGAGTAATTACAATGGAGCTCGGCTGTCTCACTATATGTTTTCTATTCATATTTCTCCCTCATCTTTCAAATGTATGATTTTGCAACCAATTTTACATCTGATTGTTGCTCTTCTTCTTGGCTAGCTATCAAGGGCTGCTGATACCTAAGGCTGGTATTCTTATCCTAAAAGCCCGAGTGAGCCAAATGCATGACTCACAAAGTTTCATCTAATAGTCTCTCTTTTTGAGCTTCTCTTCAAAAATCCCAATCTTAGAATGGAAATGAAAAGGCTCAGGCTGAAACATACACATAGCTTTCAACAGCTGAAAATACACAGGGAGCTTGGGAAGTGCCAAGCATTTCGTTTTTAAGATCTCTTCTTGCTTTGGAACCGTGTGGAGCTTCCATTTCGTTATACTGAACACCCACACTATTCTGCACGACATTCCACACAAGAATACAGTGGCCAAATATATGCAGTAGTTTAAATTATAATTGCATACATGCTTATTAGCTGTACAGTAATGATTTTTTTTTTCTGAGCTTACACAATTTATGACTGACAGCAAAGCTCATTAAAATGTATTTAGTCATTTGCATCCGTCTATTTAATTCATAGTTTCCTGCCAGGTACTCATTTGTATTTACAATTACAATGCAGATTTACTAATAACTCTCAAGAACACAAGATTGTTTGTGATGTGTCACCATGTGCTGGCATGTCACTAAACGATGCCACTTAGCAAGAGATGGAGATCCCTTTCTAGTTTTAACAATGTCCATCTTAATTTTCGGAAATCTTTAGATTTCAGTGTATTTCAAACGCTCGGCACCTACAGAAATCAGACGGCATTATGTGTGATACCGTAATGTCCGTAATTGCATTCAGTATCAGGTGCTTGTTCTCTGCGCATAGACGTAAATGAAGAACCAAGAAACTGGAAGGAAAATTTATTACCTCTAATACCTCATCTCTCCAGTCAAGCTGCTGTACAGAAACACAAAGTCACTGAAAATACTGCCTCCCCTATAAATCTTACTTATTTTATACCTTTTAACCACCTCTGGCATGACACTATTACTGCTTGCTTCATGGGGCCGGCATAAAGTGCTGAAACTATGGGGCAAACAAGTAACTCATGCAGCTCCTGGGGCAGGTGTTTAATGGTTATAGATCAGACTTCCAATTGCAGTGATCATGCAGGGCTGCCAAACATTTAATACCCTTTTTGGGGAAGAAGTGAGATAAACTTGTTGTTCTACTACTATACTCGTACTGTATTCAGCTGTAGTTCAGACAGCCTTGTCCTAATAAATTTTGCATTGCATCATTGCATAAGGAATTTCTTTCCATATCAATACCTTCTGTACTGTTAAAATTTTGTGAAGCATAAATTAATGCAAGTAGTATGTTAAAATATATGTATAGTTTGTGTTAGCATTTTAATGTTAGCATTGAAAAGGTTTATCGAAGCAGAATTAAAATTGAGCTTTGAAAACTAAACTTTCTGATTTTCAAAGGCTGGGTTTATATTATTATTATTATTATTATTATTATTATTATTATTAATACTGCTTTTTAACACTTTGTTGAATTTGTTTACAGAATTATGTTTTTGTTTATAAGCAAAGAAGGAAAATAACAAAATCCCCTGGTACAGGTTTAGATGCCTTTTTACATCTGTTACTTCATTTTCCATGAAGTTACTATTGCTTCCTTTCTTTTTTGTCTGAAGATATCAGAAGTAGAGCTGGGCAGGAATTTTCCTAAACGAAGTACATTGCTGGAAAATTGTTGATTAAAAACAACATGATAATTCGTCTCTTAAATGACCAACTTCTGTACACTCAGGTACAAGACAGTCGCCCTCCCTACCCTTTACAGCCAATGGGGAGATGCAAATGATCCAGCAAGTGGTTCGCCTCCTCCTAACGCAGGCTCTTCCAGATGGTAATTCACCTCACCGGAGTTAGATGCCTATCTCAGAAGAAGACAAATCACCTTCTGGAACGTCCCTTTCTCTCCACTGACTATAAAGGGTGGCTAGCTCACTGCTAAATAAAGATTTCCTTAAGCACCTCAAATTTGTGAAAGAAATTCCACCTGAAGAGCTTTCTGAAACATAGTGGTTCATATTTTGGGTACTGCCTTTCTCTGACAGCCACGGGCTGCAGCTACCATATTATCTGAGCCCGTGGACATCCCAGACTCTGCAGCCTGAGGAGCCATCTTCAGAGCATTGAGTTTCAGGAACATTACTGAAATGTCCATTTCCCAGAAAGACACAGATCTTTCTTTTTCCTTCCCTTCCCTTCCCTTCCCTTCCCTTCCCTTCCTTTTCTTTTCTTTTCTTTTCTTTTCTTTTCTTTTCTTTTCTTTTCTTTTCTTTTCTTCTTTGCTTTTCTTTGCTTTTCTTCTTTTCTTCTTTTCTTTTCTTTTATTTTCTTTTTCTTCTCTTTTCTTTTCTTTTTTCTTTTCTTCTTTTCTCTTTTCTCTTCTCTTCTTTTTTCTTTTCTGCCATAAGAGCATGAAAATGTCTGAAGCAGTGAGGTTTCTTATGAATCAGAAATTCTCAAATTCAAAAACTCTGTAATTGGAACCCTGTTTATTTCTGGACTTTGATATTTGCAGATGAGACATTAGGAAACCACAGCTATTTTAACACCTGGTTTCATTTCAGTTAATAACTTTGCACCTGATACATTCTCCTCTATTAAGTCAAATTTATGCTAATACCGTCCTGATTAGCAAATACTATTTAAAGTTGGTTTATGTGGAGATTTCTGAATAAAGTAGGTATCTAGACTTGGTGAATTTCAGCCAGGAAGATTATATTCAGTGAACATCAGCTATCAGATTATACAACAACATGAGCTTCAGAAGTTGCCCATAAGTATCCCTGCAGAACAGCGGTGTTGCTTACAGGATGACAAGTAGCAGCAGCTAGGGAGAAGCTTTTTTCATGCAAGGTCGATCTGTGCTTTTTTACTGAACACAACGCAATCTCTGGCAGGGATGGCAGAACTCTGGTATTTGAGTTACTTCATGGAAAATTCACTTAGCCACGTGAAACTCACTTGCTTTGGAAGATACAGGTCTTCAAACACCTGAGTATTTCCTTTAACAATTCCAAAACTGGATTGTATAGGCTGTGCTCTGCAGGGCTTTACGAAAGGTGAAGCAAAGGGCACCAAGCTGACAGGCTCAGTGAGACAGCTGCCTATCTTCTCCCTCTGAAGGAGCCCTAGGCGGTGACATCTCTGGCCTCTATGCACTACATTTCACTGCAGACCTTAGCTTTTTCTAAAATCCATACCATATCCTGAAAGACATTTTCCCTTTTATTTTCCTTCTGAAAAATGCTTCTGGTGATAACTTCGTATATACAATACTTTGCTTTTCTTTAGGGTCTAGGAAAAGCAGCAAAGGCACAGAGGGGATATCCTTTCATCTTCTTTACATTCATTTAAGCTCTTAGGGAAATACCTAATAACACATTTACAGCATGCTGTTTTCAAAGCACTACCTATTAAAACATTAATAACTTACTCATCTCAGTCTCCTAGGGAAGCAGGAAATTTTATATTTCCACTACTTTATACAAAGCATGGTAAGTATATTGAAGGAAAGGATAATTTTGAGAGCTGAACACAAGAAGGACATCTTAATGCTTGACAGTTAGAGGAGGATATCCCATACCAAGCCACTCAAGCATGCATGCAAAGTTGGAGTTAGTCCCAGGAAATAAACAATTGGGACATCTGGGTTTAAGGCACTAAGGCCAAAGCACAGACTAAACAAATACACTTACTCTTCACTTCTGTAATTTTTTTCGAACACAGAAACTGGATCAATAGCCACTTTCCATGGTGAGTATCCCTATATTCATTTTAGGATCAGAGAAGCTGATGCACATTATGTTAAGCCGATTGCTTAACTTGACACCTTCTGGCAGCACAGCAGATGTTTTCACAGCATATGTAATGTACAGGTCGAGTTTGTCACAAGACGTAAAAGCAAGTACTATTTTTTTCTAAAATGGCAGTGCTGCTGCCACAGTCCTTTGATATAAGAACACAAGAAGAACTTACCAAGAATATAAAATGCAACCTCGTTTCCTTTCCTCTCTGAGAGCATTTGTGCCCACAGTCCTCGCCTTTCTGAAAAGCGTTCTGTTCCCCAGAGCCCTGGGATGAAGGCAAGGGGCAGAGGTATGTCCTCTGCCCTTCTAGCTTTGTTTTTCTCTACAAAAGACACAGTAATTAAAGATACTCTGGGCTAGAAAAGGAGAACAATTTTATGCTCGTAGGTAAAATACTCAGCTGGAACTGTTTAATGTCATGTTTAAACGGCTAGGACTATTGCACCCCAATAACCACGTCCCTAGCAAAGCACAACTAACACCAAGCTACATTGCTGTTAGTTTTACGATCTTTCTGGTGCAGTACATCTTTGGATTCAGGCACTGCAGCAAGGCAGCTGTAGGATGCTAACCCATTTCTTGGCCTCATGCACCGGTACCAGGTATGCAGCCTCGTACCCAATACCGCGGCACTCCATGTGTCTTTATTTATTTGAGGGAGATCTAAACAGGGTCTTCCATGTTAGATACCAACCTAACTGCTAAATATTGTGATAAGCACTTTCTCAGTTCTTTCTGTTATAAGTCTTCCAAGTTTAGGGGATAATTAATTAACCATCGGAGTTGAGCAGAAGAAAGACAGAATGATTCAGGAGTTTAACCACTGAGGGAGAAGAGACCTGAATTCCCATCTGCCTCACTGAAGTGTTTTATAGGCTATATATATAGGCTCTAGCTCTTTCCAGAAGAGTTGGATTAGGAAAAAAAAAAAAAAGGAAAAAAAAAAAAAAAGCTTGGAAGAGGCTGACAAAAGGGCCGTTACTGAGGAACGGCCGGCACAGACCGAGGCGAGGGGACGCGACACAAAATGGCGGCGGACAGGCAGCACCGCCACGCGGTACGGGGGTGCGGGAAGGGACGGAGCCTTCCTCCTCCTCCCCCCTCTACTCTTCCTCCCCCCTCTACTCTTCCTCCCCCTCCTCCTCGCCCGGTCCCCGTGCCCATCCCGCCCTTTCCACGGGGCGGGTCGCGAGGGACCCGAAACCCCACGGGGCAACCGCGGGGCGGCGGCAGGACCCGGCGGACTATTTGTCGTCTCGGAGCGGCGGCGGAGAGGCGGATGCGGATCCCTCCGCCCGCCGCGAAGTAGCGCCGGTCGCGGAAGTCGGCGCTGGCGGCTGCCGGGGGCCGCGGCAGGGCAGCGGCGGCGCCTCCCCCCCCGTCCCCCGGCCTGGCCCGGCCCGGCTCCGCTGCCATGGCCACCCGCTCCTGCCGGGAGAAGGCGCAGAAGCAGAACGAGCAGCACCAGGCCATCCTGGCCAAGCTGCTGCGGGAGGAGGACAACAAGTACTGCGCGGACTGCGAGGCCAAGGGTACGGCGGGGGGGAGCGGGGGGCTGAGCCGGGCTGGACCGTGCCGAGCCGGGCTGAGCTGGGGCTGAACCGGGCCGGAGGGAGCCGCAACGGCCGTGCCGGCGGGGTGCCGGGAGCCAGCGCCGCCCCGCCCCGCTCCACGTCCGCAGGAGCGGCCCCGGCTCGGCTCGGCTCGGTGCTGCCCGGCCCAGTCCGGCCCGGCCCGGCCTGGCCCGGCTCGGCTCTGCTCGGCTCAGGCGTGTCGCGGCGGTGGGCGAGCTGCTGGGGCTGCGGCGCTGCCTCCCGTGGCGAGGGGTTTGCGGTGTGCCGTGTGTCGGTGCCGGCCGTGGGCTCGGGAGATGTCGCCTGGCCCTCCTTGGGCTGGAGGGACCCCGTTAAGGTGACCCGAGCTAAGGGCGGCACGGTGAGGGCTCTGCTTCCCGGTGGTCGCAGCGTGCGATGGGCCCAGCGCTGCCCTGCCCGGTCCCGACCCGTCCTCGGAGCTCGGTGGGCTGCCCCGAGCTGCCCCAAGGCGCCCCGTGGCTGTGATTCCCCGCTCCCATCCCTGTGTGCTGCTTTTCCTGGCTGCGATCATCAACTGTGCAGTGTCTTGCATGATGCTGTGATTTAATACATCAGTCTTATGGAAATGCAGAAATACGATTTTATTTTCCGAGCTTACAAACCTAAGTAGCGTACAGTGTGGGTTACATCAAAGGTGTCAGGCCTTCGTTATTTTGCAAGTAACTCTTCTTACTCGTTTGTTAGCACAGCTATTCAGGCCCCCAGGCTTCTGGTTGCTGTGTGAAGACTCCTTGCACACTGTGCTTTTCTGGAAAAATCGTATGTTTTGTGCATTACTGGCATTTGGGAATGCGATGCTGAGCGCTGCTCGGAGTTCCTTGCTGACTGAGCCCCACACGGGTGCTGCTCCGTAGCACAGGCCTCAGAGCTTGGCTGGTCAAGATCTGTGTCTTGAATTCTCCAGCTGAGTTTTGTTTTGTTCCCTCTTTCCAACCACCTGGTCAAAGTATTGTTTGTAAATCTCTGTAGTCCTCCTTGCCCGGTATCTTCTGCCTCTTCAACTCAGCAATACTGATGCTTCCAGCCTCCTCGTTCTATTTGTGTTACGAGTATTTTTGTGCACTGTTCTTCGTTCTTTGATAGTTCCATACCATACCTCTTGTCCGTCACAAGGCAAGGCTTGAACTGGCAGAAAGCTCTTACCTTCAGTATGTGTGTCTTCTGGCAAGGTTCTGGAGCACCTACCAGTCCCTTGACCAGATGTCTTCTGCCAGTACCTGTCACTTGTTTTCCATCTTTCTAGTAAGTTAGATAAGGTAGCCAAGTAAGATAAAATTTGACTGCAGTTCTGAAGTCTTCTGTTTTCTCTTTGGCCAAAACCTCTTCTTCCCACGCTGTCTTTCTGCATGCTAGAGGTGGAATGGTGAACTTAGCTGAGCCTCAGCTGTTCTAGGGGCTCCTGTCTGGGAGGTGGTTGTATGTGGAGATGCCATGTAGATTTCCTTTCCTAGGTTTAGGAAGTTTCCTTCTAGGCAGTAGAGTTGTGTGAGCAGTGTTGAGGTGCCTCCATTATACCCTGGAGTCTGGATTTTTGTATCTTTCCAGAAGACATGGTTCAGAAGAAAAAGCACGATTGGTTCTCCAGTTGAAAATCAAGCCTTCCCCTGCCGTCAAAACGTAACACCACTGTTGAACTCCTCCCTGATGTCATTCCCTTGTTGAAACTTGTTGAGGAAAAGAAGAAAAGTGGAGGCTGCTGCTTTCAGATACTGCCAGGTTTTTTTTTCTCCTGATGTTTCACGCTTGACCCGTGGTTTTGATATGTGCTGGTGTCTGGCAAAGTTACGGTTTTATTAGTCATGGCGCACAGGGATGTCTGAGGCAGCAGTTTTTAAAATGGCTCTGCAAGGAAAGCAGGTCTGTGGGCTCTCCCCAGGCTCTGGCAGCGGCCTGCTCCGCTCGCATGGCTAGCAGCATCCCTTTCATCACCAAACACACTTGTAATTACAGGCTGGAGTTCCCCGCTGTCAGTTCCACTAGAGGAACTGACTTCTCTTAGTCCTGCCTTCTGGAAACTGACTCGTGAAATTGTTTGTGACAAAATATTGAGGACTTCTCTGGTGCGAGCTCTAGTTGAGGGCTTTTGTTTCCTTTTGGTGGTGTTACTGATTCTTTTCTCATGGAGCTATTGTCCACTTCAGCTTCTGTTACTTTCCTCTTTTGTGCGAGCTTTGCTTCCTCGTCTGTCATCCTCCTTTCTGTTGGCTAGGATTCCCCGAGTTCAGTTTATTCATGCTTAAGTGAGTTGCACTTACATCTTGGTTCTTCCTCTGCCAGTATTTTAAAACCTTTCCGTCTGGTATGGTCCTGCAGATGCCTAGCATCGGCCCAGATTCAGTGAGCTCTGAACTGAGGCGCAGTGGCTGTCATCACAGATTCCTTCCTCTCGCCGGAGATGTTGCAGTCTTCCCTTGGACCTTAAGCCTCAGGTGTTCCGTTTACCCTGGGCTTCTGCTCAGATGGCTGCATCTAGGGGATGTTACAACCTCGTATACCTTACCTGCACGTCTGTATTAACTGCTATTCTTTGAGGCCCTGGGAATTCTTCAGGAGCTAGATACCCTCTGAAGTCTTGTTAGGGTCTACAGGATACTCACAAACTTAATGTGGTCCCACTTGCATTTTTATTGCACGTTTTTTTGACCACATCTACCATTAAGGCTTCTCTGCTGGCTTTTACATCTCGCATCAAAAAGGGGATCTCTGGAACTTACTGTTGTCCTGATCCACTCCTAAATCCCTGAGGTGGCTCCTTGCTCTGTGAGGACCTTCTGCATTGCTCACAAGGAACTGTTGAGCATGCACCTTTCCTGTAAGAGGATCTTTTTTTTTTTTTTTTAAAGACACATATGTCTTTCTCAAAATGATAATGCCATTATTATTAGTGATTGTGTATCAAGAAGAAATCCGTCCATAGGTTTCTGGCCTACTTCTTAACGCGTGAGGTATGTGGATGAGTTAGACAGGGATTATACCTCCTTGCTGCTTTGTTCTGCAAATCCTTCAGAAGGTGGAGAATACAGCTGAGGATGCATCTGCCAGAGTAGGCACGAAGCAATAACTAGGATTGCTGACGCTGGGTACAGTTTGCGGAAGCGTTTTTTATTCTGTATTTGCCTTTTAACTGTTGGAAGAGCTGCTAGGAACCTGCCACTGCTGGCGCGTGTTGGGAACTACCTGCAGCAGGGCCGGGCTGCAGTCACTGTCACGCTCACAGCGGCACAGGAAGGCTCGATGCCACCTTTGTGGGGAAGAAGCCTCAAAATCAAAGGCTCTGGAGCTGTCTTTGCAGCCACTGAGGTTTTTGGAAGAGTGAGGAGACCGGGCTGACTTCTGACAGCGCAGTTCTTGTCTGTGTGCTGACTGTTCTTGGTGTCCCTGTCTGAGCAGCTGTCCGCATATGGCAGTAGATGTCTTCCTGATGTTATACTACCTACTCCTAATATTTGGAGGAAATACTAAGGCGTGTAGAGAGTAACTTCAGTGAGCCTGAGTTTCTGAAAGAGACAAGCAACTGAAATTCCCTCTGGTGTATCACTGTATGGTGCAGCTCTTCATAGTCCTTTTCTGTGTGTAGGTAGGTAAAGCTGGCAGGAACTGGAAAGCTGTAGGAGAGAGAAATAGCTACAGATCTGTCAGGCAGACTGTGCTGAAAGCTACCTTGAAGCACTTGTGTTTTGTGTTGTTTTTTCCCACTGTATAGGGAGTCTAAATGGACTTTTGCTATTTGTGCTGATATTTGAGTCTCCTAAGCAATAACAGCTCTTACGGATCTCTCAAATGGAAGCACAGTCAGAAAACATCAACTTCAGTCCCCCTTTGACTGTCAGGGTTTGCTCTTTCTATCTATTCAGTACCTAGTTATAACGTGCTAGAAGTCTGCCAGGCTCGTGGTACTGCTTGGCAGCGGATATTACATGGGCACTGACATTAAGCAACAGTGAATCGAGTACTTGGGACCTGAAGAGTGTGACAAAGCCCCCAAGGAGATGTGCTTTGTTAGAAAGGGTCAAGGTGTTCACTGCTATCGAAGGAACAGCCAGCTGAGCAAGAAGACCTGCCAAGTAAGCTGGAGGCAGGAGACCTTGTGCTAGTAAGACTCTGCTGGCTGTTCCTAACAATGCTCAATGTGAGGCATGCGTTTGAAACCAGTGTGAACATACTCCAGCATCTTGTCTGTTTGTCACGCCTTGCGTTTGGGTGTTGGCTTTAACACAAAGGTGTCAACTTGTGAACTCTGCTGGTGCATTCCCGTGTCGGTCAAGAAGACAATTACCTTGACTTGTCAGCCCCATTAGAGTTTTTTTTGAACTGGAGCAGTTGCAGGAACGTAATTGGAAGCTTGCAGATCTTATATAGACAACTTTAGATATTTTGGACCATCAGAAGAGGTGAATAAATTTGTGTCAGGCGTTTTGTCATTTTTCTTCATGTTTACTCGCTTCTACTGCAGTGAGGTATGAAGTCTGGCTAAACGATCCCTTACCAGAGCTCTGGCATGAAAGGACGCACTGACACTGCTTGTTAAACCGGATACAATTCCAGTATTAAACAAATGTTTTTCAGTAAATTTTAGTTGTACTGTACAATTCGTGGCTATTTGTCTATGACTGACGACTTGATCTTTTCTGTCTGAAGAATAACAAGTATGGGCTTTTAGGGAATGTGGGGAGAGACTGAACAAGAAAAATCACAGTGCCAAAATTCGTGTAGTCAAAGCCAATTTCTACAAACTTGGCTTTAAGTAAACCTAACTTAAATTTGCCTAATAACCTGCCTACCTCAAAAAAAAAAAAAGTTTAAACTGAAATAGACAAACCAGCAGTCAAAACAAATTCCTGCTGTGCTTAGCTGTTGAGATTCCTTTTTTTTTTTTTTTGTAGACAATTGATTCTTGTGTTTGTCTCCCATGTCTGGGAGACCAACTTAAACGCATCTAAGCCTCAATGTCTTTGAAGCTACTTCTGCTCTTTGCTTGTTTTGGTGACTAGGGGTCTCAGCATCTTAATCTTGCTTGTATACTTTCATAGAGTACTTCTCCTTAGGCATTACCCTAAAGCATATGGCTAACTCTTGTAGCCCACTGCAGCAGCGCTTGAGCTTTTGCCTCTGGCTGCCAGTGTCAGCATGCTTTTGGGTCGGCTCGTCAACACTGTTAGCTTAATCTAGCACAAGGTTCTGGCTGCTCTACCTCCTAGGGTCAAGGCTTTCTCCTGCCTCCAAGGGTGGAGAAACTGCTGAAGTAGGACATGAGGGCAAATGGAGCGGAGTTAGCTGATATCAGAGGTGAAGTCCGCAACTGACAGCTCAGGTGTAGCTTTTAGCCCGATACTGAAGGTCAGCCACAGAGCAGAAACCAAGCAGCTCGTGATTGCACTGTGGTACCTTGTCCCAGCAAACACACCTGTATCCCACGTGAATTTAGGCTGCCTGGATCAAGAAGTTGCTGGTATTCTTTGATTCTGTTGTAAGGTTGCTCTTGCTGCTGTGAGACCAGGCTGATAATGAAAACACGAGCTTAACAGACCAGAATATGAATAGACAGATAACAACCGAAGGCTTCTATGGTCCCTGTCCTTCCACAAGGAATAATGAAGGCAAGCTTTGATTCGGGGTGGGTCTTGACCTCTAATAATAGGAAGGAGCCGTGTCACTAGAAATCCTAGGGTTCATCTGGTTACATTATTATTTTTTTCTCACCTCTTTGCAGAACATCACACCGTCGAAGACCTTAAGGGACCAGAAACTCCATGCTCTCTTGCCACTGTGTCTGTGGTTTTTTTTTTCCTGATCCTCTACTGCTAAAAGCTGTGCCAGCCCTCGGTTTTTGTTCTGCGCCATTTTACCTCTTGCTGGGACTGGTTGCATGAGGCTGAAACTTTAAGAGCGAGAGCTGGAAAGTTAACTGCCTGGGGTGAGATAAGAGCTCTGGAGGAGACGCTTCTCTTTCCAGCTGGGAGAGCGCGGTGGCTTTGGTCCACAACCTGTAAGCAGGTGGAACGGGGCTGTGGGGTTGTCGTAGTGCTGGGTGACTCCAGTGGTGGTCTTTATACCCTATAGGGAGGGGTTTGTTTCTGTCTCCTGACTCTCTCAGTACAGAAAAATACTCTGACACAAGCCGCAGGAAATCTGTTTAACTTGTAATAGAACAGGCTTGTTTGTAAACGCATACTCCTGCTTTTGAAGTTCTGTGTGCTGCCTGGAGGCATTTTACCCAAGCCCTTACTGTGGTGTTTGTGTGGATTCTCCATTCTTTGGCACTTAGCAGAGCTCGATAGGGCGAGACCCGAGGTGGCACGATGTAGCTTTGAAGTTGGCCTTGTTTTGACGGGAGACTGGGCGAGTTGACCTTTGGGGATCCCTCGCAA
Organism: Cygnus olor; assembly: GCF_009769625.2. Lineage (NCBI taxonomy): Eukaryota > Metazoa > Chordata > Aves > Anseriformes > Anatidae > Cygnus > Cygnus olor. The sequence goes on from NC_049171.1 coordinate 31,545,461, forward strand.
CTTAAGTCTGTCTTTGACTTTTAAAAATACGTGCAGGACTTGCGTAGTTGATGTTCTTCTCATACAGTTGCAGTAATCCTTACCGTGGTTTGCAGCCCCTATGTTCAGGAGTACAGGCCCCTGCGGTCTGAGCTGTTGCCTTTGTGCGGACCATAAAGGCGGGGCAGTTCCCGGGGCAGCGATCGGTGGTGTTGGTGAGACCATCTTCTGGCCTTTCGGCGCGGGATGTCCTAGCGCTTTTGGCCAGGAGCTACTGGCGTCTCCCTCCTAACGATGCCTCACCTGTGGCTGTGTCACTCCTCAGTGGCATGAGAAAGGTGCTGCTGCAGGATGCTGTTGAGGCCAGATGTTAATCTTCGCTCTGTTCCTAGATCTCCTCTCGTGGAGCTGAGGCTGTTCCTGTCCTGTGAAATCTTCCCTCCTTGGTCCGGATGAACAGCAAAGCAGCGTTGATGCAGCCCGAAGTAGTCCTTGTCAGCAATACAGAGGAAGCAATTAGACACATGTATGTGATAAGTAGACTTTTAGGGAGGGACCTTTTCTGGAGCGGTGGCTCCCTCCTTAATCCGGATTTCCTAAGGGGATTTAATAGAGTCAATTAGCAGCTATTACTCAGGGGGTAGTCAGAGGTTAACTTAGCTCAGGTGTTGCATCTTCCCTCACTGGCTCACTCAGGTTCATTTGAGCGTGATTCAGCTCTGCACTACTGACTTAGGTGCTTGGTTTTGTTCTCTCTGGGGGCCTCAGGTAAATTCCCTAAGACTTAATGAGTTTGCCTTACAAGCAGGTAATGTGCAGTGAGATCTTATTCTCACATTGAGGTTCTTGGAGTATCCCTGTTGGGTCTGTAACTGCTGGAATCCAGCACAGGATTCAGGCACAGTAGCCCTGGGCAGTAGTAGTCCTTTTCTGTCAGAGCACGGGCCTGCGTGCGGCTTTGCCTAGAGGTGGGTGATGAGCTTAAGAGCTCACGGGTCAGGGCTAGAGGGCAGACCAGCAGGGGTGCTGCTGTGGGTGTCTGCTCCTGGCCACCTGGTCAGGCAAAAGCAGGAATGAGGTCTTTCTCAGACAGCTTGAGGGCTAACATTCACGGGCTGTGGTGCTTGTGGAGGACTCGAACCACGATGATACTTTCTAGAGAGGAAAGAGGTCCAGGAGAGCTGGTTACCTCCGCTCAAGGGTCACATCTTTATGCTATAGGGGGGCACATCCCAGTGAGCAGGAAATCATTAAAAGCAGCAGGGAGCCTGCAAAAATGAGCAAGCTGCTCCTGGCAAAGCTCAGACATAAAAAGGAAGCATGTAAGAGGTGGAAGCAGGGACAGGTGATGCACAGTAAAAATAGAGGCACTGCCTAAGCATGCAGGGATGGGGTTAGGTGGGAAAGCAAAAGCCCACTTGGAGTTGAATCCGGCAAGGACAGTCTGGTAAAGGACAGCAAGAAGGGATTTTACAGATACATCAGCAGCAAAGAGAGGGCTGGAGAAAATGTGGACCTGCTGCTGAATGGGGCAGGGGACCTGGTGATGAGGGATGAGGAAAAGGCTGAGGCATCCATTGCCTTCTTCACCTTGGTCTTTACTTGTTTCAGAAATCTCCCTGGATCTTAAAACTCTTGGTTGGTTCTCTGGATTGTGACTAAAAATGATATCCTCTGGCAGACCAGGGGCAAGAGAGAAACTATTACAGCATTCCTGTTCTCCCCATTTGGCCTCCTACCTGATTAGTGTCTGCTGGGAGCTTGAGCAGTGCTGCTCTTCCCGGACGACTTCACGCGACTTAAAGCTGCTTCATCTTTGTGAAAACTTACCCGTTCAAATCGAAGCTTGCTATCTATTTCCTGTTCATCTTTCTTTACAGTAGTTGACTGTAGGATATGGAGCAAACCCTTGCTTACCCTCCACTCCTGCATCGATCCCTCATTGCTTTCCAGTAGGCAATAAACATGTATGCGGATGTCAAGGAGTTCCTGCTTGGTGTTAGGGGTGTTTGCAAGAGGTGCTGAGTTCCTGCTCTGCTCCCACCTTACCCCAAACGCCCTAGAGTTGATCTGTGTCCCTCTCACTGGAGGAACCGGGTGCTGCTGTGTTGTGGGGCCACCGTCTGAGGCGGAGGAAGAGCTTGGCAGCACGGAGAGCATCCCAGCGCTCCGGTCCTGTACCGGGCGTGGAGGGCACTCGTCCTGGAGCTGACAGATGCGGCGATGACTTCTATGAGAGATGTGAAAAACTGCCCAGGTCAGCTCGCCGACCATCTCCGTTAACCTAGACCTTCAGCTGCTCTGCCTGTCCTGAGGGAGGGCGCTGACATCCTGCGGGCTGCTCTGGCACGTGGCGGGGGGAGCGGGAGCAGCAGCAGCAAAGCTCGGTGCTTGTCAGAGCAGGGCTGCCCGCTGCTCAGGGCGGGGTTGCCAAGCAACTAACTTTGCAGCTGTGATTTGGGGAGAAAGCGGCTGTGTTCCTTGAAGCTGCGCCTGGCTCTTGTTTCTGTGGCAGAAAATGGATACGTTGATTAGGAGCTGCGCTCCTGGCAAGGGTGGGGAAGGGAATTTGGTATCCGTGTTTGGCTGCTGGTTGCCGTGCTCTTCTTGTATGCTGGCTCTTCGGTAAGCAGCAGGGAACAGAAATCTCTTAGGTGATTTTGGTCAAGTACTTAAGTGAAAATGGATAAAGCTTCATAGAATCACAGAATGGTTTGGGTTGGAAGGGACCATAAAACCATCAAATTCCACCCCCCCGCCATGGGCAGGGATGCCACCCACTAGATCAGGTTGCCCAAAGCCCCATCCAGCCTGGCCTTGAACACCTCCAGGGATGGGGCATCCACAGCTTCTCTGGGCAGCCTGTGCCAGGGCCTCACCGCTCTCATAGAAAAGAATTTATTCCAAATATCTAAACTAAAGGAGGGTAGATTTAAAGGAGGCATAGGCCTTCCTGCGCTTTCTTATGCTTTCACTGCCTGTCATGGCATAGGGCTTCCTTAGTAGGATTACAGACTGTAGGAATTTCTGCAAAAGGAGGTGGAAGTGATTTATTGCGTGTAACCTGCTATTCCTGAACGCAGCAGAGCTTGCAGGTGGAGTCAAGGTGTGTTAGTGAGTAGCAGCTGGGTTTGAGTAATAGATCTCAAATAAGCTCTTTGTACTCCGTGTTCAAGTCATTTGGGTTTGTTTGTCATCCATGACAATTTCTAGAAACAACCAGTATGTGAATAAAACCCAGTGCTTTTCTGTATAACGTTTGACTTCTCTAATAGGGTATATACCTATGGGGTATTTGTTCTGTTGCCTATTACCTGTAGATAAAGGCAAAACCGTCTGTTTCTTCAAACATAGCAAGTGCCGTACTTAACATTGACCCTTTAGATGTTTAGCAGAAATGTGCGTGGGCATGTGAGCTCCCTTCCTAGGGACTGGTTAAACTGGAGACACCACCAACACCCGGACTTTGGTCTTATTACCAAGTGATACCTACGTGGCGATTTCCAGTTCTCGGTGCACTGAACTGCTGAGGGCTGCTTTGGTGTTTCAGGAAATCACGGTCCTTTACTAAGCTTCAGGCTTCACAATCCTTTATTAAGCAATCTTCCTGGGTGTTCTGCACTCATAGCAAAGGGCCTCAGAGTGATGCTGAACGCCCCTTGTTTGGCTCACTGTAATTTCCATGAAGTTGCTGTTCTTAAAGAAAAGTTACTCCAAAAAATGTGCTTTATTAGCAAAAAGATTGTCACGCGTTTGGTTTTAAGTAAGACTTAAGAATACAACAGAAGAAATCCAGGCTCAAGATTGCATGCTGGAGGATCCTTTTAAGTTTTGGGAATACATTTTGAGAGCTGATACTTCTCAAGCAGCCTTGATTCCACTCTAAACGCTTTTTAAATTGTGTATGTGAAAATAAATGCAACTGATTTCTTTGGTGGATTATTCAGTTTTTCTTCCTGGCTTCTGAAGAAACGGATATTTTGCAACAAGTATTTTCCAGCCGCAATTACTCGTCTGACTACTCTAGGAAGTAGTAACCATGTTTGGGGGGGCGGAAAAGCTTTAGAAAAAATTGAGCAGTTTTTTTTTTTCTTGTGAAACACAAATCTAGTTAGAGCACGTGTGAGGAACTCTACTTAGAAGGAAATTGCTCTTCCTTCCAGTCGCGTGTGGCTGATCTCGTGGTGCATGATACCTGTGTGTTGACAACTGTCTGTCATGCAGGAACATTTAACTATATTCAAATAAATTATAATTAATCTAGTGTCATCTCAGATGTGCCATAGTTTTAGGAAGCAAAAAACTTTTAGAGAAAATGTGAAGCTCATTTCAGCCGTGTGTGGTGTGATACCTTCTGATTCTGTCTGCCCTCTTTGACCTCTTCTTTCCCATGATCTTTCACTTAAGTTCATACCCTGAAGTCCACAGCGAGTGCTGCTGTGAAGGTTAGTAACGTTACAGAATCACAGAATTGTAGGGGTTGGCAGGGACCTCAAGAGATCATCGGGTCCAACCCCCCTGCCAAAGCAGGTTCCCTAGAGCAGGCTGCCCAGGTAGGCGTCCAGACGGGCCTTGAATATCTCCAGAGAAGGAAACTCCACAGCCTCCCTGGGCAGCCTGTTCCAGTGCTCCGTCACCCTCACCGTGAAGAAATTCTTTCGCATGTTGGTGCGGAACTTCCTGTGCTTCATTTTTTGGCCATTGCCCCTCATCCTGTCCCCACAAACCACTGAGAAGAGGTTGGCCAAATCCCTCTGTCTCCCACACTTAAGATACTTGTAAACATTGGTAAGATCCCATTAATAAGATCCCCCCAACATTGCTACGGTCAAACTTGGGCATCATCCAGGAATGGGGTTACATTTATGCTCGTAGTAGGCTGTTCCTGTGCCCGATCTGCCACACGTCAGTGTTGCGGGGTGGCCAGCTATGCTCTCAGTAGGTAAGAAGAGTAACTGGTGCAGCATCACCACCTGCGTGGTGTGGCCTGTTTCCCCTGCAGAGGAAGCGAGGGGAGGCGGTAGGTGTGGGACGAAGGGCGGTGAGTAAACCCCTGGCGTGGGCACGGGTGGTGTGGGTTAGTCCCGGAGGCAGCTGAGCACCGCACAGCCCTTTGCTCGCTGCCCCTCAGGGGGATGGGGGAGAGAACCAGAAGGGTTAACGGGAGAAAACTTGTGGGTTGAGGTAGGTAATGGGTGAAGGGAAAGCTGTGCGTGCAGTTAAAGCAAAATAAGGAATTCATTTACTGCTTCCCCAGGCAGGCAGGTGTTCAGCTATTTCTAGGAAAGCAGGGCTCATCGTGTACGGTGGTTACTTCCGAAGGCAAACGCCATAACCACCAGCAGCCTCAACCTTTTTATTTCTTCCCCGAGCTGAGCACAATGTTGTATGATATGGGCCGTGCCTTTGGCCGGCCTGGGCCCCCTGCCCTGGCTGTGTCCCCTCCCAGCTCCTGGGGCACCCCCAGTGTCCTTGTGGCCAGGGCAGCACCAGGAGCAGGAGAGTCCTTGGCTGTGTGCAAGCACTGCCCTGCAGCAGCTAAAATAGTGATGTGTTATCAGCACTGTTTTGGTCACAAACCCAAAACACAGCAGCACAGGCTCTGCTATGAAGACAACGCCATCCCAGCCAAGACCGGTGCAAGAGACTGGGCAGTCTTCACAGATGCTTTCAGTCTGTTTCTGCAGTCCAGAGACTTGGATTTGGTGCTCTGCTTCTTGTCTGCGGACCTGGGTCTCTTGTTTTCTCTCTGCATCTTTTTCAAACGTGGGTTCACGTGGGAGAGGTGACGGCGGTGTGTTTGCCTGCTTCGTAATGCAGGGTGTACGAGGGAGAGCAGCTCCTGGTAGTGAGGGCTGCGCAGAGCCTGTGGAGTTTGGGGGGCGTCTACTTGAGCTGTCTCTTCTTCAGCTGCGTTTGAGTAAAAATGGTAGAGGGAGTTAATGTGATTACTAGATTGATAGTCTGGTAGGTAAGGGTAATTTTTCTTTCTTGTTTTATGGCAAATAGGCTGTATCATAAATTTGTCCTGTAAGCAAATCTCATTTCTGTGTTTTTGTCATGGTTTAAAGAACTTAACTGCTGGCCGAAGGCTTTGCAGCAGATGCTTCTACAACCTTGGTCTTGTGTCTAGCTACACAGGGGCACCTGCTGTATCCCACCAGAGTAGCACAGATTTACATACATGTATGTTTCCTCTTATCAGTGATACTCCAAATGCTTAGCTATCAACTTATAAAAACATATTTGTAAGACCTTACTGTTCCCTAAGTTTTCTTTTATTTCTGCATATAAAAGGAATATAAACTGTTCACTTTAAAAACAATAAGCCTTTCAGCAGTTCCTTGCTGACGAGGGAAAAACTGCAGTCAAGACCACCTCCAGAAGCCTCTTACCAGTATGTAATATGCTCCATGACCGTGTCGTCTTAGAAAATACCAGATGCTGTTCAGAGGAAATGACTGCTTGCACGCTTCTTTCTTGCAGCTTGAACTCTGACATGAACAGTGCTTTTTTTCTTTACCAGCAAACAGGCAGAGTAAAATCAGAGCACTACTCCTTAACCGAATTGAAATTTGATTTCTGAAATTGCCGGCTTACTGAATGTGGCCAGGTTGGCACCGCTGACACTTGCCATACCGAAGGGTTTGCTTTTTGCCTTTCCAAAGGGGATGCTGCAGTGTGCTCCTGTTCTGCGAGGCTGAGAGGAATACTGGGACAGTGTCCCGTGCACTCTGCACACGCTGTGCATGTGTGCGCTCAGTAACCAAGTATTTCAATGAGGAATGTGTTTTATTTAAACATCGTCATCTTATTTCTAAGATGAATAGGAAATCTTGGTGATATTTTGGGAACAAACCTCCCAAAAGCCGTTCTTGATCTCTCTTTTCTCTTACTATTCCATGAAAACTGGCCAACTATGTATGGGATGTATGTATGTGTATAACTTCACGATGAACTTGGAAATACTGTGTTTTTATTTGTTAAACAGCTTAGCATTTGCATTGTATCAGTCCCTAATGTTTGGTGACATTATTATTATTATTTATTTTGGAAAAGCAAACATCTCAGAGTCTCATTCAGTCAAATTCAAACTCTCAGTAGCTGGCTGTTAGTAAGGCCAAAATACTTTGATTCCATCTCGTCACCTTACAAAATTTCTTACCTAGTAGCAATTTGGTGTGAGTAAAATGCTGTTTGTGAAAGAATAAACTGACTTTTCCTGTGTATCCTTAACAGCTGTAAGTAGCCAGTCCTGATTTGCATACTGCACGTTGCTCATATTCCTAAGAAGTTTCCCAAATAAGTGGTTTGATGTTTGAAATGTTGTATGACTTGAGTGTACTCCAGAGTTAAAGTAGTCAGAGCTTTGATTTTTTTTTTCTATTGAAGCTGTATGTGGTTATCAGGTAAATCAGGTGAATTAGGTATACTTTATTTTGTGCCTTAAACAGAAGTGGAAGAATTTTCATGTCACTGTGGTACCGTTCTAGTTAAGGCTTTATACACTTGTTGGAATAGGGTTGCTGTCTTTTAAAACACTTAACACTTACTGCTGCTGTGGAAGCAAGCATTAGCGAGCTGAAGGACTAATTAAAACTGGCTGATAAGGATTTCCCTCTGAGTTGCAGAGGTGGGGCACAGGGGGAGAGTCTTGTTCAGATAGCCAATGCGTGGCTTCTACTGTTAGGAATAAGACTGAGCTTAGGGGCGTTGTTGTTGATGACTTTGGTGAAAAATGGTTGTCCAGATGGAAGAGAGAAACTTGGGGGCATCCTGTCCTTGAAATTCTACTCCGCTTACCAGATTTTGGCTAACAATAACCAAGCAATGCATCTAAGTCTTGTCTCTGCACCGTTCTTGCAAGAAGTCTTGAACTGCCCGATTCTCAGCGGTTATTGAGCTGGGCTCTGGAGCAGCGTAATTGCTTGAATTGCTTGCCTTCAGCATAACTTCATGCCGTTGAGTTTAATTGTACTTAAAACTACTAAAACAGCTGTCTTGTTTGAACTTTTCCAATGCTTTTTTTTTTGATGTAGCAAACTTTAAGTTTGTTCTCACCTTCTGGCCTTGACTATGTGTCAAAACCACCCAAAATCCTGCTTTGAGAATAGCAAGGTCTAAGGGAGGCATAAGGTAAGGACTGGAGCCACCCTCAGACCTGAACCTGTCCTGTGGCAGAAGCAGCTCCGTTTTGCTTGCGGATGAGAGAAGGTAGCTGGTGTGATAATACCATGAGATCTGTTTGCATGGTTGGTTGTTGCTAATTGTATATAACCTGCTGGAAATTGTAACATGACCTTTCCTTTTCCTGATGGAGGTAGAGTCTCATGATCAGGACTGAACTTCAGTGAAACCTTTGTAAATCTGCCTTTGGTCCTGATTCCTACTTGTGACTTGGGATGTTCAGTGACCTTTTGGGTCATGTTTGTCACAACTGTCAAAATACAGGCTTATTACTAAGCCATATGGAAGAGATTTCTAATAATGACTTGGAACAAGGTGATCATTAAGGTCTTTCCCAACCCATTCTGATTCTGCAGATCTGTTTAAGCTGCAGACTCCTGTTGCCTTTTTTTTCAATATAAAAGAGCTTTTTGCTGCATGCCATCACATCTGAAAAGAACATGAAGAGTGCACTTGTGTGATTTTCTTAGCCTTTGAGTATGGAGGTAAAGCAGGGAAGCCTCTGCTGCACAGGAAAAGAATGAGCTTACTGTGGGGAAAGACAAGAATGAGCTTACTGTGACACAAGACTGCTTCAGGCTGTTTGTTCCTTTTAATCAGGAACTAACTCAGTGCAGCAAGTGGTAGGTAAATAGTCCCATATCTTCAGTTTGTAAAGACTAAAGGTTCAAGGTCCTTGAAGAACGCTTTATTCAAGAGTAAAGATTCATGTATTGTGGTTCTTGCACAATTTCCTTTGCGTAAAGGTCTTTGTGTAAGATCCTCAAGATTTTTGCTCTTTTTGAGATCTGTTCTTTAATTCACAAAATCTGATGTATTTCTTCCTGGCTTCTTCTTCCTGATTTGAAGACTTAACTGATTCAGTAGACGTGAATAAGATTGTAGTTACATTAATTTTTGGTTCTAGGGTGCTTTCTTTGTGTGTGTTTTGTGTTGTGTGCGTCTGAATCTTACATGGTAGGAGATGGTGGATGGGGTTCTTCTTTCAGGAGAACTGAGCAGCTTCCAGTGAGGCTGGTAAGACAGTCTTTGGAAACAGCAGGGTAATACTGAACGTGTGTGACAGTACTAGTGCTGCTTTTGAGCATTTTAGTCTCATCTTGATTTAATCCCTGTCTCAAGTGCATTGCCTTGAGGGGAGGAACTGATAGGAGTCTCTATGGTTCTGCCTCGAACTTTTCTTCTTCCCTGTGTGGCCAGTGGAGGTGGGACTCTTGTGTTAGTGGTGCTGCTTGTTGAATCACACAAAATATAACTGCTGCTTACATATTTTTCTTTTTTTTTCTATATGTCTGGTACATAAGAACGCTTGTTTTCTGTGCACAATTTGTATCTGAATCTCACCTTGGAGAAGTCAGATGTTTCTGGAAAATGTTCATTGATAACTTCATTTAAGTCTTGATGAGCAAAGCACTTACACAGCCCAAATTGTGTGGGGGAAGTCGTGGAGAGAGCACTGCATGAGCATGCTTATGCTGATGCAGCCACCCAGGCTTTGGTAAATCTTTGGCAGAAGTAGTGACTCTTTAGGAACTGGCTGGTAACCATTAGGAGATGTGTAAATCTTCTTGCAGTTAATTCGCTGTTCCACAAGATGGAGCCAGTTATTTGGCAAATAAAATCTGTCAGCCGGCTGTTCTGTTTGGAGGAAGAGCAGCGTACTGCAGTAACTTTGCTTGCTGCTCGGGGCACAGTCAGCGGCATTGGAGCGAAGGAAAGAGCCACGGAGCTGGAGTCTGGCAGAAGACGTGGCTGATGTTGGCCCAGAGAAGTTTACTATGGACTATTTTGAGATGCATAGGAGTTAGTGCTCTGTTACCTGTAGTGTTTGGCTTCCTTCCTTCTAGAATTATTTTTTTAATATGCCCGTGTGGGAAGTACACGTGCTCCTGCCCTAGCCTTGGCTGGTAGCCTGTAGCTGTAGTTGAGTGGGGCAGCAATACGCTGAGGAGAAGCTACCGGTGACTGCTTAAGGCAGTCAAAGGACTTCTGTAAGGACTAATCAAAAGGAGACATAAAGCGTTGTTTCCTACTGTGTTGAGCTGCTGGAATTCATATGTAGTGAGTATACAGGGCTTCAAAGGTCTTCCTAATGCAGATAAAACTACTTTTTCCTCAGCATTTTAAATGGTCAGTGCCTTTAAGCCTTGTTTTGTACGTGAGGCAGGCACATGCACCCACTAATGCAACACGTAATTCCAGCAGTCCGGAATAAAACTTAAACTTTGGACTTGCAGGAACTGATGTACCTCAGCCCACGTTACCTTTTGTAATGCGCTATACTGGCCTCAGCATTGTCACTGCTCTTGTTTTTCTTGCCCGAAGACCTGGATCAGCTGTACTCACAAGGCTGTTTGTGTAAGCTGTATGTACACGAGCAGGGTGCGTCAGCAGGGCTGGGGATGTTTATTGCTGCCTCTTTGATCAACTTTCTAATACAGCCAACTAGAACACTTTGCCCAAAATGAACTGTGGGGCTGGGGAGAAAAGGGCCGTAAGGGGCACATTAAACATGTGCGAGGAACTAGACCAGTTTAAATAATATGGAGGAGAAATATATCATCAGAAGTCATACCCTGAAAAGGGAAAAGTGGGAAGATTTTTGAAATCTGTTCAGAGAAAGCATCTAGTTCAACAGAAAATACATGAAAATGATGCCTATTTTTCATAAAGTTCATACTTTGAAATCATTTTAGAATATGTGTCATGTGAAGACAGATAACTCTTCAGCAGCTTAAAAATTGGATGAAAATCAACTTATGTGAAGATTTGCGTTTAAAATTGTCAGTGACTTTCAGGCTCTTTATTGGTTAGGTTTAAAACAGCTGAATTCTGATGTTGAAATATTCTCATTTTTTTGGTAGCTGTAGATATTTTTGCAAGTAGGGAGAAGTTCTGCACAATAACTGTAGGGGCGTGGAATTTCTCTGTAAGAGGGGAAAAAAAGCTCTTGTCAGTTTGTCTCTGAAATTCACAAGTTACCTGGCAATTCCTAGCAAGAAAACTTGAGACATGTCGGGAAATGTTGAGCCCTATGGCTATACTTCTTTCATTCTAAAAGTCTAGATGGTTTCTAATAAAAGACTACTTAAATACTCAATATATGTCACAGTCAGTGGTGTGTTTGTGCATCTGGTTAAATTCTAGTTTCCAATGCAAACTTGACAGATGATTCCTGGATGCAGGTGAATCCGGCAGTGGCCATGGCTGACCCCGGTGAGCAACCGAACGCGCACCCGAGCTCTCGCTCCCCTCTCCTGTGGACTGGGGAGAAAACAGGAGGGCAAACAGACTTGAGGGTCGACATAGTGACAGCTGAGTAAGAAAAGGAAAAAGCCCTGTGCACAAGGGAAACCGAGGAGTTCATTCCCTGCCTCCCATCAGCAGGCAGGTGTCCGGCCGCTTCCTGGAAGGCAGGGCCTCGGCACATGTAGCAGTTGTATGGGAAGACAGACCCCATAACCACTTATGTCCCCTCTTCCTCCTCTTCTCCTGCGGCTTTTCCTACTGAGTGCAGTGGCACAGTGCAGGATGTGGCACAGCCGTACGGGCTGCTGTCAGGGAACGCTAGCTGGCCTGGCCAGAGCCAGCCCTGTGGGAAACATCACTTGCTTTTTTCCAGTTAACATCTAGGAATCCAAATTAATTTATGTGAATGTGTAACATCTCAAATACAAGTTTCTGCTTGGGTTTTACAAAGCTTGCCTATTCTAGCTGTTTAAATTTTAAATTGAAGTTTTATCACCTTTCTGCTTCTTCAGAAGGTAACTGAATTGCAGCTACAAATACAACTAAATACGCGCAATAAACCATGTGTGGTTGTATTCGGTACTGGTTATTGTAATGGTTACTTGTTAATGTCCGACCATCCTAACGAAGATTTCAAAATGTTCACAAGAATAACCTAGTACATTCAAAATCTTGTTGTGGTGGTTTTACTCGGGTGGGTGGCCGAGCTCCACCACAACCGCTCTCTCACTCCCCCTCCTCAGAGAGGAGCGGGGAGAAGATACGATGAAAAGGGCTCAAGGGTTGAGATAAGGACAGGGAGATCACACAGTAATTATTGTGACGGGCAAAACAGACCTAGCATAGGGAGATAGTAAGATTTATTACCTATTACTAACAAGCTAGAGAAGTGAGAAACAAAGGAAAGAAACCAAAAGCACCTTCGCCCCCATCCACCCTCTTCCACCTCCTCCCCCCGAGCGGCACAGGGGAACGGGGGAGTGGGGAGTTATGGTCAGTCTATAGCGCTTCTTCTCCGCCACTCCTTCTCAGTCACTTTCGTCCCCTGTGCTGTGGGGTCCCTCCCACGGGATGCAGTCCTTGCTGAACTGATCCGGCGTGGGCTGCTCACAGGCAGCAGCTCTTCAAGAACTGCTCCAGATATGGGTCCGTACCACGGGGTCCATCCCTCAGGAGCGAACTGCTCCAACCTGGATCCCCCACGGGCAGCAGCTCCTGCCAGGTCACCTGCTCCTGCGTGGTCTCCTCTCTACAGGCTGCAGGTCCGGCCCGGAATCTGCTCCGGCAGGGGTCTTCCACAGGCCGCAGTCTCCATCGGTGCAGGTCCACCTGCTCCACCGTGGTCTCCTCCACAGGCTGCAGCGTGGAATCCTGCTTCACCACGGTACTCCAGGGGCTGCAGGGGGACATCCATGGTCCTCACCACAGGCTGCAGGGGACTTCTGCTCCGGCGCCTGGAGCACCTCTTCCCCTCCTTCTTCACTGACCTTGGCGCCTGCAAGGCTGTTCCTCACTCCTCTCACTCTCCCAGCTGCTGTGTGGCGCAGCGTTTTTTTTCCCTGTCCTAAATATGCTCTCATAGAGGTGCAAAACAACATCACTTACTGGCTCAGCTCTGGTCGGCAGTGGGGCCCTTACCCGACATGGGGCAGCTTCTAGATCCTTCTCACAGAAGCTGTGTATCTGTTAACTGTATCTGTGTATCTGTTAACTGTAACTTTAGTGGAGTGCTTAGTGTTAGGTCGGAGGTTGGACTCGATGATCTTGAGGTCTCTTCCAACCTAGAAATCTGTGTCTGTGTCTGTATCTTAAATGACAGAAGAAGTTACTTGAAGTGGATTTGGTATCAGAAATGGTACCCTGATAGCAGCATAGAAAGTTGCTGAAGTTCAGCCCAGCCATTCTAGTAAGAAGCTTGTATTAAATGGCTTTCAAAAGAATAAAATTACGTATTGTATTAAAGCTTATACCAGACAACATTTCCTACTAACGTTGGCCAGTTAGAGTTGCACTATATCATGGCAGTTCTTGACAGGTAAGGTAGCTTTGTTACTGCCATGTGAAGGTGTTTTAAATAGCGTTAACTAACCATCATCAACTTTCTTAATGTTCAGTCTCCATTGTTGAAGCCAAATGTCTGTTTTCTTATGTCAGTAGCAGAATATGTACAGCAGATAAGCTAGCTTACTTTTCTAAATTTGTAAATTGTTTGTTGAATCAATCCAATTTACCCTTGAACGTTTCTGACATGGAAAGGTTTGCAGGCTGCCAACTTCCTGGCAAAGTTGAGAAAAGCTCAGTGGCATAAAGTACATACTCCTGAGCATCTGTTGCTGCCACTTTGCTTTTGCCCGGTGTGGTTCTTTTTGTTCAGACTGTCCTATTGTGAGTACAACAAGTGTTCTGGTGCCCATACAGACAAATTATTTTATAACTTCTCTTGCCTACTGCTTACTGTGGCATAATTGATTTGTATTAATTACTTTTTATTTGAAGTACTTAATATTGCGCACTGTCATTAGTCTGAAATAAATTCAGGGATTACACGTAGCATTTTGATCTGGCCTCAGGTTTATTAGTGTTATTCCACTGCTTAGTTTGTTACTCTGTTGCTCAGTTAAGTTTTATTTCCCTGAGTTATTCAGAAATAAGTAAAAATTAATGAACTTTGAGCTTCTGGGAAAACACAAAACCGTTCCTTTCCAGGAGAATAATAGCTGTTGTGTTATGACCTTACTGTTTGTTAACAATTCTAAGCTAAGCTATTAAACTACCAAGTTAGCAATCTCCCTCCTCATTTGTTAAAATAGATTTTGGTCATGTTGAACCCTTATCCCAGTCTTGTCTCGTTGATGTATATGTGGACTGTAGCTGAGAAAAATCTGAGGTATAGGAAACTAGATAGGTGACCTAAAGAGCAGTGCCCAGCCAGAGTTGTATAATGTTATAAAAAAGAAAAATGAAAGAAAAATGTCTGTGTGTAAGCACCCCATAGGATAAAAATAGGGACAGCACATAGTACAGATGATTATCTCCTGTCCTCGTAGTGACCTGGTCAAAACTGGCTTTCCTCTGTATAACCCAGGGTTGTGCATTCTAGTTTGGGGGCAAAATTGGATGAGCTGTTGGGTGCACAAGACCTTGCCGTAGTTGTTTTTAAACCATCATGGGTACATTAAGCAACTGCACAAGCTAAGGTACGTTAGCCACAGCGGAGTGGCAAATGGAGTATTTAGAATAAGTTTCGTCTGGTGCATAACTTCAGCTGAAACTTGATTAATATCTTGATGCAAGCAGCCTGCACATCCTGGAGCACTAAAACTTGTGATAGTGTACATTGCTAGTGGGGTCTTCCTGCACTCTGGATCTGTACGGACTAATTGAACAGGGTGCTTCGTGTGTGGAGCATTTTATGGGGGGGAATGGCAGGTCAGGCAGCTGCTAGCTTTTGAGCTCTTTTCAGGTGTATATTGTAAATAGTTTGACTGTTAGTTCTTACCTGGTGAGTATTTCTGTAGAAGTGTAGTTTGTGCAGGGTTAGTTTCAGTGAGTAATTGTTAGATCTCCTGACCCCTGAAATCTAATTTTATCATCATAGCACTTCTTTGTAAAACTGCCAGTCACCTTAATCATTTTGGTCTTAAAGGTCAAGCGCTGGACATCAGGCGTCTGACTTGCTGAGGTCATGAGCAAGACAAATTAAAAGCAGAGTGACTACTCCAGCTAGTGAGAGGAACGCCTCTTGCAGTAAAGCCAGGGACCTGTGTATGTACTAACAATATGTTAGTGCTGTAATGCTAACTGCTGCAGCTGTGTTAATGGTCTGGGTGTGCATCTGTCCTACAGAAGGGGAAAGTGATTGCTCAAAACAAGCTCCAGCTCTTCAATGTGTGTCTTCTTTGCTTCTGGTTGTTAATTATTTAATCATTTTAATTCTTTAGAGTTCAGAACTAGATGGAGTTTAAAACACTGCCTTTCATACTGGCGGTGTTGAGAGCTGGAATAAAACAAGTAAGAGTCATGGAATCACTTCAGGACATGGTTGGCCGTTTTGGCTTCCAGGGCATGCTGCTGACTTACATTCAGCTTGCTGTTGACCAGAACCCCCAGATCCCTTTCTGCAGGGCTGCTCTCCAGCCTCTCGTCCACATGCAGAATCCGGCACTTGCTCTCATTAAACTTCAGGTGCTTGATGATTGCCCAGCCCTCTAATTTGTCTCAAGATCTCTCTTCAAGGCATTTCCACCCTCAAGAGAGTCAACAGCTCCTCCCAGTTTAGTATCATCTGTGAACCTACTTAGTATGCGTTCGAGTCCTGCACCCAGATCATTTATAAAAACATTAGAGAGAACATTAAAGAGCATTTGACTTGAAGTTACTACAGTCCCAAATATCCCAAGTGTCTGTGAGATTTCAGGTCAGCATATCCTAGGTCTGTGTCAACATGTTTCTCAGCCGCATTAACAGTGATAAAGTTCATAAATCATCTTGATTCTACAGGAAAATTCATTGGGCTGTGAATGGCAGCTCATTAAGTAGCTCAGGCATCGAGGGGGCTGAATATATTTCATTTTCTACCGTACTTTGTCTTGGGTATTTTGATTATTTGGCTTTTTAAATCTCTCTATAGTATTCTGTATAATAATTCTCTAAAAACTTGCACGCTACTGTTGCATATGTGGGGTATTAAAGGATTTGGTGCATTCACATAAGATCGCTCTGCATTTAATTTGAAGCTTGGTACAGATGCATGTCTTAGGTGGCTTTGAATTGGAGAGAAAGGGGCAACTTCTGATTTTTGCTGATACTTGGATCTCATGCATAGCCATAAGTGTTATTCAGAATGTAAGCAAAATCTTGTTGCTGCTGGTAAGCCAACTTCTTAAAGTTTGTTTGGAGTGTGCTTCGTAGCTAATTGAAATGTTATATGATATTAGTTAAAAGTAGAAAGTCATAAATAAAATTGCAAATGATGGACATTAGCAGCAGTAACTAGATGTAGATATCTTTGAGAAAGAGCTGTCAGCCTTTATTCAGACTTATTTACTCCTGTTGTCTGGAACAGAGTCGTGCCAAAGAAGGTCTTCGCAGTATATGGAATTTTGAAAATAGCTAATGTGTTTCCTTGTTCCCTTTAGGTCCAAGATGGGCTTCCTGGAACACTGGTGTTTTTATTTGCATCAGATGTGCTGGAATACATCGAAATCTTGGGGTCCATATATCAAGGGTCAAGTCTGTCAACCTGGACCAGTGGACACCAGAACAAATACAGGTAAAATATTAAAATGTTTTCAAATTGGAAGGAATTCAAGGAATCCTTTTCAAATGATTGAGTTTATCATGAATGTTTTACAGTCAAAGTAGAGAGACAGGAGAGCTACTGTGATTTTCAAATGTTTAAGGGCAACTTTAACTGTCTAGCAAGGTAACTTAATACCCCTACGTGAACAGAAAAGCTACACAATCAAAGAAATATGCCTGTAGTTTTAAGGAGGTGTATTTAAAGTATTCTATTTTCCTTTTTCCTCGAATCTTTCAAATGTGTTTCTATATAAATAAAATATTGAATGTACTCTCTAGCTCTTCTGATTCATTGTAAAGAGACTTTATAGATATTACAAGTGATTTTTTAGGTCTCATTCCATAGGACTGAACAGATTGTAGTCAGCTACAGTCTATTCACAAATACCTAATATATTATTTAAACCGTTTTTATATATAATCTCGGTACACAATTTGAATTACTAGAACAAGGAATCAGAAATACTCATGTTCATATGAATCTTTATTATGCTGAATGAGTTTGAGAAGCTGAAGCTTGTTAAGTGCTATAAATTTGGGACATCTGAGTTCTTTAAAACCTACAGTGTCATTTAAGCACACCTTTAGCATTCTCACTGTCATGATTTGAAGTATAAATGGTCAAGAACTAACTGTTTTCTATCGCTTTTCCTTAGTGCATGCAGGAAATGGGAAATACTAAAGCAAGACTACTCTATGAAGCTAACCTACCGGAGAACTTTAGAAGACCTCAAACAGATCAGTATCCTTTTCACTTTAGTTTTCACATTGAAATGACTTCAAATGCTATTTAGATGTTAGGACTATTTCAAGAAAATTCGACATTTGGCATCTCGTCGTTTCGTTTATACCATTGTGTAAGAAGTAGCAGTGGAAGTTGGGAACGGTTCAGAAAAGGTTTAAATTACTTCAGTTATAGCAAATCTACTTTGTAATGAGATTTGGCAAGCCCCATTTATTTTTACTGTCAAAAGAAGTGACTTCATAAATTCCATATATGTAAGAAGTTAGAGTGATACCAGAGAGCTCTTTATTCTGTCCCTATCTTGAATAACTGCCAGCTGAAGTTAGAAGCATTTGAACAGGAAATAATGAGCTGAACAGCAGAGAAAAATAAGTCATTGGATCTTACGCAAAGTGAAGTACAGATTTCTTCCTCTAGATTAAGTATGGTTTAGTTTTCTGAAGTTGAAGTGTGTGTAGTCTATGAACTATGTGAGCACAGATGATAAGTATGGGAATATCTGAGTAAGCCAAACATCCTGACAGCTGCCATTTGTGTTGGTGAGTGTTTATCACCAGGTACCTGGAAGGGGAGGGTTGGAGGAAAAATTGTCTGCCATTGATGGAACGGCTTTACGCAAAAATTAGCTTTCTCAAATGTACTGAATCCTTTGGATAATTTATAATAGCATTAACCTAGGTTTGTATTAGCCTCTGATTCAGTGACGGTACTCCACAGGTAAGATTTGCTTCACCTGATCTTATTGGAACTCTTAACTGTAATGAGATACTAAACACTTACTGTTAAGTGAGCTGAATCTTTTCCCAGCTCTCTTAGTCTGACACAGGCTATAGAGGCTGATAAACTGACTTAGCTGTAATTGGATCCGAATCTTCTTCTTCTATATCCAAAAGTGATCTTGGTTCTTCTGTTTATTAGATGCTATGCTTGATATGTAATGTGCCAAAGATTTTTTTGAAGGGTAACACTCTTCATTTTAGTGAGCTCTTGGGGAAAAAAAAAAAAGGATGTGTTTCTTGACGTTCCAGTAGCTTTTGCATTAAATGTACATAGGTTTAAGAAAAAAAAAGGAAGCACATAGTACTGTAGTATCCCAGCTGTAATACTTAGATTAAAACTTAAGCAAAAGTTGACCTTAAAGACAAATATTTTGTACGTACTGCATTTGAATTTCCTGGTGCTGTTGCAGGAGAACTAATAAAGCTTTACTTGAACCTTTGTTGTCAGTTAAGACCAAAAGTTGCATTAGCTCTGTTGCACAGTAGATCTCAGACAACAGGTAATCAACACTTCTGTCTCATCGGGCTTACTTTAAACTTTCAAAACAATCATTTTCTTGACACTGTATACCTTGAGATAATTATATAGTCTTTTGTCAGTTTCTAGGTGGTTGACTTGGTAAACTGAGTTTATTTAATTGCATATGTCCTCTTTATTAAAAATACAGTGCTAGAAAAGAGGATGACAGTGTTTTCTATTTTAATTCTCTTCTCCCTCAATTTTGGCAGCTACTTAGCTGCTTGACATTGGTAATAACTGCTGTGATATGAACTTTTTTGCCATCTTTTTGACCTTTTGTGTCAGTACAAAATCATTATGGTCTCGAAAGTATTCTGGTTGTGAATATTCTTAATATTCTGAAACAACTTTTGGACGAGCTGTGAAAACCCTTCGCGTTACAGTGATCGCTTTTGTATATATTATTCCATCTTAGTGTTTAATTTCTTGTAGCGCTATAATGTGCATTCTTCTACTTTCTGGGTAGTTGAATGGAGAAATGGAGAAGCTTGCAGGGTTGGAATCTGCCCAAAATCTCCCGATAAAGGTCCCCCATCACTTCTGCTTGATCACAAGACTGACCTTTCTGAGCATTTTCATTTTCTCTTGTACCTGACGGGGGTCCTCTGGCCTGGAAGCTAACTGAAGATCTTCTTGATCTGGACATTAGTTTACTGTTTGAAAGTGGTTTTGTTCTTAGAGTAGATTAATTTTTCCCCCCTTTGTTTTACTTGTCTCTTAAAACAGTTTTGGCGTCTGTTGAGGTTGCATTAAATTATTCTGCTAACAAGGACACAGTGGGTTACTGACGTAAGGGTAGACATCGTTCAAAACTTGGCATACATTAATGTGGGTTACCTTGAATGAAGAGGTATCTTTCAAAATGCACAACTTAATACCCCAGTGTAATAGCATCCCGAAAAATTAAACCTTCTGAAATCTAAAAACTTCTGATTGTTTGGTATGTATAAAGAACAACATATGTATAGCTTGGTACTAATATTTTAAAGAGCTCAAGATCCCCTTTAGAATGTAGATACATTTGAAAAGAGTAAGAAAATAATGTTTTCTTTTTGCAGCTTTTTTATGAGGCAAGTGTTTAGGTGACACTTGCATGCGATTTGAAACTAAATATTATTGTTGAAGATAAAACTTGATGTGCAGAAGGAAGCAACGGAGTGCTCTGAGCTCAGTGCTAATCTTAAGAGATAGTACAGGGAACTAAGGTAGTTCCCCTTGATTGAGGAAAAAATGGTATGGGAATTAAAGATGCAATGAACCTGAGCTTTAACAGTTGAAATTTTGATTTCTGAATGGATAATCGTATTGCCAAACAGATTAGTTAAGATTTAAAGTTTATTCTATAGGTACCAGAGAGTTAGCTTTACTAAAATTCAAGTACTCGCTCTGCTTTGGATGAGTTGCTTTATTAAGCTGAGATAATACTTGAAGAAAATAACTATTGTTCTTTCTGTATTTGAGCTAGCAAGTTGTCTGTTCTGGTCTTCCATGCTAGTATACTTGCTGTTATTTCCACCTGTGGTTCAATACCTTCTTATCATTATTGCTTTAGTTTTCTTTCCCTTCCACAGAGATGTTTGTTGTAGTGGAATATTCTTATAGAGGACTTGCTGATCCCAGAGGACTTTTTATGATCAGCTTTTGATACATGCTATAATTTGTGCAAATCAAAAAACAGGTACATATATCTCACCTGTTTTCCAAGTTACGATGATAAATGATACTTTAATTATTTACTGTATTTACTATGAGTACCTTTGCAAGTATTTGCAATGCTATGGTTCTGCAGCTTATAAATACCAAGTGCAAATACCATAACTGTGGAATGCTGGGTTACTTCTAGTATATCTTTCTGATACTTCATTAAGAGATGAAAATGACTAATTTTCTGCAGTAAAAAACAGCTCTTTTTGGACAATACAATAGCAATTGTTCTGTGCAGAGTGGTTTCTCTTCTGTTGTTTTAAAATGACAAAATGGGTTGGAACAAAATCTGCAGTTCTTTAACTTGAAAAACCTGTCAGCTGTTTAACTTACTGTTGCTATTTATCTGAATGCATATTTTCCTTAAACTAGCTGTTTCCAGAGCCGTGGAATTTTTCATCAGGGACAAGTATGAAAAGAAGAAGTATTATGATAAAAATGCAGCAAATACCTTCAATGTAAGTAAACAGTTTCACCAGGAATTCTGTCACTTTTCTTACTTGAGAGCTATATGAGAGAAATGTAGGAAACCTTACACACGTTAAAATGTCTTTCACAGTAGAAAACTTTTTGATACAGAGCTAAATGCTTTCTTTTATCTGTTGAAATCTATTCCTAGATTCTGTAAGTACAACATACGTTGTCTATTGCATTTTTAACAGCAAACTGTTATGATCCAACAGATAACTTTCTTCAAGCCTTTTATATTGTGGTGTTTTTTTCTTTCAGTGATGGATAGTTCTTTCGCAGTATACTTTTGAGTCCTTTTTGAGTGTCTTTTTCTGTCGTAGAAATAAAACAGAATTACTGTTCCTGTGTACTTTGATTTTCCTCTTTCTCTGTAATATCTTGATGAGAGGTCCTAAGGTGTTTTGGGTCCCTTCTGTGAGGGTCTTGTTGCTCTGATAAAATGTTAGAATCTTGCTTGCAGTGAGGTGCACTGTAATAGCAAATGAATAATAAGACAATACAAAATTAAATAGTTATGCATTCACCGCAGTAAGCTGGTGAGAGATTTCCTTGCAAAGCAGTTTTGAGAATGTCAGTCTTTACTGAAGTTCAGAATTCATTAGTTTTCTTGATACAGCAGTTCATGGGGTGTACAATCTAGTTCATACATCTCAATTTTTATATAGGTATATGTATGCTTAAACTTCCATATATCTACATTATTTAAGTATGGCCTAACACAAAACTTATTAGTCCATCTTACTAGGCAGTGAACTTTGACAGGGAAATGAGTGTAAGGATGGGAGTAGAGACTGAATTTATGCTGCCTTTGCCACTTGAAAAAATGGATCTTCAAATGATATTTTTATTTTAGAAAATTTAGAAAAATGTGGAAATCAGAGAAGTGAATTTCATTAAGCATTACTGAAGTAGGGGAAAGGTTGCCTCACTTAAACCACAATTTGTATTTTACCTCTTGAATTACACTGTTAGCTACCTCTGTTATTTTGATTACAAGGTAGAAAATAGCAACAATCATTTAAAACTATACTTGTATAAAAAGTTCAAAATATTTGCAAGGTACTTTTAAACACAAGACCTAGGTGTCTGGTATAATAGTCCACTGCTGCTTTAGTATATTTGAATGAGTAATCAGATTTTGCTTGTTGTACTGCAAACTAATATAAATCGTTTTTGACATAGCATTAAGAATGGAATCCAGAAAAGCTGGAGAGATGCACGTTACTGCTGAGTAGGGAACAGCATTTTATTTCTTCCTACCTGGACTTGTCTTTCATTGACTAGTATAAATTGCATAATTTTTCTGATTAGGACCAAAATCTGATTATGAAATATTTTAACAAATGGACAAATCCTGCACACTCACATTTACCTGCTTTTCTTCAGGGCCATCAGACATTGGGTTTGAGGTAGACAATTTTTTGCTACAGTAGTAGTAGCAAAGTCTTAAAAGTACACAGATTTACTGAACTAGTGCAGTGTCTGTCATCCTGGTCTGCTGCTTGTTTTCAGTTGCTCTGCTTGGCTCTGATCCCCAGCCCAGCTCATGCACACCTGTGTTTGTGTGCCTGGTATTCCGTGATCGTCTCTTGTGTGGGCTTTGGACTGACAGGGAAGAGGAAGAAAAGGTGAACTGAAGATGGGCCTTCATATTCTGCATGTCTGTTGCACATCTCTTCTCCTCCTGGGTGCTATAGACAGGGGAGGTACCTGCACCTCCAGCAGATGGAGGTGTGTGAGGTGTTTGAGAAGAACCGGGTGAGGACAGAGCTGCTGGGGTATGAGTTTCTGCACACTTGTGTGGCAGTGGTGAGGAGTTTCTTTCTGTGGTTGTGATGATGTCTGAGAAACCTGCCCTCGTCCCACCTTTTCAGGAGGTGGCTGAGATTCCCTGCCTGTGGAAGAAGGGGGAGATTCCTGCTTGTGGTCTACAGCTCTGTCAAGTGTTTCAGTGGCACCAAAGCAGTTGCTAGCATGAGCCTTTTATCAGTAATAGTCTCAGGAGCTGTTGGTTGTGAACAGTTTAATTTGGAGATACATATGTGTATTGTCATCTGGTAAAATGAGTCCCTTCTGGGTATGAGCAGGTAAAACAAGTGCAAAAATAGGCTTGCTAGACCTTCAGGGCTGCTTTCCTTAATCAAGTGATTTTGCTGAAGTGGTATTTAAAACTTCAAGGGACTTTCCTGGATTTGATTCACTGTTAAAGGTGCTTGTGATAAAAGCTTCAAGCAGCATAAAAATTGTACGTTTTAAGAGAATCTGTTCAAAACCATACACAATTTTTCATAGATCAATTTTGGCGAGATCGTAAGCTTTTCAAGTTTGTTAACAGCACAATGACTGTGTTAATGTATTCTGTCTGTTGGAGTCAGGAGTGTATGTGTCAAGGCTCAGCTCTTGCTTCTGTGGTTATCAGGATTCTTGTATCAAAATGTTAATTACATGAGGTGTTTTTTCTGACAAGAAGACTGTTGTAATACTAAATTGAGTTTTGAGAGACCCTGACTATAATAACAAATTTCTCTAGTGGCCAGCCTTGTACTGCCATCAAATGCGCAGGCTAAAAATAAGCAAATATGAAAAGTTTAGTTACTCTTTTCATATATTTTTGATTTTTTTTCTATTTAGCTTCTGCTAATATTGCAATATTTGACTTTGTTTTATTCTGATCAGTGGTAAACAACAACAACACAATGAATAAATAAGCCTGCAATGAGGAAAACGATTTATTTTATTTTTTGTGTCCCATGGAAGCATCCTCAGATAGACTGGGTGCATATGACATGGTGCTGAGTTTGCACAGCTGAGTCGTAACTTTCCTGTTTTTTCAAGCATTTGGTCAGAGGCAAGGTATGACCAACAAGCATGGAATGAGGCAGTAACTTTTGTAAGCTCCACGCAGCCAAATTTAAATCAAGCTTTATAAGCAAGAGCATCTTTTTTCGAAGTTAAGGTGTAGTTTAGGGAAATGTAATCCTCAAGAATCCTTTAAGGCAAGTGATTTTCACTCGCAAAAGCAATTATCTTTGAGCCAGCCCAAAGACTGGGAATTTCAGAGTAACTTAATGTGTGTCAGCTCTTTGAGGAATTGTTACTGTTGTAATGATCTGTAAATGTGTAGATACAGTTGTAGGGTTCTGACTGTGACTAAATTGTCAAGACAGCTGTATGGTATTTATTGTATACAGGAAAATGTATCCTTATTATCAAAGCATATTCCATGTAAGCAGTGTAGCCTGTGACAGAAGTAGTATTTCTCAGGCCAGTGCCCATCATATTTCTCTTTCAACATTAATTAGTCACACTGGTTTAAAAGATTACCACTTCCTTTCTCAGGAAGTAGTTCATAGCCCTACTGTGGTGAGACCTTGGTTTGTCAAGATTTCTAAAGACCAGTTGCTTAAGGAAGCCACGTCTCTCAATCTGACCGGCTGCCTTCCTGGTTTGCTTTGTTGTGATGGAATTTTGAAACATGCAGGACTTCATGTTTGTTATGCTTTTTATGAACGCTTGAATTTTAAAAATTGAGGAATAATACAAATAAAAACATGTGAAGCTGACTGTGTTACTTGGGAGTATATGTTGGCTTTGTGTGAATACTGTGGGATTTGGCATTGCTAACAGCAGGAACTTTTTTTGCTTATTGAATCATCGCTTTGAGAGCAGCAGTAATTGTTAACAATTGTTAACAATTTGACTAATTTAAAATACTTCCAACATAATACTGTCCACCTAAATCTTATTTTCTGCCGAGTCCCCATGTTTTTGAGCAATACATAAGCTGTAAAGGATGCCAAGTGCAATGTGGAATCTATTAAAACAAACTTCACACAGGAAAAGGATCGGGGTCTTTATGAATGTGATGCATCTAAGATAGGGTAATGTGTACAACTTGCTGTGCACTATGCTGTGGTATTTGACTTGATTTACCCCAAAAGCTTGTACCCAGCAGCTGAGGGCTTGCATCACTTCTGTAATTAACTACAGATACTTACCAGAGGTCAGGTGGTGTGAGGTGATTTTGCATGTTAAAGCTCTTCCTCAGGTGGGTGTTGATGTGAAACTGTTCAGGAATATCATTCCACTTCAGACTTGCACCTGAGTTTCACTTCCAAGCAAAGGCAAATCCTTCTATACTCATCCTGTGTTTTTGTTGTACAGAATGATCAGAGAACTGAAGGGTAAAGCATGCAGAGTGGTTTCTCCTTTTACATTCTCAGTTGTAAAGACTGTTGCTTAGTAAATCTGTTGTTTGCTTTAGGCTCTCATTAAACTCTTTATGCTCTTTTATTTTCTCCTGGAGCGCTCTTAGATGAGCACAGCTTACAGTTACACAAACACCTTTCCACAAAAATCTGAACTCGTCTGCTTAAATTAATGACTTGAAGGACTTTGCCAGACTTGTTGCAGTAAATAGAAGTGGAGCAGATGTAAGCGTAGTCAGAGACACAAAGTATTCCAAGAGAACGTAATATAAAACTGTCATTATTTTTAGGAGAATAAACTGCCTTACTATTTTCGAGGGCTGTTCCCTGTTACAGCAGAGAATACTTACATAGCCCTAAAACTGGGTGTGAAAGGGGATTCCCAAATGAGAAAAATACTGTACAGGGAAGGCAGCTGACTGTCTTAACTCCCTTGATTTTCAGTCTTTTTTTTCTGATTGGGCTTTTCTCCTGTATTCCTCCCACCAGACCTTAGTACAATTGCAGATAATTCTTGTTTTTTTTTTTTTTTCTTTATTCCTTTTTTTTTTGTGTCTGGGATATATTGATATCTTTCTGGATTACTTAATATTCTCTTACTTCCTCATACCACTTTGTACTACTTCCAAGAAAGCCGTGGATGCAGGCAGTGATGCAGAGCCAGAAAAAGAAACTTAGGTTGTTAAGACTTCCAGATGCAGCCTGTAGTTGTCCAGCCTATGTGATCGTGCAGTGGGATTATTATTATTTTTATGATTTTCTTCTGGTGATATTTTCGTCGTTGAAGCTGTGGCAGATATAGCTATTCTCGACTTTTAGGTTGGGTTCTTTTTCCCAGTTCTTGTGAAATTCGTTAATCTGTATTGCAGAAACAATGTTTGCCATAGGCTTTGTAACACCACTTGATGATGTAAGATGTTAAATGTGTTGAAAATTGGTCGTATGTAGTTCATTAATAAAACTTATAGGCTGAAAAAAAGGCAACAGTGTATTTACAGCTAATGGTATTTTTAGTTGAATTATTATAATTTTTGATTCTTTTGAAACATTTGTATGACGCTGAAAGCAGATTGGTTTGCAACTGAAGCAGCTTAGTTTGAATGCAGGCTGAGGAGTGTTCTCAGGAATCTATTCAGAACATCACAACAATTGTTAGGCCGGTTTTCCCAGTGAAATAAAGCACGTTTTCAAGTATTAACTCATTTTGGTGACTATCAAGACAAAGCACTTATTTGACAAGTACACTTTTTGGCCTTGTTTCTTTCCCTTAATTCTCTAACCAACTGAAGACAAAGTACTTGAATCCAGAACTGGAAATGGGGAGACTGCTTTTAGAGATCACTTTTTAGTCTGGAAGAAGTTCAGAGATATTAGACATACCAATATTAGTAACTGTAATAATTAAACTTGAAAGGTAAGACTGCAACTGCTTCCCCTCAATACTTGTATCCTAAGAAATAGATATGCATTATCTGCTCGAATAATAGGAAGGTGGTTCCTAGTTGTATAGGAATATGAGTGCACATTATCGTTCTCTCATTGCTAAACAATTTAGCTGATCCCAAAGCTGCTGCTGTACTTAATATTCGTATATAATTCCTGCCTAGCCTTCAGTAGGTTTGTCGCCAGTATGTGGAATGATATCTGAGGTGGCAGTAGTGGGTGGAATTTGCCTTCTTGTTGAAGGGAAGGCATTGTGAAAAGTCAGAGCTCTTGGCTTGCTAAAGGTCTGAACAGAGTTCATGAAAGAGTGTTGATTGGGTGTCTGTGCTGGGGCATGAGTTGCTGCCTGATTTTTGGTTACAAGTGGAATGATTCAGTGCAGTGATTATACCCAACAATGTGAAGTGCTCAAAGGTTAGCTTGTCTCGTCTTCAGCAGAAGTTATTTGTTCACTCTGGAAAGAGGCAAAATCTTTTTTGAAAGCTTTTTCTGAACAGAGCATTCATCTTGACTGATGATCTCTGTATTGAGTTCCAAATACTTGTAATCAAAGCTATATACCTGGTAAGGTGGCAGGAAAGCTGTTAATGAGACCAGGTTCTTAGATGCAGTGGCCAGGAGAAATTATTCAAGTTGCACAGAGGTTTGGGAGATCAGGTTTGAAGCCATCCTATTTTCTAACAACAACAACAAAAGTAGCACCACTTTGATATAAAATCAAAAATTTAAACAAGCTTGTCTTTTGGTAGTTTTTGTTATATCCAATGCAAAGACCCTTATGCCATATGAGTAATAAGGAAAAGAAGCAGTGAGGACACTGTCGGTTGTGTATAAAGATGAGCGATGTAGGTATTAACACAAGTAATCTCTGCAGTTTTTAATGAAAGTATATAAGAGAAGAAACAGCACAACTTCTAAGAATGCCTGTGGAAACTACGATATTCAGGGTGGATGGTGAATCAACTTAAGCTCCCTCCAGATACTTTCAGTCTCAGAAATAATGAACTGGTACAACTTATTCCACTACATGTAGTGTGAATATATTATAATGTACTGATGATACTCAGAGAATAAAAAACAAAGTTCCTACATTTTAGAAAGGGTGTGAATTATGTATGCAGCAGAAGTTTTATGTAACTCCTAAGTTCATGGAAAGAAAAGAATAATGGGTCTACGTTTTCCATGCTTTAAGATGCTGTGTATAATTTAAGAGATTTGAAATCAGGCAACTGGATAAAATGTGATGTGAATTTAAAGAATGTGGTAACACATTTTCCAGAAAGTTATCTTAAAGGAGATTAGTGTTGTAAATTTATTATGGATTTAAAATATACCGCATGGGCAATTTAAGATGGAGAAATTGGGGCATGATAGAGTAGGTGAATGATTGCTTTATAGTACCAAGCATTGAGAAGCATTCAGAGTCATTGGCCTGGAGAGAGGTTACTGGTGGCTTAAAAACCAAAACAGCTCCGCTCCCAATATTACAAGAACCATAATCACAGAATCATTAAGGTTGGAAAAGACCTACAAGATCATCTGGTCCAACCATCCCCTTGTCACCAGTGTCACCCACTAAACCATGTCCCTAAGCACCACATCCAACCTTTCCTTAAACACCCCCAGGGATGGTGACCTACCACCTCCCTGGTGTTTTTAACAGTTTTCCGAAGGGGTCTATGAAAAATTTGTGAATGAAGTGATAGAAAGTACCTCTGAAATATGCTAATCAAGAGGAAGCACAAAAACACCATATGAGAATGACTTGAGGGCAGGCATAATAAAAGTAGGATAAAAACTATTTTGCAAGATCGTGCTGTTAGAACGAGTTAAATTACAGAATTGCGGAGTAGCTGTTTGCCTCAGTCATCATTGTTCCCCACCACTAGTTATTTATACAGATTGGTAAGATTTCTTCCCCCTCAATAGCTTTCAGTCAGCAGTCTCAACTCACTAAGCCTCTCCTTGTCTGAAAGATGCTCCAGTCCTTTAATCACCTTAGCAACTCTTGACTTGTTCCTGTCAGCCCATGTCTGTCTTATGCTGGGGAGCCCAGAACTGGACACGTTGCTGACACACGTCCAACTTGTTCACCAGGACCTCCGGGTCCTCTTCTGCAGAGCTGCTGGTGATGGACTGTCCCACTGTGTGGGTCATCAGTGAAAAAGTTCAGCAATACTGACCCCAGTGTCAACACCTGGGCATACAACTAGTGCCTGGCCTTGAGCCCAGCATTGCCGAGCAGTGGTTAGGCGAATTGGTTGGAGAGGCCAGGGTGTGGATTTTCTGTATGCAGCTGCATTCTCAGTAGTTGTCGTGTGCAGTGTCTCTTTTTCTCCATTTCCATAAGGAACCAAGTACTTTCGTTAGAGGAGTAGTTAACACAACAGGTGGATTGCCTAGCTACAATTTGCTGTGTCCATGTAGACAAAAATTCTGCCAAAGCTGAAATCGGTAGTGATTGAGTTGCCAGTTCAGTGTCAGTCATGAAAATGTAAATGATCCTGGTGTGCAGCAGAGCAGGCATTGCCACTTGGGAGGAAAAAAGGTTTTGTTGGGAAGCTCTCACTGAAGAGAGCTGTTTTCCCTGGAACAAATGCAGGAAACATCTGTTGGGTTGGACAGGGGAAATGGAGAGTGCTCCAGTAAGAGATTAAAAGCATCTGTTCTGTTCATCCTGTGTCAGCCTTTAGTCAAGCCGTGTTGACTCTCGTAACATCCCAAGAGGGTAGATACCTGAAGGAGAAGCTAAGGAACCTAAAAAAACATGGGCAACCATAGGTATGGATGCTCTTGAAGTTGGGGAAAAAAAATACGCATTTTGCACTGAAGTCAAATACTAATTAGAAACAAACAAACAAAAAATCCTCCCAGAACATTGAGTCATTGCATCTCTACTTGATGTAAATGTTATGAGTGTCTGTACTTCTGCACACGTACAGAAAGAACTACAGGCAGGTTTTGCACAAGCTTCACTGTATTCCTGAAATGAGATGTGAGCACTCTAAAGGAATGGAGGAGGGGTGAGCACGTTCAAAATAGTGACCGCACAGTAGTACTGGGTTCTTTGAAAAGCCAGCTACTGCTGTGTTTTGTGAAACGTGGGGCATTGCATCTGTTCTCTGTAGCGTCCAGCAGATAGAGCTCTGAATGGCAGAAATGTTTTACTGGCAAAAAGCCATAGCAGTTAGCCTAAGGAACTTCTGCAGAGATTCAGAGGTGTTATTAATAGTATGTTAGCATTCTTTATACTTCTTTTAAAGAGGCCTACTCTTGAAATACTAAAAAGTGGTAAGCAGTTGGTTGTGTGTGTGCATCTGCTAGGACTCCGTAATTGCTACCGCTTTGAAATTGTTTTTTTCAATGTGGTTGGAGATGTGCAGTAATAAAGACAATGAGAAACACACCTAGTAGCCAAACTTAAAACCTGCCAAATGAGCATGGAGTAGTCCTCTTGATTTAAGTTATTTCCATGTGTATTGTGTGCATTTAAAATGGCCACTCGAGGGCACCTTTGCATTTGGTTCAGCTGCTGACTTCCTGAATGTATTGACCTGGTTTGGTAACTGACTCACTTTTTAATATCTTGAATCTTCTGAATGACAGCATCATAAATGTCAGGTGTAATGGCAGCTTGTTATAGGTTTCTAAAGGTTTAACTTGAACTCACTAATAAAAAGTTAAATAGTAAAACACATTAGTTCAAGAGCGAGATTTTGGAAAAACTGAAACTAAAAGTGTATGAAAACTTTTAGTACTTTGATCTTAATGTCCGTAAGTGTTTGTATGACTGCTGCCTACCATCAGAAATATCTTAGTAAAAACTTAACCGAAGTAAAGTCATTCTTAGATTTTGTGCATGTTCTCTGATAGCTTCATTTCTTTTAACCTTGCTTTTTACTTGAAATTATATGTGGTGCTTAGACTGCAGCAAAGTCATAGGGCCAAGTACTGCTTGTACTGATGCTTTCACATTGAACTACTAACACAGTGTGTATTCGGTTAGTGCTACTACTAAGAAATACTGTAGAAGCTTTTAATGGAGAAAATAGGAAACAGGTAACCCCTTTCTGTGTAAGAAGGACAGGGAACTGGATTAATATTTTAAACTTGTAGATCCATGCTTTTCTGTTCTTTTTTTTATGAACAATAGAGGCTCTTACAGAGCATAGGTGAAAATGAAGTCTTACAGTACCTTTCCTTTACGCATGTATGCGTTTTCTGCACTGAATATTCGTAATGTTTTAAAAAGCACTGATGAGTTTCATTGCACAAAAGGATTGTTTTGGCTAATACCAGCTTTCTAAAAACTACTCCCAAAACAAACAATGGAAAGAGATTCAAGAATTGCTAAAATGAAATGGCTACAAGTCTTTCAGTCTCAAACTCGATGGAAATTTTATGATCTTAAGAGTATAAATGCAGAGACTTAATAAAGAGCTCCATACTTCACTATCTCTTTTAGGCAATTCTGAATTCACTTTTCAATCAAAAGGCCCAACTATTCTTAGGTTAAAAACTAAAATGAAATATTCAGATGCTAATTGTCAGTTTGTAATACATTTTTAATGCATATAGGCATGTCAGTTTTATTCTCTTTCCAGCAGCATGTATGGTTGGTTGTAGGGGTTGCCACTGGTTTTGTCTGGTGGTTTAAAGTGCCAATAATCAACTGTTGTTGACAGCTTTCCAGAGCAGAATGCTAGCATATGTTGTTGGAGTGTATCAGTGTGTGCTGCTTTACTTGAATTCTGGAAAACGGCTAGAAACAGCTTTTTGGTTTTTGATGTAGAAATTTAGATGAATTTATTGCTTTATACTTGTGGCCAAAAGTAGGGGAGGTTTTGGTCATTTGTCACCAAAGCCATTAAAGATAAATTTCACTCCTACCACCTACTTACTCAAATGTCTTTCTGTTGCATCTAAATTAAAAACAAAGATATTTTCCATTTTCCTGCTGTCTGCTCTTCAGACTTCGTAATCGGTGTCAGCATTGGCCTGTTTTTCTAGAAACTTTCTTTTTCGTTTCCAATGGAGTGTAAGAATTGAATTAAAACTGACAAATCAGAGAAGTGGTAACAGGATTATTGCTGTGGAATAGTGGTTTTGCAAACCACATTTTCGCCACTAAAAAGGGGGATGTCTGCTTGTAAACAACAGTATTTTAGGGACTTGAACTTGCTCTCAGTTGTAGAGCTGATCTTCCTTACTGATGTTTCTGATCACCCCCACAGAAACAAGCCATGGTTAAGAAAGGCTGATAAATGCCAAACAGAAAAGCATATATTACTTTGAGATGGGATTACGTAGTAGTGCTTTCCAGTGATCTCAATCTACTAAAAAGGTTTTAAAATTATTATTAAAAACCATGGTCGGCAATCCTGAGTGGTGATCAGCTATAAATATCTAAGGTGCATTTGGGGCTTTCAACTAATTACGGGCAGTCTGAGCGGCACAGCCTGCAGCACGCTGCGGAGCTGGGTGCACGTAGCTGTCGTGAGCGACGGGTTTGATCTGGGAGCTGGTCTGAACCTCGGCACTCACGCTGCTGGCCAGCCGACGGTATTAGCACAAACGTAGAAGTAGGTCACTGAGCAGATGCTTTTTCAGTTGCCATTTGTTAGTCAAATGAGCTTCGTTAGCTTGCCAACAAACTGGGACAGCTTCATGAGCTGCTTTATCACTGTAGTAGTTTTAAAAACAAGGATTTACTGGAACTGTAAGACAGCAACACGCAACTTGTCAGCGCTGTTCCTCGTCAGCATTTCATTTGTTCAGTGACTGATATGACCATCGCCAGCGGTGTGCCAGCAGTGCAGGCAGGATCTAGAAGCTCCTAATACTAACTTTGAGAGTGATAAAACATGCTTTTTTTGCAATAAAATCATCAGAATAGTGTTGTAGTTGTTTACAGATGATTTATGCTAACGAGAAGGATTATTTGATGAGGTTTTTGCTATACGTTATAATACGCACATCTGTGAAGTGTGCTGCGGTTTGAAAATAGGAGCATACCACAACCTTTCAAAGTAATAGCTGGGGGCCAGTACAAGGGAAAATAAAACCTGTGAGGTTCTGTTGAGATCTCAGAACATCAAGCAACTTCAGTGATTTGCAAAAATAGTGCATGTGCGTTAGTTTGAGTTAAAAATGAACATTTTGCAAGCTGGAAAACAAGTACTCGATGATTGAGGGGTTTCTTGTCTCTTTATGCTTGAAGACAGTAGTAGCAGCTTTTATGATGGCTTTGATACTAGTCAAAATTCAGAATCCCAAGATAATAAAATACCCTTACATTGCAGCATTATTACAATTCTTAGTTGTATTTGGTGCTCATTCCGGTATACAGACATGACCCAGTGAAACCAGCTAGGAGCATGATAGCTGGCACTGTCGGCGCTGATGCTAGCTGTCTCCTTGAGGCTCCTCTGCAGTCAGTGCCGTGCTGGGCTGCTCTTAGCTCAGGAGGGCTTGTTCAGCGTGAGCTGGCAACAGTAACAGGATGCTGCTGGTCCCTCAAGCATCCGTTTGTACCAGTGGCAAGTAATTCTACAGGCTTCTCTGGTACCCTGATAAGTCTACAGCGGACTGCATCAGTCTGTTTTAATGCTGTTTCATGTTTAGCTTTATCCAGCCACTCAGTTTGACTTCATTTTTTTTTTCATTCAGATTTCCTTATCTGGTGCAGCATGGTAGATAACAAATTTAACATGATGCAGTGATGACAGAAACTATTCAGCAGCCCAAACTCACACCATTACTTCCATTATATAAACTTAATCAGTTCTATACATTGTAAAGTGTTTTCTTTTAAAGATTATATTCAGTCATATACCTTTTGTATTCCTGCTCAGTCAAGTGTTTGCATATGTCAAGCGTGCTTTGAAGAGCTGGTATTTAGCCTGAAGTGAATGCAGAGTTGTGTATCTATAAATGCTTTGTCTGAGTATTTCTCAGCTTGTACATCCTGTTCCATATCACAGGATAGACTGCCACTGCTTGTCACTGTCTAGCTGCTTAGAACTTGCATGCCACTTCTCCATTACTTGATTGGCGAAGGTATAATTTCAGGCCGTTGTAGGATTACCCTATCCAAGGTTAGATGATCCCTTAAGTTATGAAGATGAAATACAGATTGAGAAGAGCTATTACAGAAGCACAGAAATGTGACACAGACAACTATAGTGCTGATTTCTCCCAACATCCAAATGCACTTCTGCTCATCTGGTTCTGTGGGGTGCGTAGCAGTGACCTGCTGTTCACCTGTGACAGCTGTCAAACTTAAATTCTCTAAAATCTGAAGAACACAAAATAATTTGAAAAAAGCAAAAATCCCACTTTATCCTTAGAAACCATATGTAAGATGTTCTGCTATCACAATTTCACGCATTTGCATTTAAGTGAAGTGTTGATGAGGAACACGTTATTAGAGCTCATTGTTTAGTGTATGTACCTACCTATTTTTCTGACGCCTTTATTTGGTTACGGTGCGGTGTAATTGGAATAAACAGGATCCCTGTGTTCCTATAGCAACTGAATGCTACAGTGTGGAACTGCTTTCTTGCAGCAGATGTATCCATAACTCTTCTGATAACCTGAGGATTTTAAAACAGTAAATTCAAAAAAGAGGACTCTTCCATGTCTCTGTAGGTTAAATCTGGTTTAAAACTGAACTTTTTAAAAAGCTTTCCTGAAACTACACCACCTTCCAGGTTAAGTATAGTTTGTGAAAAAACTGATTATATATACACTCTATGAATATCTAGATATGTGAGCTATGGTACTGGCAGGATTGTCTGTAGCAAATATGGAGTATGTAGATATATTTTTAATAAAAAAAAAAAAAAGCACTAAAAGGAAACTGAAAGCTACAGGATATAAAAACACTGTCATCTAAATTGGTTGTTTTGATCCAGCATAATGGCCTGCTCTGCAAGAGTTTCATTTACTTCTAAGTTTTCCCTGTAGATAGTAGAGATGATCCAAGACATTGTAGAACTAAGTGTCACCTTTATAGCTCTCAGGATCTACTACCTGCTTGGTAAAGGTAATTCAGTTGCATTTTTGTAGTAAGTGTAACAGAAAGATAATGTTTCCATTAAAGTGATCAACTATGCATAAAGAAGCAGAATAGGAAGATGTATGGAAATGCATTTAGAGAAATCCCATTTTCTTGAGCAAACTGCATCGCTTGCATATCTAACTTAAACCTTTTGGATCACTCTGCAAGTCTAGTAGTGTTTATAGCAAATTTATGTACTGGTTCCTAGGAAAGAAGCATCAACTGACTGGAAGGTCTGGCATCCTACCTCTAGGATGCTGTCTTATATTAAGCTGTTTACTCCTCTGGAGTGCTCTTAGAGGACAGTTAATTAGAACTTTAATTACTGAATAACTTTCAGAGTTATTTTGCATTGTTCATTGCCTCAGTAATTTTATTAAAAACAAGAACAAAGGCACTCTTTCTCTCCCCCTCCTCTGGGGACAGTATGCCTTCGTGCTTCAGGACATTAATATTTCAGGAGTCATGTTGGAAAAAATTGAAAAATGGATGAAACCTAATTATTTCTCATAGGCCTGTGATACGATCATATCCAGGTTCATTTGCTTATATGCTGTTCTAGTGAACCTCATTATGAGTCACTCGTTCCTACTTGATAGACCTCCTTTAGAAATTGTACTGATAAAATTTATGAAATTAAATGGAAATACTTTGTTTCTTTCTTTTGCTTTTTCTGTGTTGTATGTTTTTTCTATACTCTCAAAACTATTAAAAAAGAATGAAAATCATGTCTTAGCTGCCTCTGTTCCCCATCCACCCATTTCCCACCTATTCTTGCTTATTTTCCTTCTCATTTCTTTCCTTTATTTTGTACAGATATCCTCTTCTGATACTGCTCAACCTTTGACATCCTCTCCTTCTCTGCAACCTGCTGCTGAGAAGAGCAAAGCAGAGGTATATTGGGTTTTCTGGTGTAACTCTTGTCAGATTATCTAATCTGCTTCTTTGCACAAATGTTTGCATTGCTATAGGGTAATTTCAGTGAGCTAACTAGGTAATTTGAAATGTTAGTCATACTTCAGGCATTTAAAATACTTCTCTCCCCCCTTGCTTCCTGGGCTTGATAAATTAACTGATAGAGTGGGACAAAATATATGCATGAGTGATATGTGCTAACATTTACGTGTTGAAATTCAGATTTTACATGTTGAAATTCAGATTTTGCTCTGGTTTAGTGTCTCAGAGCTGTGTGGAATAACTTTTTCATTCGAAGCTAATGGGTATGAGTGACTTTTTCCTTTCTCCTCAGGAATAGTTCTTGATAACTTCTTTATATTAATTGTTTCAGAACCTAAATTATCAGTACTATTCCAGCCATTGACTTCGGTCTCCTTGGAGATGAGGGTCATGGAATTAATTCTGTATTTCTGTTAACTTATACTGTTTTAATATCCCTTCTAGTTGGGGTTTGTGTGTGTGTACTAAAGTTACATTTACTGCGTAGAAGGGCCTTTGAATTTTCACACACAAACAGGTAGGGGATGAAACATTTGCCAGAACTTCTGGTAAATGTTACAATTCATAACAATAATGAAATGCATAATTTTAAATGCAAATGTTAGGTTCTTTTGTGTACTTCATTCTAAATTGAGGCTGTATACAGTATATGAAAAAAGTTATGATGTAAATGTAAATCATGCATTTTTCTTCTAGATAAAGAAAATTTGGCCAGATGTCATAAATTATTTTAGTTCAGCTATATTTAACATTAATTAAAATTTAAGTTAGTGTCATGGACAAGACCACAAGCCTTAGGGAATGTGACATGCTTTTAAAGTTGTAGCAGGAATCTCAGTTGCCATTCTATAATTAAACTCACCTTTCATTTCTTAACCTCCTCTCGTGTATTCAAATTTAAAAGTTCCACTATGTAACTAGTATGCCATGTTGTTGGAAATGAATCTTGGGGAAAAATGAATGATTTTTGCTTAGAATTTAAGACCAGTACAAAGACAATTTCATGTTATGATCTTGATAGTGTCTTTTGACTAATTTTGCAAGTAATGAAACACTTGAGTTGAAGTTCTGGCATCAATACAGCCTCTGAGAAATGCTTTCATTTAGTCTGAATTCATTTTTATCTAACGGAGCTGAAGCAGAAAGCTTGCATATTGGACTTGTGAAGTGTGAAGATGGAGTTATGGGTTTTTAAGCCCTCAGTGAAAATGTACTTAGCAAAAATAGTCTCTGGGAATTGAGAGAGGTCCTGTGGGCTTTGTGAGGTATGGAGGTGGAAACGCCGGTGAACAGTTTGTCTTCACATCTTCAGTAT
Source organism: Cygnus olor (assembly GCF_009769625.2). Classification (NCBI taxonomy): domain Eukaryota; kingdom Metazoa; phylum Chordata; class Aves; order Anseriformes; family Anatidae; genus Cygnus; species Cygnus olor. Next base: position 31,582,381 of record NC_049171.1, read on the forward strand.
GAAGAAGTCAGGAGTTCTATAAGGGCATTTCTTGTTTATATTTGGTCACCTTTATGGAGTGTTTGCCATGTGAAGCTTAATGCAAGCTTTCTTCTTTCCTGAAGTCTGAAAAATTAAAATTTTCTGATACTTCTTCCCCTGGAAGTGAAGTTTCTCTAACAAAATATATTTAAAAAATGTTAAAGTCAAACTGGAAATCAGGACATCTTGAAGAAGATCATATGCAAAAAAAACTTTCTCTGCTTTCACTTGACATATTCTAGTAAACTTATAGTACTATATTTGAAAAGTAAGTACTGCTATGATACTTTCAACAACCTTTTCCAAGAGGAGAAGAAACAAATAGCATCTAAGACATAAAAGAGCTTCCATAAGGGAGGAGATTAAGTGTACTTAAATTATTCAACTTGAGAAAGCAGGGAGGAAAGGGATAAAAGACTTTTGGAAAAAGAAATATATATTGCTCCAACAGTGTATTTGTGCACTATACATTATTGCAGTCACAGGATTTAGGGAGTCTTTAGAATGCAAGTTGGTACTGGAATGAGTAATGCAGTAATGAAGGGAAGATTAAGCTTTGTTTGAAAGGCATGGCTGTGCATTTGCAATCTTAGTTCAATAAACCTGCAAATCCCAGGTTATTATGATGGCTTCAACATAAAACACTGCTCTCAATACTTGTCCCAGTAAGTTTTTTCTTCTATACCTGACACTGCCACAGGTGAGGTGCAGCATTGGCTGGTCCTCTGGTTTGGACTGGTGTGCTCATTTTGTGTTTCTAATAGTTTATGTTGCTTGACTGACAGCTACCTGTGCTTAAAGTTGGTTTATGTGATAGTCTCACTTTTTAGGATCAGAGATTAAGTTAATACAAGATTAAATAATACACAGGGGTTACTTGGGTCATGAGGAACCTCTGTTGAATAACCTCAATCCATCTGGTAAATATAGTGAAGCTTTTGAAAACATTATTTGAAGTTGTGAAGACTGTGTGTTCTTTGAGTTCCTTAAAACCAAAATCCTAGTATTAGAGCTGTTTTATAGGGAACACCATTGGTGACTGCCAACCAGCTGGACCTCCATTCACTGCAGTGAATATATAGTTTGAAGCAATAGTTTGAAGGCTGCATTACACTTGAAAGCTTCCTGGTAACATCCTTGATCTGAGCCCTGGAGAGGCAGCAAACTTCTCCGTGAAGAGGGTCTGGCATGCAGATGGGAGCTTCCAGTCCCTTGAGAATGGAGTCATCTACAGCTACAACTCGCTGTCGTTTCTTCACGGCGCTGGTCTTGGTGCTGTGCTTGCTGTGAGGCCTTGGTTGATCTGACCTTGGAGGGAGAATTTGCATGGATGTCTCTTCTTCCCTCTTTTCATGTTCCTCGTTTGCTGCTCCCAGAGCCTTGTACCTCTTCGGTAGTGGAAACTGAGCAGGCAGACGGCTCCTCTTTCCACGCAGTAACTTGCTTCCACTCCTTGGTGTCCCTCAAGTTGCTGCCTTTATCCTGATGCAGATCAGATGGCAGGTTGGCACATGCATACCTGAGAAAGCAGAGTATGGCTCCATTGATCTATCACCTTCTCAGACTCCCAGATGCTTCCCAGTCTCCTCAGTTCTTCCTGAAGCTTGGCTGCCAGGCAGAGCAGTCCACCTACCCAGGCACACCTCCCATGTGCCCTCACCCTCCATCTCCGGGAGCAGCGCCAGGCCCACCCCACAGCCCCAGAGCTGGGTGGCCAGCATGTGGTGACATCTGCCACCGCCATTAGAAGTGACAGTGTCCTGCTGTTCTGAACCAAGACTGCTCAGTCTAAAAATCACAGCTAACACATCGTGTCAAAGCACACAGAGCACTGGCCTAAGAAGTCCACATCTTGTGTGTTACAAATGGTGCCTTTTTTTTTTTTATGCTGTTCTTCAGTCAGACCTGATCTATAAGAGTTTTGAGTTAATAAGTCAGCTATGATTTCTGTAGTGTCACTATGATCCTTTTAAAGGAAAGTGATCTCTTATGTTTTCTTTCTGGAACAACTTAATGTTTTATGACTCATGAAGTCTTTTATGTGGCTGAAGTCAACTTTTTATATTCAAGAGTATTATATTTCTATTTCTGATCTACTAGATCAGCTTTTAAAAATGGCTAACTCTCTGCAGAAGGTTACATGTATATTATCTTACTGTAGTTCTTTGGTCAGCTTGGAAACTGTTCTGAGAGAGGTTATCAGAGTTAGCAGAGTACTATCCACTCCCTCCATAGTAGATGCCACCAAATCCCCTTTCATTTCTACCCCACCTCACCACTTTATCTGTTGTCTACTGTGGTTTTTGTCGCGTTCCTTAAATGACAGAACAAAAGAACTACAAGCTTTCAGCTGAAGATTTCAGGGACTTCCCTCTCTAACTCAGACTTTATGGTGTCAGGTGTTGCTGAATCCAGCATAACCCAAAGTATGGTAGTTTCTATAAATTTATTAGTAATTGTTGGCTTTTCTTCCATGAAATTGTCTGATTGCCCACTCAACCCGTGTAAATTCCCAACAGCTGAATGACCTGCAGCAAGGAATTCCATGGCTTAAGTATAAAGTATGTAGAAAACAGTACCCTTTAGTTTTCATTTTGTTTTCAGTCTTGTTCTATGTTGCCTTTGTATGATAGCCCCATATTCTTATACTGGAACCCAGAAAGAAATTCCATGTTACTCTCTAAATGCATCCTCAAGATGATGAATCTGTGATAGTGTATTTTTGCTGTCTCCTTCTACCTTTTCTGCACTGAAATCAACTTATGTAGCTAACTCTAATAGGAAAGCTTTCTGTGCCATGAAAATTCTTGATGCCTTTGTCTTGAATGTTTTCTGGATCTTTCAGGAGCAACTTGCCTCCTGTAGGCAAGGAGATCTGCCTACTTGTATCTTTTGATAATTTTTTTCCATATTTCTGAAACAGAAACTCGAGGCAGGTTCTGATCTGTGAAATTATGGATGATGCAAGGAAAGTAATTCCTCCGATGCTATGAATTGTTGGTACTAGTCAAAGATGGCACACCTGTTTCTTTCTCTTCTTTGCATGGGACATCACTATTAGCGAGATGCTAGTGAGTAGTAAGGGGTAGTTGCAAAAACAAAGTTCTTGTGGAAAGGTTTCTTTACCAGGTTATGTAGAGAGGCTAAATCAGGTAAAAAGGAAGAAATAAGCTTTAGTTAGCTTTTTTTATTTTTTGGCAACTGTGGCCTTTCCACAACTGTTTTCTGTGGACAGTTAGAGATGTTTTTTCTTTCCATATCTCCTTGGCTCAGGAAAAAGCAACCATGATTCCTTTTTCTTTCTGCTTATACGCAGATGAAATGCAAATGAGAAGGCAAAATAGTATTTTCTTAAATTTGAAAAAAAAAAAAAAAAAAGATTTTTTTGGTAGTACTATTTGAACAAAAGATACTTCTGGAAGCAGAACAGATGAAAGCATAAACTCTGAATTGAAAGGGACCAGCTGAAGATCTTTGTTCTGTATGACCTGACATTCAGTATGTTTGCAAACGTATTGTTGTTGAGTACTAGCAAAATGCTTTTATTCATTTTTCAGAAGGAAAAAGAAAAAAAGAAAGAAGAGAAAAAGAGAGAGAAAGAATCAGAAAAAACATCAAAACAAGTAGCAGTTGAAAAGGTAAGAATATTTTATTTTCCTCAGTTACTTAAAAGTTACATGTAGGACGTGAGGATTTGAAAAAATGAAAATTTAAGTTGTAGAGAAAATAATACATATACACTTGCGCACACATGAATAGTTATCTAAATAACCCACATGAATGGTTTACTTAATGTTAGTACTCCTACTTGCATACAGACGTTGGTTGACCATTTGATGAGGAATGTGTTTGGTGGAGCAGGGAAGTGAGTTAGGATTTGTTCAGATTTAAGCTCAGATGATTAAGGTTTTTAACATGTGCCATGTTGCAGCTTTATTTGCAGCTTTATTGAGCACTATGTGATCATTTAATGCTATCTTTCTTAAATGAATCAATTTAAACAGGTGTATAATTATAAAATTGAATTTATAACTTCAGTCTAGGTAACTTGAAAACATTTGACAAAATGTGACAGACAAACCAGCTTAAGCTGCTTTTTTCAGCAGCTATATTAAAGCGTAACGAGCAGCTTTAGCAACATAGGCACGTTTAAAATTTCATGTACACTGATGTACACTGCAAGTAGAGTTAATATTAACAGAAATAGAAGGGATAACTTAAGTATTAGATACAACAGTTTCTTCTGAGACAAAAGTCCTCTGACCAATTAGGTGACTCCATTAGTGTGTTCTTATCTGCTCTGTAGTCCACAGAACACATTGGAGACTCCATTTGTCAGTTAATTTGCCAGTAGCGCTGTGTTACAACTATGAAAAATGTGTATTCATAAATTATAATTGCGGGTGTATTTCTAGTTCAGTTTTCTATTTTTGTTATTTTTTTCAATATATTTTATATTTATTTTGCATAACCAAAAATAAATACAAAAATATATGCATCTGTGGATGGGGAAAAAACCCTCCCCAATTTAAATATCTTTTTTTCTGGAGTTGTAAAGCAGTTTTGGAATAACAAAGCAAACTTGTTATGACAATGTGCGTCTTCAGTGAGCTAGTGGGAAAGGATATCCTTACACATATGGTAGGAGGTCAAAGCATGATTATGGATGGTAATACAAATATTAAAATTCTTGATTATTGAAATTTTATAAAAGTACAGTTTTTTTGCATCCACCCAAATTAAGTATTTTATTCTCATGATTAGAACAATATAATTCAGTTCTATGGGCTAAAAATATTGCTGTGGTTTCTAAGTGTTAACTTCTTAAAGCCTAGAGGTCTAGTGTTGGTTGGGGCGGGGGGGGGGAGTTGCTTTTGCAAGGGTTCCTCAACCTTGTCTCATCATGGCAAGGACTACTTAAGTGAGAAGAAAGGACAGCAGTGCACAGTTACAGCTGAGGGGTTACCAGTTAAATGGTTAAGCAGGAAAAAGAAGTATTTTGATTTTAAATGCTTGTGCTACAAAATGTGGCATTTTGTAAATACATCGGCGTTAGGTAATAGTGCTGTTGTAACAGCTGCAAAATGTTTGAACATGCAGTGCATTTTATTTTGTTATTAATGCAACAGCACTGGTTGCTCAAATGAAACTCATCTATGTGTCTCTTTGATTTAAAAGATTCTTTAAGCTGGGACTTTTCAAGGCTTTTAAGGATCGTTCAAAATACACTATTTTTAGATACCACTTGTAAATGTTACTTTAAAATTGCAGTCAGTTTCTAGAATCCAAGGGAAAGAGACCTATATTGAATGCTTGTGTTTCCATTGGAAAGTACTGGTGAGATAGAGGATCTGAAGATTTTTATTTATGTGTATAGTCATATATTGCTGTTTTTTCATGTGATTCTGCTTCAGGAGATCATAAACAATAACATTCTTCTTAGTTTGACTAATAATGATGGAATTTGTGTCCCGTTAAGACTGACTGTAGGGTATGTTAAATATTGCGTGTTGAATCAGTAGGAGGATGATGGAGTCTTGACCACAGTATGATATTCCCAGCAACCACCACAAGCAGCAGATGGCAGTTTATCCCAGTTCCGAGCTTTCTGAAGAAGGAAACAACTTAAGAATTCTTTGGACACTTCATATGTGCAGTCACTGGTCACCTTCATCAGGCATCATATACCTCAAGTGTAGATGTTCCAGGCTTGAAAAGTCAATAAAGTAAAAGCACGTAACCAAGCAATTGTCAGTTTTATAGGAATTTTGTTGATTAAGATGATTCAAGCAGTGGTTTAGCCATCCTATAGAAGAATCAATGAAGATTGCGGGGGCAGAGGGGGGAGGAGGAGGCTTTAAGCTAGCAAAAAGTAGGAAATGAAGCTATTAAGAAAACTTCAGATAATTTCCAAAAGTGATGTATTTCTATGAGTCTTAAGTTCCTAGTATCATTTTTGTATCTTATACTGAGTTCAAGTTTGTTAGCTTTGGAAATGAGTTTTTAAAAAACCAAAAACTTGAAGAAAAAAAAAAAAGGCAAAATGTTCCCATTCAGTGCTTATGTTCTGGTCTCTGCATCAAAGAACCAACTAATCTGCTCCTATGGTTGCATATAAGAGTCTTTCACTGGTGACTAACTGATCTTTAGTCTTTCACAAGCTGAGTGTCTAGCCCTATTTCTCTGGCATTTTCACATACTGCTGAAAGCTTGTAACATGGGTTTAGTAAACTACATTATTTCAATATTGTATTAATGCATCAGGTAATTAGGAATTTCTTCAAGGTCCAAATGAGGTCTACTGCAGAACAGTGAGTAGCAAGGATGCTTGGCTTTGACTCAATTTTCTGGGCCGTTCCATTTTCTGTGACAAAATGGCTGGGTAATTTCTATTTTAACAAGATCTTACTAAGTCAGCTGCAGAATGAGTCTAGCCCAGTGGTTAGTGTTTTATTGGGAGTAGCCAACACTATGATGTTCCACATCAGGTCCTGTAGTTTCTTAAAAATCATGATATTGCCAAACTACTGGCAGTCGTAATGATTTATTTTCAGTCTAATTGAGATCTACCTCATGAAATCTTACAATGGAATAGTAATGTTGTCAGCTTTGCTGTTATTAATTATAGCTTCTGGTGCTTCATAAAGCCTGGTCTAGTAGTCTGACATTTTTTCATGTTGGTAATAGGCTGACAGTGGTCAGAAAAGACAGGGAGTTAGCTTTCCTCTTAAGTGCTCATTTGATCCTGTAGTACTGTGTACGTGTTGATCACGGGTCTCAGTTGATAAAACTTCTTATTCCTATATAGCAAACTTTGTGTAACCAGTAGATATCAAAGTTTATATTGAAGGCTTAATTGATTCAGCAGTATTTTGAGACTTTCTAAAGATGATGTTTAAGACTTGCCATAATATAACTAAGCTACCAATACAAACTACAGTGTTCAGTGTCAATACTCTTCAGTTTCTCCAGGAAAACTGTATAATAATTGGAATACTAGACGTTCAGTCAGAAAACTAGAATTTTATATTTGGTTTTAGAATTTCTAATATGGGCTGAATATTTCAAATAGGGCTGGTATGGTAATCTGTCTGGATTCAAATTTGTCTTTTAAAGCAAATTAATCAGTAAAATAAGTATTTCTGTGATGTTAAAATTGTACTCTAAGGGGTTTATTGCCTTTGTTAGATCATCTTTACAAAGGTTTGAAAAACAATTTTTTGGGACGTTGCTACTTGGACAGTTAAAATATGATTATTGGCACGCCTCAGGGAAATGAAAGTAAAGTATGGGTAAATGTTAGTCCTTTTAGACTTTTAAGTATCTTTAGCTTTAAGAGGGTGCCTTCCAAGAACAAATCATGTTAATTTTCAATGAAATATTATTTCCATGGTTTAAGCTAGTAATCGAGAGCTAGAGCTTCTAATATCACAGAAGACATGCATACAGTTTTAAATGGGAAGTTACAAGTGACTTGAAGGCCTCAGGAGCTGTAACTATTGGCAGATATATTGGCAGTCAGAGGAGATGGGTGCTACTTTGCCAGCACACTCATTTCACAAATCCATATCCGGATTTTAAATAAAGCAGTTACAAAATTAAAGGGAAGTAATAATTCTGTATAAGGGTGGGCAGAGAAATGGAGCATGAGGAATAAAGCTCTTGAATTTCTAACTTTAATGAGGAACAGGAAATAAAATCTCTCATTTTGTGTGAAATTGCGAACTTCCTTGAACACAATAAATAACCATCTAGTAAGTATAAAGGGACATACTTTAGGAGTAAGGGACTACTGAAGGAATACTCTTCAGAAATCTGGCAGCTTATTCTAGGAGCAGTTGACCTAATGATGCCTGGACTCTCTGGGGATATTCTTGTATCCTGTTTTCCTTTCATTCACTGCCAACTGATTTTGCTCAGAATGATCAAGGTGACGCTTTAGAAGTAGAACTACTTGTCACGTTATTCTCTCAGTATTCAGTAACTCACATTTTTAGTGTCTCCCAGAAAGGTCTTCTGGCATTCATCAATTTTCAGCTTAAAGTCTTTCATTAATGTCTTTTTTGAAGCTGGCAGGGACCAAATTCTGCCATCTCCAGCACTCCAACACCGCTCTTTCAGAGAATGCCCTTGTCTCTTAGAAACCCAGGGTACTTCTTCCCCTTCTCCTTGTGCCATTTCCACAGTTACAGTCTTCAAGTTTCTTTTTTTTCCTCATACTTTAAATAACCTTCCCTTTACAGTTGCTTTGAGAAGAGATTGTAAGAAAACTGCTGGAACAAGCACTATGCAGTTATTCTTGACGTGAAAACTGGGGACTGATCACGTGGAGCTGAGATGTCCAGCCAAAGCCCAGCTTGTTTGCGAGCAACAGAAATACCAATATAAATAGCAATATAAAATATATTGAATTGCAGGAATAAATAAATGGGGCTACTCATGTGTTTCATAATGTTTCTTAAGGGCCAACAGCAAGAGTAATAGCACAAGAGAGACTGTCATGCACTGAAGGAAATTTTTAGATGTTTTGTAAATGCAATTATGACTAAGATTTTAAATTAGCTTAAAATCTGATGCTTTAAGAGCCAGTTTGTGATGAGAAGGAAGAAAGTCTGTAGTCTGCCACTAGTCCTACGTATTTCACTGATGGTAATGCGTGAAAATTTTTAATTTCTTTGAGAAAAAACAGCTAAGCTTTCAGTAGTCATCTTTTAAGCTTCATAGTCCTGCCCACCCTTTCATCAGCTGCTGAGTAGCTTTCCTTTCTTATTAATTAGTCCATTGCACAGTCAAAGTACGTGAACTTTCCTAAATCAGCCACAATTTTTTGTTTTCCTTTTATGCCAAAGCTGATTGAACTAGTTCTTAGTTGGGGATCAAAACACTGAACTCCTTTTTATTTCTAGTATTTCTACTGAGAAGGACTTCTTCATCCTCAGGAAATAGAATGTGTTCATTTTAGTCATTTGGTAAATTTGAGAAGAATACCTAGCCTAAGTATTCTACTAGTGCGTAAGGGAGCTACCAAAGCCTCATTAGTAGTTTTTGGAACTAAAACTTAAATTGTACATTCCTTTTGTGTAGCGCCTCCGCTTGTAGCACAAAGGAGCACTTGAGGTAAGTTCCATGGTGCTGCTTCAAGCAGTGTGCACCCCATCCATCTTGTACCTGTGTCCACTGAAAGGAGGGATGGGGTACAATACAACCTGGTCATTAAAGCTGCACAGAGTGGAGTCAGGAAGTTGGTGTTTGAGGATAATCAAATGGAATCTGATCTCTACAGAACGGACAGGAAACTCTTCGCACATTTGGCAGGACTTCTAATAAGTGAGGCTACAAATACTAATAAGTATTAAGGATATAATACTTCATTTAGTAAAGGTACTTGTGTTGCACAATACTTGAATTAGAACAGAGAACTTGGATTGAGTTTTATGAATGAGACCTCCTGAATATCAGAGTGACTAACACAATTGTATTTTTTTTTCCAAAACATGCATTATATATCCATCTGCAGTACAAATTCAGACAAAAATAGGCATAACCAGGCATGATGTCTTGTAGTTCAAGAGCTTCCAAAGTAAGGAAGAGAAAATCCATGTGCCTAGAACATTCAGATTTTTGTGGGGTTCAACTTTTTATAGAGATTTAATTTTTAAATGAAGGAAATCTGATGTGCTTGAGTGCTAGCAATCTAGAATTTAGCCAGTAGTGATCTGTAAAACCATCCCTGGAAAACTTGACAAGTATTTCTGGTATCCAAAATTACAAAGTTCAGCTAAGTCCATGGCACTGAGTGATTTGAAAGTGCTTGGATTCGGCACAGTATAGCTTTTTATGGTGTTTATTTTAAAGACTTTGCATCAGTTGAAGGCTTTCATGAAAACATTGTGATGGTTTCTCTGTAAAATACTGCATATTGAGGGTTGTAACCTGATTTTTTGAAAATGGGCTCTGTGAAGACAGATTTTGTTCTGTTTGGACAGTAAAGTTAAATAGTTAGGATGTAAAGAACAAGGTGGTTTTTTTGTCTTCACCAACTACCTGTGCTTTTGCAAACTAATAATGATATTCAGAGTTAAGAACTTTTTTATTCTCATGAACATACCAGGATGAATGTTTCTAAAGGACTGCAGCAGTTAACTTGATTAACTGAAGTACTGTTTGACACTAAGTTTAATTTCTTTTATTATGCTGCATTTTGAGTTTGAAATTGGCTCTTATGTATAGCGTTGAGATAAGTGACAGGAATGGGTCAGTTGGAGGCTGTCTTTTAGTGGCAGTCAATCAAACTCTATTTTTCTTCCCCAAGGTGAGGGCTAAATTGCCAGCTTAATCTCAGCAGTAAGAGTAAGCTGCTGCCTCTGTCCAGGTAGGACCAACTTGCACCAGATGGCCAGTGTTATGGAGGTAGTGACAAGTTTATTTGCACTTTAAAAGTGCTAGCAAACCCCTCAAGCAGAAGTGGAGGCATATCATATTAGCAGCTTTTCCACTTCATATAGCAGAAACGGTGTCAAATATTCTTTCGCTGAAGAGGAAGAACTTACTGTAGTTTTTTGTGTTGTCCCCTCACCCTCCAAAGACAGGTAAAACTCCCACAATAATCAATCCATCCAGGCAAGTGAGGCAAGAGCAATATTAGTCCCCGTTGGCTGGAAGAATGAAAACTTGCTAAAGTTTTGGTCTCCGCTTAAACACCAGTTTGATGGAGGTGATATACTTAGGTGTTTACTTTTAAGCTGCAGGAGTATCTTTGACTTGATGGATATTGACCTGAACGATAAAATGTAAATGCAGAATTAAATCATTGATATTGTAAATGTTTTCTTGATTATGATATGATTGATGAGCTCTGCTAAATCACTTGAATAGTTATTCATGTTCTCCTAGCCCTATAACCACAATTTTGCCTTCCTGAATGATTTCATTTTTAATGTTTTTTCTTTGTAATCTTACATAAAATGTTAATATATAAGCAATTGAGTGTTTATCAGAGGAACAGAGAAATAAACAGGTTTTGCACTATGACTGTATAGTCTCTTTTATATACTTAGTGCTTGTGCTCACAAAATTCAAACAAAGTAGATTTGATTTAAAGCTCAGGAGTCAGGAGTAAGTGGTAAGACATAGGACAACCTGTTTCCCTTCCTCCTACTTCCACAAAGGGTGAAGAGTTTTCAGGCTTGTTCTGTTTTCTATGCTTGTTCTGCATTTTATGGACTTGTGCAGACTGGTTTTATATTTCTAATCATACCTTTCCAGTGTTTTGGAACAGACCAGATTATTTTTGAGTTGTTTTGTTGCTTCTGTTGAATGGTTTACAACATGATTCTTCTTCCCAAAGCTGTGCAATTCATTTTTTTTGTGCAGGGAACAAAGGATTACTTGTGTTTAAGGATTGCTTTGAAAAATAGTCTTTATTTCACAGAAGTAGTCTGTCATGGGTATTATTATTTATTAAGAGTTGTAGCCAAAGATATTAAGAAATAAATATTGTAGGTAGAAGCAATTGAAAGAAAGCCTTGTTTTGTCATACGGGGGCTGGGAGGGGAAGGACATTTGTGGTTTTTTTTTTTAGTTTTGGAAAAAGAGTCAACCATAGGTATCACATTTTTTCTCTTCAGTGCAGCGTGCTTTCTCTGTATCTGCTTGATTCTCTCAACTCTGCTCTGTGGCATAACATTGTTTTCATGTTATTTCTAAATAAATGGAATCTTAAAACTATGAAAACAAGCTTGGGTTTTGGCCGCTTTGGTTAAATTTGCCTTTGTTTAATTTTCTACACTATTTTTAACCAAAAGGTATTCCTAAGTGTGCTTCGTTTTAGTTGATCCTCAGTTGTTTTTCCTGTATACAGAGTCAAAACCTAAAACAGACATGGTTTTGGGGTTGATAATACGTATTAACAGGTGTCATTTTCAGGTTTCTCCTGCTTGCTTGTGATAAGCTTCATCTTTTTTCTGTATAACCTTGAGACATTTAGGAAGGCAACTCATGCACAATTGCTGGAATATGTTATACTGCAACCTTCACTTTTATGCATCAATTCTAAATTGGAATAAGTGCTGAGGTACATTAGTCCTACTTTTAGTCTGTTGACATGATTTTACATATAAAAATCTGCATATTTATGTTTAGCAAAAAGAAGAGCGTGCACTTAAATTAGCTTGAACTAAATTAGCCTTATTCAGAGATGGACACTATCTTTAGATTAAAAGCATCTATAGGACCAAGTCATACCCATTTTGAGGCATTTGAACCGTAGGAGCATGCATGATTGAAAGCGCAAATACGCAATCTCATATAAAGCATATTATAAAAATTACAGTACTAGTTAAATTGTGTACAATCGATCACATGTGCAAGAACAAAGAAGTATGACGCTTTTACAGAAGTGGTACTGACATGCAGAATTGAACATAAAGAAGGGGAAGGATTGGATGAGATATGAAGTTGAGAACAGGAAAAAAATAAAGAATGATGTTCAAAATAATAATCTTACCTTGTTTTGTATAATAGGCTTCCTTTGTTTTTCTAACATAATTCAAGTATTGGCTCATGAGCAAAGCAGCCAAGTGTCTTTGTGTTTGTTTTCATTTTACTGTGCTTAGGCTAGGAGAATGTGCTTAAAATCCTCAGGGGAGATACCTTACTCTAGTGTAAGGCATAGACAGGGCCTTTAGATAGGGCAACTGGGTAGCAGGAAGAGCTGTTAGATGTGTAAATCTTACTTAAGAGTTGTCCTGGTTTCAGTTAGGACAGAGTTAATTTTCCTCCTAGTAGCTGGCAGGGTGCTATGTTTTGGATTAGGATGAGAAGAGCGCTGATAACATGCTGATGTTTTAATTGTTGTAGAGCAGTGCTTACACCAAGCCAAGGACTTTTCAGCCTCTCTCTGTCCTGCTAGCGAGCAGGCTAGGGATGCAGCAGAAGCTGGGAGGGGACAGACCCAGGACAGCTGACCCAAACTGGCCAAAGGGGTATTCCATACCATCTGACGTCATGCTGAACAATATATAGGGGTGGCTAGCCGGGGTGGGGGTGTGGCCGGCTGCTCGGGGATAGGCTGGGCATCGGTCAACGGGTGGTGAGCAATTGCATTGTGCATCACTTATTTCGTACACATTATTACTATTAATACTATTATTATTATTATTATTGTTGTTATTCTTTTCCCTGTCTTAATAAACTGTCTTTATCTCAACTCACAGGCTTCACTTTCCCGTTTCTCTCCCCCATCCCGGAGAGGGAGGGGGGAGGGTGAGCGAACGGCTGTGTGGTGTTTGACTGCCAGCCGGGCTAAACCACAACAAGAGTAAAAATGGTAACCTATTTTTTATAAAAATTTTAGATGCCACTGGCAATGTTAAAACCTCCAATGTAAGCTTTAGCTATTAATATGATTTTTAAAAGTATGTTGTAAGAGGTTTCAACAAGAAGTTAACAAACACTGTAGTGAAATTTTCAGAGCCTTTCAGTTCAGGTTAACAGTCGACGTAGGTATGGATTGTGCAGCTTTTTATTAAAAGGAAAGAAGGCTGTTCAGATTGAATTTAGTATGTTTTGGTAGTTGCTCGTGGCAGTAGAACAATTGCATAAAAATCTTTATGGTTCTGGCATTAATCTTGTTACCTAATTATGTCTTCACACTCTTCACTTAAAGGTATTTGAAGATATCACTCTAGCTGTGATAGAGATACAAGCAAGACAAGGTACAGGGCGGGATCTTTTAATGCAATTTGAAGGAAATGGACACGCTTCTTCTAGAAAATTTTGCGAGTTGGAAGTGTGGTACAAAGTTAAGTTGCCAGTTATCTGGTTGTTCCGATAACTAGAGTCTCTTTAATGCTAAATTGCTAATATGTCAACACTGTTAACCGATCTACAATCAGTTGCCTCCTGTCTCTGTTGCCAAAAGGGTTGCAAGTGGATGAATTCATCTTTGTCTTACCTGAAATTTTTCCTTTATAAACTTGGCACCTGCAGCTAGAAAATAGGGCAGTTCTGTGGTTTGTCCCCATGCTAGTTGTCAGGGTACTGTTGCGAAATAAATCTGTAGCACATCTTTGCTCAGCAAGCATGGTATCTCCCAGCTTGAGGGTATTGTAGATCACGTCACAGTAAGTTACTGCAGACTTGGCTGCTAGGCAAATAGTGCATTTTACACTGTGAGTAGCATGGGTAACTTCTGCTCAAGATAACCTATGGATTTTGTCTTATGTACTTAAATCCTCAGTTTACACAGTATGTACACATCAAATACATTTTTTCTTCATTTAGAAACAGACTAAGTGGTGTACAAGAAATTGATTTGGTTGAATCTGAGCATAAGTATTGAAATGGCTGCACAAATAAGCAAATTGGAGTCCTTGTAACATCGCTTTGAAGGGTCAGTTGTAAAAGTTCAGAATCCCTTGAAGCTATGAATCTAAAGTTTTAGTGATCCTAACATTTAGTAGGGATGCTTTAAAACATTCATTTTCAGAATACCCAGAAACTTCATATAGGTTCATATTATTTAAACTGGAGGAATAAAAGCAGAAAAAATTTTGATCCATTTGCAGTACAGATGTAGACTGCGAGACTGGATTGCAGTTTAGTAGGTGTTAAAAAATTACAGTGATATGAAGGGCGAAGAGAAAGAAAATAGTTTATTCAAGTAGAGCGAAATCCATTTTGGTATTGTGATAGGTTAAAATTAACTAGCTTCTAAAATAATTGTTTCAAAGTGGTTAAATTTGAAATGAGAACAAAACAGGGAAAAAAAGTGGCAGGAAAAACTAGTGCATTGTCATAGACATGAAAAGTTAATGATGCTTAAATATTTATTAAACACTTCTTATGGGATGCAGAGAGAAAAGAATGTGGGGATTGGGCAGCGGGGATTGGGGTTGTGAGAAGTTAATTATACAATTAACGTGCAATTAGGTGACAGGTTAATTATGCAATTAGGTGACAAGACCAAAAGCAGGGAAATGAAGGAATCAAGGTGAATAGGGGTGGATCAAGCATGAGGAAACCCAGGGAGAAAGGGATATAAAGGGCCACTCACATGGATGCAGGTTGCTGGGCACTATGCTTGTCTGAGCCCTGCAGACAAGCAGGATCGAGGATCACTGCAGGCTACACTGCGTTTGTATCAACTTCTGTTTGCAACCATGAGATTCCCTCTTCTGTACCTGTGTGAACGCTAGCAAACCTTAAGTTGGACTACCAGACAAGTAGGATAAGAGGTTAGTGTTGGACACTGGAAAGACTGCAGGTCAGATGAGCCTAAGGGTCAGCAACTGGGGAGACCAGTATCCAGAAGTCAACTGTTGCAAAGGCAGCATGTCTAAGACCAGCTACTGGAGACACCCATAGCATGCTCACACAGGCAGGTGTGTAAGAGCTAGCAAACTTCAAGCTGAGTTAGCCAGTGAGCAGGAAACCAGCATCTGGAAAGATGCAAGGTCTGAGCTGGGGACTGGCTGCAGGTGTAGGGTCCTGATAACAGATTAACCTCAGTTCCATGCAAAAAGCATTTTCCAGCAGAAAAGCACTTCTGTTGTAGCCAAGGAAAAGAATGAAAACCATGTATTCACAAATAGGGATGGAAAGCAAGGTTCCTATTAGATCGTTTTTTCCCTATGTCACAGTCAAGTGCTGTGCCCACAGCAGCTTACTCTTGGCTGGAGGTCTGTAAACAAGGAATTACAAATATATAGATATGTTTGGGTGAACATGATATAACATCAGTATGACTAAAGGTTTTTAGAAGGAAAGTTATTAAAAAAAAAAAAAGATTGGAAAAACAGTTGAATCGTTTCCAGGATACATTTACAAAACATAATACAGTGCCACATGGCTATGAACGAGCTGAGGAACTGGAGCTAATACAGCTGTATTACTGTAATATTGTCCAGGCTAATTATACAGGCTCTGTATAAGCAGGGTTGAAATACTTTTAACAGAGTTCATGTAACCAGAATGTGGTTCTAAAGCTGAAGGCATATTTAAAACAGCTTTTAGAAATGCAAGCCACGTGTATTGCATTTCACAGCTTGCAAACTGAGGTGCATTAAAACACTCCCACTCTAATCTGATTTATAGATGTTGTAATGGGACGGTGGATCAGCCACAGCTTTACGATGGATCTGTCCGGATTTTCTGCTTTAAAATGACTTATCAAAGATTTAAAAACAGGTTTTATTGGATTAAAAGTAGAATGCTTTGGTTTTATGTAATCAATTTTCATGACCAGATTAAGACAAAACAGGAAAAGGCTTGATAAACAGCTTTTCCTAGTGCCTTATATGTCCTTGTAAGCAGGTCCTCAATTCTAGGTTCAAAAGCAGTCATTTCAAAGATCTTGAGCTGTAGCAAACTCTGCACATATCCTTACCCCCAGAATCCCTATAAAACTGTTTCCTTACCTCCAGAATCCCTATAAAATTGCTACCTCTGCATGCAGGCTGTGGGCCTCGCCTCCTCAGCAGTGTTGCCATCCTCTTCAGGTTCCTACTCCTTGTGACTGTTACCTAGCGAACACGCAGTCTTTTGATGCTTTCCTTCAAGTGCCAAACTCTTGGGAGAAAGAACTTGTCCCCTTGCTTCAGACCCTATTGTGAACTTGTCAGCTTGAAAATGAATGTATACAATTAGTGTACCAAATGCGGTTTAGATCTTTTTAATAAGTAAATCTTGCACTTGCCCTTGAAATTCTTATATTCAATCTTAGACATTTTGCCTGATGTCTCAGCAGTAACTGTAAAAAATAGGCATCTTCATTTTAAGAAATTATGCTTCTACATTGTGTACGTTACTTTGAACAAGGCTAAAAGGGCCTCTGAGAGTGTCTGATGCAGATGCTAGAAAGGAGCTAAGTATGAGACATGAAAGGTTTTAAGTTTTCTTGGAACACATTGACTAAAGTAAATGAGACCTGAGCTAACATTTTATGTTCTGTTAAAATGGTAGTACCGGGTGGTCAAGACACGATAACAAAAGAATAGTCTTAATCCACTTTCATAGATATTATTAACATCTTAGCCTTGACCCAGATAAAACTATATTAATGGAGCAAGATTAAGGTGCAGCTGTCTGATAGTTCAGCCAGGAAGTTTTTCATTCAGGTGACTAAAGATATGACACATTGTACGTTATCTTCTACTAGGACTGTCCTGGTTTGACTCCAGCGGGCAGCTCACCACCATGCAGTCGCTCACTCACACCCCCCACAGTGGGATGGGGGAGAGAATTGGAAAGGTAAAAGTGAAAAAACTCGTGGATTGAGATAAAGACAGTTTAAAGCAAAAGCTGTGTGTACAAGCAGAGCAAAACAAGGAATTCATTCACTATCTCCCATCAGCAGGCAGGGGTACAGCTGCTGCCAGGAGAGCAGGGCTCATCACGGGTAGTGGTACTTTGGGAAGACAAACACCATCACTCTGAACGTCCTCCCCTTCCTCCTCCTTTCCCCCAGCTGTTATTGCTGACCACGACCCCACCTGGTGTGGGACATCCCTTTGGGCAGCCTGGGCCAGCTGCCCTGGCTGTGTCCCCTCCCAGCTCCTGGGGCACCCCCAGCTCCTCGCTGGCAGGGCAGCATGAGGAGCAAGAAAGGCCTTGGCTCTGTGTGAGCACTGCTCTGCAACAACTGAAACATCATTGTGTTACCAAATTATTTTAATCAAAAATCCAAAACACAGCACCATACCAGCTACTAGGAAGAAAAATAACTCTATCCCAGCCAAAAGCAGGGCAAGTACTTGCCCTAAGCCGTGAAAATTTAATGAAATCCAAATACTGAGGTTTTTAAAATGGAAATTGAGATCAAGGACAACTTAAAAATGTTTTCCTTCAGTCTGAATGGCCTTCAAGTGTACAGATTCCAATTTAAAAGTGTTTCAGTTTTGTTGGTTTGCTTGATATAAACACTCTAAATTAGATTACCTACATCAGCATGAGTAGTTCAGTGTCTGAGAGTGATTCATTACAATAATCGCAATAGACTCTTAAATAATAAAATCAGAACTTCCCCTTGGAGTAACTGTTAGTTTGAGGCAATTCTTCTTTAAAGAAGAGTTGCAGCCTTTTGTTCGGTTGACATGCAGTGTTTTTTCTCTTGATTAGAAATGCGTCAGAGTTTGCATGCTGAGACGTAATCTGTACAACTTCAGAGTGATACCACTGTAGTGTCTCTTGTGCTTCAATGTAGTATACTTGTTTTCTGGCTCTTTTATTTATTTATTTTTTCAATTTAGGCAAAATGGAAGTTCATTTGCTAAAGGTATCCTAAGTTTTTGATGTGTCAGTCTTGTTATTGAATTTCATCTTATTTAGTTACAAGTCTGAGAAAAATCCTGATAACTTATAGGAAGGTAAACAGAACAACACATTTCATTTTTAACTTGATTTAAATATAGTATTATGGAAGAATTTATCTTTTACTTATTTACTTATACAAAAGGTACAAAAGATGTAATGTGTTCTTAAAAAAATCTGGGATTTCTGTGAGTGATGCTTTAAATAGATACTGGCCAAACTAACTGGTATAGTGAAAGTATATAAGCTGTCAGAAAAATCCCACCTACTGCAAGCTTATAGTAAATGACTAACATTATTTTCTCATATCAGAATTCTCAAATGTTTATGCTGTCTTCAAAAGTTTTATTGCAAGCAGGTAATGAAGAAGGAAGGAATCCAATTACTTTATGCACAAGGCATGAAGTTCCTACCTAATAAAGAGCAAAGGAGGACTTTTGTTCAGTAAGCATAGAGGCATCTATAAGCTCTAGTGAGTAAACTGGAAATTGCTTTTAAGTAGGTTAGGAGTGATTTTCACTAAATTATTTGATGGATCTTCAGCTTTCATAAACCCTCATGTAGGTAAGGTAGAGTACAGGAATAAATGCCTGAGTGGGTCTGATGTATATGAAACAAACCAAATTCTAGATTCATGTGCATTTTTCATTGAAGCATGAAATTGAGGAAAATGTTCAGAGAGGGCTTTTGTGTGTATAATGTTTAAGTATGAAAATAGGAGCAGATAACTGGACTGGACAGCTGATGGATCAATCTTTGACAGTGATTGATTCCTTGCTTCAAAGGAGGAGAAGAGGGATTTACAGTAGTAACTTATGACTGCTCTTACTTTAAACTTTTTCTACTTCAGAGCTACTTGTCATAGGCTTACGTCTTGCACCATGTATGCTACCCCTTCTAATACTTCTCAGCTAAAGTAAATGAGAATAAGGTAAATTTTAATCCTAAATGCTGTTGTCGAAACTAAATGATTTGCATGAATATCTTGTGGTAGTGAATTCAGCAAAAGTTCCATTTGTTTTTTAAAGTATTTTTTCAGTTTTACGTTTCTGTTGGGTGTCACTTCCCTTCTAGAACTGTTGAACCCTTAAAAATTGTACATATGAAGTAATTGTCATGAAGTTACAGAAGCAGAAAATGGACACTCGAATTACCCAGCATTATTCTTTTATCCCAAAGCCAGTCATTTACGGTGAAAAATAACCACAATATGTTCTCTGTGTGCTGGCACTTTTGAACCTACCCTTCCCAAACAAGTTTGTTTCACCATTGTGAGTTTTATGCAAAATGTCCTCAGCTGCCTCTGTCAGAGGAGAGTAATCTGGTGAACAGGAACGTGCAGATAAGTAGCTTATAAATGCAGAGTTCAGACTGACCTATAGGCTTTGCAGTGTGTAGTCACGTCTGAAAATGTTCTGAAAGGACTGCAGTGTATGAGTAGTGTGTCCTTAAATCATTTCACAAACTTGGATTGATTTCCTATTTTGTTACGATAATGATTAAAAAGAGAGAATGGGGGTAACTGAAGAGCAGTGGAGTAGTTATGAGATCTGAATATTCTTAGTTTTCTTATTCAGGGTTTAACTCACATAGGAAGACCTGACGTCGTCTGTTCTGTCCTCCAAGCAAGCTGGGATAAAGCTTTCCGTTTCCCATTCCCCTACCCATCTTGTACACCTCGTAGTCAAACATCCACATGGGCGCTATCCTGCGAGTCAGGGAAGGACAAGCTGGTTTTTTGTTTTGTTTTGTTTTTTTTCAGAAACGGAACATGGGTTCCAGCAATAAACCTTGTAGTGTCCTCCTACCTGTGTGAATTTAATAGATGTGTGACTGTTGGTCAGGGTCAGGTACTGACCTTTCTTCTTGTCTTGCCCATGAGGATAACCATATCCTTGTAGACAACATCGTACGTGCTGAACTGTAATCTTTGTGCAGAGGAAGGGGGAAGATTGACTTGGCAATGCTTTCGTTATTTCTCTTTCCTCTGATGAGACAGAATGAATTATTCATTTAATGGTTATCTTCAAAAATAGCTGGCTGAACAAAATCTGATGAAGTGCCTGACTGAGACAGCAGACTCTCTACAGTATACAACTTAGGCTTCAGGTGTTACTTACGGGGTTCTTCACAACCCCATCTCCTGTAGAGCTGCTGTCTATGTCTCTGGGAGAAAACACGGTTGTTGTTCAATGAAGTGGGAGTTTACCTTTGGATGAGGCTAGTGCGAAACTGTGTTAAGCTTAAACTTAAGGCTTTGAGGCTTGTGTATGCTAGGCTTCGATGGGAAAACAGATTGGGAGCTCACTGTGATTTGCACTTTCTTGGAGCTGTGCAGGTGGTGCTCAGCAATGTTCAAAAACACTGCTGTGTTACCAACGCTGTTCTAGTCAGAAATTCAAAGCACAGCACCGCACTAGCCCCTCTGAAGAAAGTTAACTCCATCCCAGCCAGACCCATACAGGCAATTTGTTTGCAAAATATATGATATAAATCAGATTTCAGTTCGCAAAATACATGGTATAAATCAGATTTCAGTTCTCTTGTCCTTGTCAAAGAACTGTTCTTATTTACTGGAAGATTTGCCTTACAGGAACATATAAGAGAGAAACAAATCTATAAAATCAACCCTAGACCTTGATGTGTTATGGAGTAATTAACATTGTCACTTGCTGATTTATTTGGTTTAAACTAATTCAAGAAAAGTGTTTCACATAAATGAGATTGAACTAGAATGGTGTTATTAGTGTTATATTGAGAGCAATGCATTGTTGAGAGTTCAATAAAATGTAATATTGGTTTATACAAAAGCTTTGCTTTTTGAATCGAGACCTAGTAGGGACAAATAAAATGATTTATTTTTTGCTGGTCTAAACTAGTATTCTTACAAAACCTGTTTTTCAAATTAAACCTTTATTACTGCACAGAGTGAGAAAGAATAGCAGAGGAGAAAACAGCAGTGCATCATTAAATGTAGGTTGCTGAATTATGAGTTATTCTTTCACAATGGAATGGAAAACTTTCTCATCCTATGAAAATAGTGCAGTTCTCTAGAATGATGTTCTTTTGATCTTGGAAGGATGTCGTCAGAATTTGAGCAAAATAAAACTCAAAACTTTGATTTCAGTACAAATATTTTAAAACAAAAAAAAATCTTAGCCATGAAATGTTAGAAAATGAGAAAGATGGATAAGTGATTTTGATTATATAATACCTAGCATTGCTATGGATTAGAAGCAGACTGGTGTGAATCTTAGGAAAAATTACATTACATAAAATTATTCAGGCAGGCTTAAGCACTTGCTTAAAAATTGTAATAAATTACAGATGGCCTGATTTTATTCACAGTTGACTGCTTTTTATAGCAATTAGGACAAGAATTCTGTTTGTGATAGCTTCTTAGCACATAATATTAAAGTTGACCAAGTTGCAAAGTGGAGGCATATGCAGATTGCATCTAATGTTCTGTCTGCTAATTTCAAGCCAATTAACTTCTAGTGAAGGTGTGAGGAAGTTAAGATCCATATAGTCATTTCTGTATTTCCATTTTACATAAACAGGAAAGAGATGTTTCTTATTATCTGTAGAAGATATTTTCTCAACTGCTCATTTTGTTTGTTGGAAGTAAAGTTATGGAAAGTTCCCAACTAATTTTAAATACTTGCTCTTTAAATACTAAAATATTATTTATTTTGTTACCTAAGGACTACTTGTGAATAAAGTTTTAGTACTACGTTGTCATGGTATGTTTTTATTGTATTGTAGATGGAGATTAATTTGGGAATAAAATTGGGAGTCACTCATCACTGGATAGTAAATAGAGAACAGAATGAGAGCAAAAACTTGAAGAGGGAGTTGTTTCCATGATAGCAACTTGATCAGTTTTAAGCACGCAGCTATGTTTGTCTTACTAAAACGCAGCCACTACAGGTACTGTGATTACCTAAGGTTCTGACAATTAGTTTACCTCCTAAATATTAAACCAAAATTCAGGTATTCTATGAAGGAGTAGCATTTGCATCAGTCTCAATGTATCACGCGTTCTTTTCAGAGAATAATAAAGGGAAATTCTGATCAGACAATAGAAGAGCGAGCTATTCTTGACCTCAGTCCATTCTTACTCAACTCCTGTTAAGTACTCACCTTTCCATATCATCCCATACATACTGGTATGCCTCTTGGTATCCTCATAGCAACTGTAACCTCTGCTGCAGTTGAACTTGATTGTTTTTCCCAGTTTTATTAAGTATGGAAAATGAATATCACATAATATTTATGCAGTAGATACTTTCATTTCATTGCTGAAGCAATCTTCAAAGGTGTTACTAAAAATGATCTCTCAGAGAGAGCTTCAGGAATAGGCTATAGTAGATGAAACAAAATCCAATACAAAGGAACGATTACTTATAAATGAGAGAACTCATTGGTATAAAACCAATCCTAAAACAGTGGTTTCTGTGCATTCAGCATCACATCAGCTAAGATGGACGAGCACTTTAGAAATCAGTGTTTTATGCCAAGAATTACTTGCCTATACTCTTCCACAGAAGACTGCTTTAGCCCCCTTCCATTGAGAACTTAAAACAATGTTAGGGTGCTCGAAAGCATGGAAGGCTTTCAGCCTTAGCAAAACTGTCTGGCAAGAGCAAATAAAATAGCTGATGATTTCTACGTGATCTTTCTTTTGAGACAATCATAGAGTGGTTGAGGTTGGAAGGGATCTCTGAAGGTCACCTTTTGAACAGCATGTTGAACAAAGAGTTCGCCAGACAGCTTTCAGCAGCTCCAGGCTGGGAGACTCCACAACCTGTGCCAGTGCTCTGTCACCAGCACAGCACAGAAGTGCTTCCTGATGTTCACACAGAACCTCTTATGTTCCAGCTTGTGCCCATTGCCTCTTGTCCAGGCACTGGGCACCACTGAAAAAAGCCTCCCTTCAATCCCCTGGCTGAAAAATCCCATCTCTCTCAGCCTTTCCCCATAGGAGAAGTGCCTTAAATCAACGTACTGGCCCGTCACTGGACTCTCCCTAGTCTGTCCATGTTTCTTTTGTACTGAGGAGCCCAGCACTCCAAGTGTGGCCTCACCAGCACTGAGTAGAGCGGAAGGATCACCTCCCCAGACCTGTTGGCAGTACTTTGCCTAGTGAAGTCCAGAATACCATTAGCCTTCTTAGCAGCAAGGGCACATTGCTGCCAAGGGCCCTTTCTGCCAAACTGCTTTCCTGCTGGTTGGCCCTCAGCTTGTCCTGGTGCCTGGGGTTGTTGCTTCCTAGGTGCAGGACTTTGCGCTTCTGCTTGTTGAACTTCACGAGGTTCCTGTCAGCCCATTTCTCCAGCCTGCCCAGGTCCCTCGGGATGGCAGCATGACCCTCTGGTGTACCAGACACTCCTCCTGGTTTTGTGTCATCTCCAAACCTGCTGAGGAGCACACTCTGCCCCGTCATCCAAATCCTTAACAAAGATGTTGAACACGACTGGACGTAGTATTGGCCCCTGGGGACACCACTAGTTACTGATCTACAAGTAGACTTCATGCCACTGATCACCACCTTCTGGACCTAGCCACTCAGCGAGTTTTCAGGCCACTTCACTGTCTGCTCATCCAGCCCGCACTTCATTAGCTTCTCTACAAGGACCTTACAGTAGATGGCATCAAAGGCCTTACTGAAGTCTGGGCAGACAGCATGCAGTGCTCTCCTCTTTCTACCATGCTAGCTGTTCCATCACAGAAGCTTTTCAGATGCGTCTAGCATGACTTCCCCTTGGTGAATCTGTGCTGCTCCTTTTTAACCACATTTGTCCTTCATGTGCCTAGAAATGGTTTCCAGGACCAGCAGGTCTGTCACCTTCCCACGGGTCGAGGTGAGGCTGACTGGCCTGTAGTTCCCTGGTCATCCTCCTTACCTTTCTTAAAGACAGCAGTGATAGAAGAATGTACTTAAGTAAAATTTTAAAAGATAATGGGGGGGGCGGGGGAATGGGAGGAGGATTACTGTATCTCAGCTAGATATTATCTGTGCAATTGCAGAAAATCATGATACCCATGCTGGGTCTCAGTAATGATTCTTTCCCTGCTTCTCTACTGAAGAGATTTGCTTTATGGATGAAAATTGGAAGACTTGCCAATCTGAGGAGCTGTATAAACAGCTGAAGTATGCAATAACTGCTGAACAAGCGATAACTTCAATGGATTGTTGTTGCCCTCTTCAAAACAGGGGCTAGGTTTTTCTTAGGGCAGAAAATTCCAAGTCATGTTGGATACCAAGCTGACAGCAGGGGGGGGTGCAAAATAATTGACTTCCAAGAAGCTTGTTGTGGCGTCAGGTTTTTCTCAATGACACTTGCAAATAATCTGCTTTCAGTTATCTCAGAATAATTTAAAGCTTACAACATTGCTTGGTTTCAATAGATGCATGAAAATGAGAACAACCTTAAAGTAAAGTGTAGTGCCTGTTTGTGACAACTGTGAAAAATGGAAATTTAAGGCCTGTGTATGGAAGACCTTTGATGCTCTGCTGTTTGCAAGGGCAGTGTTTCAGGAGTATAGACTAGTACCATAAAGATTTAGTTTTTCAATTAGAAGTTGTTTATATATGATATGAAGTAAACATATCCAGAAATTGCTGAAACTGTGTACTTCACTTATAAAGCCGCACATACTGCTATGCCAGCCTGAAGTATGTTTAAAATGGTAGCCCCAGTAATTGTGAAGACTCCGCTTGAAAGTAAATACACAAATACTGCCTACCTGTCTCTTTATACATGACTCCATTATAGCAGATTTTTATGCTATTTATTATTTATTTGATGCTGCTTTGTCTCCTATTTTTATGCAGCCTTTTTCCAAAAGATACTACAAAGAGTGATTAATCTATTAGTGGTGTCAATAATTAACAATAATTGCTGTGATATTCTAGCAGACTAGTAATAGTAATAGACTGAGATGAATCTTAGTGCAGCAGAAGTCCCAAGCAGCCTTTTGTCATGGTATATGACACTGCTACAAAATTAAAGCAGGTCACTAATTGAAACACTAAGTTAAAGCAATTTCACTGCCTTGTTATGCAGTTCTTTAGCCCATTGCATGGTTCTGTGCACACTGCATGCAGGGATTTTTTTTGCTAGAGCAAATCAATATTTCTCTGAAAGATGAGCAGGGATGAGTTTGGGTGTGCAGGTTCCTGTTTCCTGTCACTGCAGATATTTCCTCGAGGTTTTCGATGGATACTTGCTTGTTTCAGAGGGGTGTCAGTAGTATGTTGGGTTTTGGGTAGTCTTGAGTTCCCTCACTGCTCTTTACAGACACCAACCTCATTTACTCTTTATTCCTAATTTGCAGGAGAGGAAAGGATTATGTATACAAAGATAACTCCATACCCATGCAGTGAAATATGTTACAGAACTGTAAAATTCTCCTAATACTAAATACTAAGATTTAAGGACTTCAGCAACCTCAGCAGACTCAGTGGCTCTGTCAAAGGCAGCTATCGGGATGATAAAGGTGCGAGCGAAGCACATTTTCTTGATCTCAGCCCAGTGCCCAGCCTGACAGTACTCTTCTGCTGTCCTTCAGGAATCGGTTCTAGTTAAAAGCCGTGCAAAAGATGAGAAGTTTCCTTCTCCAAAGGAGACAAATAGTGTCACGTGCCTTCAGGTTTACAAAGGACCGTGAAAACATGTCTATGTGGAAGCACATCTGTGCTTAGCATCTATAAAGTCAGCACATTCTGCAGATACTGTTTTCAAGAAGGGTAAATAGTGTCTGTCTTTAGTCTGCTTCTGAATTTTTCCTACAAGCTTTTGAAAAATTGAACTTTTTTTCTCTTTAATGATGCAGAACGGCATAGTTTGGATGCTGAAGTTAGTCAATAAATAAGAGTATAGACAGATTTCTGGCTGGTGCATGATAAGCGGTGGCTCAATTTAAGATTTCAATTTATTTTTAATTTATCCTGGAAGTTTTATTTAAAAATTGATTACATATCAGTGAAGGAATAAGGATAATGTTTTAGAGTAATACGCCTTGTCCTTTATGACCAAAACTGTAATTTATATCCTTATAAATCAAATTCATTACAATAAACAAATGCAGAAAAGAGTTTTTATTTCTGATACTGGAGCAGCATCTTTCACGGGAATTTTTAAGCACTTTATACTTTTCAGAAAATTTACTTGTGATTTTTTTTTCTTTCTAAAGCCACAGAAGAAGGAGGATCAACAATTAGAAGCTAAAGCAAGTCCAAAAAAGTCATCAGAACCCACTATTGACCTTTTAGGACTTGGTAAGCAATAAATAATTACCTGTTTTTCTATCAAACACAGATACATCATTTTATATTTTAATAAATATTCTCTCTGCTTACTGATATTGTTAGCTGAATTTGAAAACCGTAAGATTGAGTCTCTGAATTTGAAACTATAAAGGAAAATGCCATGGGGACGTGTGTGTATCAATACTTGTGTTTTGCTAAGGAGAGTAATGAGCTCCTGTGGGAAGGGGAAGTTATCAAAGTGATCTTCAAAGGGCTTGCGGATGGTGGAATTTCAGAGTTTATGGTACAAGCATACTTTTTAATTGAAATGCTGAGGTAATCTGAATTGTATTTCTCTAAAATGCCTTATATCTAAAATCCCTATCTTAGTTAAAAGAACAATAAAATGTCTCACTGCAACTGACCAGTATCTTGTAAAATTAAATACACTGGGCACTGCTTTGTCATACACTGACTGTGACAGTCATTCAGTTTTATGTGATACATCTTTTGTTTTCTTGACTGGCAGGTAACCATCAATTTGTCTTGTAAATAAACTGTTTCGGACATTAATAATCTAATTTGCAACATCTTCATATGCTACCGTAATTTTTATGTGTTTCCTCTGCTTGTTGAAGGCCATATTTCTATAATATATGTGTTTACCCATTGGATAGAAGCAAAACCTAGAAAAACAAAATATTACAATAATTACGTTAAATCCCTTTTATTGTTTGAATTATTTGTTTATGAATTTGAATATTGTTTATGAATTGGGAGTGGATATTAGTATATTCAATTTAAACTATTCTAGATTTCTACATAGTTTTTACAGGGTATTGCATGAGGCAGATAAGCTTTTAAAATGTAACTATTTTTCTAGTCTGTAGTACAACCTGGAATTTGTTGGAAAATGTTTTGTTGCCTTTCTTAAAAAAAAAAAAAAAAACACTTTTGGGTTTAAGGTAATAATGTTACAGCAAAGCAAAAAGTGTCTTCCCTATTTTAGAATTTACACTGGCATTCAGAACGCAATTTATTTTCCCTCTGTATGCAGAGTAGCTGTGAAATACTGTTTTTGTACTGGTTATGCATGTGTGTTGTGGTCCGTATCTCATCCCAAGTAATCTGCTACTATAGGCAAGCAAATCTTCATTAACACAGTAGAAGTTAGATTATGGATATAGAATGAACTTGTTAAAAACAAAAGTAATTCAGACGTCACGGAAAACTGGTCCCCCTTTCTTTTCCTTTACCAGACCAACTACCTAATTAAGAATTAAAATTTAATCAATATGTGGTTCTGAGGCTGTCAGACTTCTGTGTCCTTTTAGTTATTGTTTGAAAAGAATCTTGGTAATGCCGCTTTATGATGCGGTAATGAACTCGGATCACATCGAGATGTAATATGCAATAGAAAGAGAATTATAATTGTGTTCAGCAGCTGTGGTTCTTCATTGTAAGGAAGCATAGCGAGATACACAAAGGGCAAAGTTTATAATTTGTATTGTAGCATAAAATGATTTTAGAGGAGGGGGTGTTAAAGACTTCTTCAGTAACAAATTGAAAGGCAGTGTAATAAGTTAGTATCACTTAGAGTCTGCTGAGCTACAAATGAGATGGATTAATGAGAGCAGACCTGCATATTTCATTTGGAGAGTTGTCTTCTAATTAATTCCTCCAGTCGACTACTTGTTATTAATTTGTTGGTTCAGATAGTATTAAAAGAGAGATCACTTCAAAACAATATATATGCCATACCAAACAATAATAGAGTGGACACGATTGTATAGCTCATTTTTCTTACTGAGTGGACACATTTCTAATAACAGTGATTCATTCCCTCAGGATTTTATTTCTGCAAATGGAGAACGATAGTAGTTTTCACTAGACGGATCAGAATCACTTGTAATAGCAGATTAAGTAATTTTAATGGATCATGATTTATGCTAGAAGAATTCTGGCTTTCAAAACAGCCTGGCCTCTTGTGGAGTATTTTCTTGAGTAAAGAGTAGCTTTGGCTATTAAGTTAACCTCTGGGTGATTGCTTTTTTTTTTTTTTTTGTCTCCAGTACTTTTTTTTAATAGTGAACTCATCAGAAGGTAAACCTAATCCTGTGTAATAGGACTTACCCTGAGAAAATGAGAGGCAGTTATAGCTAGACAATATAATTTTCTGGAAATATTTTTTTATTATTATTTTTCTTTA
Source organism: Cygnus olor (assembly GCF_009769625.2). Classification (NCBI taxonomy): domain Eukaryota; kingdom Metazoa; phylum Chordata; class Aves; order Anseriformes; family Anatidae; genus Cygnus; species Cygnus olor. The sequence goes on from NC_049171.1 coordinate 31,611,174, forward strand.
CAAAATGCAAAATTCTCAAGGTAATATGCCTGGGCAAATTGCATCTTTAAAACTTGTAATAGCAGCAGAAGCATAATGCAGAAAAATAGTACAGTCACCAAGGATTTCTTCTGAGCTTTTAAAATAGATTCATATGGTTTCCTTGAGTTCGTCCTGTTCAGGAGGCTATTACTGAGATAGTGCTTGGAAATTCAATTTTTGATGATCCAGCTACATAAACATTTGTGCCTTTTGGCCTTTTGTTTCAATGTAGATTTTAATTCAGTAATCCGCAGACACAGAAAGGTGGGAAACAGACATGTACAAGCTAAATGTTCTTACATTCTTCACAAGCAATAGTGACAGTTAATGTTCTTGCTGTGCTACCTCAAATTCTTTCCTTTACTTCCCAAGCTATGAGGAATCGCAGCCTATTTCTGCAGGCTAAAACTGCTGCTCCTTTTTGTTATTGATCTCTACAATTAGTTGGATCTTGCCCACACTGAACACGAGTGCCCTATTGAGAATGTGAGGACTTGGAAGTTAATGCCAAAGTCGGTAGCATGGGATTTTATAACATTAATTTTTAATAGGGGAATTATAGGAAACATTTTTTCAGTTTGAAAGTCACAGCATGTAAACCGGAGTTGTTCAGCATTTAAGTCACTGTCACTGCTCTCTCCATCTCAGTGGTGTTAATCTTGCATTCTGTGCTGCTTGGTGCCTTGGGGTTTTCTCTCACAAGAATTCTCTCCACTTATGTCAGATCAATAGAAATAAAGACAATTTAAAGAAATATTTGGAAAAAAATATAGCTATGTAGGATAGTGAGAATCTTTGAGAATCTTTTTTTTTTTTTTTTTTCCCTGAATACTATTATGCAGGTAATTTGGGGCCATTCTGTTTGTCAGCGTATGCCACTTGAATTATTTCAGCATTACATGAATACAGAAAAAAGTGAGAAGTTAATATTTTTAAACTATTTTACCTTACAGAATAATGAGAAAAAAGGAAAGTGCATGTTATGTATTCTGCACCATTTACTGTGTTTAGACATGCCTTTTATAAACCAGTTAATTGCACATCCTTGATTAATCAGTGTAGTAAGGTGTTACAAATAATCAGGAGAAATTGAGTTTTATTATTTTGTGTGGTTGGCCTTATTTTTTTTTTTTTAATCTTCATGCTTATTTAAGATACTCCTAGATATACCATAGTTAATGTACTGCTGGAAAGAAGCTCTAATACAATAAACCAGAATACAGTATTATTAATAGAATGGAAGGAAGGCATCATTATGGAAGGAAGTGGTATCCTCATGGAAGGAAGCTATCATTAATTGAATGAGATGTGCGGGGCATTCATCTGACGTGGTTGGAGGTAAAGTAGGATATGCCAAAAGCTGCATATCTGTCTGCTTGTATGGGGGAAACATTCTGTGAAGGAATTCTGTTAAGTTTTGAGAGCCTAATCATAGTATGAAATGTAGCAGGATGTTGCATATGAGAGAGATGCACTTGTGTCAGTGCTGTCTGGCGAGTACCAAAGCAGCATCGTTGGTCATAAATTGGAAAGCTGCATTTACGAAATTAAAAAAATACATTTATAAGTACATAAATATCATATGCTTATATAGATACATGTTAATATTTATAGTATTGCTGCTATGTTAAGATCATGTTTAGGTAAGCAGTGTATCCACCCAAAATGAAAATGTTTACAGCCACTCAGGGCATGTGGTATTGTTAGCTTTCTGGCTTTCCACATTTCATTTTGAGAAGTATTATATAGAAACAACCTTCCTATGAGTGCTTTTTCACTTCCGCAAAGGTTTTAGCAGTAAACAACGTTTTAGTAATGCAGTATATAACTCCACAATAATTTGGGATACTTGTTTATATCTCTGTCCCAGATTTTGTTTCAAGTGTTCAACTATTTTTCTCAGTTCTGCCTTTTTAATAATTTGGTGAAATAAATAATCATATGCATACTCAAAATCCTATCTCCTTCCCTTGCAAGTTTTAGTATGGCTGTCATAAATATCTAGAGAGATATATGTTAAAACACATGGCAGCTTAGTAACAAAGGTCTTGTAAATAGCTTGTCCCATAGAAAATCAGTTTCAGAAACATAATGCAAAGTTTAAGAATAAATCTTCTTACGGTGCCTTTGAATCTCTTCTGTTGGTCACTTCCACTGTTGGCAAAGAAAATTATACCACATATTAATGCTGTGTATTAAAGCTTTCATAACAAAAGGCAGCATGACTTGGAAATTGTAGTGTCAGAAACAAGTAAAATGTATACAGAAAAGCACTATAATGGTAAATCCTTCACTTACTGAATATATCCTGGTAAATGGCTTTTGTTTCTACTAGCAAATTTAAACAAGACTTCCTAATCTGAAAGCAGAAGCAGCATCTGCTGTTGTATAGCATGGCAGACAGCAGTCAGATACTAACTGTCATATTGTCATAAATGTAGAAAGAGCAAGTTTGGGACCACAGATAGGAACAGCAATGAAAACCAGCATCTACTGTCGTAGGGTTGAGCCACGTCTTGTGCTTCATCCGCAGCTACTGATGAGGATGAAGTGATGGGTGTACTGTTGATTAAAAGTGCTTTCCAAGTAACTCTGTGATGTCTCCATAAGACTTCTGGTGGTTAAAGCTATAAATTTCTCAGAATATTCGGGCAGGCCTATATAACTTAATCTGTTTTTTTGACTGCTTCCCAGAAAAGACTCCAGGCGTGTTTCCTTCCATCTCTTCTACTCATCAGTTTTTAATGGTAGGCAGCAAAAGTTGAGTAAGAAGTAATATTCTTAGAATAATTTAGAACTCAGAACTGCACCGCACCATCTTTTGTATACTATAGAAGTACTTTAAAGTGAGGAGAGAAAGGAGAAAGTGCTTTCTAATCGATGGCCTGGTGCACTGAGGTTGAGAATATCCAACATGTGAACTACTACACTGAAACACAAGTTTGTGTATGCCTGCATGCATATATTTAAATGAAGACAGTAATATTGCTACAAATGATAAACAGGATTGAAAACACTTAGTTTTTTTTTTTATATCCTGAAATTTATCACGTTCTGGAATCTTCTAGTTTCATTGTGGAAAAATGTTTTAGGAATCACTTTTTAATAGATATAAATATTCCAACCATTATGTTTTTGAGAAATTAGTAATACAAGATCTCATATTATTCCAGAGTTGAACTATGTTGTAAACAGTAATTCAAAATGACTGGCTTCTGCACTGAGACAAGGAAATACTCATTTTTAGTCTAAAATTCAGTAAGAGATTGAAAGTATGTACATTATCAAATAACACTCTCTGAGAATATGTATAGCTGTTAAAACAGCTTTCGACTGATCTGATGAAAACCTGGGTTTTCATAGTACTAATTTATAAGCAGGTTATTAAATACTAGAAAGAAAACGTGCTCTTGCAAATGTGTTCTCCCAATGAATGCTCTAACATATGAAACGTTTGTTTTACTAAATGATTATGTTTAAATTTAAAATTTTAAGTCTTATGTTAAACATTTTTACATTCAGGGAAACTGAACCACTTTGGAATATAAGATTTTCTCTTTAATACATGTGCCTCACTGAGAAAATGAGAACGTTAAATTATTAATTCTAGAAAAATCCTTTTGCGTGAAAATTATGCACTGTTCATTCCTAAATTTATCTGAAACAGTCAACTTTTTGGGAGATGTTTTTGGAACTGCCTGTCTGCAGAATGACCTCAAATGAATAGAATACACTGCCAGAAGCTTGTTACTTGTGTGCAAATACATTTATTTGCATGTATCTTAAAGCACGGTTGTGTATGAACGGTGGATCAGATTATGTGTATGGTGTCCGCTGGCTTCCGGTCATCAGAACAGAAATAAGGAAAGGAGGAGACCTTCATAGCTAAGATGTAAGCAGGTTTGCCATAATCACAGATGACTTTGTGTAACTTTGTTTTTCAGAATTGTTGAAATGGTAATCCTCCCAGCAAAGTCAAATCATGACACAGGAACTAAATTGGCTGATGTGGCAACTGCAGTCCTGTTGTCATTGTTCAAGTCACGAACTTATTTAGTATAGAAGATCTAATATGACCAAGCCATTCCCATGGCCATCTTGTCTGTGTGGAGTTCTTGGGTCTTCCTTAGTCCTCGCAGACAGCATAATTACCCTTACAGACTTTGGGGAACTTAGGACAATAAACACACATGCCGAGGTTCAGTTTCTTGAGAGTGCTGCTCACTTGCATCCTTCCTGTATCCCTGCCTTGTAGGTATTTTGGTCTTGTTACTGGGTCTGCATGCCTTTGCTGGCATGCACAATTTGGTCTGAATTTCCTATTGATAGGAAGTGGATTTGAGAATTAGCAAATACCAAGCTATTAATGTCCTTGCTTGATACCGAATCAAGCATAAAATCGTGTTGTGTATCTGAAGTAGTCACAAAAGCAAGCATACAGCTTTCAAAGAATTGCAACCCAGCACCCTTCCACGTGGTTGTTTCCTAATTCCCTGTGCAAAAAAGGTGCAGTGAGTGCTTTAAAGTATGCTGGGGGTTTTACATATACCAAAGCTGTTCTGTTGCAGTTTCTGTAGCAGCTATAGCCATGCCACATTTCCTGTACTTACAAAGGCACAAAGGTTAGCATCTCTAAAGTAAGACAAAATACAGATGTGGAAGGATGGTGGTAACTTTGGACACATTTCACATTGACGGATTTTGACATTTGTGACTTCAGTGTCAGCTTTTCAAATACTTAGCAGTAACAGTCTGTGCTTTTAAAATAAATATTTACAAGCAGCGTGGCCAAAGGGGTGGGGGTGTCGTGGATGGACGGTGGTCCATCGGAGTTTGAAGGCAGGCATCATTGAAACGTGAAGACATCTTTTGTGGATATTTTGGACTGACTGTTTCCGATGCATTGACTTCTAATACAAGTTAACAGCTAAAAATCTTGTCAGCTCTTCTGTGATAGCCTAGAAACCACTTGAGTGAGGAAACTGATGAAGTGTCTGGTGATGCCTTCAGGCTTCTTCCAACTTGTCAGCATCCTGGGCTACTGGGAGCAGTAGTCTCCAGCTGCTGGCACTGTTGCAAGTTTGCATGTGACTGAACAAAATAATGAAAAATGAGAATATTCTACATGCAAGATGACAGATCTTACTATATTCAACCAGTTATCCGTGTTTCTGCAAAAAAAAAAAAAAAAAGAAAAAAGAAAAAAAAAGTAGAGGAGCAAAAGGAGATCTTATTTCTAATTAATAAACTTACTCTTTTATTCTATTATGTCTTTAATAAAATAACATACCAATTCCTCTATGATTGTTTTCCAGATGGGAAAGAATGCTGCAGTTATTTAAGAGATGGACTTGTAGTATTTTAAATAAGTGTTGGAAGCCTCTTATGATTTGCTTTTAATTAAACACTGCATTTCAACAATGCTCTTCACCAATCAAACCACTTCTGTGCCTTTATTAGAGTTCTAGAAATTTTAATATACCAAAACCTCACATCTCCCTTCTTGCCTGTATTTCTCTGTGGTAGCAAGGCATATGTTTTGTGTGTTATCACTAGATTGCTAATGCTGATATTCCAATGATAGACCTCTGCTCTGGAAACAGATCTTTTCACTATGGTCAATAATTTTCATGGTTGTAGGATACTGGAAAACAACGTCTTACAGTGTAGTAAAAGGAGCAAGTGACTGTTTTTTTCTTAAATAAATATTAACTGTTTTTGAAGGTTCTTGATGTTTTTTAAGTTTAAAAATGGTGATCTGTATTCTGTGTTTTAAATTTGTAATATATTACTGAGAGTCTGTAAATGTTTCAGAAGTTTCTGATAGATATATTTGAAGTTAGCTACCTATGTGTAACTGTATGACTTCAGAAAAAATCCTTTAATTAGAATTCTACATAAATTAAAATTTGCTTTACAGAAACTTACTCTGAATAATGAGAACAGTCTTATCTTAGAAATTGAATACATATTTGATGGCAATGGGGAGAATGGGCAGCTTTAATTATTTTTTAATTATTTATTATCCATTAAAATATTAACAATTTTCACTTTAAATGTAATTCCATTGTCTTTTTAAGATGGTCCAGCTGAAGCATCTGTTACAAATGGAGGCACTGCTACTGCCGCAGCATTGAATGATGACCTGGATATCTTCGGTCCAATGATCTCTAATCCTTTACCAGCAGCTGCTGTATCTCCTGCTCAGGTAAAATTTACTTGGCTGTATGTATGCCTAAATTTGTGTGTTTGTGCACATAGTTTCCTTCCAGCAGTTGTTCTCTTGGAGATTCAGAGAGAAGGAATGCATCTCTGTTTGCAGCTGGAGACTCTATAGCCGTAATGACTACATTTTTCTCACCTCTTCGGGCTTCCTTGCTGCTTAAATATAGAATTAAGAGATGGTCTGGTCTTCCCTTCTGATTCCTCCTGGTTGTCCAACTGAATTGGTTTCTGCCTTCCCTCGGTGTGATGGTAGTCATGGTTTCCTCTAGTTCATATTCTGTCATCTTGTTCTTTTTTTTTTTAATAAGTATTGCTGAATATATTTTTTTATTTCACATCTGCAGGTTCTTGTAATTTAGGTCATACTTATTAAGGACTTCTTATTGCTTTTTAATATTGATATTTAGGAAATGCTACAGCAGATGCTTCTATCTTAAAGCTGCTGACAAATTAGGGTCTCAAGCATCATTCTCAAAAGCAAGAATGGATACCAAGGAAAACTAATAATTGCTTCCTGGACTGATCTGTCTTTTTTTCTCATCTTGGAACTTGTGTGTCCCTTCTTCCTCAAGGAAGGGGTGGCATGAAACCCTGCACCTGGCCTCCTCCCTGTCATAGCACTGTGACAGCTTGGAAGAGACCCCATTGCCTTGCCTGCTGTAGCCAAGTAAGGCAGCTTTGGGATGCACTATGAAAGCACTTAATGCTACAGCTCCATCAAAGTAGCTTTCAGCCTCAGAGAACAAAGTGTTGGTGCTGAATGTGGCAGGTACAGATGAGAATGCACATGTGCTGGCTTCCTTACCCAAAGTGGCTTCTGACAGGGAGGCTTTGCTCCATCTGCGGAGCCCTTTTGAGGTTATTTGGAGGCTTTCTGCCTCACTCAGCTGAAGCAGGAAGTTCTGTATGTATTCTTGGATTTACGCTTTGGGACCTGTGATCTGTACTTATTTTTCCTTCTCCAGTAGTTCTGATCATATATAAAATGTAAGGAATGGTGATGGAAAGTAATTGTGATTGGACTGGCCTATCGTAATTTTGTTCCCAAATGTTCCCTTTATCACTGTGGTCACCTCAAAGCATTGAGGAGCAATTGCTGTTGTCACAAGATTTGATTGTAATTGTTATTCTTTATCTTTTACTCTCCCCTCATCTACTTGTTCCTGAGGGCTGGCTTTCTGAAAAATGCTGGGTAAGGTTTTAGAGACTGAAATCACGCTTCTTTTTCAACATAAAAACTATAGATAAGGCAAGCTTCCCAGCATGCCTTCATCCAACTGTAAATGGTGAGAGATGAGTGGTTTGGATCTGTTAGCTAAGGCTGCAAAGGAAATTGTTGGTATGGATTTTCTTGGCTCTTGCAGATGTCTGTGTTCAAAGTACCAGAAAGGATGGTATCTAAGTGCACGCTGTCTGCTATTCTACCGCCTTATGTCAAAATTGATCTAGATAAACCTACCTGTAGAGCTAGATGGGAAAAGCAGGAGCCCATTTCCAGCTTCACCGAGCTGTTTAGTGTATCCAATTTTGGTGTAGATTGGGTAAATTGAAATCTGGAATCATGCAGTTTCCACTCAACCCCGTAATAAACAGACCGGCAATAGTAGCACATGTAATAGGAAGGGCTGACTTGTGTTTTTCCCCTTTTCCTGCCTTTCTGATGCTGGAAACGATTTCCTCTATATGTAGTTATTGTCTGTGCAGGAGAAAAGATTTTGGGGGTACAATTAATGTTGCCTAATGAGTCTTTTCAGAGAGCTTTCAGAATTGCAGCCTTCCCTTGATTCCCTTCCGTGAGCAAGTGACGAGATCCGCTGGTTAAACAAGTGATGTAGCTGCGGAATTCAGGAAGTCGAAAAGAAGGCTAAATACTTAAGAGTGAGAAAAAGTTAAGTGAATGGTGATTATCTGGATGGTGATGATTCCTGAAGCGTTAAATAATGGGGTGGCTGCTACAGCATATTGAATAATATGTATTAGCAGTTAAAGGAAAGAAAGTGCATTTCTGTGATAAAGATTGTTTTGATATTTATAGTTTATTTGTGATTGTGCTGGTTTGTAGACCAAGTATAGCACTTATTAAATAGATTACAAAGTAGTAAAAAGGAAAATATTCTCAATATCTGGTAAGTATCAACTTGTTTGTATCCTCGGAAGCATGGCTATATTTACTTGCAGTTAACAAACCAGTCCAGATTTTTAGTGATAATTTGCTTTTTTCTGAGTGCCATAATCAGGAGCAGCAAATAGAACTTTTATCAAATAAATGGCCCTTATGGCATCTTGCAAGATTTAATTCTTGGTTGTCTTCCATTTTTAATCAGTAGTCTGAAAGAAAATGTGATATAAACAGATAATTTCCCTAGATTAGAGACAGGGAAATGGTAGTAGCAGAGGATAGGTTTCTGGTGCTGATTGAATGGCTTTCTTGGTAAAGTGAATATTCCATTTTCCTTTAGGTCTAAAAAGGCCTTGCAGGTCTTGCACGTTAGGATGGTGGTATCTAGTTTGGGCACTGATTCTGGAAAGGACTTGAGGGCGCCTCTCGTTTGGCAGCGGTATGAGTATTTTGCAATATGGATAAAAGTTGGATGGGATTCAGGGAAGTGTCAGGAAAATACTGGAGGCTGGAAACTATGCTTTGTAATGAGATTTTAAGGATTCGCTCTGTTTAATGTACTGAAGCAAAGAGGTGGTGTGATTATGTTCTGTAATTATTTTGTATGAGACTGCAAATGGGAAGGTGAACATGGAGTACAGTCCAGTAGCTGAGTAACCCTACTGTGCAGTTCCTACATTTGGAATTGGAAAATTTAGAGTAGAAATCCGTGGCCAATTTTTAAGTTGGGATGCGTAGCACTTGTTTGAATATCTAATAATAGAACGAACCTTATTCAAAAACTGAAGGTAGAAGAAGGGATCAAATGCAAAATACTGTGGCTTCCATTTTCACCTAGATTTCCCATGGTATTCTGCATAGGTTTTTCTGAGATACCACAGCAGGGTTTGTGGGCATCAAAAGAGAAGGTAATTTAACTCTGTTCCTCAGACCAATTTGCAGGAGCAACATACACTTGTTCATTATTCATAGGATTGCTTTTCTTTTCCAATTTAACCTTTAAGATAGGACTTAGTATTCGATGAGTATTTTTATGGCACTGCAGAGTCCAGAAGTATACTGTTTGAATGTTTTATTATGAGAACAGAACAATGTGATGTCTGAAGAACTTAGGATTTGTTATGACAGTTGACATGGCCAAGACATGATTTTAAATGAAAACAAAAGCATTTATTTTTTTGTTCTCAACCATGACTTCAGTGTTTTATTGACTTTTACTCTCCTTTCAGTTGTGTCTTTATTATAGTTTTCAAAAACACTTAAAATATTTCTTCCTACTTTTCTGTGTAGCTGGATATTAAAAAAAACAGTTGATTTTGTAGAGGTCTGGTAATGCACAGTATGGGAATGGGTAACTTTTTTTTTTCTAGAAATCTGCTGACTAGCAAATACAAGGGGGATTAAGTTAGTTTAACCAGCTCCAACTGTACAGCTAGATAAAAGGCATGTGCTATAAAATTACCAATTATGCAGTGTTCATGGACATAAAAAGGAAAAAAATGACATTTTGTATTGTTAGTGACACTTTCTAATGTGAAGTGAGCATAGCTGAATTATAATTATTAGTACAGAGTTTTTTGTTGCCAAACATTGGATGGGAATTGAACAGTGGTCTATCATTCTTAGTTGTAATTAAGCAATTTCCTAAATTGTTTTAGCCAGATTGTAATTTCAGACTTTGTATGGGTATATCCTCCAGCTAAAATGTGATCTTCAGTCTTTGCTGAAACTTGTAGCATGGGGGAGACAGGGAGAACTGCAGGTAGTAAGTTGAAAAGCATTAATTCACTGAAACACTTAACGTGCATCTTTAATGGAGCAAAATGCTAAAATCCACTGAAATTACACTTTGGATTTTTGTGTGCCTGTTTTGCATCGTATTGGGAGCTGAGAATTGTTTCAAGGGCTACAAAAATACGTTTTTGTAGAGATGCTATATGTTCTTCATGAGTGTTTGAGGGCAAACGTTAATTTAAAGTAGTAATGTGGTTTAGATAACTACGTGTTCTCAAATACTCGTTTTTCCCTGAGGCCAGAAGTATGCACTTACCGTGGCTGCTATCGATCAGCCCACAAGCTTTAACTTTTTAACAAAAGTTATGGTAATGATAATGTGTCATAGTCCTCGTTTTTTTTTTTCTGGAAAAAATGAGTTACTCAGAAACTTGCTTTACGGTGAAAGTTCTTTGTGTGGGCCCTTACTGGAGAGCTATTTAGTTCTGTTATGCTATGAGCAGTTGGATTGTTTGTAGCTTCTGCTTGTGTTTATTTTATCCCTCTAGATTTTGAGGTAATCGGAAAGATAAGTTTATTCCTTCATCTGAATGTGGGGGACATGGAGTGACTCTTTATTGTGACTATGATTAGTTACTACCAAGCTTATCAAATTGTGTCTCTAACTGTAGGAAGTTGTCTTATTTCCTAATCACTAGGCTGCCTGTACTTGCCTGGTTTATCATCGTTGATACAGTCTGAGCGTCTGATGAGTCTGGTGATGACTGGCAGTGTTCAGTGGCAGGCTGGACTTAGGAGTCACACTGAAGCTTCTTACTCAGGCAGTCCCTTTATGTTTGCACCCGGTAGGCAGAGCTGAAGACCTCTGCATTTATGTCTGTATCCACAAATGAAAGCTACTTGGGTAAAGCCTGTGTTTGGGAAGTCGGTCCTTGGGAATTCTTCAGCACCGTGCTGCTCCTGGCCCTTCTTCAGCAAATTGTTTAGATGTGGTGTCAGTGATCAGATTACGGAACATAGATGTGGTCAAGTGATCTTTAAATTATTGAATTATTTGTTTTGGTGCCAATAGCTGTTTGTTTATTTCTTGAAGAAGCTTAAGAGGATTTCTGCACAGTTTAGTATAATTAACATTGGTTAGCACTGATTCTAAGTTCCTTTTTTTATATCTGTGTTCGTGTTGTGGCAATTCAAATATTGCTGGAAACATTGATGCACAAGATTTGAATCATTTTGAGGTCATGGAATCATAGAAGCATTAAGGTTGGAAAAGACCTCCAAGATCATCTGGCCTAACCATCACCCTACTACCAATGTCCCTAAGCACCACGTCCAACCTTTCCTTGAACACCCCCAGGGATGGTGACTCCACCACCTCCCTGAGCAACCCGTCCCAGTGCCTGACTGCTCTTTCTGAGAAGAAATGTCTCCTCATTTCCAACCTGAACCTCCCCTGGCACAACTTGAGGCCATTCCCTTTAGTCCTATCACTAGTTATCTGCGAGAAGTGGCCGACCCCCAGCTCCCCACACCTTCCTTTCAGGTAGTTGCAGAGAGCAATAAGGTCTCCCCTGAGCCTCCTCTTCTCCAGACTAAACAAGCCCAGTTCCCTCAACCGCTCCTCACAGGACTTGTGTTCCAGGCCCTTCACCAGTTTTGTTGCCTTTCTCTGAACACGCTCCAGGGCCTCGATGTCCTTCTTGTAGTGAGGGGCCCAAAACTGAACACAGTACTCGAGGTGCGGCCTCACCAGAGCAGAGTACAGGGGGACAATCACCTCCCTGCTCCTGCTGGCTACGCTATTCCTGATACAAGCCAGGATGCTGTTGGCCTTCTTGGCCACCTGGGCACACTGCTGGTTCATGTTCTCCCAAGTGTTGTATTTCTGTTCTTCGGTGTTGGCCTTTTTGAGTTTTAACACCTTTCTCCTGTTTTCTCCTTTAACACCTTTCTCCTGTTTTAACCACTCTTGTGCTTCTTTAGTTTTACATTTAAAGAATGCAGTGCTTCAGAGAAGACCGTGAAGTCTGCAGTAGGGTGACATCTCTTCTTCCTGGGGAACTGGCAGAAAAATGGATGCTTGTAATGTTGCAATCTTTGCGTTTTTAGTTGAATTACACTTTCTTCCTTGGCTGTGATACACAAACCAGAATTATTGACCCAGGTTCCCCTGTGTTTCCTGAAGGCATGGTCCAGCTGAAGAGGCTTGAAAGGGAATGAAGAGTAGAAGGTGCTTGTTCTTGGACCTCTCTCTGCATGCTAAAAAGTTGTAGGCGTTATGAAGTGTCTCCAGCCTATACTTTGCAGTATACTACTACTACTTTTTTAGTTTCTCTTCCATAACTTTACATTCTGAGCCATGATGAGTAAAAATGTACATCACTCAATGCAGAAGCAGTACCAGACTAATGAATTGTTGAAGAAGAACTGGAATTTAGATATGATTGATGTTATTACAGTAACAGGATCTGCATCACTGTGTGCCTGGGGGAATAGAAGAAACTCCTTATATAAGTCTGTATCTTGGCGTGCTATTGAGAAGCTGTCCTATTAGTATGCATGCTGTACAGTGCGGAGTGGAGGTAACAGTGCTAAGAAGCTTACAGTCTAATGGAGAAATAATGTAGATGTGCAAAATTCTATGATTCTATGAAAATAGCCATGTGCAATTTGTGTAGCCAGATGGAAAAGTAAAGTGATGGATTCAGCTACCAGATTTGTGGTCCTGACACATTTGGCTGATACTTTATGGTGAAAATTTCCTTTGCTTAAGTATTACCTTTACAGGTAATAAATAAGCTGTCCATAACTAAACCAACTTACATCTGAACGTGACACATATTTGAGATAACTGCTAGTAGTTTAGGTAAATTCTGCTATATCAAACAGCTCAGCAGTGTATTTCTTAACCACCTGAGGAGTGTTTAGTTTTGATAAAATGACTGAGAGTACTGCACGTAGCCTGTCTTGAAGGCCTGATACTATATGTATTCAAGACATGCTTTTGTAGAGGTCTTGGAGAGCATGAGAATGTTAGGTATGTGAAAATGATCTCAATGTTTTTTTAACTTGAATGCCACCTGCTGTTTTCTTGCCATGTATTTTGCATTATCTTCCATCTATTTAGCTGTTGAACACTTAGGGCAGTGCTTGTTCAGTGCCTTTGGCTCCTCTTACACAATCTTCCCCAAACAAACTGAAGGAACAGACGTTCAATGAACGTTCACTTCAAACTTAGTAGCTGATCAGTCTCCATGGTCTTTAGCTGTCTCTTCTCTTTTGTGCACACATGTATGATTTGCTTTATTTCACTAAAGCATCTACAGGTAGCAATATTTCATGTATCTGGAGACGATTTTAACCTGAGGTCATGCCAGATGAGAACAGTTTATCTCTGATGCTATTGCTTATTTAAAGCCAAACTAAAATGCACATGAAAACAAACAAAAACCAGAACAAACACAGATACTACTGTTCTCCCTCCTAGAAAAAAGCAAACCTTTTCCTTACTGCAGTATGAGTGGCAGAGAAGAAGATGCCTCTGTTAACTCACCTCTGCTATTTAAATGTCTTTCTCCAATACGCTGTGCACGGCTGCTGTACAGAGGCTATCTTATGCAATAAGAGGAGAACGTGTAATAATTCGGTAATGAGACTTCCTGCGTGGATGCATGGGAAACAGATACAACCATTTAGGGTGGACTTTTACATGAATACATTTTTTAAATTCATCTCTGGTATTTTCAAAGAAGGTCATGCCAGCCTGACGAATAATCCTCTCAGATTGAGCGGACTTCCTGCTGCCCATTACAAAACTCTGAATTTTGCTTTGCAATCAGAATTTGTTGTCAGTAATAAGCAGGAGGCACTAGCTTTATTAATATGTGCTGAAGGAAGTTGATAATTTAAGTACACGTTGGCCAGAGAGATGATTTCACAGGAGTTAAACAATTCCTGGTCTTTTTTTTGGTCTACTTTCCCCTGCTGTTTGTAGGATGGCTCCGTAGGGTCTCAGTTTGACTTCGGCCCAAACTGACTATTGTGTAAATGCAGGGTTTTCAGTTGTCAAAGAGTTCCCATTTCTTACTCTCTCCCCTTTCTACAGTAATCTTGGAGATTCTGCCCATCAACCATCTGAATCCACATTCTTTATCCTGATGGTTTCTGACCAATTTAGTTGGTATCACTTTTTTTTTTTTGGTAGTTATTTTCCCCCTAATTTATAACACTGCCTTATCCTATAGCTTTTTAGCACTGCAGCAGTCAGATATGCTTTTTGAAGCTGTGTACTCAATGCTTGTATTGCAGTGTTTGTACAAATCCAGTGTCAATATGTGTAGGGGAGTTTTCAGGGCCTGCCAGCAAAACCAGGAAAGCATCAAGGTTGTGGCTCCAAGGGGGAATACGGGTGTCTTACAGCAACTGCTTGTTTTGGGGTGGCTTCTTGTACCACAGGCATTGCTGTGGGATGACAGTGAAGAAAGAGATGGACCTGACTGCAGATCCAGTCCATTCATTGTGGTAGTGCAAGTAGGTTTTTTGTGTTTTGTACAAAAGGGTTGAAAATTGCATAGGCTCTGGTATCAGGCAGATGTATGCTAACCGGGTGGTATTGTTTGCCTGGACCATAACTTAAATATGTGCTGTAATCCTGGCTTTCTTGCAGTGTGCATACAGTTGATTTGTACTGAAAGTTCCCACTGGTAACAGAATGAGTTGTTTTAAGAAATTTAATGGGAATGCAGCCTATTGCCTAGTTACCTAAGCAAACTCCGGTATGGAAGTGTGTGCATGTTAACAGCAAAATAACATAACTGACAGACACTTGGAGGTAATTTGTTTATAAAACACTTGGTGCAAGAGCAATGAAAAGCCTGACAGCCTGAGCATGTTTCAGGTTTTCAGTCCTGGGCTACAGTAAGCTTCAGATAATTATGCTTTCTCAATAACTCAAATGTGCTTAAAGAACTAAAAGCTAATTACGTTGTATTTTAGAAGTTGTATTACTATATCAGCTGCAATTTTATTTCTGCCTTCTCTTCAAAAAATATTATCCTCTTAGCTGAAGTATATTCTAAAACAGTGAATCTTTTGTTAGCTCCTCTCTAATTTATTCTATGAGAGGATTAATGAGATGTGAATTGTAATCTCCTTATTGATTTCCTAATTATTTTTCATAATCTAGCTAGAGCTCATGATTTATGCTGCTCGCTGATAAAAAATAATAATAATGTAGGAGCACCAAGAATGAATAACCTGTATGTGTAATCCCTGGTGTTGGTCTGGGTTTTAGTCTTGTTTCATAACCTGTCTGGTTGGTGTTCTTGCCATATCACATGTACTGCTGTCTTGCTTTTCAAAGCTTCATTTAGTTTAATCTCTATAAATGAACTGGTTTTCATGTTGTTAAGGGATGAGGGTGTGCAGTAAATATTTAATGTAACAACTTCTGCTGGTTTCCTTCAGTAGTCTGTCTTGACCTTTATTTCCCAGAGCGCTTCCACTAAACCAACAGCTGCCACCTTGTCTGCAGCATCTGGGGATCTCGATCTGTTCACTGAGCAAACAACAAAATCAGAGGAGTCGGCAAAGAAGCAACTCTCCAAAGACTCCATCTTATCACTGTATGGCACAGGAACCATGCAGCAGCAGAATGCTCCAGGTAAATAATTTTGCGACTGTTTCTAATGCAATCCTATTTTAAGCTTTACCTGGAATGCAATAATCTCCTACAAGTGTATGACTAAGGTGGGGTACTCTGCTACTTCTCTTCAAATGAGGAATTTTCTTTTTACAATTTATAAGTAATGGGAAAATTACTGAAACATGAATATTGAAGCTACAGAACAAAATACTGTGTGATTTTAATGTATTTATAGCTGTTGAAATTAGCAAGTATGCATTTGACTGAAAGATTTGTGAATTCAGCTTCTGCCATCTAATTCTGCCAGGATGAGTACAGAGCTGTCATGTTTTGATTTTAGCTATATTTGTGTGAAACCAAACACTTGTAGTACAGCAACTGAAAGATTCTCACTGATCACAGGGATTTGCCAAACTCTTTTGGGTGGTTAACCTGTGGTGGTGAGTCCCTTTCCTTTGAGAGATTTTAAGCAACTTCCTGCTTTTACAGAAAGTAAATCAACAGCACTGACATACAACTGGACGAAGTTATCCTTTAAAATTATTTTGATGCATTTCAAACCTGGGGGCACGTGGGTTGAAAATCACAAAACGCTTTCTCTGAAATATTCCCTTCTCTGTTACAGGTATGTTCATGGGCTCGTCCTCTATGCCATTTACCACACAACCATCAACTCATTTTCAAGGTTTTCCGGCCATGGGAGTTCCTGTGCCTGCAGCAACCGGAATGATGGGAAGCATGATGGGACAATCGGTGCCAGTCATGGGACAGAGCACGGGTGTGATGGTAGGAATGGGAATGCCCAATGGATTTACTGGTACTGCACAAACTGGTGTGATGGGACTTCCTCAGAATGTCGTTGGACCTCAAGGTGGAATGGTGGGACAAATGGTTACTCCACAAAATAAGTATGGATTGCAACAAAATCAACAAGCTCAATGGAACCTCACTCAGGTAAATACTTCCTGTTCCCAGATAAGGACGCTTTTAAAAAAGATGCTGCTTTTCTGACACAAACTGTTGAGCTGTAGGAAGGCAGCTGCAGTGGAGCCAAGTTACAAACTGCTGGACTGTGAGTTGCTCAGACACACGAGGAAAAAGAATCAGTGAGGAAATAAATTAAAGATAACCAATACATAAGCACAGAATAAACTTTGCCAAGGGAGACCAAACTCAGTTTTCTGCTTCTGTGGCTAGTCTCAGCCCATTGTCTGAATTAGGTTAAATAAAAAAAATAATAACCTACTTAGCTTCACTGTAATCACGCCATACTGAAGTGTAAACACAGCAGTATAACTAACAGCAGAATTAATTAATTAATTAATTAATTGCTCGAGGATAGCTGTTAACAATACTTTCATTTACAGACTTCAAGATAAATTGCAGTGGAATGTGCAGTGCTTTGCAGTGTGATATTCTACTGTACATAATTTGCTTAGATTCTTGTTACTTATCTGTAGCATTTCCATGCTATTTTTTATTTCTTAAACACGTTTAAAGGGTTCTCTAAGTGTCAGTATATGCTTAGTACTATATTTATACATGATCCAATGAAACATCTTAAAATCATGTAACTAACAGCTTATTTTTTTTTAAAATAAATGATTCCCTAAGAGATCAATATGGATGATAGCAACTATTTTTTTTCATAATATGTTTTTAATGAGAAGAACAATACAATATTTACATGCTGCTTACTCTAGTGATTCATGAAGTGAACCTTAATGACTTGTGAGATTTAATTACATTAAGTCCTGCAGTGTGAACAGTTATGAAGGTAAGCAGTATTTCTTAAAGAAATGAAATAGGCCTTATTTGAAAACACAGGCTATCATTCTGCTTTGAAATTTAACTTTTTAAAACGTGAGTATTCCAGAATGTCAAATGAAAAATGAAAAAGCTCTGTGGTCTTACTGTTAACAATCTTTGTTAAGATACCTAACTTTAAAAAAGCCCCTATATCAGCTTTGACATAAAAATCATGCTTCTTATCAAATATATATTAAAAGTTGGCTCATAGGACAAGCTCCTACCCATTACTTGCACACCAGATAATTCTACCAGTATGCTCATATTCAGCAATTTGTAGGGGATCTGTGCTTCAGTTGAAAGGGGGAGAGATTGCTTTACTTACCAGAATAGCCTGCTTTGTATAGTCTACTTCTAAAGAATTCTGCTCAAGAAGAGATTAACAGTTAGGTGAGACGTTTTCATCAGCATTTTTTAATTTCCATGTTCAGTGATTGGTCAATCATTTTTGCGGATAAAAGTATGAAAGCACACAGTACTGAATTTTACGCTGAAATATTAGCTTGCAGTTCATTTAACAACTTTTTTCACCAGTTTTTCACAATTTCCTTTTGTACCCTGGTGTTGTGTGGTCTTCTTTAGATGAATTGTGAAATTTTACCTAATGCAGTCTCTTACTCAAATCTGATGTTGCTTAGCCAACATCCCTGTTCATTGATTCTGATTATTAATTGCTGTCTTGCTCTCAAACACCTAAGAGGGGACATCTTTACTCTGTCTATACAGTTAAGGTTTTAGCTTGTCAGTAAGTGTCTTTGAGAAGGTAAGGGGTAGTTACTTAAAGGTTTTTATATTGGACACTGAAAATTACACCAAATAGATAATATTTTTAGAAAGTAGAAGTATTTTTTGCACCATCATTAAGATGAATGCGCTCGATTTTGAACTGTTTCCCACCTTTAACTAGTTACCTTCCTTAATTTCAGGTGAACTATTTCACTTGTTTTAAAGTAGTTACGGTATCTTGAGTTGCTTCTTTAACAAAAATGCTTAGATTTAGACAACGCTCAAGTTAATAAATCTGTATCTTTTTTGGCCAACTAAATGGACAATTTTTATAGAAAACAGTGTAGTCAAGATTTTGAGGTCTCCAAAGAAATACTGCTGAAACAAAAAACATGCGGAGTTGCAAATGTAGACAAGGCTATGCTGCCTGCTTTGGTGTTTCTTTATTGTAGTTGCCAACATTTTGTTGGTTAGCTTTGAAACTTCAAGCTGTTACCAACTGAAACACATCAGACCCCGTTGTCACATGCTCTGTGAATTCACTAGCAGAATGTTTATAGGCTTGTCACAGACACCAAGTGCTACAGCCAGTCAACCTATGTGTAATGGTGATCACTTGAACAGAAAGTGGTTCCTGAAAATCTGGTCCCTTGAAAACTGTTTAGAAGCTTATCTTGAATCAATATTTAATAAGAAATATTAACGTTAGGAAAACATACTTTAACTGGGTTGCTAATTTAGGAGGCATTACTGCTTTTTGGCTAATAGTGTGTTGTTTCTGAGCACCAGTGCTAACAAGACTTGTGTATGCTTCACAGATGAATCAGCAAATGGCCGGAATGAATCTCAGTAGTTCCAGCAACGTGATGGGCTTTGGCCAGCCCCCCAGCACAGTGGCAGGATGGACTGGAAGCTCCTCTGGTCAGACTCTGAGCACACAACTGTGGAAATGAAAGTTGCAATAGAAGTTTCCTCCAGAACAGCCACCTAACATTCCTTGTTCAAATGCATTTACTTTTGCTGTTCTCTCCATGTACATATTCTTTTTCTTTTTCCCAAGCTGTTCAGATTAAGAATATAACTGACTGACCGTGGTCTATATTGATTTAAATTTGATGTAGTGAAAAGCAGATCAAGAATACATTTATATATCATTGGCAGCGTTTTCATACAATGCATATGATTTCATAGACCATGTATTTAAGAAGCTGCTTAACCACATACTGATTTTTTTCCCTCAAAATTCTAGATCAAATGTTTGCATATAAGGGATGTAGCTATCATGTTAGTAATATCCAAAAATATAAACCCTGACCCCACCCCCCAAAAAAAAATTACCCAGTAAT
Organism: Cygnus olor; assembly: GCF_009769625.2. Lineage (NCBI taxonomy): Eukaryota > Metazoa > Chordata > Aves > Anseriformes > Anatidae > Cygnus > Cygnus olor. Next base: position 31,630,798 of record NC_049171.1, read on the forward strand.
CCTGTAGAAGGTACTGTATGAACAACTGTTTAATCATATATAAATAGAATGTAAATGTATCACTGAGCAATGTTTTCTAGTGTATCAAAGAAATTTTGTTTCATCATACATTTCACTGTGATGTTATTATGGTGTGCATAACAGGGAATATGGTTATTGAAAGAAAGATAAACCTGGATGTAACTGTAGTTCTACAAATTAATAGTTTATTCTTTTAAAAAATGAGCATTTGATCCATTTGAGTTTCCTGTGATAAAGTACCCAATCTGGCTCACGAGGCATGTACACAGTATTAATGCTGAGAACTAGTGGCACAACATGTATACAAGGTAACTCAATGTGAACAGATATATTTTTCCTCACAGTGATCCAGGTTTATGACAGTGATTGTGTTTACATTTTATGGTGCCTCGTAATGATAAAATGTTATTTCCCTATATTAAAAGGATAAATCCATAAATGATTGTGGGTTTTTATTTCATCATTGTATGACCTACTTGACAGCTATTTCTTCCAGAAGTCTGCTTTTAATGAAGAAAAAACATGTTCAATTTGGAGCATCTATTTATGCAAATATTTAGATCAACTGTTCATGATTTAAAATCAGTTTATAATTACACCATTAAGCTGGATAAATACAAAAACTATGTACATACATGATGATTTTGAAAATATTCCATTGCAGTCATGTTTCTCTTGCTTGTTTTTACTATGTGGAAACAGCCTTAAAATAAAGGTAAGTGTCAGTTTATTAAGACGAGTTCAGAAATGCATGCAAACAAGTTAGAACAAAGCACACCCATTTGATTTGCTTATTAGAGTATCTGACAACTTTCTTTTTGTTTCCACAGAAGTCCATCAGGTGACTGTTAAGAGATCTCACACACGTAGACTGTTGTAACTGGCTGATTGCGAACACCTTCTGACACATCCGTTGTACTGTACCTCCTCTATAACTGTCTCCAGTTCATACCTCGATATTGACTGTGTCCAGATGGTATTTTGGCTCATTAGCTAGATTGACTTTTTCTGTTCGTGTGTGCCATACAAGGACCTATAAAACAACATTTGCATTAGTACAGCCTTCTCCAAAGAAAATACAAGAGCTTCTTAGTAAGGAAATTAGTACCTTTGTGCAGTTGTTTGCTTTTGGTTCCAGTTCCTCCACTGTAGTTATCTGTTTCAGAAAATCCGATTCTTGCATTCCCGGCTGAGAACCACGACGCTTGAATACAGCTTTTGGATGTGACAGAATCACTTGAAGACTCACAGCAAACCCTTCAAGAAAAAAAAAAAAAGGGTTAAGAAACCCTTTAAGGTTTTACATTTTGTGCGGATTACACTTAAGCCTAGAAATCTCCATGTTCCTTTTAAAAACATGTAAATTTGATTATATGGGTAGACAATATTTAGTAGTTTTGTACATCCCACGTTGTTTTGTTTTGCCCTGGAGATGCACTCAGATTTTTTTTTAATTGCACTGTATTTTCAACACGTTTAATCAGTTTCCTGTAATGAAGAGAATGTTTTTTGCCTGAAAAGTCAGCTGTTGCTAAGATGTTGGACTATCTTCCCTTTCTACTCCTAGTTAAGAAAATAAAACTGAATTTTAACTAAAATAAAATGTATGACATTCACACTGAACAAACACTTCTAGGTTTAAAGGTGAGAGTCAGAAAAAAAAGTTACGTAACTGATGACTGTTGTCTTTAGAGATTTTTTACCTTGTTGATGAGACACATCATTTATAAGCAGTCACCTGCAAGACAATCTGTAGCTGATCTGTGCATTGCACAAAGAATTTCATCAGTGGGCATACCTCTGTTGGCAATGCATTCCCCCTAATAACATACATTAGGCCCCTCAAAGGGAGATAACAAACCAGGAAATCAGAAGTTTGAACAAACTCACCCTTTCTGAAGCAGAAAGGTTAGTCTTCCCATTTGCTGTTATTTACAGAAATGTAGTGTTTTCATTCAGTAAGGTTCAGTCATACGTGTACTTCAAGTATGACTCAAAACTGTTCTGATACACTTGTGAAGAAAAAATACATTTGCAATGCCTTATGTCTAATAGCCAAGACTACCAAATAAATAAATGCTTTTCAGTCAGTTCTGAGTGGTGCCAGCTGCCCCTTTGTAAGAGAAGCTGCTGTCCCTTTACAACAGTTTTGACATCTGATTTGGAAAACTGTGAGCATGTTAAAGACAATGTTAAGATTTTTCTCATTAAAAAAGAGTATAATTTTCTCTAATGGAATATAAGTCTGTCTCCTTTTTTACTAGAACTGTCTTGCCGCTGTATTTTCCTTGAAACTACCTGGGTCTTTTATGGGAGTCTTTTAAAGAAGAAAATAAAAGGAAGTAGTTAATACATCATATGCAAAGAAAGCGTGTTGAAACCACTTTTACCTTACAGTACAGTAAGACTCCAGAAAGTGATTTTTTTTCTTTGAAATAAAGAATTGCCCTGGTTCAGTTCAGTATTTTTGGTTAGGTTTTCTTCTAAATTAGAACAAGCAATTAAAATTTTTGGTGTAACTGGACTTCACTGTGGTTGACAGTTTGGGCACAAAACCATATTGTTTGCTCTGCAAGGTAAGTCTTTGCTGGAGCCCTGATCAGCTGTAGGAGCTGCTGTTTCCTTTTAAAACGCTATAAGATTTAAGCTCGTCATCCGTGAAGAAGAAAATGAAGTAAACACCAAAATTAGTACAGTGTCCTAGATTTTAAGAGTGGTGAAGGCATCCATCCTAGGTAGAAAAGAAACACATTTTCTAGCATTTCTTTGCATGTCTCACATAACTTGGTCCCTGGTTCCCCATAGTCCATGCTTATCAATACAAGAATTTCTTCTAGGGTCTCTTGGTGCAAACCTGCTCCTGTGTTGAGAAACGGAGTCAGGTCTAAGGATGAATTTCTCCTATGCACGTCTCTTCAACAGTGCTGTGCCCCCCCGCACATAACACATAGCCTTGGTACCGCGTTACTGCAAACCACCCTTCTAGAGTGCTGTCAAAAATCCCCCGTGTTTTCAGACATGAAATTAAGTCAGATTATTAAACTGTTGTACACAGTAAGGACATAGACTGCTGTGCACTGACTGGCCTGAGGCTTGGTTTCGTGATCAGTGGTCATGCATTCTGTGTGTATCTTAAGAGACTGAGTAAGCAGCAACTTGAAAATAATTCAGGGAGACTTATCTCCCAGCTCTGCAGTTCTTCAGCTCTGCTGTATAACTGCTTTAATTTCATGTGACATATTTCTGTAGATAAGACTTCCAGCGGACTTGGAAAACATTTTCTAGTGCCAACTTTTGGTTGGCTTTATCACAGATCATTCTGGCATCAAGAAGAGATAGATGGCTGAGGTTTTGGCCACACTGGCACTAGTTACTCCCCTTGGTAGCTAATGATCCCATGATAGTTGATGAAGAGCCACTCTTGTGTCTGAATTCTATCCGCACCAAGGAATTACATGGAATTAATGTCTCCAGTGTAGCGTAACTGAGCAGCACTACACTCACAAGGTCATACTGAACTTAATCACTTAAAATACCATGGGACAATTTCATAGACAAAGTGTAAAGGGGCATTTTGTTTGTTTAGTGCAAGGCTGTAACCGAACTCTAATTGGCTGAATATCCACCTGGATACGAATGAATTTGTTGGAAGATGAGACCTCTGGAAAACATGACAAAAACTGCATCTGTGCTTCTTTCTATGGAACCGATCTGTTAATTCACACCTTGACTTGTCTTGGATCAACAGTTTCTGTTCGGTGATAAACATTTTTCTTCACCCAGTTAGACAGCCTTTGAGGATTTAGTTGCCACAATAAATGCCTCTGCCTCCTGAAGGCTCTAGATAGGATACTAGCTGAAGGCAAGCTAGAGACTGAGCATCTTTATCACTTCCAGAGTGATAATGTGATAAATGTTTAGCATTTTAGCATGTTTAGCTCAGTGCTGGTGTTGACACAGATACACTGGTTTCCACACAGTTTGAGGTACTACCTTTGATTTGTTAAACATGTCCTGACTTGGGATCTGCTTCCTTCTTCTCCCTGTGATGTAAAATTTGGGTTCAATATTTTAAAAATATATATTGTTTGTAGTTCAGAACAGAGAAACGTTCTAACAATTCATTCACCTGAAAGGGGTTCTCCATTTTAAACTGAGCAACCTGTAAAACAGTTGTTACGTATTTGATGGCGGGGTTGGGGGCTCTGAGTTTGTTTGCTGTAGCCACTCAGTTTTTTTGTTGTTTGTACTTTGTCTTGCAGCAGCAGCTCTATCAGATTCAGATGCAATGCACCATGTTTTGCAGTGTCTTTAACAGGCTGGCTTTTTTTCTCAGGAGAATCGTGAGAAAGATGAGATGTATTAAAGCTCTCACATCACCACAGAACCCAGGAAACAGGTGGTTGCTCAGGCCCTAGCAGAGGGACTTGGAGCACAATGAATGACTCAAAATCTGCCTGCCCAGTGAATCACAGGTATAGATTAATCTGTATGACTGAAGCAGCTGCTGGAATGCTAATGTAAAGCATGCATCTGTTTTCCTTGAACAGTCTTGACATTGCGAGATTCATGATCTAACTTGTTCTCATGGGTGGTGAAAAACTCTTGCACTGGAAACAAGCTGTAAGTAAATCGATAACAGTGTCACTTACAGAAGATTTAGAATCAGGTCTATAATAAACAACACAGTGCACTCACTTCAGCTGCCCAGGTGGCTACTGATAACTTAAAAATAGTTTGTGGTGGTTTGTTTTTTTGGGGGGAGGCACAGGGAGGGATTTTTTAAATTCCCCCAAAGCCTCAAAGTGTTCTTGTTGCAGCTTGTGTTCTTTTAGATATCAAAGTGTAATGACGTACTAGAGTTGATACTTGAATCAGGCTTTCTAGGTCCAGAGAAATTCCAGTTCGTCCTTGTAGACAGCGTAAGTATTTGTGGAGCCTGACGTTAGGACAACCACAGGTAGACCAAATCTTCAACAGAAATTATCTGGCAATATACAGGAATAGTGTTCTAGCCAAACCAAAAGCAGCTATTGCTTGAAGTTACTATTTTACCATCCATTCAGACCAAACTGCCTAAAAAGATGTGAAAAATGATCCCATACTTCAACGTATGATTCTTTTCTTCTGTGGGGTAGGGATGGCCTCTACTAGCACTCAACAGGTGTGCGTCCTTCCACGGATAAAAGCCGTGACAGCAGGCAAGGCGGTGAAATAAGGAACGGCGTTCGAGACCTCCTCAGGTAGTTTTACATCAAGGCAACCAACTACTGGAGTTTCACCTCCTTCGCTCCCCTGAAAAGGGGAGTGAGATGGGTCTGTCACATCATTTTTCTGCCAACCTATTACAAAAAGTGCCTCAGCTAGAGTCACCAGAAGCAAAGATGCTTCACAGCTTTCACAGTCAAATTCTGTTCAGTCTGTGACAGAAATACTAATGAAAAAAGGTGTCTGTCTTGCAGTAAATTTTGCTTAGATTAAGATGAAACCTGACTTGAGTGACAACGCATTTCCATACTTCCTAGTTCCTAACATGATAGTATATCTTTTTTTTTTAAACCTAGTTTTCCTCAGTTCATGTTTAACCTATATTTTAATAGCACTTTTAAAGCCTTAGGACTGCGTGTTTGAAAAGACAGTATGTTTCCTTTCCTACCCTCTGGGTAGTGTTTGTCTGTATCTGGAGCAAGATTTTCTTAATTTCATTCTTTGTGTACAAGAGCCCAACGTCTGTAACTTTCATGTCATGGATATAGAATTTTGCTCAGCTTTGTTTAATAAAATATCATCATAGTCTAGGTAAAAGTACAAACAATATTTATTGCAGAATCCAGTAAAGTACTGTTTTCACTGAGAACTACAAAGCCAACTCTTCAACAGTTCTAGGTAATACACGTTTCTAAAGTAATAAGCACAGGTTGAATTTCAGCCAATGGTAAATACGTTTTACCATTCTTGTGAAACCAAATAGGTAAAATTTACTTTAGAAGGTGAAAATTAATTTTGGCTTGTGCTACCACACTGCTCTCCCTACTTAAATCTTTTCCATAGCCAGTTCTGCAAACATGGAAATACAGCCCTGGCACACAGGCTTTAGCAAGAAGACCACTTCTAACTGTGGAAAAAGAGGGATGCTTACTGTACCACAGAACCCTGCGGTTGAGTCCAGGGGCTCTCAGGAGGCGAGAGAGCAAACAGCAGCTCCTTTCTTTTCCCTCCTCAGCCCTGCTCTCCCCTGCTTCTAATGGACAGAGCAAAGAGGGGAAAAAAAAACATATTCTTCCCCTGCCCCAGCCTTTTTTTGAATGCACACTTATCTATCTTCCAAGTAACCTGTGCTTCTTCTCCTTATTTTCCTTGAACTCATACTCTCTTTTCTCACACTCCCTTTTCTCTAACAGCCAAATGCTCTCCCATGTGTTTGCAGTCATTTCTTACCCCTTTTTCCTGCTAACTCAGACTCACTGTCCCATTTTGCTTACAACACCCAATTCTCTTTCCCTTTTCTTCCCTTATGATAAGGAAGTCTGTCAAACTCTAGAAAGCATCTACCGTTAAAACTGAGGCAGTACTTTAAAAACACCAGAACTAATTTTTATGCTCTGTTGGTTGCCAGACAATAAGGAGCACAGGAAACAGCTACTCTGCTTTCTGAATGCAATTTAGCACCGGGGAATAACAGTGTCAACCACAAACTTCTCCAAAGAAATCAATGTTCACTTAACAGATAAAATGTGACTGCCACATGTGAGGACATTTCAAAGAAGAAACTAGAAGTTGGCCAGCTAGGGTCTTTAGCTGATCCCAATGAAATCAGCAGTACCTGTCTCCACTTGTGGTAGATTTGAGTTTGGCCCTATATCTTAAAGTCGAGAATAAGAAGTTTGTGTACTTAAGCACAAGGATGCACTTAACTGAACAGCCACAAATTAAATCGGTGACCTTTTGAACAGCCATCCTTTTCATACCAAGCCTCCTGATCAAATCCTTGTGAAAATCACTAAGAAAATATGGTTCTATAAAAGAACAGAGCCCCTTATCATTACCTTGGGAGTCAGAACATTAATTAGAAACAGCTATAGACAGCTGGACAGCTTAACTTACACACTATTTATTTTTTATTCCTGATCTTCCCTACGTGCAGTATATGAAATAACCTTAGTTGCTTACATAGTTGGTGCCAGTGGAAGGAGGAATTCCAGTGATGCAATCAGCATGCACTTCAGTTTACTAGCAAGTCCTCTAAGTCCCCAAAGGTACAGAGGTGTGCTAGGGGTGACAAGGCTGGAAAACATGTTCACGCACATCCTGTACACCACACCTGTTCAGACACCTTTTAAGTTCTGAATTCACAGCTTCTGTTCTGATTGTGCCCTTCCACCGTGTTCCTGAGGGGAATGAAGATGCAAACTTAACATACATATTTACCTGACTACATAACATCCATTTCCCTCTTTACTGAAATAATGGTATTTAAAACATTTTTTTTCTGATTTTTCTGTTTTGGTTTTTTTTTGAAGAAAAATGGAAGTTCTTTCACAAAGTAATACCTCCTTTTTGGTGATTCTGCAATAATTTCCTGTACTCTCAGCCCTTGTACCTGTTTCTGTAACTCTCTCTTCCATGACTTCTGTAGTCATGTCAGAGCAGGTCATGCTCCTAATGGAGCTGCTTTTCCCTCATGCCAGTGTTTCAGCCAGCTACTGCAAACTGTAAGCAAAGATGACATGAACTTTCCATGCATCTCTTCATATCAGGGTTAGACTCCCTTGGCTAATGTCGTGTAATGGCTTTTTGCCTGCTGCTAATGAATTATGAACCATGCTATCATCCTTACAATGCCCAAGAGCAACCAATTCTACAACATAGTATCTGTATGTATCTATATATCCACAGGCAGAGACCATTCTTAAAGCCTGGAGCTGAGCCAGGCTGCAGGCATTTTGGGATTGACATACCTAGATCTCCCCCCGAGGAATGCCTCCACCTAGAGGCTTTAAAATTTTTCATGCCAGGTGGTATTAGTAACCTGGAAGGTTTCTACAGTGCAGACAAATTCACCTGTTGATACTTCTGCTACTACTTAGTTCTCCTAGTGCAATTTTTAACCAACTGTACTGTAAATACTGCACATATTTGTCATCAAACACTTCAATCCATATAAAAACAGTCTGTTGAGATGAGAAAGCACTGTCCCTTTCCCACTCCTGAAGCATAAAGGTTTTAAGAAAATTGAAAATTGCTGGCTATTTCTATCCCATTCTTGCCCTTGTATCCCTACTTTTCCCCTCCCTCTGCACCGTGAATACAGAATATGCTTAAGTGCAAATACCGTATCATTCTGGGAAACCAGCTGCTGCTACATCAGCAATCAGAATTCGGGACCGTGATGATTCATGTGACAGTTGTGAGTATATAAAAAAGAGTGTCTAAGCATGGACTGGCAGCAAGACAGAGCTCTGTGGTATGCTAACTTCATACCAGAAGACTGAGTAGATCAATTCTGAAGCTTTTCTGCCTTCATCTGTTAGGCTATAGCTGACAGTGATTTTTTTTCCCCCTTCAGCACACCATTTCATACTATATCCATCTACAGTTATCACCATCATTCCAAATAGCCAATAAAAAATGAATTATATCATGATAAAGTAGCATTTTACAATATGGGGTCTAAGAAGGGTCTCCATTTATACTGACTGCTGTAGATTGATGACACAAGGAAAGGGAGGTGTTCCTTGCAAAAATTAACTCGTTAATTTAAAAAAAAAATTAACAGCTTAACTTACAATTAACTTGTAAATCGTACTTGTAATTGTTTCAGACAATTTATACAACGTAACTGCCAAGTTGCCACATAAAATTAAAAGCAAGTGAAAGTAAGTTCAGCTATCACTACGAAGCAACTTAATTAAACGAGATGTGCAAGCTAAGACTTCCAGGATATTTAATGCTAAAGGGCTACGTACAGCGGCTACACTTCAGAAATTTTAACAGCTGCTTACCTCGAGACATCTGTTTCTGTCCCACTCACAGAAAATGTAGGTCTAGGTGTTACGAGAAACATGTTCATACGCCATGAAGCTTGGTGCTTACCTGCCATGTCAATAGCAAACGGCCTGTCAGCTCTCCAGCCAGTATACCAGCCGACGACTTTGCCGTTTTCCACGACGGGGCGCTCATACCGCCGTCCTCCCACAAGTCCCACGGGCCACACCGACACTTTGCGGGTCGTACGCATCTGCAAGAGGCAGATGCAGCGTGACTTTGTGCATGTTTTTTTTCTTAGTAAGCTTTTTTATAAGTGTTGGTGGAAAGCCTACACATTAATGGTCAATACTAGGTACTTACGAGGAATTCTAGCTTACAGGTGTCAGCCCAACAGAGTAAGCATTTGGAAGCTGCATAGGCCCACTCATTTTCTGTGAAATCTCCAGCGCCCTAGCTAGTAGGCACCTCCTTTCTACTGGAAATATCTGATTCAAGTTATTTTTAAAACAAAAAATTTTAAAGCTGTGAAAAAACACTACTCGCTTTCTTGTTTGTTTGGGTTTTTCAAGGTGCATTAGATCTTTGTTACAGGCAAAACTACAGCATTCTCTCAGTAGGCGTATTTCTATAGATCTCTTATCAATTCTGAGAGAGATCCCGGTGAGATTATAGGAATGATTAACAAATACGCATTTCATTAAGACATGTACAATGTACAATTAGAGACTATTAGCAAGTACACAGAGTACAAGATACTGTGACACACAACCCTTCCCCTACCCACAACATACCAGATTTGGACAAAAGATGCAGATTAGATCTATTAAAGGGTCACAAATAAACAAACAAATAAATAAATAAACAAGTTTTGGGGCTATTCCTTTTAACATTTACATTTCCTCTCAAAAAGAGCTGTTAAGTTTCTGAGAAGGACAGAAAGCAGGTTGGGCAGTGTGCAAGTTTGTTGTCAGTAATGGAAGTTTTTCCCCGGTGTAACCAAATGTAATTCTGGAAATGCAGTCCTCATCTATCCTAGAAGAAACTATAGGTACTGGAAGATCACTCTTTCGTTAGCAACAGGCATGTTGGACTGGGATTCTTCTGTTCACAGGCTAGAAGACCACTACCTGCAGAAAACAGAAGACGATCCCCGCGGCCCTGCTCCCCACAGGAAAATGGCCACCACTGCGGCCTGAGGACTTGAGAAGCCGAGCACAGAACTGACAACGCGGACACAACTCGCGTTGTTTTACCATGCTAGTTCAAACGCCACTGATTTAACTACCGTGCTTAAATATGGCCTTATTTAAGCAAGCAGGAAACTATTCCAGTGTGACATGGGTTTAATTCGATCAATTTTTAAAACAACCTCATCTTCTAGTGTAGTTGAGGCCTATTCCTTAGGGAAAGGTTATCCCTTTCTCCTTCCAAGCACTCATCTTAGCAAGAAAAGCACATGAAATTTTACTTATTTGTAACTGCACTCCCCTATCGATAGATGTTCAAGTAAAAGACAACCTTGGTTAAATATTAAACACTTCCCTCTCTTTCTGTCAAGGTGAAAGATTTATCATATGTATCATCTACACTCCCACGAGATCCGCTAGAAAAAACAAAGAGAGCACTTCACTCTTGTTGGCATTTCTACACTAGAAGCATTAGCAGAGCTTTTAAAGAGAATATAGGGAATGCATAAAATACATATTTAAAAATCCAGATATGTATGTGCACACAGAGGAGAGGTGTACACCTCCTCTCCTTCCGATTCTTTGTGCACCTTTAATGTCCGAACTATTGGCTATTTCAGTGCCAGTAAGAGACTGCAATGAATGTCTCTACAGGTTACTGTTAAAGGTGTTTGCCTTTAACTGTTCTGCCTGCTTAAGATATTTTTTCCTGCCTCTCCCACTCATCCATTCAGAAAAAACAGAATTAGCAATTAACTATTCAGATATGGAAATCAGTCAAACCTTCTCATGAAGCTCTTTTAGCTCTGGTTTTAATGATACATCCCATTTGCTAGTTTTTCTAACAGCATATTGGCATTAATATCCAAGCACATGGGATATGGACACAGAGCATGATCCTCTCGGGCTTGTCTACACGTGCAAGTCTGCAGTAGGTTTCCAAGGGCACGATTGAGCCGTGCACCCACCTATGGCACACGTCCTCTACCTCCTTTCTATTAGCACCAATACCTTCTTGAGCGCATGGCTGCAGCAACAACTTCTCGGCATCTGGATTTACAACACTTTGACAGCCCTGTGCTAGCCGCCTGCCTGCACCCATGCTGCTCTGCATGGTGAGCATGAACTGCCACAAGGTACGGGCAGGATCCCAGCTGCGCCAGAGCCCTGCCTGCTCTCACTGGAAGCCTTCGGGCAGCTATGTTGCAAAGTGAGCCCGACCACACAGAGCTTCCGGGCAGGGTGAATACTGGCTGCAGCATTTATGCTAACACAGCTAGCCAGATTTTCATCAGTACTTCACCTTACAGTCTGTAGGGAAACCTTGTTACTCGAGAGTGTCCCACTGACCTCCAGAAAGCAGCATGAAATGCCCCAGGAAGGTTTAATTATTATAGTCTTGTGTTCATCTCCATGTCAGTGAGTTAAGTTAGTAATGCCACCATACCTCAGGAGAAAATAGGCACACATTTACAGAGCTCTTCATTTTGTACTCGTGTTAGTTTCTTTGTTCTCACAGGTTACATTTGTGGAGAATGAAGTAAGTGGGTGTCAAGAATACAGCATTCCCTTTAAGTACAAACTGAAAGAGCACATCTAGACCGGTATTTATGCTAATTCTGAAATACCTTACAGCCTCAGGATTTGCTAGGCAGATGGAAGTAGGAATATTTCTTCTAATCTTCTGAGAATAGCATTACTACATTTAACGTACTCACGTGTGTCATGGCTGTATTTATGTACGATGGGAAGAAAGCTGTATTTGGATTAAAAGGTCAGCTTGCAACTGAGATTTGACGCTACCAATCATTAGGACACAAAAAGGTGATTGAAAAACATGTTAATTCTAAATAGCTTTGCTGCTGTGAGTTAAACTACCGCCAAAATCCTATAAATTACAAACAGCTTCGTAAATTACTCTTCTAGCTGTCACTTTTATGTGTGGCAGCACATGCTATCTTAATGTTCACCACTTTTAAGCCCTATTAGTTTACACGAATAAGATTCATCTTTCTTACACATAACTCTCTGAAGGGTAGGCATCTAGTCAATCCTAGTTAAACTTTGCTAGTTAATGAGCAGAGAGATGAACCTGCTGATGTGATTCATCCTGATCAGCTTAGACAACAATCTCAAGATAGGATGAATCTCCTATCTCCTAAAAATGTGTTTTTTTTACCTCTCTTTACTTTTTGATTATTTGAAGGTAGTCAGGACACAGGAGAAGAGTGATGTACTGGATGGGGAAAGACGGGGAAAAGGACACTGCAAGACGGCAGAACAAGCGAAAATGAAGCAGTTGAGAACTAGGAAGGAGTGGGCAAGGAAATGACAGGAGAGAGCAGTAACAACTGACAAAAGAAATCCCAATGAGGTGATGGGAATACAGCAGTAGATATAGTACTAATATAGGAACCACTGAAGAATAACATGTGAAAATGCACAAAACGTAGCTGAGCAATAAAAGAGATAGCGTTAAAAGCATTGCCAAAAATAGCACCGCAGTCAATCAAGAAAAGCTACTTAATGGGATGTGCTGATGGATAGGTAAGATGCCAAGCCAGGAATAAAATAAAAAAGGCCTAGGGGAATGAAGGTAAATGACAAAGAGAAGGAAATATACTTCCTACAGTGAAAAGGCTTCAAGGCAGGAACAACAATTCCTGTGTTTTTGCAGCCTGATGTTGATGTGTTTCTATTTGGATTCAATGTTGACAGCAAAAACAAACCTGGCTGCCACATGCAGTAAGCTTTGTTCTGTTCTCTGTCACTTCAGCCCCTGTGTAGTTTGTGATCTGTACTGGTCAGTCTACAGACTATCATCCAGGCTCACCTGGATGAAACTCCATCCCAGTGAGTTTCAAACAGATCTATATGCAAAATTCCAATTTATTATTACCAAAGACATGATCTAGAGCCTAGAGCTCCTTCACTACAAGTCTTCCAGAAAAAAAAAAAAAATAATAATAATAAAAAAATTATGGGGTAAAGCAAGAGCATAGCCAGGTTCCTTATCAGTTCTCAAGCAGGTGTTGTGCATTACTCTCAGGTCACATAAAGCCAATTTCTACTTCAACAAAACTTACCTGACTGCAGTACAAGCCAGGATAGCTCAGCAGCAACATTGCCATGTTCATTTTCTTAGACATGAAAAGGAGCTCCTTACTTCAGAGGAGGTCCTGTGTCAGAAAATCTGTGCCAGTGGTTTTCTGGTTCAGGGACTGTGAGTGAGGCTTTGGTGACAGTAACTTTAAGAAGCAAGTCTGTTGTCAGTAAACAGGGGTCTATGTCTCCACCAGAAAATGTGTAGGAAGGGTCTACAAATCAAAAAATGTGTCAGTCACTGACCTAGCCTGCCCTGCCCCACAGCTAGATAAATGGTATTTGAACAAGACCTGAAGGATCTATGTCCAGGTGGAGGTCGGTGACAAGTGGTGTCCCTCAGGGGTCTGTCCTGGGATCGGTATTCTTTAATATCTTCACTAGGGACAAAGACAGTGGGTTTGGGTGCACCCTCAGCAAGTTTGAAGATGACACCAAGCTGAGTGGTGCAGTTGATACAAGAGAAGGAAGGGATGCCATCCAAAGGGGTCTGGACAGGCTGGAGAAGTGGGTCCATGTGAACCTAATGAGGTTCAACAAGTCCAAGTGCAAGGTGCTGCACCTGGGACGGGGCAATCCCAGACATGAGGACAGCCTGGGAGAAGAACTCATTGAGAGCAGCCCTGCAGAGAAGGACTTGGGGATTCTGGTGGACAAAAAGCCTGACATGAGCCAGCTGTGTGTGCTTGCAGCCCAGAAGGCCAACTGCGTCCTGGGCTGCCCCAACAGAGGAGTGGCCAGCAGGGGAGGGAGGTGATTGTGCCCCTCTGCTCTGCCTTGTGACGCCCCACCTGGAGTGCTGCATCCAGGGCTGGGGCCCCCAGCACAAGAAAGATGTGGGGCTGTTAGAGCTGGTCCAGAGGAGGGCTTCAAAGATGATCAAGGGGCTGGAGCACCTCTCCTGTGAAGAAAGGCTGAGGGAGCTGGGGTGAGCATCCCCTGGAGAAGAGAAGGCTGCGGGCTGACCTCACTGCAGCCTTTCAGTACTTAAAGGGGACTTATAAAAAAGATGGAGAGTGACGTTTTGCTCAGTCAGATAATGACAGGCCAAGGGGGAATGGTTTTAAACTAAAAGAAGGGAATTTAGATTGATGTTAGGAGGAAATTCTTCACTCAGAGGGTGGTGAGGCCCTGGCACAGGTTGCCCAGAGAAGCTGTGGATGCCCCATCCCTGGAGGTGCTCAAGGCCAGGCTGGATGGGGCCCTGGAAACCTGATCCAGTGGGTGGCATCCCTGCCTATGGCAGGGGGGTTGGAACTGGGTGATCTTTAAGGTCCCTTCCAACCCAAGCCATTCTGTGGTTCTCTGATGTTTGTCTTATCTTTTCTTAAAGACCTCAAACAACAGAAGCTCTACAACCCTCACAGGTAATCTGATTCAGTGCTTCATCATCCTTACCGTTACTTTTTTTCAAATATCTGCCTTAAGCTTTCTTTGCTGATTTTTACGCAATCCACACCACATAGGAAAGATGATAGATTAATTTTCCCTTCTCTCAAGCAACATTTTATGTATTGGATACTATGATTAATGGTTCTAAATCCTCGGGTACAAATGTCAGTACTGCTTCCCTAGGGGAGAAAACTGTACTAAACTACAGCAGTTAGGAGCCAACTTGGGAAGACTTCCAAAAGATTTGTTGTTCATGTTTCTTTTGACTCTTCTACTTACTAATTCTTTTTCTTATCCTACTTTCTGTCATTCCATTCAGCTGTGTTCCTGCATCATGCAAGGCACCCCCCTAAAGAGCCTCCAACCATTCATAATTAATTTGATAGTAATGGCATTAGTGTCACAGGTAAAAAGGAAAAGACTTGTCAAAATGCAGAAATAGACAGTGCTTTGCACCATGTAATCCAGAGTCCCTCACTTAGATAAATCTGCTTCAAATAGCTTTTTTGTCACCGTTTCCTCTCATTTTAAGCTATTTCATTGTTTCTCTACCAGCCTTTTCTCATCCAGCCTTTTTAGCATAGGTATTACACGTCTACGTGCAAGGGGAATTGTCAGTGTGCATTTAAAATCTGTCACGTATTCTTAAGCCATTTATATACCAGGAAGATATTTAATGTGCTGCTAACTCATATTTAGATCTTTTTTATTACGAAGGAAATAACTAATGACAGCCAGCTAATATTTAATTCTGTCTAGGCTACTGAGTGTTATTTTTAAGGCTATAGCAAAAATCTGATTTTCCAACCAGTTCCAAGAGATGCAACAAAAGATCTCCATGTTTTCAGAGAGAACTAGATTAATTTCCACTACTTTTAAATCTTTGCATAAATATATCCATTAAAAGATACACCGAAGTCTACTTTTACATAATTGTCATAACTTGAATACACTTTATTAAGCTATCAAAAGAACACTAACCCTTCCCTTGTTAAATTTGGAATAAATAGTAAATATTCAATTCTTCTCTAGTGTCTTCTCTGAGTTGCTTTCAAACTATGCTACAAAGTAGATCATGGGAAAGCTGAAGCCTAAGTTCAATTTCCCACTGCTCTTTCCCAGAAAAACCCTGTCTAACGTGAAGTCTGCTTGGGGTGGGGGGAGGAATGACTGGAAAAGAGATTTAAAAAAAATATTTAAAACCCTTCACCCTTCTTATGCTAATAGGGAATAACAGTCATGAACAGTCAGAGATTCAGAAATTTTGTCTTCACTTTCATATTTTCCTGACATTTTTTCTTCTGACAAAGCAGACATCAATGTCACTTCTCAATTAAGGTTTAATCCAGAAACTATTCAAATGGTGGGGAGAAGCTCCCATTAGGCTTCTCTGATCACTGCATCAGATCAAAAGTCCCTGGGATGTGGATGGGTTAGTCTACTTTTGGTGCTAATTTAAGCCCACGGATAAAGTAGCAAATTAAAACTGCCATCTCCTACATGTAAACAAACCCCAAACCAATTCAAGTCATTGACAAGGAACACATTACCCTGAAATGTGTATCAAATTAACTTTGATAAGGGCCAACACCTGCATCACACATGCATTTGACAAGACAGCGCGTAACAGAATGGAGGCTGTCCTGCCCTGGCCACACGTCGCAGAAAGCCCCACACCATCACGGAGAGCTCCCTAGAAAGGAAGGAGAACTGTGCATGGCTGAGAGACACGTCCATTGGCCATCCGATGCCTACATGGCACACAATGCCTGCAAGTATTTCTGTTCTGATTTTACTAACGCGGGTATTTTAAGCCACAAACTGGTACCAGCAGTTAAGATATCTGCTACCTTTGTACAAATCCTCTGGGAGAGGGAAGAGCGGGGGCATGAGAAAATGTTTTCAGAGTGATTCACTCTCACAACTCATCCTCTGCTCTGCAGTGCCACTATGGAAATTATCAGTGCCTATTAGCAAATGCATGATCTTTACTATTTTTCCTCTGTTCTTCATGAATCTTCATTCCCATCCGGCTGACTTGAAGACGATCCTGTCTGGGCAATTTAGGCCACTACCTAAGCATTAGCATACTTCCCAAATACTAGAGAATTTTTGTTTTGATTTGGTTTAAATTTCTCCTGTGAAGAGCGACCCAGATGACTGTCCTCTTCATTGATCTGATTCACATCTTTTTTGTGGTTCCACAAATCTTGAATTACCTGTAAAGACTACCTCAAATTCAAGCAAAGGAGATGGAGATCTCTCTCCTCCACCTCCTTCCCTTCTAGCATGACAGGGCATTCTTGTGCAGGCGACAGCTTTGGTAATTTGAATTCTGGTCCCCAACCCAGTGAGCAACCAGACTAAGTGAGCTACTGAATAAAAGGACTTTTTTTCTCCTTAGAAATGACGATTAATGCTTTGCACTGTGTTCTGCAGGTCTGCATTCAGAACACACCTTACGGCATAAGTTCCTCTAAGAAGACCCAGTCTGTGAATCCTCAGCTCACACTCAGACAAGACAGTGGTATGTGCTTGCACACTTTAGGCACCCATCAAACCTTGCTTAGACACCAGTGACCAAAGGGCTAGGGGTGGCAGTGAGGGAGATCATGGTTTTAGATATAAGCTCTTGAATTTCACAGTTACGTGTCCAAGCGCAATACAAGCAAAGGTGACAGATAAAACTTAGGACCCTCTGAAAGTCAATGCATTTCTGAATACAACAACCTCACCTTCTAGCACATTAAAGACCTTTGCTCCTGCTCTTTGTACTCCTTAAGCAGCATGGCTCTCATCCCCAAAGGTTTCAGGGGAGAGTCTGCACAATCAACAGCAGAGTGGATCTCCAGCACTAGTTCATCCCGCTTGCATGTATAACCATCCGTGGACCAAGCAAGCGGTGGCCTTTGGCCAACTACTCAAAATATGGAAAGGGCAGAGAAAACAACTGAGACCCACAAACACACGAAGGATGTGAAGAGGTAAGGGAAGTGGAATTTCAACAACGTCTGCCTTCAGTTTCCAGTGCTCAGGCTGATCTTGTTTAAAAAAAAAAATCCTCTATGAAGGTGGAATGCCAGCCTTATCTAAGATTTTCTTTCTGGAAGTCTAAAAATATAGAACCGGCAGTTGCTAGGCATCAGTCACAATATTACAATAACTTGCATTCAGGAATAAGATGAAGCACAAAGACAACAAACCATAACAGAGTCACTCCAAAAAGAACAGCCTACAGTAAAAAATAGAAGTTATGATGACTCATGTAGGAACATCTGTATAGCCTATCGGATACTGAATTTGGGATTTCAGGCCTCTCAGAAGCTTTGTTAAGAACCCAGGCTGAGGTTCAACTGATAAAAGACATTTTCAGAAAGTGGACTGCTTTTTCTGATGGAGAGATGCAGTTGGACACCTCCAGGCAAACACATCATATCTGAGCAGGGAAAAAAATAAATCAGTTTTGAGGTCTGGATCCCTAAAGAATAAATGACAAAACAATACACCAGACCCAGCAGCACTGAAGTAAAAGCGTGATTTTTCACCTGGGCACCATTATACTCTCAGGCGAAAAGAGCTGGGTATAACTTAAAGAAGCCATGCCTCCACACCCGGAAATATTTCTTGATCATAACCGTAGCCCCACTTAGCTCTCCATATAATTTTACAGCCCCTGAGCCAATTGGTCCTTTCCCCGGAGCCTTTTCAGGAAGATTAGCCTCAGCTGAGCCAGTAAGGAATACAGTACCAGTGGAAAGACACCAGCTATGACTAAACCTGCTCAGACCCCCTCCAGCCTGACTGCGAGGGTGTACTTTACCAGTCAAACACACACGTGCCACTGCATGTCCCACAAAATAAACTACTATAAAAGCACCAGGGGGTTCCAGATTTACTGCAGATGGTGACATTTCCCAGCAAAGCACCACTGTAAGGTTTGTTGTTGTTCTCATTCCCCCCCCACCCACCCTTGATTTCCACAGAGCACATTTTGCCCCGTTCACTCCCTATCAGATGTAACGCACTCACTCCTGTAAGTACCAGATAGGAGGACTTTGGACAGCGATTAGAATTTCCTGGGTAGTTTAGAATTGCCTGGGGCAGCGACTTGCTGGAGGCCACCCAGCCAAGGCAGGTAGGACCAGCAGTCGGAGCTCCTCTCTCCTTGCTCCACGTTTACACTGCTCTCCCAAGTAAGCAGATGAGTTAATCAGACTTTGGGATTAGGCAACTGCACATCTGGAGAATCGCGCCTGGTAAGGTAACCAAGAGCAGGCAGAAAACACCTCCCTCCCAGGCATCTTTACACCACTTCCACGACGGAGTTACTGCTGGATTCCTTCTGCATGCAACATGTTCTGAAGTTGCTCTTTTTGTGCTTGGAGAAGAGAAGCACAGTTTACCCCCGTAAATCAATCAATCCCTGAAGGAGAGAGCAGGATTTACTACAGAGCTGTCAAGCCAGAATCCGTAACCACAGAGAAGTTTTTTTTTTTTTTTTTTTTTAAAACAAGAAATAGAATTTCAAGCAGTGCCTTGACTGAAAACAAAGCTACTAGCTCCCTCCAAATGTAACCTCCCACTTGTCATAAAGGCACATTCAGCCTGCAAATTGCAAATCCTGCCAAGGGACTTCAGTTAACTTGGTCAGGCCGACATGGCATTCCTGGAGTTACTGTCAGCGGCATCCCAGAGACCTGCCCTACACACCGCCCATCGGTGGTGCCAGGAGACAGCCACGGGAGCGTTCAGGGATAGCTGGAGCAGGAGCTCTTCCTCTGCTCCTGCACTGGAGCTTTCCAGCTGCTACCTGTCACAAGGAGAACTCATTCATTCGTAGGATTCAAAACAAACACCTCCTGCACAGCGGCTGAACCCTGGTCAAAGAGAAGCCGTGGGGCTGCATAGCTGCAGGTGTGAGGTTACCACTCCTGCCAGCAGGAGGGAGCACAGGTTGCCTGCTCTGCTGGTAATGTCTAAGGTTAGCCCTTCAGACATTCATTCCTTTGCCTTCATGTATTCTATGGCCGAGAGATCACTTGTACCTTTCCATTTCATCATCCACACCAATTAGAACAACAGTACAGGGAATAATAAAAGAATAAATCTGACATGCACACCAGTAGCCATGGGCCACTCAAGTGACATGCCTGCAATACTGTTCCTTTAGTTTGCCCTAAACATTTGCACTCCAAAGAAAGCAGAGATTCACCTCCAGGTATTTTCTCTCACACTA
This sequence comes from Cygnus olor, assembly GCF_009769625.2. NCBI lineage: Eukaryota > Metazoa > Chordata > Aves > Anseriformes > Anatidae > Cygnus > Cygnus olor. The sequence continues at coordinate 31,650,724 of NC_049171.1, forward strand.
CTTGTGGTGTGAAAGAGCATTTTCTGTATCGATTTACAGAGTCCCTTAGAAAGAATGAGGTTAGTTTCACATCTCCGAGTAGCGACGGGCACTCCCATCCCACCGAAGATCAGTATGTGGAATTATTCTGCATCATAACACCCCAAGCACAGCCGTGAGATTTTAAGGAAATCAATCACAGCAAGGGCTTAGCCCCCAGGCACAGGTCCCCCGATTAGCAGCTTCGATGCCGAATGCCAAACTGGAAAAGGAACTAGGGCACCTCTGCTCAACGGGACCTCGTACCTGTCAACACGCAGAAAGTGGAAGCGGATGCGCTACAAATCTAAACACAAGCCAACATAAGCATTTCTAAAATAACCCGCTCTGGGGAATTTCACGTGCTTCACATTTCTGCGTATCACGATCCTCTTAGCCTACCAAGAGGAAAACATCTGAGGGAGCACGATGCCTGTGAAGTGCAGAATGGGGGTGCACGCTGCTCTACACCGCACCGCCTGCCAGTGAAAGGCAAGGGTCAGGATTCGTCCCGAGCCCTTGACGTTCCCCACCTGCCTGCCAGTCTCCTGTCCTGTCCCCTTCCCATGCCATCCTGCCAAGGTTACTCTCCAAACTGTCACAGGAGATGCAAGTAACGATTCTTCTGCTGCTTTACATCCATTAATTATTATTAAGCATCCCTCCTTCCTGCCAGGGGAAATGAGACAGAAAGCCGGATAACCTCCCCCAAATCCTTGCCAGTTCCCACCGAGAAGGAGCAAAGCCCTTCACCGGGGGGCTGAAAACGTGTCCCTTTATGAAAGAGCCTGCCGAAGGGCTGGTTAGTCCTCCTGGTGACAGCCTGCTGCTGCTTTAAGGGGCTGCTTTTAGGGGCTGCTTTTAGGGGCGGGAGGCTCGGGGAAGTCGGGGCGGCAGGGGACGGCCCCGGAGGACGGACGGGGCAGCTCGGTGCCTGGCCCTGGAGGAGCTCCTTCACTCCAGGCAGCGAGAGCACAGCCTGAAGGAACCGAAACTTGTCTGGAGGAGGAGAAAACACCTCCGCAAGTTCTCGGGGTGCCCCAAAACACCGTGGCAGCGCGGGGCGTCGGGGCGCTGCCGTGCGGGATGGGGCTTGGGGTGGGGGGGGGGACGGGGAGATTTTGGGACGGACGCTGCCCGAGGGGAGCCCTCCCCGCCGCCCCACGCACCTCGTGGAAGAGCTCCAGGCTGTAGGTGTTGTCGTCGTCGGCGAAGAAGAGCACTCCGGGCTGCGGGGGGGGCAGGTGCTGGTGCCGCTGCCGCAGCCAGGCCAGGCCGGCGTTTCGCTGCTCGGTGGCCCGGGGCAGCCCTGGCCTCTTGTAGCGCCGGGGCGTGGGGACGTGCAGGTGGGTGCAGGGCAGCCCGGCCGCCGCCACGAAGCGGCTCACCAGCTCGCTGCGGGCCGCCGCGTCCTCCACCAGGATCCAGTGGAGCCGCGACACCTGCCGGAGGGTGTTGGCCAGCCGGGTCAGCTCGGCCTTCTGCACCGGGCGGCTGTAGGTGGGCGTGATGGCGTAGATGGTGGGCAGCGCCGCCTCGGGGCCGCGCACGCGGGACCCCCCCCCGCCATCACCCCCGGCTCCGGCCCGCGGGGGCAGCGGCGGGCGGCTGCTGTCGATGTCCAGCACGATGATGACCACGAGCACCCAGGGCAGCAGCAGGAGGAAGCGGCCGAAGAGCAGGGACTTCATGCTGCAGCCCCCCCGCCCCTCCCGCCCCCCCCCCCCTCAGCGCCGCCCCATGGACGGCAGCGGGGGCGCTAAGCGCATGGCCGCCCCCCGACCCACCGCTCAACGCCCCGAGGGGCTCGGGGGGTCGCCGGTGCCCCCCCTGGTGCCCCCCGGTACCCCGCTGTGCCCCCCGGTATCCCCCCGATGCCCCTCGAAGCCCCCCGGAGCCCCCCCGGTGCCCCCCGACGGGGGCAGCAGCGCGGCCCCGCCGCCGCCGCCCCTCTACCAGCGCCCTTCCTCCTCCTCCTCCTCCTCCCTCAGCATCGCCGCGGCGCCGGGGGGCTCCGGGGAGCGAGGCTGCTCCTCAGCCGCTTCCCCGGGCGGCTCTGGTGGGGCGGGGAGGCGGCGGGGAGGCAGCGGAGGGAGGGTCCCCGCGGGCGGCTCCGGGGGGGCTCCCGCCCCGCTCCGCCCCGCTCCGCTCCGCCGGCCTCCCCCCGGGCTCCGAGGCGGGGCACCGGGCGCCCTCGGGGGGCTGAGGCTGCCCCCGGACCTTCCGCAGCCCCCCGAAAACTTCTGCCGCCGCCCCCCGACGGCCCCGAGCCCGGGGGCGGCCCCGAGCTCCCCGCCGGCGGCGCTTCCCCCTCCAGCGGGCTGGGTCCGCCTAATTCATTTTATTTCTCCCTCTCCTTCTCCTTCTCCTTCCAGAGGAAGAGCGGTTTGGAGCTCGGCAGAAGCCCCAAGTTGTACATAACGCGCCGGTTCCTGCTCGCCATCCCCCTCGGGTCCCCCCGACGGCCGTGGCCCGGAGCCCTCTCGGCAGCACCCCCGGGCCTTTGCCTCTCAGGGGAGGCACCGAGAGCAGGGGGAAGCACCTGCTGTCGGCATTTTTCTGAATCTCGTTTCGCTGCTTTCCCCCCGTCTTTTACTTTGCCTCGTCTCCGAAGGGCTCGGCATGACGCGAGAGCTCCTTTGTAAATCAGTCGTACATGGGAATTTGCTAATATCCCACCTTTCTGCGCTTTGCTTGAATAAAAGGCGTTCGCCAAGTGCCGTACCACGCCTGAAATGCATGATCTAAAGCCCCCGGGGATAATTCCTCACCGAGGAAGTTCCCCGTGCATTTTGCAGCACTCGCTGCTGTCGCAGCTGAAGACCTGCTTACAACTTGAGCTGAACGCTTCAGTCTTCGTGTTGCACAAAAACACGGGGGCACAGAATGAGTGTTTACAAATTGGGGAACCCTCCTCGGTTCCCTGATTAAAACATTTACCCCTTTATAGACCAAACTGGGGGCTCACCAACTTCTGGGCGATTTGAGATCAGAAGCAGGGTGATTCATCACCGAAGCATTGACTTATCAGTGGGAACGGTGTTGGCTAGAGAAATTGATAGTGTCTTCACATCAGCCTCCTTGTCTCAAACTGCTCCTTTCATTTCTGCTTTATATGCATCCTTCACATTTGCATGTGTATAACCAGCGCAGATAATGTAGATGCTGCGTCCATCTATCACTCATATCTCTGTAGCGATCAATTTGTTACCCGAAAGGACATATTAACCCAGAGGGCTCACCCACAGGAAGGACGTTAAAGTGATGTAATATAAGCTGAAATGCTTGTGAAAGTGGGAGTGACACATGACCACGCACTGAATATCTAAATGAGGAAACATCTGTGTAGCCGAGAGGTAATTAGAGTTAGCATGTTTAGTCAGGAAGTGGAAGGGTTGTTATGTGATTAATGAAGTAATATGGAACAATGCAGCAGCCACAAATAGTTCAATATATCCGAACCAAACGCATCTCAGACATGAAATTACAGTTGCCCATTTTGTGCTGATGCAGTTTATCTAGAGGACAATAATCTAAATAACATCTCTCCCCAGTGAATGAACATACCCTTGTTTTCTCATTTATAGTACGGTCCTGTTTACAGAGAGATTCATTCATGTAATACAATGTATGTATGAAAGCAACATGCCAGCGAGCTGCTGGTTGTGCTCCTTTGGAAGCGGGGAGTCTGTTGGAAAAGTGAATTCAAGACTCGCAACTTCCAGGTATTGTGTTACCGCGTCAGCACCCTAAAAACCTGCTGGGGCAGAACGTGGAAACTAAGGGTTACAAATGAAGGTGTTTAATTAGCGCTCTTCACAGAGCCTGCAGCCTTTTTTTGGCCAAAAATAGTCTTTGGTGGACTTCGAGTCCATATTCAGAGCTTAGCCTGGAGAAAATGCCTAATAGTTTGTGGCTATAAAACCTTGATAAAGGTAGCAATAAGAATAGCTGGGTGTAATTGCAGCAGTTTAGGAAGGAGCACAAACACTAACTCAGCACCAGGGAGATATCCTGGTGAACTGCGTGGCATTATCCCGCCTCTTTAATTGCGTCCTTGGAAGCTGGTAACAGCATGTTTTTGTGTGCTTGCTAACATAGCACTTACTGCTCCTAACTGCACACAGGATCTGTAACATAATGATTCGAGGTACTCGGCTGTTGGATAACAAATTACTACAGCTATATTTTCACTCCAGAGCTGCTGCAAGGTGTTTCCATGTGCCACAGAACAGACTCGGAGGTCACGATTTGAGCGCGTCAGGTGTGATATCAAATAAAGCAGCATCATTCTCTGCTAGCTTTAGGTGTAGATTGCATTAGATGGGAAGGTAAATGATAATAAGACACTGTGTACAAGCCAACTGGTATTTATTAAACTGCTGCTTTTTGATGAGCAAAGAAAAACGTTCTTCCTTTGGACACTGGAGGAACCCAATCAAATAACCACTCCATTTGTGTGGACAAACCATCCACAAACATAGTTTTTTCTGCAAAACACCTTAGCTCTGGCTATTATAAAAATTGTCACATTTGATTTGAGGCCTCAGGTGCAACTCTGAAACAAAGGACAAGTTTCTAACTTGTGATGGATGGTACCAATCACCGTGTGACTCAGGTTGTTCCTATGGCTTCACACACGGTACGCAGTACAGTGCATATTCCAGGTTGTATGATGGTGTGTGGGCAGGCGTTTCTCTTTAGGATCTAGTCCAGCACCGTTTATTTGCAGTACTTTATTGCTTGGCTCATCTATTATGGGATTGCTGATTGCTGCCCCCGTTCTCCAAAGATTTTTGTCAGAGATGTGTCAGGATTTGTCACCCGATTTTTAATTTGTCTTCAAAAAAAAAACAAACAAACCAAACCAAAACAAAAACTCTACTTCAGTTTTGTGCACGGTTCTTAGCAGCGGAGGGTGCCTGGCTCTGGCAGAGGAATGCTTGACAGTGCTAGAAAGCAGTGTACATGTGTAAGTGTCCATATACCTGGTCATACACAAGAATTTTTATTCTACAGGAACACACAGAAGCTTTTTTTTCTTTCTTTCTTTCAAATTAAAGCACGTTTCAGACTCTTCTGTCTTGTGCTGGCTGGACACAGTCATAAGAGTTTGCGATGCTAGCCAGTGATTGCATGCCCCTGTTTATTTTCTTTTTCATTGGTTTCAGTCTTTCCAACATCTGTAGAAAAAGACAGGCATGACATGAGAGTTTCTATCTCCATGTACGGTTCTACTGGCTCTAAAATAATTCATTTCTTTTTGCTTTTCTCCCTCTTACCACCCTGAGTCACCCTCCCACTCAGCAGCTCAGCCATGGCTTCTGCAAGGACCCCCCCAGCCTCCCAGCTGGACAAGTCCAAACCTTCTCCTTGCCCAAAACATTTGAATTTCCCTGCTGTTTCTGAACACCCGGATTTGCTCAAGCTAAGTACAACATTACAGACTGTTCTTCTTCAGATATTGGAAAGACAGTCAGGGTTATAGATAGCATTTGAAAAAAAAAGCTATTAAAATTGATTGTTTTGTAGGTTCTGTGGCTGATGGAACTATTACGGTCCTGCAGGAACAGAAGCAAAACCAGTTGGATAAACATATCAAAATGTGCAATTATTTTTAACTCGTGGATAAAACGCTGTGGAGAAAGAGTTCCTATTTCATATGTTTGTAATTGAATAGATTAAGCCCAAGGATGGTTCATTTCTTTGGAATGTTTTGAGGTTTTCCTTTCAACAGCACCCACTGGTGATAACTGAAAATGGGTAATCAGCTCTAGCATGCAAAGGTGGCTCCTCGGCTTAGTTTCTGTGACAGGCAAAGCCAGATACAAGCTGACTCAAATCACAGCAGGCAGCAAGGCCGGCCTGCCTATCTAAATTAAATATGCGCAGTGTGGTTTCTTGCACCTTTTGGCACCACTCAGTCAATCAAAATGCATGATTAGCCAAAAAAGAGCACTGGGGCCACACCTCACAGGAGATGAACGTACACTGTCTACGGTACATTCAAGGGCGCGAGCCTCATCTCGGCACTATCTAGGCATGTAAATGAGGGCAGGTTTATTATACTTCAGCAAAGGCCCGGAAGACCAGAGCTTAAGCCAGACTTCCTACAGATAATGTAAAGTTTTGCTGTCTGACAGGCACAGATCACCTCTCCCTGTCTGCTTAGAGGTATCTTGACATCAGCAAGAGGCGAAAAAAAAAAGAAGGAAGCAGCAGAGGATATGGCAAAAACATTTCTTCTGTCCTCATCTGTTCCTTTAGAGTTATTCCAGCCTTATTAGATCACCTCACACTTTCTTTAAGGGACCGCATTTCCCTACGTTGTCCAGTTGTGGAAGCCACCAAGAAATTTAATTCTCCAGCTTAGAAGCAAAGGACCCCACACTCACACACAAGATTTGAGTGTGTCAGAAGAGTCAGGCAGTGGAGACCAGGCTGGACTTGCTATAATAATAGATAAGGGGTCTGTGCTGTTCCCAAAACGAGAAACCAGCTGCCTGAGCTGATAATGAAGGATGAGATTGCATGTTTATGTATGCACGCAGGCCATTTTGAAATCATTTTCTCTAGTGCTTTGTTCCTCTCCCTAATAAGCCAACTTGTTTATCACTATAGCAACCGGCTCCAAATTCCTGGAAAGAAGAGCTGCAAATGCCCATTTGGACCTCTGTGGTCACAGACAGTTCGTACAGGCAAGGTGCCATGCCTGCCTCCTTGGGGACACAGAAGGACAGAGCAGGGTGAGGCAGGTACGACGTGGTGTGAGGGGACATCGGAGGGAACGTGGCTTTGCACGGCATGATGGAGGCCATCCCAAAAACGAGCAGTGTTTTACTTGGAAATAAGTGCTTTAGGAAGGATAAGGTTGAAACAAAGAGCTGAATCTGAGAAGGGTCAATTATTTGTGCTGAGGCTTTGGAGATGAATGCTGGAAGAGGTGGGAAATGGATGTGCAAAGAGCTTGCTCAGGGGAGGTCCTCCAGACGCAGGTATGGATGGAAATCAATGCTCTCACCAAACATCTGCCAGCAGACACCTCTGAAAACACCTCTGAAACACCTGCCAGCATACACCTGTGCCAGCGTGTGTCCCGCTGGTGCTCAGCCACATCTAGATGACATCTCACAACTACAGCATCTGGTCAAATGGCAGAGGTCAGTGATGTCAAGCCAAAAACACAATCCCTGGAAATAACCTGCAGGGGTAACATGGTTGCACAGAAGGCAAAGCTCTTATTTGCTTCTCAGCCTAGGCAACTGCGTGCAAAGAATACTATGCTACAAAACTATTTTCAGAAATGCAAATTTAAGAATTCAAAGAGTGGAAAAGCCAGAATTAAAGCTGCCTCTTGAAACTTATGTTGGTGTCTTTGAGCTCTCACCTTATGATTCAGCCTTTGCACTTTCCAGCTTCTCTTAAATCTATATTTTAAGGTAGTAGGAAAAGGAACATCCTTACACTGTTTGGGTACCCCTCCCCTGTATCCATATAACTTAATTCATAAGTTACTGAGCTCACCCCTGAGTCCTGGTACGTGGTCAGTTTGCTTTTATTTTGAGCAGGCCCCAGGTATGAAAAAAAAAAAAACAAGTTAAAAGCTGCATGGTTGAAAAGGCTACTCGACCCTTAGTCCTGATACTAGCAGGGCTGAATGTTTTGTTCTGTGATTGTAATGTAATGTTATATTAATGAGGTAATGTTGTTGTAGCTCCAGTGTCCTAGCATAGGAGAGGCACGCTTGTAAGGAGAAGCCGTACCTTCTCGTAGACTCCACGTTATGGTAAAACACAAAACAAAACAACAACCAAGCAAACAAAAGTTTCGGCATACTAGCTTTTCTTTGGGTCCGAAACAGCAGCTTTCCAAAATGCTCACAGAAGGGGATACCTCCAGGCTACTACCAGTCATTGCTCATAAAGAAAAAAAAATCAACATCTTGTGAGTTTTTGGTAAGAGTCTTAAGTTTATGATTTTGACAGTAGATCATTTTAGTTAACCAGATGTTAACTTAAACCAGCACAGATAAATACAAGCAAACTTTTCTCCAAGTGCACCACTGTTAAAGTGGTGGTTTTCTGTCCAGCATGCTTTGATCAGAAAAAGGCTTAGGCTAAGCCAAACCAAGCCACTCTGAAATTAATACCAGTGACAGAAGTGGTACTTGTGAAGCTGTATCATTTGACTAATTAATAAAGGAAAGTTGCATAGCCCTACCTGAAGACTAATTCAGCCCTGTGTGAATCTATTGTCCTCTATCTCCCTGGCCAAAAACCCACATCTGATCTGACAACACACACGGAGATAGCTGGCAATCACCACGGAAAACGGGTATTGTCTGACAAGGCTTGCAAGCTGTCTTGCAATGCATCTGGGGGATACCTTGTGTTGTGAACCAGCAGACAGCAAAGTTTCTTGGTCTTGGCTAAGGACTCAGTTCCGTGATATAATATTTACTAGTTGCCATATGGAGGTGAGTGGCTGAACCTGGCTCTGTTTTATGTAGAGATATTAAAAAAAACAAACAAACAAAAAAAAAAAACTGGTGCATCTCTGAGATGATGAGTGTTTTATGGTGCTGTAGTGTCTGTCAGTTTGGGGACTGGTAGATCTCTTCAAAGTCCTAGAGCATATACCTGCCTCCCCAGATCTCCAGGGACTTGGTAGAGCTGACTGGCCAAGCTGGAGACAACTCCTTACTGTATGCTTCTCTATGTGTTGTATACAACAGTTGTGTAACAATTGTATGAGACATCAGGCTGGCAACAGCAAAAAGCACGTACAAAGGTGTGACCTCTGTCCGATAACCTTACAGTCCCATAACAGCTGAGAAGTCATCATGGCTAGGGGACAGCAGGCACCTTTCATCATCTCCTCCCTAGCTTCACCTTTTTTCTCCTTGAGAAAGGCTTGTCCCTGCTGATCCAACAAGGAAAGGAAAGAGGAGTTTGCTGCCTCCTGGTGCAGGCTGGAACTGGCGAGGTGGTGAAGATGGCATCTTTGCCATGGGTAAGACAGGCACTGGAAAAAACGGTTGCACTACATCAGCACTAACCAGAAATTCATGCACTGGGAGTGTTACTTGAAACTCTGCCTCTTTTTCTCCCGAACAGACTAGACCAGAGAGAGGGACAGCTGGGCTTGGTCAGCGCCCAGTTGGCCCACACGCCTCATCAATATGTCTTGTGGCTTGCTGCTGCCTTTCCATCTGTTCGTGGTGTCTCCTCCCACACTGAAATTCTCATTAAACCCTAGCTATGGCCATGATATCGTAAATATACATTACATAGTACCTTTGTGCTGAGTTTGCAAACTTCACCCATCATTAGCAGAGCTCAAAGACACTGAGGATCTGGCTCTACTTTGGTGGTATTTGTAACACTTCCACCAAACCAGAGAGCTGACACATCCCTCCCTCCCTCTTCGCTCACCTTCCCAGTATTTCTTCTTTGTGTTGCTCCAACAGGGTGTCCCTGGAGCCTTCCAGCTTGTCAAGAACAGTAGACTGCTCTGTGCTTGAAAGCATATGGCCAACAAAACAAAGAGCTTGCAGCTGGAATTTGAATGTGGTACAAAGAGAATTGCCTTAAAAATCAAGGTGCATGCTGGGAAGAAACAAACTGTGGAAATGCCAGGCACAAAAGGTCATACAGTCCAGACACTTATCTCAAGCCAGGAGACATTTGTCTAAATGTCCAGTGATGATATTCCAGCCACCCGATGTCGTAAAAATAAGTAAAAGTCTTCTTATTACATTCATATATTTAATAAAATGTGGACTCCAATACCAGAGTTATTACTCTGCCAAAGATTCTAACAATGCCACCTGAAGGACTGTATTTACCACCCATGTCTTCCATATGACACTTTGAACAGTTCGGTTCATTATTCATCACAGGTCCTTTTCTGTGTTACTGTTACTTGTTATTAAGTTTAAGATTTTTTTAGGCAATGGATCATAGTTCATCTTTCTAGGAAAGGATAATCCACAAGAAGAGACATTGTACCTTTCAGTCTTAGGATATATTTTATGGCAGTCTGTCCTTAATATTCATGCTAGTTTAATGAAATTTGAAAAGTTTTCTAAAATTCCTTTCTCATTACCTGAGAACAATGCACAACAAGTCACCATCCTTATCCTCCTCGATATGCTCTGATTTTGAAAACTTGCTGTAAGCTGACTGTCACTCTGAAATATGATCAACAAAATGCCCTATGGGGCCATTGCTGAAGGTGTGGTGGAACAAAATGAACATTTTCCATGAATGATGGGATAAAATACAGCCATAGAAACATTTTGCTTAGGCCGCTGGTAGTCTCATACATCCACTTTTCTGACAAGTTGATTTGCCTCCGTGCTTGCAGCCAATGCATGAGTGCAGGACAGGGTGGGAATGAGACTTAGGGGAGGATGCAAGAACGCTTACTGGGTTAAAGAGCAGAGCAGGGTTGGGAGAGGTATTGCAGCCACCCTAATCCACAGCACCCTGGTTGTAAGGCAGAAGTAAATCACTGCATAGATCCCCAAAAATGAACTGTTGGAAGCCCATAACAGATTAGCAGAGCAGACCCTGTCTCTCCAAGGGACTGGGGGCATGTCTAAGCAGTTGTGGGCAAGCATGGGGGTAAGGTAAATTTTGAGGAGGCTCAGGCTGTGTCATGCCTTAGAGGGGGTGGGCAGTGGGAAGAAAGGTCTCTTCTTCATTGCAAGGCAACTGGTGAGGACACGCTATTATTCCCAGGAGTTATTTTTCAAGGGCAATTTGCCCTCAGGCACTGTTGTTTTGTTAATAAGGATGTGGCCAAGCTAAGCAATTTTCTCTAAGTCGTTGTGTGCATTTCTTTCTCAAACCATGTCCATGGCAAATTATGTATAATTGGGCTGTAAGGCTCTCTGTGTCCTCCTTAATCTGCTGTTTACTGATATGCTCTTTATCAACACTGACAATTTTTTTTTTTCTTGACGATTTTGTCACCTCTAACAGAATGTAAACAGTGATTATGTAAACAGCTTACATTCCTACTCACCATGTTCAAACACTTTGATTTCTTATCGTTGTAAGGGTGAGGGCTGAATAAAGAAACGTGGCAGCATATTCTGCAATTTAATAATTAGGACTGGATGAAAGCACCACCCTGCACCAGGGGTGGGCCACCCCTGCCGTGCTCTGCTGAGGCTTGAAGGTAGGAATTCAACTTCAGATAGTGCTTGTGGTGGGGACTCAACCAGCTCAGTCCCCTCCTTCAGTGGATGAGGCTATGCCAGGCATTGCTGTTCCAGAGGATTTCACTGATAAGCACAAGTAACAGGTCCCAAGCAAAAATGTGCCTTAAACCAACCATATGTGTTAGTGTAAGGATGTGCCTTTCACAGCTGTGAAGTCCTGAAGCATTAAAATTGGGCCTTTCCACAGAAGATTGCTTGCCCTGCAGCTTGAAATTCAGTACATGTCAGTGAGATATCATGTGCAGAAACTTTCATTTCTTTTCTTCCCTGGCAGGTGGAACTTTAGGGATTCAGGTTTATAATAATGTTTTAGGGAATATTATTCTTTCAGAAATCCTTGACCAGTTATGGCATTTGAGAAGACTAAGTTGTCTCATCCTTTGTGAGGAGACAAGGCAAGTAGTTGTACCTGTCACAACCTTCCTCCCAAATTACACTGTGTGTAATTCTCGAATAATACAATTTTACATAGTTTAGCTATTTGCCAGAAGTTTTCACTGCAGATGAGTTGTTGTGTAATTCTCAAATGGCATAATTTAACACCATCTCTTTCAAACCTGCTTTAACATTCTATTAGGTGTAGCACAAATAGAAAAGCCTCATGAACTTGCTATGTCAGTAATGGATACCGAAACGACACCATTTTTTAACTATTATTTGCTCTTCCATTTTTAGTCCTGCTGTTATTCCAAAGGTGACTGAAATTATTCCACTATTTCACAGAAACCTCTGCAGTGTAAGGCTGAAAATGACCTCCAGAGGTCATTTCATTTAATGATTTCCACACATTTTGAAACGGTGGATCAGTGCCAAGGTTCAGCATATTTCCCAAACTACCTTCTAGCTTTATTGGCAAATCTTTAAAGGGAAATAGCTGTATGATGATCCTGTAGGCCAGTTATGGACCACCAAACCCAAGGTTCATGGGTGGCCAGGTGTCCCAGCATGGAAATCTTGAGTCCAGGAATAGCGTCTCAGTCATCTCCTCCTGTTGCAGACTCAGGTGTATGCTGATGATACCCTTGTATTTCACACCAAGTGTCCTTGGCTCTCCCATTTTCCAGGTAATCCTCAGACCTGAGCAGGGAATGAGCTCTGAGCAGACAAACTGCACTGGCAGCAGCCTGTTCCCAACCACCGTCCTCCCCAAATGGCTCTGGTCCTTCTCCAGTCCGGGAAGCCAGGATGCATGCACCATATGAGAGGTCCTTCTGTGAAACTGTGAGCTGGGCAGAGGCTGCCACCCCCAAATGGCTCACCCGGGTCACAGCTGGCTTCTGGCTGGGTAAATTGTCCAAGCAATCTACCGACGGTTGGCAGAACAAGCAGCCCTGATTTAGCCTATTCTTTTTCTTGAGACAAAATCAGGTAGATTTTCACCATTCTCAGCTGCTCTTAGGAATGGTCAGTGTAGAGAATGCCAGCAGCCCCTGTGGTAACCAATGCTCATCTGTCCTTTCAATTCTTCCCTTATATCTAATCTAAATTACCTTTCGTCTCAGCAATTTTACTTATTTTCCTGCTGATTGTGGAGGAATAGTACATATTTTGTGCATGTGAAGACTCACACTATCATCCCTGTTTTCTTCCTAGAAAAAAAGAGGCTTGATTCTTTCAGCCGTTCCCAAGGAGCCACAGTTCTTACCAGGTGTGTTGCTCACCACTGAGCCACATGATTCAGAGAGTTACATTCTTCTAAAAATACCCAGTCCAAAATTGGGCACAATATTCTAGCTGAGGTCAGTAGTGCCAAGCTGAGTAAAAGAAATACCTCCTGTATTTTATAGCTGTTAATACGTCCCAGAAGGGCATCTGAATGTTTTGCAAAGTGCTGTATTTTCCACTTTAAGTTGTGCTCCATTGTGATCTTCTGGTTCCTTTTCTACAGCAGAATAAAAGCAAGCACAATAGGACAAGCTTCTACAGGGTCCCACTTCTTGTATTATCTCAGTGGAGCGACCCCCTGAAGGATAAACTCAACCAGTAGATACCGATTGGCTGGACATCCACCTTATGATTTTTTCTGTGTCATTTTCCTTCAGCTTATGAGAACGTCATGGGAGCTTGTCAAAAGTAGTGGCTTGGTCAATATAAATTCTATCATTCCTCTCATTTTTGCAAGGTTTCTAACCATGTTAAAGAATTTTGTTAGAATGGTATCAAGTGAGTTGCTCTTAACAAAACAGAGTACTGTCTGTTTATGAAGTGGCTGTTCAGTGAGAGTATTTCCAAATACTGAAGCTGAATTCATCCATCTTGTATGTCCCATAGATTTCTTCCTAGTCTTGCTCTTAAGATAGATTTTGTTTGCATTTTTCCAGTCCTTTGGGACTCCCCATCCACTTACAATTTTCAGAAATGATCATTAACCGTTCAGAAATTGCTCAAGTTAAGTCCTAAAATGCTCTTAAATAAACTTCGTCAAAGACAGCTGACATGATTACAGCTGGCCTGTTTAAATAATCTATCCTCTGCTCCTCTGCTCTCGTGGTCTTGTTGAAATTAATTGCATGAACTATCTGGTCAAAACTAACTTATTTTTTGATGAATAAAAGACAAGAGGAACTTGATGGAAGCTCAGTCATATATATTGCTTTTAAAATGTTGTGCATATTTGGGTAGACTTTTCAGAAAACCTCACCTATAGTGCTATATACAAACCCTCACAGATCAAGCGCAGCACAGGGTTTTCAAATTCCACCCTGAGATCCATATAAATATTGAATTGACTATTTTAGCAGTTGCTAGCTAGATTAAAATGTAGAGACAGAGTCACAGCCACCAAAGTCACTCTATGAAAAGATCAGTTCTTCACAGCTTACTGTTTATTGTAAAGTCTGAATCATTTCCCTTTCTCAGAATGTTTTGAAGGTGTAAGTGTCAAATTATGTATCATTTTAAGAGCTGGGTTTTCTAGTCCTTACTCTCTCTCATAACTCATCATCTTCACCTCTACTGTATTTATAGCATGCATGAATGAAACTTGTGCAGGCAGAACGTAAGATAAAAATACATCTGAAAGCTAGTTAATATCTTTATTTGGATGCACCACTTTGCAAGGCTCACCCTTATTTTTTTCACATTCCTCTTGTTTTTCTTGCATTCTGTGACTGACATGAAATTTATGCTTAGACTTTTTTTTAATGCAAGATTTTTTATTATTATTATTTTTTAATACAGTTCCTCTTTCTTATGTCAGAGTGTTTTTCTGTGATAGGTGCAAAACATCACCTGAAATCCTGGATGGGCTCCTTTTACTCACAGACAGGCTCTCCTCGTGCATGCAGATTCACATGTTTACAGTGTCAGGTTAGATATTGAGAGATGTTAGAATTTCAAAATGAAATTTTTGCTGTTTGGCAGCCGGGCTTTAACAGGGTCAGAGCATCAGCCACTGTTTGTCCAGAGCTTTCAGTAAGACACTCATTTTGTGTAATTCATATGACTACAGCATAAATAAAATGCATTTGTCCTTATTTGAGCACTGCCTCTTTGCAGGGAATGGGTAATCACACAGAAGGCAGAGGGATGAAGGGCTTGTAGCACTGGTTGCACTACAGAGAAGCTGCAGTCACAGAGAATTCATAATCTAATTTCAAACAGAGACAATAAGTGGCTATAACACTGAGGTAGAAAAATAAAGGAAGCACAAGGGGTTTTTAAGCTCTTACAGAAAACTAAAATACTTCCTTCAATGCTAAACAGGCTTTTTTTTTTTGTGATAAAAAGACCTTTTCTCCTCTATAGGGAACTGTGTGCTTTTTATACCTTCTTGATATTGCTGCTATAGACAGCAATGCAATAAAACAGGCATTTTCATTATTAAAACCTTTTCTTCAACTGTTTATAGATTTCTGGAAATAAAACTTGCTTGCCTGATTTCTTAACATTGCAACAGGGAGAAAACAACAACAACAACAAAATGAAGCAGGCACTTAAGGGATATAAAGAACATGTTAAATATTAAATAAGATCAAACAACAAGACCAAGGTTGTCCAGTTTCCTAGATTAGAAAAAAACAAAAACAACACATCAGGATGAGTGAATATAGGGGGGATGATGTTACTTTGAAGTTTTTGAAGTTTGCACTGAATTAAAATTACCTAAGTCTTTGCCCCCTTACAATCTAAGCAGTGAGGTCCAGTCTGGAAACCTGGGGAACTCATCTGCCTTATCTGCATCCCCTCGATGAGCAACTCTTCCTCAGACACAGAAAAATATTCAGAGAAAAACAATTCAAAGAGAGATTTGCAGGGGGCTGGGGAGGGGCTTGTTGGAGGCAGAAGAAGAAAAGTAGAAACAGTCAACAAGAAAAAGAGATGGTCATTAGGGATGGCTCTTCTCTGCCCCCTTGGCATTTTCTCTTGCCCGCCAGTGACAGTCTCACACCCCAGCTTCTCTCAGCTGGGGGAGTTTAACGTGACAGCTAGCTCCAGCCTCCTGGCTCATCACATGCTCACTTGGTTCTCCTGGATCCACAGCGTCTGCAGCCTGAGCGCTGGTGTGCCCACCTCTCGCCTCTGCCTGCAGGTGATGACTGCCGAAGGGACACCTCCCCAAAGAGAACCTTTTTCCTTTGCGATACCCCAGTGCTGTTTGCCCGAGGTTTCATTATTAAACTGTTCAGGCTCCTGCTTAATGCATAGCATAAAAGGACAGTAGAATTTTATTATCCCCAAATTTACAACGTAGCTGTGCCTCACCAGAATCGCTCCTACAGTCTTACAAATAAAAAGCAACCCCCTCCTGGGCAAGCCCCGTTTTTTAATCACCAGACTCCAGCAGAGGCTGGCAAAGAGCCCCCTCTCCTGCAGGGCTCCTGCCCCGAGGCTGCTCCCAGCCCCGCTCAGCACCCGGGCTCCCTCGCAGGTAACTGGCAAGTAACCCTGCACGAGCTTGTGCAGGGACTTGCGATGAGGGATTCATTATCAACGCCCTGATCCAGCAGTGCAGACAGGTTCCTACACCTGTGCAGGGCTTATGGCAAGTCTGGGATCAACATAATTCACAGCTCTACCGTCTGTAGTATCAGGCTTGGTTACTCGTATCAGCCTCTACCACAGCGATGCTGAGAGAGGAGGTGAAACTGGGAGGAAGAAAACTGAATTAAACACCCAGGGTAATGAGATTCTCCTACATTATTTCCCCCGTCAAATGAAAAGTCTCTGTCTTCCCCAAACTGGTTTTGTCAAGTGCCCTGTCTGATTGGTACGGGGGGGTTGTTTGGCACGATTGTCATCTGAAAAAAAACAAACTTCACCCCCTGGAGATTTTTGCAGGGAATAATGGATTCGTGTGAAGGTCTAAATCAATACAAGTCTTTCTGAATGCATTTCCAGGAAACCTGGACACATTACTGGTGACTTCGACTGAAACACAAGGTGCCAGACGCTGTTTGTAAAGCAACTTATAGTTAAGTAGTTTAAATTTCGTAGCTAAGAAGGCCACCCAGCCACCCATGGCCAGAGGGGGATGCCAGAGGCCTTCAGTGACTGCAAAATACCTGTGCAATTTTGAGAGGAGGTTTGAGGGTTATTGCTTTATTGCTGTCAGTTATGATTTCTGGATCCCATTCTGGTCCTAAGGGTAAACCCTAAACCCTATTCTACTTCCCCCAAATCACAGCAAATACTCAGCTTCTGTCTTTTTTTTTTTTTCCCTACAGTTTATTTTCTGTCAGAGGATTATTTTTCCTGCTATTAAAAGCTTTTTCTTAGGCTATCAGAGTAGGTGTTTAAGGTCTCAATTCTGCCACTTCTTGTTTACATTTTTTCAAGTGTTTTTCCTCAAGCTTAGGCTTAACTGGAGGAGAATTATATACTGTGGCTTGACAGCCATACATTCAGATGAAAAGCACACCAGTGGTTCTTCCCCTCTTACCATCCACTGTGCATATCAGAGCTTATAAGAGGTTTGATTTTCCCAAGCTCAGCTTTTACGACTTGACGCCATCCCCACACCTTCTCCCTCAGCTGCAGCACAACTCTGCAAACATCTGAATTTGGGAAACTTCCCCATCTGCTGACTGTGAGGTTTGCCAGGCTCAGTTTGCCCTGGCCTCTCCTTGACTGAGTAGCTTGGCAATTACCTCCAGCCCAAGCCCAGCTGGAAGGGCTGAAACCCACATTTGTCACCGTCAAGAAGTGTGTCCTCTCGACGAGGATACATGCACGTCATGCCGGAGACAAAAAGAAGAAGGAAGGTGTGGTTTCTAGATGCTGGCTGAAGCACTGCCACTGGATGGCAGAGAAAGCAGGAATCACAGGGCTAGAGAAGGAGAAAAAAGGGATTTTGTGTAGCCTGATGTTCCCATCTCAGACGGCAGCAGGTACTGCTCTAACCCTGCATTTCTCACTTATGTGAAGTGTTCACCAATCTCGAGGATATTAAAGAAAAGATGGGCTCAGCTTTCTCCAGCCACTTTTGCATTTTCCCTCAGTTTACCAAGGAGCAGTTCCAGTGTTTCCCTTGGGAGATAGCCTACATATCCCCAGCCTGTCTGGAAGGCAGCATCCTCTTGCACTGTGCCCCACCGCATCGTTGCCCACCCCTCTCTCAGCCTTTTGAGGGGATGGCCTAGCCGGGTGTGCAGCAGATGACCACAGGGCACCAGGGCTCCCATGGCCCACGTTGGCCTGTGCAGCTCGATAGCACCCAAGCACGCTCTGGGGACCCAGCCAAAGCCCACTGCCAAGTGCTCTGACGACATGTGGATTTAAAGTCTCTTTTTACCACCAATGATGTTATGAACTGGAGATTGATGACTCTAAGTGTTGGTCACTCTTTCTCTTGTCTAGATTTGGTTGACACAAACTCAACTAATGCAGCCTTGAAAGACTTAGAAAGAAAGCTCAGAGTGCGGAAACCCATAGCAGCGGCGGGGAAAACAATTTTCAGGAAAATAGACCGCGGCAGGAAGAAAAGCAGCGGAAAATGAAGCAGCTCTCCAAGGCTCCCCCAGGGCACAGCGAGCCAGCAAACTCAAAAGAGGAAACAGTAGGCATGCCCCAGTCCTGCCAGTGGCAAGTCAGCCAACAGCTGGAGCACAAGGAGGCTCTTGGAAACGAAACTGCTGCTCATCTCACCCCTCCTTCAGCAGCATCCCCAGTATGGAAAGTAAGATACCATGAGACATTAGCCAGTTCTGCGCTCATGAATATTTGAAGGTAAAAGCTCATAGAAAGTTAGGACCCCCCCTACTCTTTTATGAAACCATGGGCACTGTTAGCAGCTTTGAATAAGGCTTTAAATGGGCTTTGAGGGCTACCAGGAACTGCATGCCCTGCTCCAGCAGTGTCTCTGCCAGTCTCCCCTAGTGCTGAACACCCGTGTTTGAAACAATTAAAGGTTACTTTAATTTTTTCACTGTAGTTCTCCTATATCATATAAAATACTTTCATAACAGAAAAAAAAATCTGTTGTGAAATTTTTCAGTGACGTCCTCACCTTGAGTTTCTCTAGTTGGAGAACTACAGCTAAGAATTGCAAGCTCCAAATACAAATGCACATTGGAGTGTGTGCTTAAACCCACAGAGGAATATGATGAAACATTTATTTTGGCAACCCCTGCACTTTTCAAATTAGATGCAGAAAAGTTATTCTAATTATTTAAAGGTCTCTGAGTCTCAGCAAATTGTATTGGCAGAGCTTTCACTTTCAATAAGACACAGAACTGAAATGTTTGTGTAAATGTGTTGTTTTCATCAGGATTTTTTCCACTGTTATTTATCTTTTTACTGGGCAAAAATTATACACATGGGCACATTTGGGCACACCCTCATCCCCGCTGTCTTTCTTCCCCCACCAACTATTCCTGATTTCTTTGTCCTTTTTTCATCCCCATCTGTGGATACCCCAGGAACCAGCTGCACACAGAGGGCAATGAGTTCACTTCTAAGTGAAGGCAGAGGCAGGAGTGGGGCAGGGGAAATAGAATTTGAAGAGGGAATTTGGGAGTACAAAACATGAGGCTGGAAGGACAGTCAGTATGGAGAGAGCTGAGTACTGGTGAAGCAAGAATAAAATGAGCTGGGATGACTGAAGCAGAGAGGAGAGAAGATTTTGCTACAGATTGTTCTGTCATGAAATTGAAATATGGGGCTTTAAATTGCAAGGTATGTGAGGCAGAGTGAGATAAAAGAAAGCCAAGGGAGTAGTCCTGAGCAATAAGCTGTGTTAGTGATGCACATGCACAGTAAGCGCATAAACCAATTAATGGAAATATTACATTAACATCTGCAGAGCGATCTTCCCTCTGCCATGCCCCCACGGCGCTCTCCTGGGTGCCCGAAGTGGTCACATCTTTGCAGGAGGGACCCACTCGTGCCCGTCTACGTTTTCCATTGGAAGAAGTTGTACCGCTCTGGTTTTAATGAGATCCCTAATAAAGAGACGATGACTGGCAGTGTAATTTCCTTTCTACACCTTGTGCTTTCATGACTGGAGTTTATTATTAACCTCACTACCACATTTTACGTTATTTTACTCTGGTGGTTTAATTGTATTTCCACCCCAGTCATGTGCATTCATTTTCTAATAGCCAGAGTCTCCTCTCACAAGATTGCTTTCATATGAGCAGCAGGGTTTTCTGTTAAGTACTATGCGATGTTTTTAGTATGAATTTCTTTCTGGTTTAATCTCTTTCCTTTTTTCTCTCTCTGTCCATGTATTAGTCATCCTTAATGGGGTACAGCACCTTGTGCTCTCTGACATGGAAAACAGGGACAATGTAAGCAAACATCAAGGACAAAGCATAAAAATAATGGAGGCAGTATCGGCAAAAGAGGAATTAATGACTCGGGCAAGTAGGTGCCACATGTAAGTAATTTTAAAGAAAGAAAGCATCAGCCATGTTTAGAAATGCAGATGTATTTATCGCCTTTCAGACCCCCTGTTTAGCTATTACTAATGGTGTATTGAGAGGGAACAAAGGAAATTTTCTGAATGCAGAATCAGGGATGTCTTAACAAGGTGGTTAGGGGTAATGTAAATTTAGGGCACAAGCAGCAGGACTGATTCTTATTTCATCAATGGTGACATAAATCAGGTGTGTATTCACTGAATGGGTGAACGAAGTTATGCCACTGCAGAGGTCTGAAGAGAAGTCAGTTGTGTCTCACAGCTCCACTGTAATGCAGGGCAGCAGCCCCTTCAGTAATGGCATCTCTGCCCTCACTCAGTGAAAGAGGGTGGAAATAAATCTTTGTACTACACTGGAAAATACTAGGATGGGTGCACCGCCGAGTCAGGGCAAGTGAGTGCTAGTCCGTATGTTCCACTCATAGTGCAAAAGTGCAGTAACCCTAACAGCACAGTCAGGGTTTTAGCATTAAGTCAATATAAATGATTGAGTCAGCTCCTTATTTACAGCCTGGCCCCTTTGCAATGCTGGCATTTTAGGGAAGCATTAAATTGGATATAAATGTAATGCAATTTGCCAGTATTAGGTAAAGGCCTCTAATGTGAATGAGCATCAGGACCTTTGATTTTACATCGCTGGGCACATTTCCATTTGACATGTTACACACAGATGCTATTCATCTGTGAGAACTAAGGGCGGTCACATTCATTTGCTGAAAAATTGTAAGCAGTGCAGAAAGGCTTGTGAAGATGGAGCGAGGCTGGAGGGATCGCCTCGCAGCACACAGCGAGCCTTCCTTCTGAGGAGGTTACAAGAGAGAAACTGAGCTGCCTCGGCTACCCTTACAAACACCTCCATGAGAAGGGGAATCTGGGTGATAAAGAGCTCTTTAAGTTACTGGGGAAAGGTATCATAAGAACTGCAGGCAGCTGGACAAAACCAAACGAAATCAAGTGGGAAATGAAGTGTGTCTGAAATTGTGAAGCTGACTGGTCCTTGCAGTGATACAACAGAAGATGATGGTGAACTCTGCTTTTCTGCTTTTCATATCGATGCTGGACACCTGGCAAGAGGCTGTACCTTAGCAACACACATTTAGAGGGCTCAGGAGGAGGCCCTGAGTAAATTTAAGGGCTTGTACTAAATAAAGATAAGATTTGATAGTCTAAGGGTTGCCTCCTGGGTCGCCCCCATGAACCACTTGTCCTTGCTGCCCATCGTGACAATACTCTTGGCTGGCTGCCCCAGGGCCAGGCACGGCGTGGGCACCAGCTGGCCGTGAGAGGAGCGGTCGTGCGTGCAGCCCGCAGTGTGCCCACACATGGCTCTGTCAGCAGGAGAAGGCTTTTGTGAGAAAGTATTGAGAGAGAAAGAGAGACGGGCATAATGCGGGAGCTCCTTGTAACTGCTTGTGTGAGGAGCTCTTAGGCCTTCTGGCAGAGGAGCAGCCTCAGCTCCTAAGATGGCGGTGAACACGAGGCCGCCACACAAGGGAAACAGAGACCGGGAGCATTTGGGGCAGGCGAATTAAGCTGCAAGTTTGCATGTGAGCTGTGCTTGCTGCAACAAGTCAAATGCAGGGCAGGCATTTTGACCAGTGGAAAAATCAGTTATTAATCAGCCAAGGGCTATTGATTTTCCAGCAGCCGTTTCCACGGCATAGGAAATCTGCTGCTGCGGTGGGCAGCTGTGAAGTGCCAGCGGGAGCACCCCTGGCCTGAAGAAACGAGTCCATGGGGGATGCAGGGAGGCCAGGGGTGCAGTTTGCAGACAGCAACCTGCCAAACACGTAGGGGCCTTCATCTCCGAATAACAAACCAGCCAAATCTGTCTTAGTAATAAGAAATATTTTCAGAAATGTAGGCTTTGTTGCAGTAAATTCATAGTGGACCTGAGAAATTTGTCATTTTCCTCTTTCTGCCTTCAGTCAGCAAAGCACCCTCTCTCTCTCTCTCTCTCTCTCTTTTTTTTTTTTTTTTTAATGCAGTGGAGATATTCATAAGGTATTCAGAGCACTGGAGTCTTCTGATCCCTTTTCTTCTAAATCCAGACCATTTGCAACACACCCAGGCAGACGAGTGCTGATCTGGAACATATGCATTTGCTTATTTATTTTAGATAGGTCTGTAATGAAGTTTTTATCACCAGTCACTGGAATCTAGGTTCTTTTTATGGAACCTGCCCAGAAAAGGGAACATCTGGGGACCTGAAATTCTTTCACAGCCTTTATCCTAACCCCCCTGAGTCAACATGTCACTGAAACAGATCCACAACACCGATGTTACGTGGACATTTAGCCAGGGGCATTCCAGCATCAGCAGTGTATAATGCTGCATAATACAAACAGGCCACTGCTCTTTCATATTTTATAGTATGAAAATTATAATTTCATTATCTAGGAGATGCCCTGATTTAGATCTGAGTTTTAGCTGTCCAGCAGTCAGCAGAGAGTGAAGGCTGGATTGCATCTATTTTAGGTGCCTTTTCAACATGCACATAGTCAGTGTTTCGCTGCATTTCTCTGATCAAATTGTGGTTGTTTCTTCAGTCATGGTCCAGCAACACAATGACAGTATCAAAGACAATAGCTCTCACAGCTGTCATTAAGAACCACAAGTTCATTTACTCACTACTGAAACTTTTATTTGAAATAATCCAATACCAAGCAACCATTACAGGCAATTGGGGAAAAAAAATCTCCTTGAAACTAGAACTACAAAATCATTACCCTGGACCTCAGCAAAAAAAGCATGGTGCATAGTTCTACTCTGGTGGTCACCATCAGGAGAACATTGAAGGGTAGGTTAGATCCTAAAATTGCTTTTGGAAGACAGCGTCCCTGGTGTCACAATTACTGCTACTACTATTGGTAACACAGTCCTAGCTTCATATAGCATCATTGGCACGTGCAGCCTACTGCAAGGGAAAATGGTCAGCCCATATGGTTTAAATCAAATCGGGATTAAAGCAATTTATATATTTATTAGCAGCATGAATTTAACCTGCAATCAGTGAACTGTACATGTTCAGGACTGAAATCAGCAATGTATCAGATAAATCACAGTACTAGCACTTGCAAAATGTTAATAACTGCCTGCAATTTTCTAAGGATGGTTCTATAATTCCAAAATCGAATAATCCCTCTCCCAGGTGGGCTATACCCCCCATGTCCTGTACGTGGGTGCAGGTGCCCCATGTGCAAACCCTCTTGTGGCCCCATGTGTACCCCAAGGAGAGCTCCCCAATGCCTTTCCCATGCTGTGGGTCCCTGGTGGCAGCAGGAGCTCTGTATGTCTACTCCTTGTTGAGGTGGATAGAAGAGGTAATGGGACCAACTGCAGTACGTGGCTTTCCCAGGGCAAGACCTTCAAGCTGAGAGCCTTTTGCCGCTACCCTCCTGGACTGGCCACCTAGATCACGATCAAGGTGTGACTTGTCTTCAGCTAGAGACGCTGCGTACACGTAAAGGCAGGGAAAAGAGGGCTTATACTTTGCAATCACACTGCGTGAAAAGACAAACCCAAAATTTTAAGATCCTCTGTGAGTGCAGCTTCTTATAAAACTGAATTGTTTGTTACAATGGCTTCTCTCCCTCCCTTATAGTGATTTTCTTCCTGTTTAGGTGGTGTTTATATATCTAGATATGCTTATTTAATTTAAACATGATATTTCTGAATCTCTTCCTCATTCTATAAACCTGGTTTACTTTTTCTCTTAGCCTTGTTTTCAAGGCAGCATTCCCTTTTTATTTAACAGCTTCCCTTTCTGTGCAGTTTTCCATGAAATTCTTTCTTCCTCTATTACTGTCTGTGTCAGTCCCTCTCCAGCTTGAGAGGACTTAATTTATTTTTTTATTTTTTTATTTTTTTAACTTCTCAGGTTTTCTTAAATCAGTTTAATCCCTTTGGTCCCAGTCACTGTCCAGAAGCAGCTGAGAGCATCCCAGGAGTGCTGTAGTGACAGAGCTCCTTCCATGGTCACCCTCCAGATGCCCCTGAGCGAACATCCTTGGGGCTACACCAGAGCTGACCTCTGTGTGACATGTTATTATATACTAGTGCGTAACAGATTCTCACTGCGTTGTGAATCTCAGCTTGCAGCTCTTTGCATTTGAGCAGAACATGGAAAAAGAAACAGTAGTTTGTGGGTTCAGTTTTCTCCTCCCTCCCTCCCTCCTTCCTTCCTTCGTTCGTTCGTTCCTTCCTCCCTCCCTCCCTCCCTCCTTCCCTCCCTTCCCTCCTTCCTTCCTTCCTTCCTTCCTTTTTCTTTCTTTCTTTCTTTCTTTCTTTCTTTCTTTCTTTCTTTCTTTCTTTTTACCCTAAGAAACTAAAAATGGGCCACATTTAGACAGTCATGCTGCTTCTCTCTTTTGATTCTGTGGCAAAGCTTGAACAACAGTACAGCAGGGAAGTGTAGAGAAAAATTAATAGCAGTAGTGGTATTTTCAGATGAGTGTTGCCCTTTTGGCTATAGGCATTTAGTGTTCTCCAGCTCAAATAGTATTGAGTTGTTCTGTAGGGGAAAAAAAGAGGAAATAAGAATTACAAACAGTCTCTTTTGAGTCCCTTCTTATATGTCACATGCACTCACATCTTCAGTTTCTTGGAACAAACCAGGCAGAAGCTTTGTGTTGATTTCTTCCAGCCCTTGAAACATTCAAAATGTGAAGTCCAAATAAACCAACAGAAGTTCAGACAAGAATCTTATTTGCAAAGATACAGATCTTCCTTAATGCTCTCCGTGCAGCCCTCCTGCTCTGCTGTTTATGCAATCCGTGAAGCTTTTTAAGGCTGACAGTTTGGATTTATCCCTGGAGGACTATCTTTGAAGCAACATATAACTTCTTAAGTACTAAGATTTTTTTTTTTAACATCCTGTATTCATAACTCTAAGACACAAATAATATTATCAATATTAATGCATGGAAGACGCTTTCTTCTGTACCTGAGGATATGTTACTACCCACAGAGATAAGTAGAATTTCATAAATACATACAAAAACCTAACTCTTGTTATCATGACGTCTTCTGTGCTGTAATTGTCATAACACTTCAGAGCATAACATTGCTACTAGCTGTAAAGGAGCCATAAGCTACCTCCCAAGAGAGATGCTCCAGTGAGTCAACATATCGACTCACACTGAGAAAATGCTGAATATATATATATCAATATCTTCCAAGATACATATATATTATTTACATATATGTATCATATATATACACATAATATATTATGTATGCATGTATATGGAAGTGTGGTTACTCATTCAAGTGAAAAGACTTTTCTCTTTTAAAAAAATTTTAACTTTCTTTCTTTGAAAATTTACATAAAAATATTATTTTCCTTTAGGAAGAAACAGTCAAATAGTCACATGAGAGTGTTCTTGGGCTACTATTGTCATAAAAACTTTGTAAGTCCTCCCTCTGTGTTTAAAAAGCGTGGTTTTCTACTGTACCTGAAGAAGAGTATTATCTTTATTTTGTGTCTAGTCACCCCCTGGAAGAGGTAAGTTGTCACCAGTTGTCTGTCACAATTCCCTGGGCTGAAACTGATCTGCTGAAATCACTGGGAAATGCTGAATAATGATAGAAAAGTGACGTTTCAATCCATTCATGGATAACTGACATGAAGAAAATAAACTGCATTTAATTCTTTTCTATTATAAATAGTTCTGGTTCTGTCCTTAACTTGGATGTAAGCTTGGAGTATCTTCATAAATTCTGCTGAAAATGTTCTATGTTTATAAAAAAATATAATAAAGTATAATTGGTGGCATGATTAGGTGAAACGTTCACTACAGGAGAAAAATGTTTTAGACAGAAACAATGATGGTGAAGAGTTGTTCATTGTTCCTATATAAATGTGTCTCTTTCTGTCCAAGAAAGGTGGTCTGAATGGGATGGTGTATTATTATCCAGATAGATAGAGAATTGGGCAAGGTACCATAATTATTTTTTAAAATTTATATTGAGGAAGACCCTAGTGTCCCTTTCAGCTGAGCAATATTTATGTTACCTTTATTTCTCCCTATTTTTTTGTGTGTGTTATGTTTCTTGTTGAGGCCTCAAAATTTTCCTTCAATGTAATTGTTAAATAATAATAATTTATTATCTAGTTCTCTTTTAGACATCACAGAAACAAATAAACAAGTGTGCTTGCCAAAGACACTTTACAGTTTGACTGGTACGCTATGAAATAAATAGTTGGTGTACTGATTTTTTATTTGTTTCAAATGAGAAGCAACAAAACTAAAGAGAACACATTTAAAGGCTCTGTTAGAAACCTTAGACAAAGGATTTCTCCCTGTAACGTACTTTAACATGATAACTGCTTTATGGATCATAGAGGTGTACAGATGTTTGCAATGGAACTGGGCCCACTTGAAGTTGGTCCTGGTGCCATCGGAGAATCAAGAACCCTTCACCCAAACATCAAAATCTAGAGCTGTCTAACCTTTACACCACTTGTGCTGAGCTGCCAAGCCTGTGACTTTCCTGTGCATATAAACCCGGACAGGATTTTTACATCTTCTGGGTCACAAATCCCATCTGAGGCTGCCTTGGTCTCATTTTGTGCTTTTTACTGACTCAAGTGGTCCGAAACTACCTCTTGATTTCCAATCTCATTCTTTTTCCTGGCGAGTTTATTCTATTTTTCTGTTGTGCCATTTCTGAGTTTTATCTGAAATAACTTTTCTCTTCCTAGAGTTTACTCCCTTAATGTAGAGGAGCCTCATCCTTCCTGAGGGTTTGGCTCAGCTAGACAAACCAAGCTGTCCCAGTCCTCTCTGCTAAGTACAGCGAATAACTCTGCTCATCCTAAACATTCTCCCCTCTGTGTAGTCCAGTTAAAATTCACCTTTCACATAAGTGACTGGAGACCCCAATGTTTTGTCAGAGTCATCACAATATATCACTTGCCTTCGTCATGGCGGCAGGGCTAAGAGACATCCGTGGATATGTGTGCACGTTATATGCACAAGCACGCATATTTATAGAAGTAAATATTTACATTTGACACTGGCCAACCTGCTGTAGGTGGCCCTGCTTGAGCAGGGGGTTGGACCAGATGGCCTCCAGAGGTCCCTTCCAACCTTAACCAGTCCATGCTTCTGTGAAGTACCCAAGTGCACACACACACACACACATTTTTTTAGTGGCTTTTTTTTTTTGCCAGATGAGTAACTCCCAGATTATAACACTCATTTTTTTAATTATTTTTACTGAAGTGCACGGCCTTGTGTATTACCGCACTCCTTTCTGATACCCCTTGTCCCCAGGGACATCTGTCTCTGTGTGACAGCCAGTCTCCCTCATATAAAGGACGATGTGCTTGGCTAACAAATCTCATTAGCAATCACCCACTTTTTGCGCTGTTAATAGTGATAACACTAAGCCAGATCCAGTCTCTGAGAAATCCATCGTCCTCTTCCAGCCCTACACTGCCCCTTCCAGCACATCCTGCTGACGCTCCCCCTTCAAGCATCCTTACTCGCACTCCACGGCTCATACTCATTCTGCTCGAAATAATTTCCTGTGTGGCTGTACAGCAGATGTTTCACAGGCGTCTAGATGAATGGGAGTTTGATCTTAGTAATGCATAATAAGAGTAGTTAAAAATATCAATTATGATTTCCAAGAAAGGTACGAGGCTCATCGGACAGGTATGCTGCATTAATTTTCCATCCGTTTCCACATGTTTAATTATTTCTTCTTCAAAAATGATTCCAAAGCTTAGTATATGAATGCTGTCAGTCTCATATGCTCTGAACTGCACACCTCTCTGAAAAACTCTCCTCTTTGCTTAAGCGTGCATAAGGTCTCCACTCTCAGACCTGTGGCTGTATGTGCAAAGTCTGTAGCAGGGACTAACTGTCCCTTTTTGGTTATGCTGCTGATGGTGACAGTTTCTTCCCTTGTGTTTGAGTTACTGTATGCAGGAGCAAATCCCTAATGTGACTGCTGCCCATTGAAGACCAAACACCTCTCCTGATGCAGTCGAAGAAGCTGGAAAATGTCCTGGTGGAGATAACTGCTTCTGCAGGCAGGCAAGGAAAGCTAGAGGGCAGGGAAGGTGGGATGGACCAACCCCAGTAGCTTTGTTATTTCTGTCATTACGTTTGTCATGTTACACCTGGAATGAAAACACTTCTTTCCCATGGTGCCCATCCCACACTTATAATCGTGCCTTTGTTCAGTGTTCTGGCATTGATCTGGCATCCATCCATCCATCTCCACCATCCTTCCATCCATCTTCCATCACCCTCCTTCTTCCTGGACATATAGCCTATGTGTACGGCCTGGGAGAAGGACATGGGTGGGTGTGATGGTGCAGCTGATGACCACTGCTGATGCAGCAGCAAGCATTGTTGCTGGAGCAGCACAAGTCCTTAGATATGGAGCAGCTCTAGGATTTCTCTAAGGCTCCGTTCACACCAGAATTGCCAGTAAGGAAGGGTAAAACTGGGGTGGGTGGGTTGCCCTGAACTCCCATGGGGCCCAGGCAGGGTCAGGGAGTACAGGAGGACTGCTGAGATGCTTTTTGGAAGGTCAGGGGGTGCATCTTTGCCCTGTGTCCCTGTTTGACCTGAACTGGAAATTAAGGCCTTCGTTTCTCACTGCATGTGAGAGAGATGGGGCTGGCAGCAACAAGCCGTGGGAAGGGGGGAAGGGTTTCAGAGGCCACCAGGCAGGAAGGACCACTGCATCGCAGGCAAGCCATGCACGACCTCCTTTAAGAAAACCTCCCCAGCGGTGTCCCCCAAAGGGAAACAAAAACGGCATGATGAACTTGAAGAGCACACACAGCTGCTTCAAAAATCTCACGCCTTACTTCGAGCAAATCACTCCTGTGTCAGTCATGGAAAACAGTCTGCCTGAACTCAGTCTTTCATTTCCCTGTTGCAGTGTTATGGAGGTTTTCTTCCTCAGTTAGCTTGATTTTAATCCTTTTTTTTTTTTTTTCCAAGTGGGGTATGCCTTTTTCATTTTTTTAATAATGTTTAATAATCATGTATGTTCAGTCCCCTAGGTGGTATGTTAATTCTTTTCTTTCATCTACTTAATTAGAAGATTTTGTTCTGCATAAAATATATGAGGCAGCTGGGGCAGGGTCTTATGAACTGGTGAGCATCCAATAACTATATTAAACGGTTTCTTAAGGCTTTGAAATTGTCTTCAGATGGAAGCTGTTGACAAACCCTGAAGTGAAGCACTACTTGAATATTCACATTAAAACCGCCATTGCAGTTAAGTTAGCGATGCATGATTAATTGGTTTGAAAGCAATGGATTCATATGGAGTAAAATGCCTCTATGAAAATCAATAGCATGACTACAATTAGCAAGAGCATTACTTTGAAGATATTAAGGGCCACAAATCAAGTGTGTCAGCTGAAGAGTAATGCTCGCTGCATCTATAGACAAATACCAGCTCAGTCTGTAACGCAGCATGAGGGCTCATGGGTCTTCCCATGTATTTTGTCTCTTCTCTACCAGCCACTTCAGTGTGAAAACATGAGGGCTGTTCCTGGAAAATCAGAGCAGAAGGTGTTGCCCTGCTTCCACCCACCCGGTTTGGTGGGAAGCTCTTGGTCCCCAACAGGTGTGGTTTTGCAGGACTCGATGCCATCACCCAGCATCCCCCCGCTTTTGCCACCCATGTTCACCCCAATTTCAGCCCACACTGGCAGCCTGCTCCAGCCACACAGCTGATGGATGAGCAGCCCTGGAGTTTCACAGAGGTTTTACTCCTCTACATTAAAAACCCAAAGGCTTTTTTTGGGCTGTACAAGAATTGTCAATACTGCTCCTCTCTAGTCACACCCCCTCAACCCCCCTCCTACCCTGCTGCATAAAAGCCTCTGCAGGACTGAGAGTGACTTGAATCCATAGGTAAATTAAATACTATATTGTGTTCATGTTTACAGTGGTACACGGAAATGGTACAGATTTCAGAGTCTTCCTATGGTATGTGCCCTGAATTTAAAAAATAAATGAACCATTAGGTGCATTTTCATCTCTTTAACTCACAAATATGCTGAGTGGCTGATTCTGTGTATCTCTATGAAAATAGAAAGCTGTCTATCTGCTGGGCACTACGCCTCCTGGCTTAAAGCTGGCTTAAGTGATGATAAGAATTTTAACTTGGAAATGAAGGGGAGGGATGGAGGTGACTTCTTTAATATCCATGAGTGGAAATCTAATATTTTTAAAAAAAGGAAAAAATAAATAGCAGTATGACAATCTGTATTGGAACTATAGAAGATGAGAGGGTGGACAGTATAGAGAAATAAAGTGCTATTACTGATCAGAACAGCGAGGCAAAACAACTGCCGTATTGACCTAAATATAAATTAACCTCAGATATAAAGGAATCCTCACTCTTCAGAGAACAGAATCAAAAAATCTATACTCTTCTTGAAGTAGATAGGAACTATCTATTTAAGGAAAGTATCAACCAACACGGAAAGACACCGTGTACCATAGAAATATCAAGTTGGGGATAGATTTTCAGTAACGACCATTGAAACTAATAGTTCTTTTGAAATTTGCTGGTGGCACAAAGACGGGAGGCATTGTTAGTGTGGCAGAGGATGAAGATATCAGGCAGAAAAATGTACTGTCTAAAGGAGGGTGGCAGTGCAATAAACTTCAGAGGAATAAAGAGCAGCATAATTTGAAGAGTAATGTGGAAAATTTGCACTAAAACTTGGGAATTTCTCAGCTGGAAATGAAAATGAGGAGAACGCACTGGGTCACTGAGCCAGTCAGGATGAATATCGTCATCAGCATGATCCAACCATGAAAGGCAAGTCCAGTCGGAGGGTGTCCCTGATGACACGTTTCCAGCGGAGCGAAAGCAGCACTCGGGCGGTTTTGTAGATCATGTTGAGACCTCATCTGGAGTTCTGTGCACTGTGGTGGTAGCCCTTGCTTGTCAAAAATGGAGGAGCTGTAGAGGACAGCCTGTGGGATGGCTGCAGGATGGTACATCAAGGGCTTGGCTCGCTTGGTCTCGCAAAGCAGAAGATGCAGAGGTGCAGTTGTTCTCTGCAAACACATCGTGACGCTAAATTCTAGAGAAACAGGAGAAAAACTATTTAAACCAAAAGATAGCATTCATGTAGAAGCAACTGGGAATACATCCAGGCAGGATTTTATATACTGTTTTTCATTATCAGTGTATTGAGGGTCTGCAATAGAATAATAGCGGTACAAAACTTGGTCATCATTAGAAGGGTTTGGTCAGCTTATGAAATTTTATGACCAGTGTATTCAGCAAGTGACTGGTCTTAAAGGCTCAGGAGCTCCTTTCCAGTCTTATATCCCTCAGACTGGTACTGCTTAATGCTAGGAACAGATAGAGAGAGAGCCTCATATCCCAGAAGAGCTGGTGCTGCTGGTCTGTAACAGCAGGTACAGGCTGTTATAATTGCTTAAAGCTCAGCTATCCTGGTCTTCTTTCATTAGAGCTGTGCTTGCAGTGGGAATTGGAGGAGAAGTAAAATTGGTTTCAACTTGTTTATTTACAGCCTAGCTGCTCCCTATCCCTCTGAGACAAGCGCTCAGCATCCCTGCTATGTGGACTGCTATTAGTCTGGCACCTCCGTCCTCAGCTATGTGCCCATGCTTCTGGAAGTAAGTATGCCTTCTGTGCAGCACGTGCTGTGCTAAGGGCCCTGGGCATATCAGGCCTCCCAGAACAAGCCCAGTAAAGTTATCTGTCTTGGTGACATGCTGGGTGTGAAATGATTCGGGCCCAGAAACTGCTCCTTTGCAACGCCAGGGCTCTGTTAACCCACAGCTCCTGGGCTTGGAGATGTGGAGGAGCGACGGTGGCAGTAACAGACCCCACGCTCTGCATACATCTGGCCTTGCTAATGGCTAACAAAACCTGGCCCACAGCTCCGTGAAGGAGAAAGCCCCTGAACAATTATGGTGGGGTGATTTTTTGCCTCTTCTAAGTGAACGACCACACTGCATGAAACAGGAGGTGTAGCCATCAGGCTGGCACAGACACAGCAAAATTGTGCCTCTGAGCATTTTTTTTTTTTTAAAAGCCAAAACCCTCCTGTTATTGAATCCTGGTGAGGTGGGAAGGGGATGGGAGATGAATTTAATAAATTTCTCTCTCTTAAAAAAACGTGTGATTTATTATCTGAAGGCAATAATTCTAACTGGTGTTATTGGTATGCGGCACGCAGGGATCTTACTGCTAGCGCATCTTTATTAATGTTGTTATAAAAGCTTCTACTGGGATCCTAGTTATCAAGTGACTCTGACAGCAATTCATCCACAAAGCCCTGTGTTTTAATTTCTCGGTATCTGAAAAGAAATGGACTGGGTGGGTGGAAAGACTCCTATTTTCAGCTGCTTTGTCCTTTGCTTTAAAGCCTGGCACGTTGCAAGTGTAAAGGAGGAACATGTAGGATTACAGCAGGAGGAATGCATCTTTGAAAAATAAATATCCTGCCATAAAACGCATACTAAAAAGTGACAGGTACCATCTATTGATATAATGGAGTCTTTGATTCCCATAGTGCCAGCCATTATAAGAAGCAGTACATAGAAATGGGAGCCAGAGCCTTGAAAATCCCTTTGAATAGCAGCAGAGCCACAAATAGCAGCAAGGGATTTAATGACAAAAAGAAGATTCTGCTGTATGCACTGTAAAACAATAGAGAGTTAATGAATTACTGGAAATAGCAAATATCTCCTCTGAGACAAATCAGGGACTGATCAGGGAAGCAGCTGATTCCTAGGACCTTTTCGTTCTCCAGCCATGGTTGTACACTATCAGCTCCACATTGGCACTGCGGGTCCAGACCCAGCGGGATCTGTGAGCAAAAATGATCAGCTAGCCACGATAAGCAGCTGATAAATAATACTTTATCATTATTACTATTTTTATTTATTACTTTCTCTTCTCGAGGCTCAAAACTTTTCCAATTGTGTGACAGTGCAGCAAGGCTTCATGTGAATGTAACACAGTGAGTGCTCAGGGGGTGATGCATGAGCCAAGGAAAGTGGAAATGGGGAAGGGGGGCAGTTCTCAAAACATTTAGGCCAATACATATTTGAACTTTCTCCCCTCAGCTCATTGCTTAGCATTTGTCCAGGCAAATCTGTCCTTGCATCTCTTTTAACAAACTCTAGAGGGACAATGCATTTTCCAGGTTACGGCTTCTGGGGCCTCGTCTGTCCCACATGGGTCTTTTTGTGGGGCTGGAAAATG
Organism: Cygnus olor; assembly: GCF_009769625.2. Classification (NCBI taxonomy): domain Eukaryota; kingdom Metazoa; phylum Chordata; class Aves; order Anseriformes; family Anatidae; genus Cygnus; species Cygnus olor. Next base: position 31,684,068 of record NC_049171.1, read on the forward strand.
CTGTTTCAGCAACACTGCGGTGTGACGGCCCTTGTTTCCAAGGAAGAGATATTACTGCCTTCCTGGAGAACGTGCAGCCAGAGAGGATAGTTCCCTTTTATTAAAGATGCTGGGTGATGCAGCCTTCAAAATAAGATCTAGTCTGTCTGGAGGTGAAGTGGGTACTCAGGCGATGGCCATGTGGGACTGGCTCTTCCTGTGTGGCCAACACATAACACACATCTGAGAGGCTTTCTCCTTTTAAGATAATATAAAACACTTTTTGACTTTTCTCTGTTGAAAATGCAAAGTACTTTATTTATTTTTATTTTGATAAATGATGGCTTTTCTGTGTCTCTGGCTTGTTAAGAACAAGGGGCCCCAACACTGTGGCCAATCTGAGGCTCTGTCAATGGTCATCCATGGTCAATATGGTTGTGGCCGTGCTGGCATTGTGCCACCTAGGGCAAGATGCTCTCTGCTAGCCATTGAGCTGGAAGCCAGTTTTTTTTTTTTTCCTACCAGACACTTTGCTGGTGTAGCAGTGCACAGGGCTGCCAAAGCTGCCTCAGGGTGGTACATAAACAAAACAAAACAGTTCTGGAGCCACCTGGTTGTCCCTCGCGCTCTCTTCTCCTTTTAGTTATCTCAGTATGAAGCCTGGAGCTGGCAGTGGCAGCTGCCAAGGTTTGGAGCAGGCCATGAGCAGCAGGAGCTGGAGCATCCACAGGGGACATCGCCTGGGCACAGGCGAGAGTGGTGCGAGGTCCTTGCCAGCCTCACCACCAAGCTACCTGCCCTGTTTTTATTTAGGTAGAAGTTCATAGTGAACTTCATAACTGGCTTAAACTTCAGCCTGAGCTAGGTCTGAGAAGCTGTTATGCACACGCCTGGTATTTAACTTCCAAAACATTAATTACTACTTATTTGCAAAGCCACCACCTACTCCAAAAGGAAGCAAATAAAGACCTGGGGCACTTGTGCAGCAATGTACAGAGGCTGTGGCTGGAGCAACGCAAGCAGCAGCCAGACTTTAAAACCTTTTATCCCAGCAGCAAGAGTGGCCACCTTGCATACATGCTTTCTGCTCTCAATTGCATAACTGGAAAAAAAGAGAGAGATTAAAAGAAAATTTTGCACTCGTGTCTCAAACATGCGCTGCCCAGCTCTGTGTAAACAGCCTGCAGTGGGGGTCTCTCACGAGATGCGTATCATTTGGAGGCAGATAAACAACAGGAATGGTCTGCTATGCGCATTTTGATCTTGGCATAACTCCGTGTTTTACAAAAAATGCTTTGTTAAGGGAAATGAAACAAAAAGATCAAAAAACAGGAGCGCAAGGGAATGTTACTTCATGTGGCTGTGTGAGCAAAGGCCAGGGATGTGAGGTACGAGAGCGTGATCAACCAGAAGAGCTGCAGCACCTTGTAACAGGCACGGCGCTCAGGAGAAAACGGGAACACAGTTTTGTTCAACAGCGGTGTGCAATTAAATCCACACACACAGGGGAAACCAAGAAAACTGGAAATGAGGTGGTGAATGAGGATCCCTACGGCGAACAGCGCTTTAGAAATCACAGCCCGTCAGTGACTATGGAAACCTTGCACTATCCACAGGGGAATAAATAATTTAGGAAAGACCCACATTAAAGGCTGAATTTCTCTCACAGGTCTGGACAGATGGACTTCTTCCCTTGGATAGATGATTTCTGTCTCTTTTAACAAAGCTCAGCTCCAACCAGCAATTCAGCAGAAGGTAGCACAAGCCCCGCAGAGCTTTTTGTCTTTTCAGCAGCCAATGCTTCACACATACAAAATAAAGGCAATATTGAATTAACCTCATCTGCAGCAGAGCACGTGCAAGCAGGCACACTTTAGCTGCCTCGCAGGAGAAACATGATGGCTTTTTTGTCCAGGGTGGAAGTGTATCTAGTCAAACAATTGCACGGGCTTGTGCCTTGCTGTTAGCTGTCTCACATCCCAGGTGGAGTCCCTCCTGCCACCCCTCTAGCATCAGTGGGTGGAGATGAGGAGAGGCCCAGAGGCTTTTATGGCTGGCCTCATGTTTTCTGTTTTCTCCTGGCAATGCCAATGCACAGTGGCTGTGGTGGGGAAGGGGAGCAGAGGCTGTCTCTCTCAGGGGGACAACATTTCGTCCCCATGGCCCTTCGCTCAGCCTTGTGTCCAACCCCTACTGCGTGCTTTTGCTGAGAGATGGCTGGGCATACACTGGGCAGGGAGGTTTCTTTCCCAAAGTTTGGGTCTCTCCACAAAACAAAAGAGTTACAGGCTACTTATCTGCAGCTGAATTGTTTTTCCTGGGCTACACGCACAAATAGCTGCAGCATGTGCTGCCAAATTAAGAGTTTGTGGGGGGAAAACAAACAAACAAACAAACAAAAGTGAATGCCAAGTAATCCATCTTGAAAAACCACCTGCACATAGGAAAGAAAATAAAGCATCTTATGGTGCTTGGAAGTTAAATCTCACAAAAGGGGAAGCCAACAGGTAGTTTCAGTTCTGGTTCTCTTCTTTTCCCCTTTCCTTGATTTGCCTTTTATACCCCCCTCCATGTGCCCTTTCCTTGGATTTTCATTCTCCCCTGCCAATCAGTGGTCTTAAAGTAACAACCACAGTAACAATAGAAACAATCCCAGAGTGGCTGAGGTTGGCAGGGCCCTCTGGAGACCACCTGCTCCAACCCCAGCTCCAGCAGGGCCAGGCAGAGCAGCTTGCCGAGGAACCAGAGGGAGGGAGGCAGCCCTACAATGCATGTAGCGCCTGCCTCATCCTGCAGCCCCCTGGGGCCAGGCTTCTCCGCCTGGATGCTGCCTAGGGCAGGACACTGGTGCCACTGGCCAGCCACACTCCACGTTCCCATTTTCCTGGCCCTAATAGGCATGGAAGGATTTTTTCATGCATGATCTCCTTCTCATTTCTATTCCTTCCCATCCCAAGGGCTCTTCTCCCCTTAAGTTGAATCCTGTATGTCCTCCTCTTGAAATACGTGCTTATGCCAAGTGGAAATTGCGAGGTTACTCAGGCTCCTGGGAAAGAAAGGAGGGGAGAAGGGACACTGCAGGTGAAAAAAAAAACAAGGATAGAATGAAGGCAGGGGAAAACAGTGGTGTGAAAGGTTGCTTGGCAGTGGGGACTGGCTAATGCAAGGCAAGCTGAGGTATAGATCTCAGGCTGTTTAATAGGGAGCAGCTGCCAGACATTTCCTAATCACAGAGACCTGCCTGCCATGTCAGGAAGAACTCCACAATTAGAAGGTGCATGGCTGGAAAAGGCCCATCCGTGGGATTGTACATTGTATTTTTATTACTTGCAGATAGCTGTTAAAACATTTCCTATTGCAATTCCAATTCATTCGAAATCTTCAATACCCTCTCTTGAAGTAGATTAAACTGCATATTCAGTCCTTAAAAATCAAACATTGGGTAGTTTCCAAAAAGTCATAAAGCTAAGGTTGCAGGATGATAACAGTCATTTGTAAAAGTAAATATGATAAAATGAACAGCTGCTTGCATGAGGCAGCACCGCAGACTTCCTAATGACTAGATCAGTTCATTTGGGGCTTCAAAATAATTTGAATTCTGCTTGTCTGAGTGCTGTTAATTGATCAGAAAGCAAAGCTGATCACCGCTTTCTATTCCCATGACATATATGTTTTAATAAATCATTGCTTGCAACTCATCCAGTGTTACTCATTATTGACTTCAGATACATTAGCTGCTTGGATGGAAAGGACTGTCCACCAGCACCATTAATATCACACTTTTTTTTTTTTTTTGAGGGACCTCTGCTCTCTGACAAAATCCTATCAAGGAGCTGGTGGTTTTCAGAAAACTGCCAAAGCAGCCTTCTTAGTAATATGTTCAAGTGAGCTCTTCCTACAAGAATTTTCGTGTACTAAACACATTTTGTAGGCCACAGGCAACAAATAAATATATATCCTCAGATTTCAGTTGCTAATAAAAGTTTAACATATTCCTTAAAATAAGGCATATTTGTATACTGTGCTGCTGGGCCTGACCTCTAAAAGGGCATTTTCTGGATTTTCTTATTAACCCTGCTCTTGTAGCAGTCTCTGGATAAAGGGTTCTTGCCTCGGGAAGCCCTCTCCTCCATGAAAATTTGGTACACGCAGGGATGCCATTTGGGCAGGAGGCACGGGTGCAGTTCTGGGCACCAGGCTCAGGAATGATAGCACTGACAAAGCTTTTGGGGGCGTCTGGCTTACACAGACATCCAGCTGGGGAGGTGGCTTGGTGTCACCAAGTGCTAGGTGGGTTGGTGGTGGGCCTGGATGCAAGCCATAGCCAGCAACGGTAGGACAGATGGAGGTGCTGGCCCCAGTGCAGATCAACTTCCCAGACTGCAGGCAGAGTAATAGTGAGATGCTTCTCTGTGGGGAAAAATGTTTCCTGAATTTGTGTGACTTGGGGAAATGCTGGATGGCAGACTGGGGGAGGTTGGGATGAAAAGGGGGCAAGGGGAAAGAGAAGGTAGGAAAAATGTGGCACTTAAAAAGAGATGTGGGAGGAAAAGCCACTGAAAATGAAGTGAGATAAGAAAATATGAAGGGGAAGCAGAAGAAGATGAAAAATAAGTAGCACATGTTGATTTTATAGGAAGTTGGCTGACAGGCTGAATTTCTACTTTGGTCAGGGAATCGAAATTATGGTGGGCTCTGGATGAAAAGTGAATAGCAAAGATCCTAAACTAAGAACCTGAGAGACTGAAATGTGTTTGTAAAACTGTTCTAGAGCAACAAAATCACCATATTTAACACAGAAGCTTGTTGATGAATATTTTGCAAGCAGAAAATAGGCTAAATGTCTTAGGTAAGAAGGCACTACAAAATGCTTGCTCAGAAACACTGATGAAAGTAAAGACCATATTCTGTCATTGTTTTTCCTTACTTTGAACTTGATTTAAAATAGCGAGATAAAGAACATTTTGCCATTAACAATAACTGTGGGTTTTCCTCTTCTGCAAGCAACCAACCATCCAGGTTGCTTTGTGGCTGGTGCTGATTTAATCCTTGTAAGCTTCTTGCCTGACAAGCAGTAAATTATTTTTTTACGGGGTGAATTCAGCTCCTGTTGTAATGGAAATGTGAGGATGGGAAAGAAAGAAGAAGCTCTGTGTGGAAACACAGCCTCCCTCTGTCACCTGAGCTGGCACCAGGAGGTCTTGGGCAGCATTGCTGGGATGCTCACTGACCTTATGCCTTCCTGGAAAATAACTTTGATATAAAACATGACGTCTTGGAGGCACCATGTAACTACTGCAACATTTATCGAGGAGATATGGTCTTCCTGTAATGTATCAGAAGAACTATCGTGATTTTGAAATAAGAAAGGATGCCTGCAGAGGAAAGAGGATGAGCATTTTATTTTTCATTTGATAGCAACACCTACCCTAAGGCAAATCCCTTACTCTTCTGTAGACATCCTGGTAAATATTCCTCCATGCACGAAAAACAGCAATCTTTCAGAATCTTAGTTGAGTAGAAGAACTGCAAGTTGTAAACCTGACAATTTTTGTTATTCAGAATTAAACAGAGGTAAAAATAAGATCCTAAAAATGGAAGTGTCTGTCAGGGCACGAAAGTGCACCCATCACTCCTGCTGGTGCTGTAGGAGCCAGTGGTGGGGACAGGGAGCAGGCAAGGAGGGGACAATCCCTCATTTGGGATGGAACTGTGGGGACAGATAGCCCACGGGAAAAAGATAATATCTGATAAAAAGTGTTCCGTGGGTCTCTTCCAAAATGCTACTGCAACTCCACCATCTCAGAAACTCAGCCCTGCAGCTGCACACAGTATTACAGCTTTGCCCATTGGCCTATTATTGCAGATCTGTTATGATAAGAAAGTGCTGGTTTCTCTGCACTGGTCATGGGATTCAGTGCTGCAGGAAGGCCGAACCTTTCACCCTGAAATTAAACTGGGATAATTCCTGGTCTTTCAATCTGTTTTCACCCATTATTATTCTATCAAGCTTCAAAGGAGATAGGCAGTCCTGATTTGCATCTCTGTCACTAAAACAGAAATGTACCCTTGTTTCTAACAGAATGGGTGGCACATTTCATCCCAAAGACTTCCTCTTGGAAACCCATCGCTTGCATGATAGCAAGCTCAGATAGATTCTGAGTTGTAAAATGTGTGAGAAGGGGTATCTGTCAGAACATACCTGTGTTTTTTTTTTTTTTTTTCTAATCCATGAATCAAGCAGACCAGAAAATAGGAGGTGAGGAAAAACTTTAATGCAGTATTGCCTTTCCAAGGTAATAGAAAATTTCAACACTGCAGAACACGAACTGATCTGTTATGTGCAGTATGTCAGACTTTGATAAGCTATGGGTTCAGTCTCTTTTACATCTCTGGATCAAGTTGGAGGCGTGTAACCACTATGCTGCACTTCAAAGTTTGACATGCCAAAGGGAAGAAGGTAGCTAAAATAACAGCAATCTCTACATCAAAGACAGGTCTGTGCTGCCACCCAAATCAAAGGTGTATGCAAAGCAAATGGTGGTGGATGTTTTTGCCTGGGTACATTTTATAAAGGTCCTTGTGTATTTGAGAGAAGCTGTAGGAAGAGCAGAGACACTCAGAGAAAAGGCAGTAGTAAAAGACCAGCAAGGGCAGCTCTGATGCAAAAATCTATGGAAAGCAAGAGAGAATATGTCATAGGGTGAGCATTAGTTGATAGGGCATTCTTTACATTTCTTTAGAGCTCAGATAAACAGAATTTTGGTTATTCTCAGGCCAGTCAGCCCCAACTCCATCCCTGGAAAGGTGATGGAACAGCTCACCCTGGAGGTCATCTCCAAACATGTGAAGGCTAAGAAGGCAATCAGGAGTAAGCATGGATTCACCAAGGGGATATCACGTTTAACCAATCTAATAGCCTTCTATGATGGGATCACTGACTGGGTAGATGAGGGGAGAGCAGTGGATGTTGTCTTTGACTTCAGCGAGGCTTTTGGCACTGTCTCCCATAACAACTTCATAGACAGTCTCAGTAAGTGTAGGTTAGATGAGTGGACATTGAGGTGGATTGAGAACTGGCTGAATGGTAGATCGCAGTGTGTTGTGGTCAGAGACACAGTCTAGCTGGAGGCCTGTAGCTAGCGGTGTCCCCCAGGGGTCAGTGTTGGGTCCAGACTTGTTAAATTTATTCATCAGTGACCTGGATGAGGGAATAGAGTGGACCCTCAGCAAATTTGCTGATGACAGAAAACTGGGAGGAGTTTTGTGGACCCACCATTCAGAGGGATACAGACAGGCTGGAGAGCTGGGCAGTGAGGAACCTCATGAAGTTCAGCAAAGGCAAATGCAAGATCCTCCACCCAGGGAGGAATAACCCCGTGCACCAGTACAGGCTGGGGGCTGACCTGATGGAAAGCAGTTCTGCGGAGAAGGACGTGGGAGTCCTGGTAGACGAGTTAACCATGAGCCAGCAATGTGCCCTTGTGGCCAAGAAGGCCATTGGTATCCTGAGGTGTATTAAGTGATGTCAGCAGGTCAAGTGAGGTGATCCTGCCTCTCTACTCAGCCCTGGTGAGGCCACACCTGGAGTATTGTGTCCAGTTCTGTGCTCCACGGTACAAGACGGACATGGAGCTCCTGGACATTCCAGCAAAGGGCTACTAAGGTGATCAGGGACTGGAACATCTCTCATACGAGGAGAGGCTGAGAGAGCTGGGACTGTTTAGCTTAGAGAAGACTGAGAGGGGATCTTATCAATGTGTATAAATACCTGAAGGGAGGGTGTCAAGAATTAAGGACCAGGCTCTTTCAGTGGTACGCAGCAAGAGGGCAAGAGGCAAGAGGCACAAACTGAAGCACAGTAAGTTCTGGCTGAATGTGAGAAAACACTTTTGTTACTTTATAATGAGGGTGACGGAGCACTGGAACAGCTTGCCCGGAGAGGCTGTGGAGTCTTTTTCTCTGGAGATATTCAAAACCCACCTGGACATGGCCCTGTGCAAGGTGCACTCAGTGACCCTGCTTGGCATGGGTGTAGGACTAGATGTTGTCCAGGGGTCCATTCCAACCTCAGCCATTCTGTGAGTCCATGATTCTTTGTGAGAGAACAAAGTTGCATTACAGCTATCTGACACTATCATGGTATTTTCACCTTGATGAAGTTAAACTACAGCCATCTGTAGTTTAAATCTGGTACCCAGGTTGGTTAAGAAAGAGGTAAGAGTTTTAAAGATGAAAGTAGGAAGAGAGCATAAAGTGAACAAGTAACGAGAATCACTTATCCTCTTCACGCCATTAACAGCCTCCAGAATACAATAGTTCATAGGAGCCTGGCAGCCCTGCAGTAGTCACAGAATTGTAGGATGGTTGAAGCTGGGAGGTCCCAGAGGTTGTCCGAACAATAAATTAAAATTCAAGAGCTACACATCATCACAGAGTGTAACACTGTGTACCACTAAGAATTTCCTTCATGTCTCCTAAAGTGATTCATTTAGTGTATGGAAATTGTGTGCCTGCCAGAACTGGAGAAGAGTTGGAAGTATTCTTCAGCCAGAGCTCGTGCTCTATTATTATCTTTTGCTCCGTTATTATCTAAATGCAGAACATGTTCTGGAATCAAAACTGTGTTTCTGTGCATCTGGAGATAAAAAGTCAGGGGAGAAAGAAGAGTTATATAGATTTTTTTTTTTTTTAAATCTGTGAATACTATTTGTTCAAAGCAAATTCATAAACCAATAACTTCTTATCTTATATTCATGAAAAGATTACCACCAGCATGCAAATGAGACATTTAAAATCTTAATCACTTTATCACTTATAAATACAAGTTGAGATTTTCGTGTAATTATGCCACAAGAAATTCCATTAAATAAAGGTGAATAATTTACCATTTACATGATACAGTCAGAACTGGAGACTCCAAAGAGGGTTGTAAAATCTATTTTTATTAGGTTTTCTAGGCAACAAGAATCAACATTTTAACAAATAATACTGTGATAGTGGCTTCTGATATGATCTTCCTGATACTCCAAAACATAGGCAAACTGAACATGGACTAATTGAATTGGGACACACTACAGCTGAGAGAGGACAGGGGGAAAACTAACATATGCAAGAACATATGGGTAATGAAAGAGCATATGCCTTTTATAATAAAATTATGCTTCTGATATTTAGTAGTTCAGTGGCAAAGGATGAATATGTGGAATGCAAAGCCCTCGATGCAAAATCAAACCCTCATGTATGTCAAGTATTAGAGTCTTTATAGCATATAGAAATGATGCTTCCAAATTACACAAAAATTTCAGTCATGTTACCTGGGAAGTTCAGTTTTGTGGAGACGTAGGGACACAGAGAGCATTCTGCATGCAGAACAACTTGCAGAAGGTCTGCAAGGAGGGACAGATCTATCTAGTAACAGGTGTATCATACTTCAACCACCTTCTGCCACTGGACACTGGTGGCTTCGATTTGTCACTCTCTGCTCCCAGGCAGATGTTCTACAAACCTACAACAGAGGCCTACAGAATGGCAAATAGAAAAGACTAGCTTTCCCTCCATTTATATTTATCAAAGTATTTGGTCTGATTTGGTTAGTCTTATAGGAAATGCAAGTTTACATTAGATATCCATCTTTTTTTTTTTTTTTTTTCATGGTATCACTATTCAGCATAAACAGGAACTTTACAACAGACTTTAGCACAGTCAGCTTGAGAACTGTTAATGGCCTGAGTGGAAATTGTGGAAATTTTTTTTTTTTTTGAATCTAAAGAAGAAAGAGGAAGATTTACTATGAGCCCAGGTAGCCACAAGGAGGTAGCTGAGCATCTACATTTCTTTAAGAGTATGACAGTAGTTAATTTATCCAGATTTTGGATATAAGGAAGAAATTCTTCACTCAGAGGGTGGTGAAGCACTGGCACAGGTTGCCCAGAGAAGCTGTGGATGCTCTGTCCCTGGAGGTGCTCAAGGCCAGGCTGGATGGGGCTTTGAGCAGCCTGGTCTAGTGGGAAGTGCCCATGGCAGAGGTTGGAACTGGGTGGTCTTTGAGGTCCCTTCCTACCCAAACCACTCTATGAGTCTATGATTTTTAATCTGATCAATCTACTCCTTGTTAAAATTGACGAAAGTTGCTCGCAGACTGTCAAAAGCATTTTCAAAGCAAACCAATGGAACAAAGCCAGGAGAGAGTGCTTGCAGCATCAGTTATTTCCATACATCTATAAATGTTTCCTGCTTCTGACTTCTGAAATAAATCCATCCAGTTGGCTTCATATGAATCTAGAGAGAGAAGATTTGAATCTTCTCTCATATGCAAAAGACATGCTATTTGTTTTGGTTGCCTTCAGAGATGTGTTGTCATTTGGCAGGGCTTCCTTTTGTTCTGCATTGACTCTGCTTTCTCCTTAACCTCATCGGAAAAAATATGTGCATGGGTGAGAGCATCTTTGAGAACATCTAGCATTAGCTAAAAGGAGTGTTAATCCTGGGGAGAGGTGTGAAAAAGAAGGCAGATATAGAGAAAGGAACACTAAACAAGCCAAGACTTAGCATTAGGGAGGAAATCAGTACACAGACACAGTGCAGCCCGTTTTGTTCACCACAGCATTTACTCTAGGGGACCTCGAGCCATCTCCTTGAGAGGCAGAATAGGAGAGAAGCGGATGCTGCTTCAGACTGCAGTGGAACCAAGGTTTGTGCCACTGAACATGATGGTGCAGCTCTGGCTTGAAGGCTCCCCATTAGCTCAAGTTGGCCCTCAGCCTGCAGGCATCCCTCCCCCCCCCCCCCCCTCCCTCCCCCCCCCCCCCCCCCCTCCCCCCCCCCCCCATTTAGTCACTGCTGGAGCATACTTAAATAAGAGCCATGTGAGTTAGAGCCGGAATAACACAGCTGGGAATATTAGCAAGCTGAGTGCTAAAACCCATTACTATATAAGGGGTTAATTAACAAAGTGAACCAGAGCAGCAACATCAGCAGAAGGCTAACAAGATACTACATTTTCTCCAGAAATAACTGTAAACAAAGCATTTGGGTGGTTAGGCTGCACTAGAAGTAAATAGCCCAGCTAGATTTATAACGATAGGGCTCATATGTGATTAAGCTCAAAAGAAGTCAAATAATTTGGGGGCAAATACAGGAACACGCTGCAGAACTATTTTGCCAGTGCCAACCACAGTGGCAGAAGTGTTACTCCAGGTGTCTCCTGTTGAAGAGAACAAGGACAGTATTTTGGGATGGAGACAGCTTGCAGGATGCCTCCTCACTGGCCCCTTGTGAGAAGGTGATGTGGGCTTCTTGTGAAACCTGCATCTCCTGCCAAGGCCAAAAGAGAAACTGTGTGGAAGCTGGCTCTGGCTGAAGGCTGATGAGACTCCGAGCCTCAGCAGTCATTGACAGTACTGGATGCATTCTACCTATGGGCATATACCTCCTCTCTAGTGTTTATTATTCTTTTAGGTGTTATGCCTCCTTGAATTTAACATGCACCACTGAAGATCACTTTTCACCATCCTGAGCTTCACACCTTTGTGGAAGCCCATGACCGTCCTCCTTTAGGAACTGTTTAGGAACCTGATCGTGGTGCTGGCTGCCTCTCACAAAGAACGAGTGGTGCTAAGTGTGTGCTCTGAAAAGAAGTCTTGAGTTTTCACATTTCAAAGGGACTCGTGGTGTCTAAGTGGCTGGAAGGGTTCAGTTGGTTGCATTTGCTGCAGCCTCCAGCAGGTAAGAACTCTGATCTGGGTAAACACCAGAGGCACTTCAAGGAGGAAAGTGGAAACCTGTTCCAATAGAGGCAAAATAAATGTGTTTGTGTGAATAGCTTTTAATTTGCTTTTCTTAGGTCTTTACAGCATGAAAGCAAATGGTTATTTGTAATAAATAAAGATGGATTATGCAAAAGACAAAAGTAAGTGCAGTGTCACGTATATTCCTTTTTATATATAATGAATTCTTTATCTGACTGTTTATTTAGGTTTATTGAACCTTCACCAAGTGCTTACAGCTTGCTAACACAATGTAGTAACTGCAAATGTGCATCTCTGACAAAATGATATCAGATCATTTTAGAGCTTTCACCTTTCTGGCGTTGAGGCAGCTCTTGTTTTCTTCCCAGAGTAATTTCTGAGTAAGCAAATAGGAAGTGAAAATAAAAGCAAAGTTATTTACAAGTGGTCAAACTGCATCTCATCTACAGTCAGCTACACAAGGCTACTCATATACTTAAAATTAGGAGCATAGTCAAGGGCACATTTGAACTTAGGTCTTGAAAATATCATGTGCACTCCAAAAGTGTTTCAGTCTTTAAGTTGCTGAATTTTCCAAAGCAGAGTTCAAACTTTAGGCTGGAGAAACAAATGATAACTGTGCAACCTCCTGATTGCAACACTCATCTGAAATCAGGGGACAGCACAGGGGCAGTCTCTGCTAGGGAAAAAATTGCTTGCCACATCTGATAGGGAAGTTACTCCTGACGCAGTCCCCCACTGCATGTTACAAGCATCCTTTTGGTTACACCCAAGGCTTCAAGAAGAGGGAGCAGCTGGTGGATCCCTCTCATTTCTTCCCCTCTCTGCAGGGTCAGTGGTCCTGAGAACAGGCTTGTAAAGTAGAAAAGGAAATCCCTACTAGCTCAGGTATGACTTCAGTAGCTTTCTGTGTAGTAGCACAAAAGTCCCTCTTTAGGACTAGAAAACCGTTGAGACAGTTGTTGTGGAAACACAAAGGAAGAGAGAGTCCCTGCCCTGAAATACCCTAGCCTAGTGAGTTAGAAACCCGGGAAGCATCCCTGTGGGTAATCTCCATTTGTGCTGGGTAAATGCCATCACAAAACAATTTCATCAGTATAATTTTTCTCTGTTTGCAGTGGATTCAGTCATCATGTGCAGGATTTTCTCTCCCAGGTATGATTAGACATTAACTGGAGAATCACATTAAAAATTGGATACATTGTGTTGTTAAATGTAATTTCAAAAAGCTTTAGAAATTGGAAAGACCATTAATATCTACTGCTGGGATGCAATTGATGTTGGAGGTAGTTCTTTCTTTAAAGTAGAAAATGCTGATGAACTGCATCACTGTAAAATATTGTTCTTATATCTCCATACTGACCTGCCACTTTGTCTCCTAATAATAATAGTGTATTTAATAAATGTGGGATTTGTGTCTGCAGTTTTCAAACAAATCCATTCTGTTTTTTTCTGAACTTTTATTCACTGGCATGTTATTTAAAATGAGGTGAATGGAATAAAACCCAGATCTTAGTTCCTATTTGTCATGCCTACTGTATTGAGCAATACTTTTGCCCTATGGTTTTGAAAGCACTCTGTCCAATCTAAGGGGATACAGTTTTGTTCTTTTGGCTGGAGTTTTCACCGACACCTCTTCTCTTGTGGAGTACTAAGAGAGATTAGTATTTTGAAGGCAGAGATGAGCCCTTCACACCAATAATGTGGAGGTCCCAGTCCTCTATGCTTGAAGAGGAAGACAAGTGCATATATAGTTTGGAGTATCTGGTCATTTCTTCATATGGATTATATACGTGATTCTTATTGTACACATAATAAGAATTATCAATAAAGTTTAGAGGATTTGAACCTAAATATTAGATCTTACTTGTTCTAAACCAGCCCAGTCTAATTCTGCTATATGACATCTCCTCTTTCCTTCTGTTCCCCCTGTGGCTTTCATAATTCAAAGTTTCTTTTAAAGTGAAATGTGAATTTTTGGTCAATGTTTCTTGAATTATGTATGTAATGATGTTGTTTATGTCCTCCTTCTTTGCTGTTACTGAATATTGAACTTAACTGCAAGCTTGCTTTTTCTCCAGTGCTTATGTTGTTTTTGCTCCCCTATCCATTTTGTAAATTATATGTCCTCCCCTCCCAAATTTTTCAATGTATGTACTGATATAAGGATCACAGATTTATAGATGGGCCTGTACCTACAGACTTCAGAGATGATGTTCATTAGTTTTGCTTCATCTAAAGCATTTAAGTAGTTATTTCAAATCCCCAAATAACCCGTATGACTTTGCCCTGAGGATGCATATCCAAATATCTGTGCTTTTGCTCATGCTGCCTGAAGCAAGTCCCACAAAGAAGCTTAATATCAATAAGAAAATTGCAGTGCCAGGCCTCAATGAGGCTCTGCTGGTGCTGTGAAGTCCTGTTATGAATCTTTCCACAGCCCAGAGTCCTCCCTGCAGCAGTAGGAGACCCTGCATGAGACCCCACTGAGGCCAGTGCTGTGCCCATGCCTCCGTCCTGGGCCTCCCCACCAAAAGGGCAGTGTTTGTGTGTACCAGGACATCCCTCTTGAAAAACAGACCTATTTACGAAGTCCCAAACCAGTCGCTTATACAAACATTGCATCCAGACCGATGCCCACTCTATGTATAATTCATCTGGATTCACTTTATGTATAATTCATCTGAACAGACCAGAAGGACAGGTTTTGGCCAGGCAGCACTTCTTCCAAGTAAAATACATTTCAAAGTATAAATGCAACCAAGGCCTTACCAGAACTGCATTTATTGTCATAGACTTTGTAGTGTGCTGAGCCTACCCCTGGTTTTGAAAGGCTCCCAAACAGCAATCTTTAATCATTTCCCTTTCCATTCTTCTTCTTATCAGCTGTCTCCACACATCAATCCCCCCTGAACTTTTGTCCTCTGTTTTCATCATGTACAATATTTGTCTTGACTTATTTAGATTGCATGCTCTCTGAGGAAGGGAATGTGCTTTATCTCCTTGGAAGAAATGGCTGTGGAAATGTATGGCACTATATAAATGCTTTGTAATACTAATAACACAAAATGTGTGTGAAGTTTGTGCAGTTTATGGTTAGTTGATTTTATGGTGACTAAGTCTGTTCTATCGCTTGAGGTGACGAACACCATTTTTAATGCTCTCAAGGCATCTCAAACCCCTCCTTCTGCTTCTTGTATTATCATGGAAAGATAAGGTAATGTTTTTTTTTTTTTTTTTTCCTATATGGGAGGCCTGGGGGAAAGAAGGAGTCTTGCATCTGAGCTGAGTGTATCAGCAGGAAGAACCCAACAGTGTTTCTGATTGTTAACAATGAGAAAGATAGGAATCTTGAGACAAAAGGCTTGAAGATATATTTTATTTACGCCACTGCAAAACAGGAGTCAATTTTCTAATGAAAAATTGTCCATTTTAACGTGGTGTCAGAATTAGCCACATTAAGGGTCTCAGGTCAGTGAAGGTTGCAAGCAGTAATGACAGAGGAAGGAGAACAGTAAAAGAAAGAAAAAAAATTATGAAATATCTATTAAAATAAACATTGCAGGAAGCATACGTAATAATGCTAATGTATTGGAGGCATATCTGTTGCAGGAGTGGTGCTGCATTGTTGGTATTGCTGAAGCATGGCGGAGCCAGAAAATGACAAGTCTTACTTAGAAGCACTGAGGAGCGGAGTTTACAGAAAGCCTATGCCAGATAAAGTGGGAGCCAGGGTGGTGTTAATACTGAAGAATAATATTGTGCTTGATGAAAGACTATTAGGGCTTTCTCTGTCACTGAGGAGCCTGACTGCAGCTGTGGTAAGGAGGAAGGCCACGGGAAGGCAACTTATGATCCGCAGAAACTTATGTGAGGTTCTGGCAGCCCCCGGGCTTCTAGCAAGTTACTGCCTCTGCTGTGCCTTCAGTCATACTCTGCGTGACACAGTGCGAATTCAAGCATGTCCCCTTTCTCTCCTGACTTAGATGGTGTTTTAGGAACTGAAGTTTCCTTACGATCATGCTGTTTTCACAATTAAAAGATGGTCTACCTGTGCCAATAGGCAGATGTCCCTTATAATACAGGTTGGTATTACCCTGATCCCCCTGCATAAACCTGATAACATAAAGCCAGTAACTTGGATAAGCGTTTCTTTCGGAGGTATTTTCTCTACATCTCAAAACGAAGAGTGAAGAATCAAAGAATCAACCACTTATTTTCATGGTATGGTATTTAGTTCTAGAATTCATCAACCTGCTGTTAAAAAGTACAAGTTTGAATTCAATGTATGCTGCTTCCCCATCATCAGTTCTTGCTGTGTCCCTGGTTTTGCTAGTAATTATCCAAAAGTTCTGATGGACAACGCTAGCAATGCCACCTCTTTATTAAAAATCACATTTCGTGCATGTAGAAAGCAAAAAAAAATTCCTCCCCCAATCCTCTTCAGTCTATTTCATATCTGTTCAGGCAAGTATTTCTCCGGGGAGGTGCAGTTTTCATTTTTCTTCCATTGAGCCTTTGGCCTCTTGGAGTCAGTAAGCACCAGGGCCAATGTTGGATGCTGAACACCAGAATAAACCAGGAAACTAGTTTTGCATCAGACAAGAGTGATCTTTGTTATTTTTCAGTCTGACATTTGCAGAATCAGTGGCTTGCTGGCAAGAAACACTAAGCTCAAAATACAGTCTTCTTATCAGCCCCCTGAGCCATCCACTTCACTAACAACTTTTATTTAATTTATCTCTGTATTATGCTGCCATTGCTAATTATAGGGTCTACAAATTGTGTTTTTACTATCAATTTACACCCTTTATTACCTGTGATTTTCAGTGGTAATGATTCAGCCCATCTGTAACTCTTCCTGACTCCTATTCTAAAACAGCTTTAACACGACACCTTTCTTTTCATGTAGAGGCTGAAATTTTCAAATTGTATAGGCAAAACTTCCTGGGCATTTTTCCAGTGTCAGATTTGTTTGCCTGAAGCACCTGATACATCCAAAGATGCAGAGGAGGATTTGCATGAACACTTATCCTTGTGTGCTTCCAATTAGTGCTTATGAACCGGGATTTTGCAAGGCTAATTAGATAAGGAATAAGACGTACAGGTACTTGAAACCCAAAATAAGACTCAGATCATATGAATCAACTGTGACTTCTTTTGGACCATGACTTTGAGAGATAGTCATCCAAACTGATGCTCAGGAGTAAACAGAGAGCATACCTCCCAGCAGCCAAACCTCGCTACTGGATGTCGATCTGTAATAATAGAGGAGATGCTCTCACTTGTGCTAAATATGCATCCTGTAGATAGACACACACCAGTGCTCAAATAAAACAAGGGGAAGTAGCAAGCTGATGGGCCATCAGAAAACACAGCATCCTTCTCCCAGAGAGTATATTTGCAATGTACCTTTACCTCAGATGCTCCAGACTACTGGGAAAGCAAATGAAGAATTCTGCACATTCACTACAAGCTCATTCACTACCTACCCTACTTTTTGGGAAAGTATTTGCATACACCAGTCTAATCCTTTCTTGTGTCTCTGCTCCTGCAGTGTAGCTTGTATCTACAGATCATGCAGATTTTTCCTCCTACAGCTTTGAAAGCAAGCTCCTGTGCATGATGCACATTTCTATTTGGGGCATGCTTGCTCCAGCAGATTAGGGCAATTTAAGATGATTTGGACTTGCTCCCACTGAAAATAGTGGCAAAATTGCCTTTGACCCCTGGGGAGATAAGGTAATGCCCAAAATTTCTGGCAAAGAAGTTAACAATTTAGAAAAGTAAATGCATAACAAACTACAGTTTCCTCCAGTGATGATTTTATATGGTGATGGCATACTGTGCCTGGCCCATTCTTACATGTGTTCTGGATGAGGAAAAATTGTCCACTGTCCTCCCACAAAATTGCAGAGGCAGATATCAGTGCATTCAAGAGTATTGTTCCAAAAGGGACAAATTATCACACAGTGCTGGAAAGAGAATTAGTGTTTTTTTAGCATAATTGATGCAATCAGATCACATTTTCCTCTTGCTCTGAGCAGCACACATACCTACAGGTACTCTGCACCGATGCCATCTGTGGGTTTTGGCTATGAACCTCTTCTGTCACTTTTCCCCCACAATTTAAGCGTTTCCTTCTTTCCCTTGCGGAGCCCAGCTGCCAGGCTGCGGCTGACAGTGGTGACACCGCTTCACTCTGCTCTTGTCTTGGTGGCTCAAAGTCACCCTGCGGAGGAGCTCAGCACACTGATGCATGGCCCTGAGTCTTATCATCCTGTCACAGCACAATATTATCAAAACAGGATTTTCTGTGGTTTGCGAAAAAGCACCAACTGTGGTCATTAGCACTACCAATATACCAAAGCGAGCAAAACAGTGCAGAACTACAAAGAGTGTTTGATTTTGTGTATCTGAGTATTGTGGTAAAATATGCTTGCTCAGTTATTGGATATCTCATGAATAAATATATTGCTATGTTAGGCATCACACGCTAGCTATGTTAAACACAGTCTTCAAGTTATTGTTCTTAAGACCAGGATTTTTAAGTTATGCAATGGTTTCACAGAGAATCAGCTTATAGGGAGTTGCATGAGCAGCAAAATAGTTTGCTCTCTGCTGGAGGTGCTGATTTGCATCAGCCCCTGAAGAAAAACTGACCCCTGGGAAATAGAGATTTGCTCTTTGGTAAAATTCCTGCTAGAATTGTCTCACATGCCTTTTGGCTTTTTCTTCTGAAGATCAGGGATATGTGTAAATAAAGCGAGTTATACTTAAACTATAACTACAGTGCAGTTTGCATTGTAATGCAGAGACACTTCAGCAAGCCTGAAAAAAACCTCACT
Organism: Cygnus olor; assembly: GCF_009769625.2. Classification (NCBI taxonomy): domain Eukaryota; kingdom Metazoa; phylum Chordata; class Aves; order Anseriformes; family Anatidae; genus Cygnus; species Cygnus olor. The sequence continues at coordinate 31,702,645 of NC_049171.1, forward strand.
CAGGTCCTGAGAGCTGTCTGCTGCAGTTTAATCTGTTTTTCAGCTCTGTGCTGCCATGGAAATGTGTATGTATGACCCCAGTGTGGAGGTCTGTATGGGTACCAGAAATGCTGGCCTGGAGCTGAAATGCAGATTAAGATGGGAAGAGAGGGCGTGCTTCCAGGAGCCGAGGCGGTGTGTTGGTGCTTATCCTTCAAGAAACCTCTGACTCTGCATCCCTAGCATCTCCTCTCCTGCGAGGTTGCCTACATTGTGCTCCTGCTCAGGAGCAAAGACATGATGTCTCAGCATAAGTTCTGAGGATCAGGAAAGGCTAGCTGCATATTTAGGTTCAGCTCTGTTTGTTGCGTCTTCCTCCTCTCAGGCTGAGGAGCGCTGGCATGTCAAAATGAGAGGAGGCAAAATATGTGTAAATAAATCAGGGCAAACTGATTAACACAGAGAGAAGTAATTTATGAGCAAGCCAAAAAAGCCATGGGAAGCAGATTGTAATAAACAAGAGGGTTTGCATATTTGTGGTTTCCCTTCCCTCAATGGAAGAACATCCAAGAATACCTCAAGATTACCTTTCATATATGTTCTTTCTTTTCCACTTTTTCAACACAAAATGTGATGCTTTCTTCCATGTATCTGGGATGACTGCAAAATTATGCTATCATTCCTGAAGTCCTCCTTAAAAATTCTCCTCTGCCTCCATGTAGCAGCAGGGCAGTGATCAGTATTGTTATTTTCTCGGGTTGAATTATATGTTTGTTGTCTGCACTAGCCTGAAGAGGCTTTGTGAGTTATTTGTAACAGAATGTCTGATTTCATACCTCTTATATCTTTCCCTTTGGGCCCTAAAGAAAGTACCAGCTACTTCTCCGCAATATGTGCCTGTTTGGGCAGCAGCCTCGGATGTGGCTGGGGATGCTGCCACCAGTGACCCAGGTTCACACTGCAGCAATGCACAGCTTAGTTTTTATGAAGAGAGGGACGTTCTCGGATCCTAAGTCATACACGCATTTTTCTCTTGCATTGCATTTCCTTGGGTTCCTTGTAGATCCAGCAATCATTTCCAGCCGGCAGGCATTTGTGTTTTCAATTTTCTGTCGACTGAAACACCAAGAGAACAACTCGCACCTTGGCTGTGAGCAGGCACCAGGCTCTGGCCCCCTGAAACAGCCCTGGGGGACAGGCTCGGTGCCCAGCTGCACACTGACCTGAGTGGTGCTGTTCCTCACTTTCCCTTGAACGGGGAATAACAAGGATTTCTCGAGATTTCTAAAATTTCCATTAATCTGGGGTTTTTGCCCCTAACCTGTGTCCCAAGCAGCTAGTGCTTTGTCAGCTAGCCCAACCCTAGCAGAAACAGAGGCAAGCAGTTCTGAGATAACCAGGTTGTATCTTTCCAAAAACACAAGTAAATGTATTTTGCACAAAGGACTTGATTTTTCTCTGGTGTCATCAGTCCAGGATCTTACACTTGTCTTGACCTACTGTCTTTGTCAGAGACAATAAACTTCAGCAACTTCTTCCTTGTTGCTGGTGTTTTTTTTTCAGCCCAGTATAAAACAGGGCAATAATAACTTTCACATTTTCCTTAAAAAATACTTTTAAATAACTAAACATTTATGTTTCTGTTGCCTTCAAACAAAATTCCATCTCCTTTTTGAGGTTTCTATTTACATTGATAACAAGTCTGGGAATACACCATCCCAGCCACCCGCTAAGAGACTTAATTACCCTCTGCAGTCTCATCCTGCAGTGGCTCTGGCAATCAGCAATCCATGTTTTGGCTGGAACCAGATAGGCTTTTTTTTTTTTTTTTTTTTTAATCAGATTGACATGAACATCATTTTGCTTGGGTCTTTGCTCCGCTGCATTTCTTTCAAGTGCTTTACAAGTGTGCCTGCCTCCCCCAAATCCTTGTTAATTTATATTCTATTTGCATAGGGGTTTTTCTACCCCAGGAAGTCAGCCCAGCCAGCCAGCCAGTCCACCCTCCTGCCTCCAGCAGTAGATTTTGCAAAGGTGTGCAGGGATGTTGCGTATTTTTTTTTCACAGCATGGTTTGCAGGGCTCCTTGCTGTACATATTTCAGTGACATGAAGAATAACTTAACATACATAAATGCATTGAATTGCAATTTCTCCAGAAGCTGGCTGCATTCTTCCCCTCACCCCGTCTGTCTTCACACCCTATGCAGAGCAATGAAAAAGTACAACCTGCACCTGACAACCCTGGACCTATTTTTGTGGCCGTGTGTTTCCATGCCCTTAGGAAGTGTGTTTCCATGCCCTTAGGAAGCCCTTAGTGCATCACTGAACTCTTCCAAGAAAGGTGGTGCTGTCGGATGTGCTCCATTCAGGGACCTCCTCCTGTTACTTCCCACTGAATCTCTAAGCCTTGCTGATATACCTGGGGTTTATTATTCTATAATTCAATGAGATCTTACTCCTTCCAGACTAGACGTTAGCTCATCCTTCCAAGGCAATCCAGCAACGACAATGAAATACAGCAATTACAATGAGGAAAGGTGTAAGGGACAAGTGCTCATCTCCTTGGCAAGCCCTCCCAGCTTCCAGCAGCTGGCAGCTTTGTAGCTTCCTGATCTGGAGCTTGTGTCTGAATTGTCATGCGTAATAGGCAAAAACAGTCCTGTGTTAACAAATCTAGCTAATCCCTTTTAAAATAAATTCATACTCTTGGCTTCTCTACTAGCCTGCAGTGACTAGTCTCACAGATATGACCTGTGCTTTGTGAAAAAGCACTCCCTTTTGTTTTCTTCAAAGCAGCTGCATGAGCATTGCATGGTGCCCTTTTGTGCTGAGTGTGGTAACAGATACAGCAAACTTGCACACCTTAACCAAGAGTCAGCCAGCAGGTGGTGATCCTTCCCCTGTACCCAATGAGACATATCTGGAGTGCTGGATCCAGGTCTGGGCTCCCAGAAAGACAGAGCTGAAGCTACTGGAGCACATCCAGCAAAAGGCCATGAAGATAATGAAGGGAATGGATTGTCTGTTGCATGAGGAGAGACTGAGAGAGCTGGAACTGTTCAGCCTAGAGAAGAGAAAGCTGAGGGTGAATCTTATCAATGTGTATAGGTACTCAAAGGGAGATCAGAGAAGACAGAGATGCTTTCTGAGGGTTCACGGTAATAGGCCAGGAGACAATGGACACAAGCTGGAACATGGGATATTCATTGTGAGGGTGCTCAAACACTGGAGCAGGTTGCCCAGAGAGGTTATATACTCTCCATCCTTAGAGATTTCAACATTTAGCTGGGAAAGTCCCTGATCAACCCCATCTGTTTGGCTCTGCTTTGAGCAGGGGGCTGGGCTAGATGACTTTCAGAGGTTGCTTCCAACCTAAATTATTCTGATTCTGTTAATGATAATTTTGTACTTGCACTCTTAATACTGTTGATGATTCCAAGAGTTCTTGCTTATTTAACCCTTCCTTATGTGGAAGCCACCCAGTACCTTGCTGCTCCTCCCTGTGTGATTTCTAGTTCTCCTTTTTGAGATGGGCTGACAACCACTGCACGCAGCTATCAAGATCTTAGTCCTGGAAAAAAAGTCCCTGTGTTTGCAGAGCATGACCTGTCTTGGTCTCTTTTTGGTGCTGTCACTAGCTGATTATGATCAGTTTAAATGAGTGCATGGCTCCCGTAAATAAAGACATGAAACTTTACAGTCACAGAACAAAGCCAAAACATCCTTCTCGAGTGTGCTAAGATCCAATTTTTGCCAGCCTTCGGTTTTGACCTCACAACTACAAGAGGACTGTGTAAATATTCAGCATGGAAGCATCCATATACATCTTTTTTATGCTTTCCAGCTCTGAATGCTTCTTTCAGCTTCTTACACTTTTAATAAGAGGCTGCAGGTCAGATCTGTTACATAGCTTTGCACATTGGCAGTCACCAGGTGCTGATTTAGGCTGGGTGTCCACTCATTTCACCACTGCATTTTCTCTGGCCTGTAAAGACATCCTATTAGACATTAATTAAATGTTTATTAAGCTTCCTATGAGCCACCTATGCACCTTACTGTGTTATCTCTCCTCCTATACGCATTATTTATAGAACTCAAAGGTCAGAATTCGACTCAAGGCTAGGACACCTAAGTGCAGATGTCTACATGAAAGTGTCCACAGGCACAGTGGATGTCAAGCACCCAGTGGGATATCTAAGGGCTCGGTACAGTTGTCTACACATGGGTGCTAAATGCTGTTTGGGACTCCCTAGCATATCCCACCTGGTGTGCAGCAGCCAGATCACTGAGGTGAGATGTTGCCCTGTTATTTTGGCCAGCCTCATGCAGTTGGCTCAGATGCCCAAAGGCATCTCAAAAGTGCCAGTCCATTGAGGATGTCCGATAAGAAAATGCCACCCTCCTGATGCACAAAGCATAGACAAGTGTCTTCCAGCTGTTCAAGTGCTATAGCTGGTGGAAAAGTTTTATTTACACATGGGTTTAAATCCTTCTGAAACCATACATCAATGAAGCATTATGACTTTTTACATTTATTCAGTATTACATTCCTGAATGTTCTGCTCTAAATTCTCCAGAGTAACAAAACTTTTCTTATAACTTTGTTTAATGTGAGGAGACCATTTATTCTTACAGATAGGAACCACACGGCGGAAGTTCCTTCTAGCTCCATCCTGCACTCTGTTATCTGTTCCCTTCTTCCCTGGAGTATATCCCCACTTTGGTTCTTTGTCACTTTGGTTCCCAGCTTCTCCAATGAGCACATGCTCTTAATGAGACTGAAAGACTGCCGTGTTTCCATCAGTGGAATGCAGATATTTCCCCTGTATGTAAGCCTTACTCCAAAAGTTTTTTCCTCCAGCTCCCATCCTGATTCAGAGGTGTTAGATCTGTCATACTTGATTCTAAGCTTTAAACATTTCCTTTCCATTCCCTGCGTTTCTTCTTTAAGTGTTAATATCACAGCCTTTATCACCATATTGGTTTATTCACCTCTGTTAGATAAAAATGAATAAAAACTCCATTTGCTTTCAGGCTCCATCTCTCTGCATGGCTTCCATTATACAAAGGTTTTCAGTGAAGCTGCTGGAATGTTTTTGTCGATGTAAAGTGCACCCTTACAGTGGCTCTTTCCGAACTCTCACTGAGTAACATACACCACTCTAATTCTTGTATTGGTTCCTGAAGGCCAGACCGTGTCATGACTTCTGATATCTACCAAAACATGCATAGCTTCTGATTTTATTTTATTTTTTTAAGGCTGCAGCTTCCAGTGTCACATTTTTTTATGCAATATCTCTGATTCTTGACTGAGTGACAAAGAGTTATGTATATTCTGTAGATTTTATACCAGACTGGGTTTCAATTTTGCTTGAAAAATTTAAGTTTGTTTTATTGAGGATTAATCCCGGATCTTTCTGGAGTTTCCATTTAAATATTTTGTGCCAGACCCAATCTGGCCTCTGGTCAGAAGTATAAATTGCTAAAATGGGAAGATGTGATCAGCTGTGAAGTCTGTTTTGTATTCTGGAAGCATATCTGACACTTGCTTCATTTCACCATTATTCCTCATTTTTTATGCAGTAACAAAATTTCATTATCAGTCTGAGTTAATTGAGAGCTATTAAAAACACAAAATGCTTCAGAAACAGAAAAAGTCAGAAATATATCCTAATATCTGTCTTCTTCCACACCCATTTCTTGTAGGCTCTAAAGCCTTCTCCCGTTGTTTTCCACATTTCTGAAGAATTGAACCATCATTTTTCTTTTTTTATCTGCTCCTTTCTTCTTTGGGGAAATTTTCGTAGCTCATTTTATTTCTGCACCCACTCAGCACTCAGAAATTGCTTTAGGCTGCAGGGGACAGCAGAGCGGTTTCATCCGGTATTTAAGCTCTGGCTAATCACGACCTCAGCTCATGAACCTCTGGCCAACAAAAGAGCTGGCCCAACTGGCGCTTGCCAGAACCTGCTGAAGGTGCAGCTCCACACAGCCTTCCTTGCTGCTGCTCTGAGAAATGCAATAATAATGGATGAACACAGGCACAATGCTTAGGAGACAGCAGGAAGACAATTTACAATCTTAATATGCTACCTCCAGGGTTACAGGGCGTCACACATCTGCTTTCTTGCCATAAACATTACTCCTTCAGGGTTCTGCCTCCCCTAAATGTAATGGATCTTTTCTGCTAAATGAGTCCATCAGTTTATGCAAGGAGACAAATGCCTTTCTCCCACTGTGCTGGCCTGTGAGCGCTGTGTAGCCCAAAAATTGGCGCAAAGCAATAAGTCAGCAGCGTATAGGGAAAGGTAAATAAGGTATGTATGGGGCATTAACTGATGGGCAGCCTCCTTCACAGAACTCAGAGTGCAGCTTTACCTCCAGTAGCAAAATGAAAAGGATAGGATAGATATAAGCTCTGAATTACAATGAAACCCACCTTGTGACACCATTTCTTCCCACTTTGGTTATATGTTTTAGTTTAATGTATCCCTGTTGGTGACCAAGTCAAGGAGCAAGGGCATGGCTCTCCCTCACTTCAGGCTGCAGACCTATTATTCTACCAGTGGGAAATAAGGCTTTTGCAGTCTATTATGGGAAGCAAAATTGCTTCATCCTCAGGAATCTAAGTATTTCACGAGCTAGCAATAGGGAGCCCATACAAAGCTATAATTTGCAATCTGAATCTAATTTCAAACTTCATCTCACCAAAAATGAAAATTAATGTATGAAGGGACTTCTTGTATCACAAGTACTCTCCTTCTGAATGCTATTACCTTCTGAGTTAACCCATAATTTAGCTTTTTTAAACAAATCAAATTGAAATTGATGGATGCTTTAAAGTTTATAGTTTAATTTCTTTGTGTACCATATCTTAACAAATTACAGTCAGTTTAGGATAAAACCAAGTGTACATAATACGAAATAAGCTTGTCAGGAAGCCTGCTTGCCTAGTCTGCAGGGTTTTCAAATCTTCTTAGCACAAGGGAGAACTTTTAATAGACCTTCTTCAAGTGTGTAGAGACCATGCAATCCTGCACATGTACTGGAAATAGATGGTAAGGATGAATAATCACCAGCCTAGATGTGGCTTTAACCTCTAATTCAATGCATGCATAATATATGTCCTTCTGATCTGAAGAATACTACATTGGAGAAGACAGGCTAGACACAGATTGTCTTAATGGTAGTGACAAGAGTGATTTTGAGGCACTAGGAAGACAATGCTTCCCAAGCTGAGGTAGGACAGACAGCTGTGCTTTTATGTAGATGGGGTCTTTTGAATGGCAGGGTTACAAAAGACTAGATTGACTTGACAGCTTCAGTGCACCCATGTACCAGGAGGACATTTCTGGGAGTCTTCTGCTACCAGCACAAGCCTGCATGGGCTGTACCGAAGCAGGGAGCCCCTCGTCCAGCAGGTCCAGCCTGGGGTCACCTCACTTCAGCTCTGGAAATGGGACCGAGCAAACGGTTCTCTGTCTACACTCACAGCAATAAGTGGAGGTACATCCTGCAGTAAGGCAGCTCCAGGCAGTCTCTGATTGCTGAATGACTAAAGGGCTTGCCTTCACCTGCTAAATCTACACCAGATTTAAGGGTTCCAGGTAGACATTTTCAATGCCAGCAGCCCACTTTACTCTGTTTTTTTACTTTTTATTTTTTTTAAGCCATTAGAAAAACAGAATCACAGAACAGTTGAGGTGGGAAGACCCCTCTGGAGGACATCAGGTCCAGCCCCTGCTCAAGCAGGGCCACCCAGAGCAGGCTGCCCAGCAACATGTCCAGGTGGTTTTTGAAGATTTCCAAGGAGGAGACCCCCACAGACTCTCTGGGCAGCCTGTGCCATGGCTTGATCACCTGCACAGCACAGAAGTGCTGCATGGAGTTTGCACAGAACCTCCTGTGCTCCAGTTTGTGCCCACTGCATCTTGTCCTGGCACTGGGCACCACTGAGTACACTTCATTTGTTTCCAAGAATAAGCTCATGTAAAATATATTGTTTTACACATGATAAAAAAAAAAAAAGGTAAATAAATGATCCTGACTAGTTACTTGGCAAGCTCTTTTGTGATTTCAAGCTGAGACTTGTAGTCTGGCCAGTGATTGCACTCATGCTGGGGATATGTAATTCCCTGTCTCTGTGAAAGTTTCCTTGAATTTGGAGTGTAAAACTCCATGCAAAGCTCCAGGAAGATTAACCAGGGGCTGCTGCAGAGCTGGCTGAGGGAGTGGAGGGCACTTGCCTCAGCTGAAGTACCTACCAGCACACTCCCTGTGGATGCTCATGTATGAGATAAACAGGGAGGGCAGAAATACAAAGAAATACTCGAGTTAAAATTGTCCGGCATCCTTAATTCAGCCCCTTATGCATACACATTTCCTAACCTTGAGAGCCTAGCATTAAAATCTTAATATCGAGAGTCATTTCTTACCTGCAATAAAAATTATGCAGTCTCCAAGCATTACATTTCCACAGAAATTATTCACTGATTGACTCAGGTTTGTTTTGTGTCGCTGCTACTTTTTATGAGTGTTCTTACTTTTCAAGTCGGAAACTTGGAAAAATAGCCTAATATGGGTTAATGTGGTTATTTCTCTGTGGAGGAAAAGTAATCACATGAAACACAAGTGCTTGTTCTTGTGATTCCTTCTGAGGGCCGGGTGGTACTTTTGTTCTGCCTTGCATTACCAATTGCTTCAGCTCTTAGCTTGGAAGGACCAAGGAGCATGAGGGAGTTGATATCATGTTACCTCTCTTTGTGCATTCCCATAACTGATCTCTCAGTACCTCTCCCCCAGAAAAACAGCACTTTTCAGTATAAATCCACATACGCAAATGATACATGCAAATGGTACTATTTACTAATAGTAAAGAAACAAATGATTGAAGCATAAATCAAATTGATCCGAGTCATTTAACACTGGGCTGGACAACTTGCTATGTGCCCAGATACAGAAGGAATTAGTGGAACAAATTTTCTCCAGCCCTAACTTCCATGACATCTGCTGTGACCTTCAGAGACCATTTATTAAGAAGGAAAGATCTGTTATTTTGGACATCATATTTTTATGTGAATGCATAGAAAATTGAGTAGTAGATTAGCCTTGAATATGTTTATGAACAATTTTGTTTTGCACAGGTAACATATTTTTCAGAAGCAAAAGAAAGCACAAATAAACTAGGTGTTCTTCCTTATTTATGCACATGTATTATTGTTAAATAATGTATGTTATTTGGTAATGGGAAGTTATTCTTATGCCTATTGACATTAGTATTGCTGTTTCTGCAAACATTTAAATTTCTCATACATATGCATTATCTCGCCTTTCTTGCCGCACACCCAGGTAAGCAATCATCGCTCAGCATTTCATTGCTTGAAATGACAATAACGAGTCTCACAGCGCCCACCGCTTTTACAGCCTCTGGCTCTGTCCTTTAAGCAGTGCAGTTTTAAACACCTTTTCCCAGCGGACCAGAGGCCTGACAAAGCAGGTCCAGGAGCAGAAGTTCAGCTCCAGAGCCAGCGATCAGTGACACAGGTCACACCGAGTCCATCACTACATGTTCCTTCCTTCCCCTGGGGGGCAGCAGAATATTGCTGTTAAGGTCAGTTCACTTGGTTCTAAACCCTTGGGATTAACACAGCTTCACTGGAGATACAGAATTTTCCTGCCATATATTGCTGCCATCCTGGGAATAACCTGTGGTGCCACTGGATGGGAAGAGCATTAACACTTGAGAATGTGTGGAAAAGTGATGCTTCTTCCCCAAAGGGCTTCTGAAAATATCAAAAGCATTAAGTGAGACCAATTTCTAACCTGTAGTTAAGGTTAGGTTGCAGTTTGCCCCTTGCCACTCTTAAATTCCACATCATCTCAGGGAGGGCTCTTGGCTGGGACACCGAAGGAGCTCGTTGAAGGTGTTAGGTCGGTGGGGAAATAAATTCTGCCTTGTCTCAAAGGCAGCCTGGACTGACAGTCTGAGAGGTCTCAGCATCCTCTTTGTGAAAGCAGTTTATGCTTTTATGGGCAGCCACAGTGCAGGTTATGTCGCATGTACCAGGACCCCAAAGCAACAGAGTCCACCTGATTTGCTTGGGTTTTTGGGAGAAGCACAAATGTCATTCTTACAGAGCACCTGTAGCTCAAGCAGCTCAGCACAGCTTTTCCCCTCTGTTTCACCAACCCCTTCCAGCATTCACCTAAGCTAGAGGCACCATCCCTCAAAGGAAAGGGCCTGAAGGTGTTTCTTGCCCTATATTAAAATGAAAAGTTCCAAAACAATAAGAGTGTCTTAAAATAATGAGTCTGCCTTATAAACCATGACATTTTTGAAAATAAAATACATTTGAATAACTTTACTATTTCTCATTTCTAGGACTATATTTTCATGGTTTCAGTTTACTCTTCAATCTTTGGGGTGAGAATAAAGAGCCAACCAAACCAGAAGACACTTTTGTACATACGATGGCATGTCCTACCACAGGGTGCAAGTGTTGCCCTTCTCATCTTCGCCTGCTGCTCCTTGCTCAGGCTGCAGCATCACTGCCCATTGCAGGGGGAGGTATGTCTGCGGTAAGCAATGGGCCATTAGAAAATGAATGTGGCTACAAGCACATTTCACATCGTTTTTCCAGTCAGAGTGGCCTCAAGAGTGTCGGTCTCAAGCTGGCAGCTTGGATGTAAAAGATAGCATAAGCCATTATCAGTCTCACCACATCCTCCCTTTCAAGAAGTGTTTGAAGAACCCCAAGGCAATCAAGTAGCTATTGAATCACTTTTGTTAAAACTGGACTTCCTAAAGCTAGCTGTGGTTTATTAAAAACACTAGCACTGGAAGGGATTTAAAGAAGGCATAAACTGTATTACCTTGGAAAGTACTGGAAAGTGAGGGCTGAGGTCCAGCAAGGGCATATAAGGTAATGTATTAAATATGATATCCTACAACAAGCAGGACTTTCTTCAGATGTGTGAGATCTGATGAAAAATAGGGCTAAAAGAAGGTTAAGAGTCTCTGGATTCTCAATTACTTTGTAACAAAAATGTCTTGGGGTGATTTATGAGAGATTCAGGACTTTTATGTCCTCTGGGAAATGAAATTTTTTTTATGGGTAGCTATTCAGAATGCCATAAAACCCTACTTTTTTTTCCTAACTGAATATATTTTGCCCCTCCAGGTATTGTGTGGCAAAACAAACAATAATAATAATAAAGATAGGTCAGATGAAAAGCCTCATTTCTGTTGGATAAATGTCTGTGGGAGAGACCTCTTAGGGCTGCGTGGTAGATGGGGAAGGTAGCAGGGCTCTGTATGTGGGGTGCTCCTCACCCAGAGATGGCTGTCAGGCACAAAGCTTGCAGCCCCTGCCTGCCTCCCCCCTAGGAGCAGGGAGAGTGCCCTACAAGTGCCCCATAGGATGGGGGTTGCAATCCATGACGTGCCATGGCCAAGGAGGATATAACAACTTGGCAGCCACCAGACTTCTACTGCTCTGAACAGCAACTCTACAAAATGCCATGTTTTCCCATATACACAGCCAATATATTAGGGTCATCAGTACTTTCTGGAGTGGTAAAACTAGTTTTTTTTACTCAGTTTTGGCCCTGTTACCCTGGAACAGCTGAAAACCACAAAGGGATATTAGCAGGATGTTTTCATTGCAAAACATCATCAGCCGAGTCATTTACCGAATCTGAACGTCTTGCATCTGGGCTGCAGGAAAGCAGACATCCACAAGTGACTCTGAGGACCGATGTGACTCACAGCACTTTATTGCTGGTGGTGGCATGTGAGAAGGAAAGACGGCAGTCTGAATCACAGAGCCCAGTCCCAGCCTGGGGGGCTGGTAGCTGGCACGTTTTTTTTTGCTTGTAGCCAGAGCACAGCTCTTATGGAAGCCACTGAACGTCGACGGATGGTAAACCTGAATGCTGTGTGCCACTTTCTTGCAGTCATTTCACAGCATGTAAGAGCGTTATAAGAGCAAAACCATTTCTCAGATCTGCAGCATGGCTCCTGAATCCAATATTGCCTTTCTCTGTATAGGAATAGGAGTTCTCAGCATATGAAGGAACAACATCAGAAGCAAAATGTCATTTGCAAGTTGGAGGCAAAAATTTTGCCCTGAGACAAGTTAACAATGAAATGTAAAAGATGCAGAGATTTACAGGGTCAGCCTACCTTCAGACTGCTCAGTGCTGCAATGCCAGGGAGAGTCAACCGCTGTCAGCCATTTGCTTATCCTCGTAAAGCCCAAAAATCAATCCCTGAAATAAAGCAAGCATAGCTGCATTGATCTGGCAATGGCCTAATTTTTGAAAGTCACTAAGAGGCTATAATGGCATTTTAATAAAAACAAACAAACAAACAAACAAACAACAAAACAGCATTTGGTGGTGCGTTAACATGCAGGTGATGAGAGGGTTATGTGATTGCTCTGATCAGTCTCAGGGCTGGAGAGCAGTCTGAGACAGGGGTCTTCCCCAGGGTACAGCCGAGAGACAAGAAGATAACTCGAGTACAAATGCCGTTCAATTAAATGTGATGGTCTTGGCAGTGGGGCGATTTTTTCTGGATAACTTTGTCATAGGAACAAAAAGATGCCTTGCTTTTCGCTTCATGGGGGAAGCTTGCAGAAACAGTGCCCTCCTTGTCTGGACAGATGTTGCAGGGGGAAAACCTCCTACCCAACAGGGAAAGGGCCACGAAAAGCACTTCTTTCTCCTGGAGTCACAGAGAGCAGATGTTGGCAAATCTGTCTCAGGTGACCAAATTTCCATACCCCTGTCGGATGTACTCCATACCTTGGGTGTATGCCAAACTGCCACACCACGTTTCCATACCCCAAGTTTCCATAACCCTGGGGGCTGTTGTTTCCCATGCTCTATGTTTTCTGCATGCTGCAGTCACCAAAGCATGAATGGCCTTAGCAGACATCTTCCTACACCTTCCTTCTCCTGGCATCATTGTAGCTGGGGCTAACAGGGACGTGGGGAAGGCAAGGGGCAGCAAAGTCTCTCTACAAGGCCCACCTTCTAAGAGATAAGAGATTGCAATCTATAGACAGTCATGGCCTTTGCTTCCCTTGGGTGCCCCTGGTGCTCCTGCCCATCCTCTTTGCACTGATGTACGCACGGTCTGCTAGGTGCCAGTGCCAGCCCTTGGGGACAGGGCAGTTCCTCTGGCTCTTCAAATCTGAAACTGGAAGCAAAACTCCCCATTCCTCCACTTTTTGTTAGTAATTTATTTTTTGTCAGCTTGAGGAAAAACTTTATTTCTTTCACACATATGAAAACCTGCCATTAACTTTCTTTTTGCATTTTCCATCTGTCCTGCTTGTATTAAAGATTCATCTTAGTTCTTAGTTGCAACACTGATTTCTCACTGTCTGCCACCTTAGAATGTAGAAGGGCTATGTGGAATGGTCCTGTCCTATTATAAGGAAGTTCTTATAGGGCATCTCACCCTTGAGGTGTGGGGAACCTTATATGCCATTTTCCTGCCAAGTTTTAGTGTATCTTTAGTGCCTCAGGAGAGGTACCAGGAGATTTTCCAATCCTGCATCCCCTGAGGCAGTGCTGCTTATTACATCTAGGGCTACATGTCCCATTTCCCTGAGATCTGCACAGCCCTGTTCTTTAGGTCTATACCCACACAGACGTATGGGATGCAGGGTTTGGCTGTTTGAGACCTCTCACATGCCTTCAGGACATCAACGCACAGCCAGCAGGTGCACCCCAGGACTTACAAGAGGTCCATTCTCCTCCAAAGCAGTGGATGAGGATAGCTTAGGGCATTCATGTGGCACTAGATGATTATGCTTAAGTGAGCTGAAGTGAGCCGTATACATTCATCTGCAAATTCCCTTAAGAGTCTTGTTGTCCACGCCTGGGTGATCATAGAAATTCTTGTGAGAAAAGTAGGTACTCCTTGAGGCAAAGAGCAGCAATAACTCTGTGCCACAGTGGCTAGGACACTCACCTCATTGCCAGCCCCTGCTGCAATGCATTTCGTGCTAGATACTCACTGAGGAGAGGACGGAAACCTGGTGTTTTTGGGTAAGTTTTCTACCCATTAACCTGCACATTCAGAGTGACAAAGCCAAAGACATATACTCCTTTCTTCAGGTCCTTCCTCTTCTCTACTTTGGCCAACTCTCTGCTCAGTTTTCTGCCTTTTGCAGATTTGCTGTACCAGGCAAGGTGCCAAGAAGCTCACCTTGCACCTGGGGGAAGCTCTGCAGGTGGTGCTCAAGTAGCTGTGAATGAGCGATGTCCTCACAAGGCTTCTCCTTGGCCTCGTGGTGCTGTTGCTCCCACACATGGTCCAAATGTGCCAGTCCTCATTTTCAAACCCTCATCTTCCAGGACACTCCTTTTGGATCACACTAAAGAATTTAGTGGGGGCATTAGTGCTAAGTGCTTTGAACATGTAAGCTGATACAACTACTAATGTGGTTATGTTGCAGTTGCTTGCTGAAGCAAAGCACTCAAGTTGATGCTTCAGCACATCACTCCATCCTATACCCCTAATTAAACTCTGTACAGTAGTTTATATCCCTAGAAACCTTATGTCCCTAGAAACCAGTAAGCAGTTCAAACACTCTTTTTTTTTCCTTTTTCTTTTTTTTTTTTTCTTTTCCTTCCCTACACTATCCATTATTCAACTCTTTTAACTCCTATTTATAAGGCAAGCTCTCTGATCCTCTGTTAACCTCAGCCATGTAATCATCCTCCTCCCAGTAATGCCAGATGCTATGTTCCTCTGTTACCATAATGCTATATTGCCTTTTGTGCTGTACCTGATCTGGCTTGGAGAACTTGGTTTAAGTGCCTCACCAAGGCTCCCTAGAAAACCATCACCTATTAACAAGGGGGATGCTTTTGCTTGGTGAATGACTCCATCACTGAAAATCCCAAGGTTTAGTGAAACAGGTTGTTTTTAAAAGGCTTGATTCTGGCTACCCAAAACAATTCCTGTTCTTTTGATGTTACCTTCTGGATACCTTACATTGTCTCCCTTGAGTTGCTTTTCTGTGCTGGCTTTGAATGTCCTGCATTAATTTTATTTTATTTTGCCCTGGAGGCCATAGCTCTACTTTGAAATTATAAGTCTTTGCTGCCGTTCTTTGAGTTCTTTCCAGTGCAGCAGTACCTATTTTTAATTGACTTGGCAGAGAAAGGATGTAAGCCTGAAATGCACCATAGGTTACAAGAAAGCTATTTTTTAAATTTTTGCCTGAGCAAGAACAAGGTAGATTTTTGCTCCACTGGTGAAAGCCTGGATCATCTTCCAAGTCTAACCAAGAGCATCGACTGTGACTTCTACACTCTCTTGAACCAGTTGGAAAGTGAGGAGGCCACGAGCGGTGTAACTCCTCCTGTAAGGGCTCTGTGCCTGTATATTAGGGGCCATATTGCTGCTAGTACAAAATGGATTCAGAGAGAGAGCTTTTGTTTCAAGTGGATGCCTCACTGAGCTTAAACGTAATTAGAGCTTAGGAAGAAACATATTACAAACAGAAGAGGAAATGCATTTTAATAAATTAGATTTGAAGTAGCAAATATAAAACTACATTTTTGGGGATTTTTGTAAACTGTTTTTCTTTCATAGATTCTCATGCATCATATTTCCATGTTTAGAATTACTTGCTTTTCCTTTTATTTTAATCTCAGTGATTAAAAGCTGAAAGATATAATAAAGTGTATTAATGTGGTTGCAGTTCCTAGGAAGTAAGTCATAGTAAGAAATACCAGATCATCCTAATGGTTTTACAGAATAATGTGAAAGCCACACCTACAGTCTGTTACTATAAGTCTTTTAGTCAGTGGGGGTGGGTGAATGAAAATAGGTATAGCAAACCTATATGAATACAGACACACGTATAAGTGTACACTCCCTCCTATAAAAGCACAGCTGGTCAGTATTGGATGGTCTGTGAGTTAATAGTTACCTGAGTACACTGTGTATGTATTTAATATAAATATTTTGGAATTACATGTTGTTGTTTTTTTATGATTTACAAAACAAAACTACATTTTCACCTGATGTGTAGGTTTAAGCAATGCTCTCATTCAAAATCCCAGGGCCCAGTGCTGCATTACTGTTTATACTCATTTCTGCTCGCCTGCAAAGGCTGTGCCGTTGTGGAACAGATCCTGCAAGACACTGAGCAAGCTGCCATGAGCAATAATGCTCTAAAATGCAATCTTACAGCTTCACCACACAAGTTATTCACCCGAACCTGAAGCAGAATTTAAGTGCTTAAAGCTTGGCCAAGTACATGATGAGAGGAGATGCAGGGTGCCCAACCCCATCAGGAGCGTGCAGGGCTGGATCCTGGCTTTGCGTGACAATCAACTACATTCTTCATCATGATAAAAGTTGACCCAGCAAGGGAGCAGGTTGGCTGTGCAGGGCACAAATTTCCGTGTCAAGGGCTCAACGCAAGGAGCATTCTGGGAAAACAAAAATTCTTCAAAATAACATGGGCGAAAGGCCAGATGGTGAGCGGAGCTTGTTAAATGAGCTGCTTTTCAGCTTGCACAGCTGGCCAGAGCTTGGTTCAGCATCTTCCAGGCACATGCACTAATTTGTGCAAGTTTGGGTCAGTGTAGTGCATTTAACAACATTTGATGACAGTCCAGAAAATCTCAGTGTTTGTAAGACCAACGCAAGATGTGTGGCAGGGAAGTCTGCCAAAAATTTCCTCCTACAGCCTGGTGCAGGAGGACCTGTATTCAGGAGATGGCACATTTGTCAGAGCCTACAAAAGCTCTCTTCAGGGAGGAGGATGCTGGATTTTAGGTGCTAAGGAGGTATCCAGGTTGACATACAAACACCATCCTTTTTTTTATTTTTTGCTTTTTCCCCACACCAGCGGATGTGTAAATAAAATGTTGAGATTGCAGTGGACCAGGGGGCTCTGGAGACGGCTGTGGGAAATGAAGCGCATGCCTCTTCACCACATATATGCTTTCCTAATGAGTGCAGGAGCATTAATACACATCAGCTTTTTAAAGTGGGAGGCATGCAGCAGCACAAACAAGCAGGCACTGGGAAGCTTACATTGGAAACCAAAATTTGTTCTGTACTTTAAAGATACTTGTTTGCTTATTGTGTATAGAGAATAAATAGTTCTGCTGTGTATTCTGTTCTAGTTAGAAGGAATTTTAAAGGTTAATAGTTTTCTTGTAGAAAGTAACATTTTTTGACAGTCAATTGTCTAATATACTCAATACATAAGGAAAAAAGGGTCCTGATTTTAGCTGACCAAGGCAGTGGGTATTCACCAACACCAGAAATTTTAATATTCTACCCTTTGTAGTTATACTATGTCTGTCTATCAGTTTATTTCTAAATGCCCATTGTCATATCTCCCTGGGTACTTTACAAAATCAGATAAACCATGGCAACTGAATAATAATGTAGCTTGAAAGGAAAAGCCATTAACAAAAAGAAATGCATTCTCCCCACTAGTTCCTTAATTTAAAATTCACACCAGGCTTCAGCAATCTGAATATTACAAGAAACATTTTTCAAAGAGAATATGCAATGACTAAGTGGCTTTATATTCCCACCTCCTCCCAGAAAAGTAAGTGACAACTGTGCTTGGCAGAAACCTGCACTGTACCCAGTCAGACCATTTGCATCCAGTTTTTGCCTCCAGGGATGGCTAGCAGCAAACTGGTGTGGTACAGCATGCTTGGCTTTAAGCTTTGTATCTCCAAAAAGGAAGTGAGGTACTGTGCACATATAGAGGAATGCTCTCCTTCATTGCAAGGCAAGCCATGGAAAACTGGAAGGCATATATGCCTCGTGCATTTTTCATCCTGGCTAGTACAGTAGCAGGTACTCTTGTTAAGGCTGCCAGCAGATGGGATGTTGAAGGGACCGTGGTACAATGGCTGAGCCTCTCCCCACCATGTGGCAGTGCATCAGAGAGCCGTAACACTCAATTGCTCTATTCCTTGTAGAAGTATCTAGCTCTTGCTGTGGTTTTGATAGTGGTTTGTGGCAGTGACTTCCACTTGTCAGTTGTATAAGGCGTGCACAAGAATTATCTTTGAGGAATTTCTGATTTCTACAAGGGTGGTTGCTTTTCTTGAGTGTGAAAGCATCAGTAGTAGACTTCAGATTCTATCTTATTTTCTACATTATATACTTGCTCGTTTGTCTGTCCCAGCTTTTAAAAATTCTCCTCATATGGAAGGTTACATTCTAGGCATAAAATCTTTTTTCTTTTTTTTGGTATTATTCTTTCCTCTGGTTTCTTTTGTACTGGGTTTAGGTGGAATATTTGAAACTCTGCACCCGACAGACCTCCTTGTAGGTTAGTTAATGGTGCTTCAGTGACCTGCAGCAGAAGTATTTGGATTTCATTTGGTACTATTCTTTGTCACCTCCTTAATACAGCTTAAAACTTATTTGATCTGCTTTGGTATTTCTCATTGAAACTTTTTCAATGAGATATCCCTGGTGATGTTCATGTTCTCTCATATGATTTGATACATTTAATTTAGAGAGCTATAGTAGTGAGGTGGATGCAGTCTTCTGTTGCCTAGCGTTGCTATCAATTAATTTAACAACTATCTGCCTTACATCCAGTTTCATCTTTCATTGCATGACCTTTTTGGCATTGCTAGATTCTCTGGAAATTCTACACAGTCTTTTGTTTTTCCATTATGATCTTATGTCATCCTAAAATGATGTCACTTCATTCACTCCCAGTTATGCCCTTTTCTGGGTACTATAACTCATATCCATGGAGGCTTTTCTGCTTGCAGTCTTCCTTTTTATTGAAGATTGGTTATATAGTCTTTCCCTCTGATTGCAACTTTCCAGGTCCTTATGAAACCAGAACAGAATGGTTCCCTCATGTCTGCTATTGACTCCATGGGTGACTGAAGAAATATTCAGAAAGTTTTGCTGAAGAAATGTTATTATTATATTTTTACTGTCTTCTAAAGGAAGAAGAAAAATAAACATGGAGTTGGACTAAAGTCACATGCAACATTCTGAAATAAATATTGAAATCTGTAAAACTGATTTATTGCCATATGACAATCATCAGTGATCAAAGTAGTCAAGTCATCCATAAGAATTCATTTCAAGTTGCAGAACTCAGTAGCACAGGAAAGGTGTCTGTGCCAGACAGTCCCCACAGTGTGCCATCAGGTAGGAGGTTAACAAACCAGGATTTTGTTGCTCTAAATGATATAATTGCAGTGATTAGTAAGAATACCTGTGCATCAGGAGAAGTAAACATTAGATTAAGGAAAAAAAGAAAAAGGGAGGGAGAGGGGGTTCTTAACAGCTTCTGCCCTCAGAGAGAAGTTAATTCTGCATGTCAAACACACACCATAAAACGGTTCACTAATAGTCTCAGCCATCTGTTAAAAAAAATAAAGCAAGTCATTCATTTACAAGAACTTGATAAGGTCAATAAATCCTCAAAGGCTAATAAAGCAAAGGGTTCTGAGCAAGGATTTGGTTAGTTCTGTGCATACAGTAAGGCTGCTATCATATGTCCCCTGAGTATTCTGCAAAAAGCTTTTTACGTTTTGGGAAACAGACGCTCCCACCTCTTTGTGGCTGGTATCTCACGCTGTCTGTGCAGCTATGCCACCCACAAATCTCGAGAGGCTGCTGGCAAACCAACAAGCCCAGCCAGTTGTGACGGGCTTTCCTGAGCACTGTCACATGAATACAAAAAGAAAGGGCTGTATGGCCACGTGTTTCTGCTGTTCTAGGCAGATCCAATTTTCCAAAACACAGACTTCAGCACACCGAACTGGTAACGTGCTTATGCCAGTCATGTGTAGATGTTTCCTGACCATCCCTGAGCCCAGAGCCACCCCAGCGGGACCACAGCTCTGCCATCTCCCTCAGCCTGGCTGCAGCCTCCCTTTCCAAACCACCAGGTTGGATCTACAGTGTTTATAAAAGTTTCAAAGTTTTATAAAATCCATAAATCAAAATAAACAGGGAAAAGTTTAAGATCTTGGTCCCAGATGACTGGAGACTTGCTAATGGGCGTCAGCCCATCTATAAGAAGGGTTGTAAGGAGGACACAGGGAACTACAGGCCTGTCAGCCTGACCTCGTTGCCAGGAAAGGTGATGGAACAGGTCATCGTGAATGCAATCACACAACATGTGTGGGATCAGCAGGGGATCAGGCCCAGTCAGCATGGGTTCATGAAAGGCAAGTCCTGCCTGACCAACCTTATTTCCGTCTAAGACCGGGTGACCCACCTGGTGGATGAGGGAAAGCCTGTTGATGTAGTCTACCTGGAATTCAGCAAGGCCTTTGACATGGTGTCCCACAGTATTTTCCTGGAGTAGCTGGCAGCCCATGGCTTGGACAGTTACACACTTCGCTGGGTTAAAAACTGTCTGGATGGTCAGGCCCAGAGAGGGGTGGTGAATGGAGTGAAATCCAGCTGGCAACTGGTCTCGAGTGGTGTTTCCCAGGGTTTGATGTTGGGTCCCATCCTCTTTAATATCTTTATTGATGATTTGGATGAGGGATTTGAGTGTGTACCCTCAGTAAGTTTGCAGATGACAAGTTGGGGGGAAGTGTTCATCTACCAGAGGGTAGAGACGCCCTGCAGAGGGACCTGGACAGGATGGATCAATGGGCAGAGGCCAGTGGGATGAGGTTCAACATGGCTAAGTGCCGGGTCCTGCACTTTGGCCACAACAACCCCAAGCAGCGCTACAGGCTTGGGGCAGAGTGGCTGGAAAGCTGTGCAGAGGAAAAGGATCTGAGGGTGCTGATCAATGCTCAACTGAACATGATCCAGCAGTGTGCCCAGGTGGCCAAGAAGGCCAACGGCATCCTGGCCTGTATCAGGAATAGTATAGCCAGCAGGACCAGGGAGGAGAGCGTCCCCCTGTACTCTGCTCTGGTGAGGCTGCGCCTTGAGTACTGTGTTCATCTTTGGGCCCCTCACTACAAGAAGGACATCGAGGCCCTGGAGCATGTTCAGAGAAGGGCTACGAAGTGGGTGAAGGACCTGGAGCACAAGTCCTGTGAGGAGCAGCTGAGGGAACTGGGGTTGTTTAGTCTGGAGAAGAGGGGGCGCAGGGGAGACCTTATTGCTCTCTGCAACTACCTGAAAGGAAGGTGTGGGGAGCTGGGGTTGGCCTCTTCTGGCAGATAACTAGTGATAGGACTAAAGGGAATGGCCTCAAGTTGTGCCAGGGGAGGTTCAGGTTGGAAATGAGGAGACATTTCTTCTCAGAAAGAGCAGTTAGGCATTGGAAGGGGTTGCCCAGGGAGGTGGTGGAGTCACCGTCCCTGGGGGTGTTCAAGGAAAGGTTGGACTTGGTGCTTAGGGACATGGTTTAGTGGGTGATCTTGGTGGTAGGGGGATGGTTGGACCAGATGATCTTGGAGGTCTTTTCCTACCTTAATGATTCTGTGATTCTTTGATCTTCTGAACAAAATGCACACGAGTGCACACACACACATATATGTACACTTACACATACAGATGTATGTATGCATGTATATACAGCAAATGAATTGATAAAAATTAACCCCCAAAACTTCAGCTATGAGAACCAAACAAAGACTAAGCAGCATGCCAGAGGATTATAATACACTTCTTTTGGCAAAGCAAAGAGGGAGAGGACATGTTCTTCAACTGAAAGAACCTTAATGATGTGGCATTGCAGGGTGCTTGTACAGATCTCTCCCAAGGTAGTGTTGCCCTAGGGAAAGTGATAAAAAACAGTTTGCAAACATCTTAGAGCTTAATATATTAGCACAGCTGTTGGAAATCCCAGGCAAAAATCTACAGCCCCCCGGGAGTTTCCTGAGCATCGCCACACCTACGTGCCAGTCACCGAGGTGCACCCAGTAATGGGGCAGGCACAAGTCTGTCCCTGTCTCCAAAGGGAAATGAGGTGTCATGAGAGATGGTTACTGCAGGCCAGCTCCTGGCCAAGAAAATCTCAGCTAATGGCGGCCAAATACACTTGAGAGAGGACAAGCTGCATTCTTCTGAAGGCCTATAAATGAAGAATTTGCAATCTTTTTGTCTAATCTTTACTTGATATGTTGCAAGGTGGTTTGTTGGCACCCCTTTAACTACAGGGTCTGCCTGGATTTCTTGCTGGAATCACTCACATTTTCTTTTGAATTATAGATATGACCGTAGGTGAAGTTTGATGCTGTCACAGTGTGGTTGGTAGTCCTGTGGGGTCTTCTGCTATTGTTCTGGATATTGCGCCTGATCCAGGTCCTCTTGGTGCCAGGGACAGAATTACTGCCAAGACAATTATCTGCAAAACTGTGCAATGGACATTTGCACTTTGCTGGCTACTTATGCAGTTTTTAATAACCTTGTAACCTTCTCAGCCAAGACCACACTTGGCAGGACAAGCAGAGTTTCGTCCCATCTCTGGACTTTCCCTTGCCAGAAGAGTCCCTGCCAAGATGCAGCTCTAACAGGATTAGCCTGGAGCAAGTGGCTAACCTAGGGAGTTGTTGTAATGGAAAAATATGACATTTTGTTTACTTCATATGATTAGCAAATGAAATACAACCGGTTAACAACCCCAAATAAACAGTCTGTAACACTCTTTAAATAATATAATGGACCATTAACAGTTCTAACAGGCGTTAGCTTGACCCAGCTTTGCCTGATACAAATACCAACATCTGCTCTCTATCTTGAGCCAGGTAGCAGGGATCGCATCATGTATTTTCTGGAGATCAGCTTAAATCCCAGATTTTCACAGTTACTGAAGCAAAGGTTTTGGACTTGTCTCCTAAATACCCCATCCTGGGGCAGAAGTTAGAGTCAGTAGGATTTCTGACACTAACTTCAACAAGATCCCTAAATCCAATAAACTTCTGTTGGAAATATGGTGGAATTGTATATTTTTGGAAAATAATTATTTATAGTGAAAGACTACTATGTACACATTTAAAAATGTAGGCAGACTATCAGGAAAAGCTTCCCAAAACTCATGCAATTGCCAGACACTTCAACTTTTAAGCCAAACCCCTGCCTTACAGCAGAACCAAGTATTTTCACACTACCCCTAAGAGAGGTGTCCAACTTTTTAAATCTCTAGTGAAGGTGATCTGAAAACTTTTCTTATTTTTTTCCCAGTTTCTTACTAGCCTGAGAACTAGAAAATGTGTCCTAACATATAACAATTATGCATTACTGCAAATTTAACTATTGTCCTATTGTCAATGGACAAAAAATATAGTTAATTTTTGTCCAATTAAAATAATCTTATTTTTTCATTATTATATTATTATATAATTATTATATTATTATATCCCCTCTGTCTTCCCTTTTCTAAAGAAAATAAACCATAGATTTGAACCTTTCCCTAGAAAGTAAAGTGTCTGAATTGTTGCATTCTTGCTCCTTTTCTGTGGACCCTCTTTTCTTACAGGACAGAACTAAAGCTGGACACAGCATTCCAGCAGCACAGAGAACAGCTCTATTAGTAACTCCCATATGTTGGCTGACATGCTTGCTGACATATCAAATAAGATTTCTCTTTTTGTGCAATGGTCTCATACTTTTGACTCATGTTTAGGTGGTGGTTCGTTGTAATCCGAGATCCCAGTTTTTTGCCTTTCTCGATATCCCCAAGCTTATATTTGTGCATTTGATTTTTTTTTTCCTTTCTAAGTGCAGTACTTTGTACTTGTCTTTATTTAATTTCATCTTATTGATTTCAGGCCATTTCTCCAATTTGTCAAGATCATTTCGAATTCTAAATTTGTCCTCCACAGAGCTTGCAACCCCTCCCAGCATGGTGTCATCAGCAAATTAGTATACATGCTATTCCATCATTTGGGCTGCTAATGAAATTATTGAACGAACTGGCCCAAGATAGCCCCCGGCGGGAGCCCACATAAAATGCTTGTCAGCATTGATAGAGAGTGTTGATAAGAATGGGAATCATTCTGACTATACATTTTTTTCAAGCAACATAGCCTCTGTACAGTAATTTCAGCCATGCCATCTCCCACTGTGTTAAGAAATGTTTGAGAACATTATACAGAACTGTGTCAAAAGCTCTGCTGAAGAAGTAATACTGACTGTTCTCCTCTAATCTACCAGGCCTGTCCAGACAGGAAAACAGGTAGGTTTGACATGACTTTTTTTTCTTTTTTCTTCATTTTTTTCTGACTGTTTCTTATCACCTTATTCACAGGATCACTGAAAGGTTGAGTTGGCAGGGCCCTCTGGAGGCCATCTGGTCCAACCCCCTGCTCAAGCAGGGATACATACATCTGGTTGCCCAGGGCCATGTCCAGGCAGCTTTTGAAGATCTCCAAGCAGGGAGATTCCACGACCTCTCTGGGCAACCTGTGCCAGTGCTCCATCACCTGCACAGTACAGAAGTGTTTCCTGATGTTTGCACAGAAACTCTTGGTATTGTTATTCTCAGGGTTTTTATAAATTGATCCTGTAATGATTTCTTCCAGGATCTTCTCATGTACTGAAATTATGCTGACTTCTCTAAAATTCCCAAGGGCTTCCTTTATGCCCTTTCTGAAGACAGAAACCATGTGCACTCTCTGGGATTTTTTCACTTCATGAGTTTTTGAAGACTTACTCTTCACATTACCTCTGTTGGCTTCCTGAGTATTACTCTGGCCAAAATTCTGGATAGCCCTATGTCCACCCTGACACACAGCCCTCCCTGTGGCTCTGCCGTTCCCTCTCACCCTCCCAGCCCTCCCATGCTGCCTGTAGTCTTCCTCACCGCTGCCTCAGACACTCTACAACAGCCTTGGCTGTTGCAGAGGAGGGAGGGAGGCATCCCTGGCTTTCCTGCACCTGGAGCTGCTCCTTTCCTATGGGAAGCCCAGGACTCCCCCAGCAAGTGCTACCCAGCGTGGCTGTGCCTGCCCAGGGGTATGGTCTCAGAGAGAGGATGTTCAGTAAATCCACTCCGAGGAAGTAATTTAATATTAAGCAAGTGAATTATTACAGGCCCTAAATTCTGAGGTAGAAGCTCTTAGTAAGGCTTCTTGGATAAAGCCTTACTATATAATCAGCCTTGTGTGGTAGTCTGGAGAGTATTTCAACATGACATAGCAGCTTGAACTTGTCTAATTACTATTCAAAGACATTTTTTTTTTCCTTTGGTCAGTTTTGTAGCTCTTTTTTTTGTTAATGTTAACAGTGATAATTTTCTGGAAACAATTGCATTTGTGAAAACCAGAGGGAAAAAAAAAAAAAAAAGGGGGCACGCCAGCCTTCAATGTGTCATTTATTGCACTCTCTCCTTCTGTTAAGTATGACCTTTCTTTTACCTCCTTCTGTCTTCTAACAAATTTGAAAGTAAAAACCAAAAGAGAACAAGATCTAAAGTTTTTATTGCTTACTCTTTCACAGTGTAAGCCATTCAGATGGAGACTATTTTCCTGGAAGGGCTGATGGAGTTTCTTGGGACATTTACAATGCTAGTAGGAAAAACTTGGTAGATATGCTACAGGGACAAAGAGAAGGGTGATGTTATGATCCAGAATGGTCGCTCCTCTCCCTTCCAGTCTATAATATTATATGAGCAGAAGAAGCAATATACAAACAAAATTGGAATTTCATAGAATCATAGAATCCTATAAGTTGGAAAAGTCCCTTAAGAACATCGAGTCCAACTACATTTAGTTAGGTATTTAATTAGTTATATTCCTCTTTATTTACATTCAACTTCAGCCAAGCAACTTCATTCTCATACATAAGCATCTTATTGCAGAAATATTTCTTTTCTGAAATTCTGAAGTAATGCTTCTTGATGTGATCAATGGCTGAAAAATGTGTGGCTTTGCAGATGTCAGCCAGGCAGTGCTCTATTTCAGAAATGGGTGCTGGTGTAGCAGAGAGAGGGGCACGGTGCTCGCTGTGAAACTGAGTCTGTGACACCCACCAGGAGGAAAAAGTAACGAGTAAGAGAGGAAGCCATCACGATGTGTACCTTCCTCACATGTGATGTTGAATAAAGCCAGACCTCAACAGCAAGCCTTTGCATTTTCAAGGCTCGATGCCAAGTGCTTTTCCTCTGCATTTCTGTTTCCATGCTGGGGAATGAATCCTATGACACTTCTGTGTGTTGATGCGAAGCACATAGCTCCATTCTTCCTCTGGCTTCACACTAGGTAGTTGGAAGCTCATATCAGCTTGTGGCAAGCTGGCAACACAGAGCCATAGACGCAGGGAGATGTTGATCCAGGAAGAGCCTGCACACTCGACAGCCTTGACTGCAGATGTTTTCCTTCATGACCTTTTCATTAACAGATTTTTTGTGTATACCCATGTACTAAGGATCAGGTATTAGGTTATTCCCCTGGGAGTCTGCTCTAAGCGTAGTACATGAACATAATGCCTTTACATTTTGACATGAATTTCATTGCAGTTGAGCACAGATAGAACACCAGTGCTTCCTTAACCAGGACCTGTATTACAACTGAGGAAAAACTAAAAATAGCTAGGCTCTCTCCTCTGTTAAAAACACATAACTATTTCCAAAATATGGTGTAATATTACACTGGCAAAACAGTTTTACTCTCTCATTTTTATATAAGACAAAATATATTGGATATAGTGCTATCATAAATTATGATTTAACTGAAATATTTCGATTTCCTACCATGTCCTGGTTTCAGTTAGGACAGAGTTAATTTTCCTCCTAGTAGCTGGCAGGGTGCTATGTTTTGGATTAGGATGAGAAGAGCGCTGATAACATGCTGATGTTTTAATTGTTGCAGAGCAGTGCTTACACCAAGCCAAGGACTTTTCAGCTTCTCCCTCTGTCCTGCTAGCGAGCAGGCTAGGGGTGCAGCAGGAGCTGGGAGGGGACAGACCCAGGACAGCTGACCCAAACTGGCCAAAGGGGTATTCCATACCATCTGATGTCATGCTGAACAATATATAGGGGTGGCTAGCCGGGGTGGGGGCGGGGGCGGCTGCTCGGGGATAGGCTGGGCATCAGTCAGCGGGTGGTGAGCAATTGCATTGTGCATCACTTAATTCGTACACATTATTATTATTAATACTATTATTATTATTATTATTATTATTGTTATTGTTATTGTTATTGTTATTATTGTTATTATTTTTCCTATCTTAATAAACTGTCTTTATCTCAACTCACAGGCTTCACTTTCCCGTTTCTCTCCCCCACCCCGGAGAGGGAGGGGGGAGGGTGAGCAAACGGCTGTGTGGTGTTTGGCTGCCAGCCAGGCTAAACCACAACATACCAATAAAATAAAAAATAAAATTGACAATACTTATCCATTGCCTCAAAATATTTCGGTGTAAATGAGTGGCTGGCTGTATACATTTTTAAGCAGTTCTCCCTCCACATACTAGTGACCTTTCTTTGTCCACCTCAGGTACCTCAAGTGCAGGTCATCACACCAGTGTCTGTCTACTTTGCACTTTTTAATGGATTCACCTTCACAAGTCCCATGTTTTTAAGGAAGTGGTATTATCCCCACTATACCTATAGGGGAACTAATTACTCCAGGATACAGAGAGAATGTCTTTGAGCTCCAGAGATAATGGTCTCTCCCTCTAATACATTGCACATACATTTTTAGCCCATTAGTTTTTAAACTTGTCTGTCCTGTCTGTGCCATATTGTTATTGACAGGGAAGTGAACTGATGGTGCCAGAAGATGTGTGAACCCAGGTGGGCTCAGCTCTTTAGGGGCAAAGAAACTCAGCACAGAACTGCGAAATAGAGGTATTTCATTGATATAAGTGGGCTGCAATGTTTCATTATATATTGCAAAAATCCTACCTTTTAGGCACAGTCACTTTGATGTTATCCCACATTATATATGCAGCAGTGCATGGATTTCTCCTCCAAGTAGTGCCTAAGTGGCATCATTAATGCTATTTGCAGTGACTGTGCAGTCATTTGCCACTCTGTTTTAAGCATAGGATGTTGGTGGTCAACTCCAGGTCTTAAGATTTTTCTTATCATGTAAACAGAAAAGTTTGTCAAAATCTATACTTTGTGACTCACGTCTGTGCGTTCTCAAATATGATTCCAACAGCTACAGGATAGAAAGAATCAGAAATGATGCCCCTTGCTATTCAAATCTTACTTTTCTCCTTAGGAGAATCAATTTCTATTTAACAGGTGGAAACACTTAAAAAATCTCACGGTGAAGTAAAAATAACATCATTTCTGCCATTGGCACAGAATCCCCTTGTGGATTTCATGGGAGGATTTGCCCTAAGGAAATACTGCTGTGGCAAGTATAATTACAGCAGGGTAATACATATTGGAGAGCCAAGTTAGAGCAGCTTTATCAGAGAATGTACTATAGCACTAAATCTGTTTTACTGCATGTTTTACTAAAGATTTTCTTTAGAAGTGAGCTGAGGAGGCTGGGACAGGGTTTCTATCAGTTAATGTTACCCTTATGGCCAATTCAATAGATTAATATTGACTGTATCGTTCTGATATCCTGTGAGTATTCTTTAATATTGTCTGGGCTGCCCTTACTTTCCTGCCCATTTTTTTGTAAGACTCAGAGCAGTGCTTCTATCCTGTCACTCATTTGCTCATCTTTATTGATACCGTGTTGCTTTGTGCAGGTGCTGAAAGTGCAGTGTGCTCTTGTGTGTGTGAGTTTTCCATGGCCAGACACGGTGTTAGGTGCCTGCCCCCTTGAGCTGCTGGGTGCTAGGGGATGTTTCAGTAAAGGAAAAGAAGGGAATAGCATCCTTCCTTCCCCTCTCTGCATTTGGCAGTGCCAGGGGACAAAAACGGTATGAAGGGGACAAAGAAAGGAAACCTGCATCCCACCAAGACTCTGGATAAAATCTGTTTGTTGCTCTACCTCATACCTCTGGCCCCGGACAAACCCATCTGAGACACAAAGCTATAGGGGCAAAACATGTTTTAAAGAATGTACATTTTGTCAAATTACAAGCTGTTGCACAAACCTGAATCTGGATTTTCCTAACCAAAGTTGGAAAAAAATGTTAATTGCCTGTCCATTACTCTGCTAGGCAGAGAGTGAAACTCTTGGCGACAGTTACCTGCTCTGCTGCAGGCAGCTGGGTGTGTGCAGAGAAAGCAGAGTGCTCCCAGAATCCTAAGTTACAGTCTTCTAAGACAATAAAAGGAGACTGGCAAAATGTGCAATATTGCTCAAGATGACAGGAGAGGAAATGTAAGCATTGGCTAATGATGAGCGACTCTTTGGGAACTGCTGTCCTTTCCTAAATCTCTCTTTGGCTGACAGATTAAAGGACATTAGTGTGTTAAGTCTGATCCGGGTGACAACTTGTGCTGAGATATTTTTACTCTTCTCCGAAGTTCAACAAGCCACAGTAGGAAATGAGGCTTATTTATTGTCTTCCTGCTAATTATGATGGTTTGTGTAAAAACACTGCCCAGAGAGTCCAGTCAAAGATCGGGGACCAGCTGTGCTAAAGATTTACAACAAGATGTTAAAAACTTCTTTTCCTTCCAATGGAGGGCTTTGAGTATTTTTTTTTCTTTTCTTCAGGTACAGTGGCTCATTATGATACAGATGGTCAAAGAAGGGCTGGCTGTGTTGGAAAAGCAAAAGAGGTATCATCAAGACCCTGAATTGTGTAGTTAATGATGGGTAATCAGTGGCCACTTCATAGTTGTTTTCTTTTTATTTTATTTATATTTTTTTTCTCCAAGAGTTTTCTTCCAATTTTAAATCAGTGAGTTTATCCTTTTTAATGAAAATCAGAATGGCTGTTCATGGTGGAGATCAGGGGCTCAACTCACCCAACATTCCTTATCTCCAGCTATAGGTGAATGCCAGAAAAGTGTGGGGACAGGGCAGGAGGATTTGATATCTTGAGTAATGTCTTGGGCCCCAACTATTTTCAGCTTAGAGACTGTTTTGAGCCTGATGTGTTTGCTGTATTTAATGATCCAAAGTGTACCTCTCCTCCACGTGCATATGTGCAGGCTCTCCTTGAACCTATGCAAACTTTCTGTATTTACAGCTAACATTGGCAACAACTATTTCCAGTTTTGCTTGGCACCAAGATCCTGCCAGCTGTATTTGTAGGTCCCTAGTTCATTTACTGGAAAAAACAGTTTTCTGTTCTTCACCCTCCTTGTGCCATTCATGATTCAGTACATCTGGATTATTTCCCCTTACTCCTACTTGTGTCTTTTCAGAGGGATGCTCTTGGCCTGCTTCTTTCTTCTGCCAGAGACGTGGGAGCCTTCCCCAGCTTTGATCCTTCCTGACACCCTTCCCTGAACTTCTCTCAGTACCATGCATCATTTTAGAGATTAAGCAACTTAAACTGCACACAGTATTCAAGGAAAATTATATATATATATTTCCCCTGGGGCTGAGAATACAACTGTCATTTTTTTGCTTATACATACGGTGATGCTTGGAGAAGCTGAGAACTTCAAATTGCAAAGTGATCTCCATTTTTCTTCAAGTCCTACAACTCCAGATAGTTTTCGTTTATGCTGCGGGAAAACTTTTGTTCTCTTCTTCTTTTCTTTCTACACTGTGGGATTTTTTGCAGGGGTAGGGGGTGTTAGTTTTCTTCTTAAGGAATTGTCACTAATCCTGCAACAGGCAAGAGACACAATAACACATTATTTTAATATCTTTCCCTGTGCACTGATGATGCCCCTTTGCAGACTGCCGATCTTCCTGTTGTGACCTTAAGGTAGCCAGAGGATGGCTTAGAGGGCCGTGGAAGAGAAGGATGGTTAATTAAACACAGTAAATCTAAGGTTTTGGTGGTAGATGGAGTAAATGAAGAAGTTTTACCAAATCTTCTCTCCAAATTTTAACTTCATTTTTCATTTGCGTTTATAGGTTGCAACATCACTGAATATAATTCTGGGCTATAATGTGCCTTATTAAACCATGCAGGCAGGTTTGTCCCAGTGGACTAATCTGCTTGGTAAGAAAAATTGAGCTGATTAAATGGTGCCCACTTCATCCTCATTAGAAAGCTCTTTTCCTCTAATAAAGCACAGCCATGTCATGGCTCCTGGCTATTTCCAGCACTCATTATTATCCCTACTGCACCTCTTCATAATTTTGTCTCAAGCATTTATTGACATATATTAGCATATGTGTTCTGATTGCAAAGTATCCATCTCAGGCAGACAGCACAGTCTCAAACAGGGTACCTAAATCCATAGGTCAGGCTATAAGGAAAAGGTACCTGCCAGCTGGCATTTAGACCAGGCTGAAAGTGCCTTTCTGCTGCAGGTATCCTGCCATACAGGCCAGCAAAATGTTCCTGATGTGGGCACAGCTTTGCACTGGTAAAAGAAAAAAACAGCCTGTATATTTTTACACTTTTTTTTTTTTTAATGGCACATTAGGATGATATAAGCATGTCTAAAACTACTTCAGACCAATTTTGCCAGTTAACTGCGCATCCATTAGAATGTGAGTTGACATTCATGGTATCCGGATGCTACTCAAGGTCTGAAAACCACACAGCTATGACTTAGGGTTTATGAATACACATTTAGATGATTAAGTCTCATTTCAGATACTAAACTCTTTTCTCCTTTTCAAAGGGTGGTATGTTTATATATATATATATACATTTTAAAAATTATTATTAATTTCCAAGTATGACTAGAGCTTTCCTTGCCAAGTCATCTGTTTTGTGACAGCTCCTCTCAGCTCCTGCTCTCCTTACTTTTCTTTCTTTCACTGGTAAGCTTCTCTCTTTATTATAATTGGCAGGCTTTGTGCCTCATCTTATAAAATCCATTCCTTTTCCTTTCCAAGCTTTTCCTTTATCTCTACTATGAAATTATTTCTTTCCTCTTGGGTTTATTCATTGGCGTTGTGGTAGGACCACACAATGTGCAAGGCACATTATCCAGACAAAAGACAGTGAGCAGAATGTACAAGATAATGGGGAGTTATTTGTGATTGTTTACCAGTTTTAGATAAAGCTCCACTAAAAAGTAGGAAGGTATAGTAATTAGAAGATTGGCTTAGAAATAAGTCCAAGCAGTTACTGTGCACATTCACATCATAGAAGAGGGCAACTGGATAGAAAATCGTGTAAACAAGAAATAAGAATTCTAAAAATTGGTAAGAAAAGGAAAAAAGGGCATGGACCAATCAATAGCCAGTTGAACTAAGGGCAAAAGAGAGACATTTTAAAGCATAGCAGGAACAAAGAAACAATGATATTGATTCATTATTAACTTAATGAGCATCAAAGAAGTAGGAGCTGGACCTGATGATACTTGTGGGTCCATTCAGCTCGCGTTATTCTATGATTCTATGATTTTTAGTGAGGACCTAATTGGACTCAGATATGGGTCCCAAGCAGCTTGATAATTTTGTCAATGAACAAGAAGAAAGTATAGACTTGTTACTGATAAAGCATGCAGATGACACAAGTTTATATTCCTGGTAAGTGACAAAAACAAAACAAAACAAAACAAGACAACAGTTAGAGATCTTGATTTCTTATGAAGGATGGCAAAAATAACCTATATGTGTTTTCACACAGGCAAGTGGAAGCCATATTTCAGTGTAAAAGGAATGCCATATGTGTTCTGAAAACCTGGTGGATAATGAGTTGTGTATTGGCCATGCCCATAGATGTGGTATCAATACACATTTTCAGTATAGAAAAAAAAAAGGAGTACCAAACAGAATTTGAAAAACTGTTTCTGTCATTAGTGCAACTTCTGCTAGACGTTTATTTTTCAAGACAGACACTGATAAATTGGACATAACTCAGAGAAGAAAGCTCCAAAAATGATTAAAGGTTTGAAAGATATGCCTTGCAGTGAGGTACTCAAAATGTCAATATATTTAGCTTATCAAAGAGAAGGTTAAAGAAAAGTCTGTTTTCAGTTCAGAGGAACCTACAAAGGGAAGAAAAAGTTGCTAATGGACGATCTTCATACTGCTATACAAACACACAGCTAAAAGTTGAGGTTAAATACATTCATGCTAGAAATAAAGTACGAGATTTAGCACGGAAGATAATTAATACTGGAAGATCAAATGGAGAAGTTAGATCAGCACTGGATGTTTCTTTCTAAAAATTTTGATCTTTACCAATTCCATCAGCAGATGGAGGAGAATGGAAAAATAGTAATATATTCTTGGAAATCCTCTATGTATCATAGAAAGTCAGGCTAGAATGCCACAGTAATCTATGATGATTTGAAAATCAGTAAAAGAGTTTTGAATTCGTGAAATATATATAATTTCTTGCAAATTGTTTATGGAAAGTATTCTATATTTAGAACTCAAAAGCAACCTTCCAAAATTCTCAAAAAAGCCGGTAAATCCATTTATTTTTACAGTGTTTCCATCAGAAGCCCCCAAATTCCTCATTCACCAATTCTCCCTAAAATACCTATAATCCTGATGATTACTCAAGTGTTTTTCCATTTCTTCTTCCCTTCTTACTCTAACATCCAATAGTTTGTTTCAGGAGGAAAAGGGGGCAAATCAATACTGACACCACAAATCTTTGTCCAAAAAGAAAAAGTCTCTAATTGAATTAGAATATATTTTATCTGTGGTGTGGTGTGTTTTTTTTTTTCAGACTGAATGTAAGTCATTATCAAGTATGTCTGCCAATTGCTCATCTCATGAGCCTTGACCTGGAACTGTGCTGAAAGCGTTAAAGGATTTAATGAAACAACAAACTGCTTCCAGGAATTAGTCCTTACACAGAGGGAAAAAATGTACATAGCAAAAGACTTTGTAGTTCTCTGTGTTATGCTGCAGGAAAGTAATCTGGCTTTAGAATGACAGCTCATCCATCGGATAATTGTACTCCTTAATACAAAGAAACACAGTGCACCTTGCCTGGAAAGGCAAGATTCTATAACAGTTCAGTCATAGCTATTTTCAGTGACTCAGAGTTGCAATGACATCTGCAAAAACTCCTGCAAACTTGGAATTAGCTTCAGCTGTGGGGTTGAAGGAAAGCTAGCGATAGAGATTTCTGGCCCATTGCTATTTGTTTGCCTTGACATGTCACGAAAATTCCTCCCAACTGGAAGTACACTAATATTGTGCTAATATTCACGCTGTGAGCAGAATGACACAGGTAATTATATGGGGGCTGTGCCTGACATCAATCTGAAAGCTGTATGGGATTAATTTGTTAAAGAATTAAAAGTTGACAGCATAATTATTGCTACTAAAGCGTGGGAAATAGATCCGGTCAAACACAGGTTATTTCCTTTTCTGATAAGTTTACAAATACAATTAATAAAGGTAACCACCTAACAGTAACAGACACTACTATGGTAAAAAATTAATAGAGTGAGTTATCAGTAAATTATGCCTTAGGATGGATTTGGTGTTGTCTAGCAGTCAAATTTTAAAATCCAATTTTCAGTGAGGAATCATGGGCAAACAGCAGAGTTCTGCAAGTGTTACCCACAGACTGAACAGTACTGAAAGTTTTGCAGGTATCTGGAAATGATCCTGAGCTCATTCCTGACAGAAACTTTGGCTGATACTGGTAAGGTGGTAAATATTGATGAAGGTAAGACAGTCTTCTGAGACATCTGAATAATTCAGTATGCTGGCCCATTCATACAGAAAATATTTTCATGCAGCCAACACATCTTAATACACAGGAACAGAAATTTTAGCCCACACCAAGAGAACGGGGATTTATTTGCAAAGCACTGACTCCTGAAAACCATTTTGGATTGGAAAGTGTGAACAGGTGAATGGAGGCCACCATGAAGAAAAATATAAATCTTGTATGGAGGAAGAGAAGACACCGAGCAGGGGCAAATAGATGTTTCTGCCACAGGGGCAGGGGAGCTTGGTACAGAACCGGTCCACTCAGTTTTGATATCAGCATGTTTTGGAACCATCTCAGCATATTAGAGAATGTGCACAGGAGACTGACAAAAATGATCTGAGAGTGGAAGAAAATGCTTCTCAGTGCAGAGATTTTTAGAGTTTTTACACTCTACTTACTGCGCTGAGCTTTGTGTCACTGTTCCCAATGCTTGACCTAGTTCTGCAGAAGGTCGCTCTGTGTAGTGTATCAAAACGAGCTTGGGAGGCAAATTAATTGCAAAGCATACATCCCTCAAAAAGAAAAAACACTGGGAATTATGTCTTCAGCCATTCTGGGAAAGTCACACCACAAAATAAGGCAGCCGAATGTAAATGGGAAACAAGACAGATACCTAATGACCACTGCTGTAATTGGGTGGATTTTCTCGCATTGCATTCACATCAGGTGTGAAGGCATTTAGGAAAGTCACTATATTCAAAATGAGCTATTGGGCTTCTTGTAAAGGGCAGTGGGAAGAAAATGTTCAGCCTGGTTATACAAGAGGCCACTCTCTAACAATGTAATGCTCTCTGTGGCCAAAAGTTCTGTGAAGTTCTGTCACTGGTTTAAGCTATTTGGAAATAATATTGATCTGGATGCGCTATCAGAGAAATTTTATTTTCCGTCAATGGCTAATGAGGATATAAAATTCCCCTGATCGTCCCCTTGCACTGTCAGACTGTTATATCTAGCAGTTATTTTTGAACTTCTGCTAATAGCCAAGAAAAGATATAGGGGATTAATCAGAGGAAATGCAGGAGGCTCTTATTATTTCCCCTTGTCTTTATTCCCATAGCAATGACAAAGATGAAGCATCCTCTATAAAAATGCCCAAACTGCTAAATCAGGACTCATACGAATGCATCTGCTTGTCCTGCTGCTCTTGTGTTTCTCCTGCTGTTTACATGGCTTTTATAATTGAAGGGATATTGCTGAAATGATATCCAGCACAAGTGCTCCACATTTATTCTTTGTCCCCATGACTTTGGATTTCTCTGATAAACGATGTGAAGCAGCACATTATCTGCTAGCTATGCAAACACTCATTCTTCCACACTTCCCCAGATACAGCCATTCACACCATTCACGAAGCTTTGATCTTCTGTCTTCACTTGCCTCTGCCATCAAAAGAAGAGGCAGATGCAGCCCCCAAATCGATGGGAGGAGCTCTGCAAATGCAAACCTGTCAAAGGAAACAGAAGGTTTTCCAACAAACCAGAAAGTGCTAATAGAAACAGTACAGCCCTTACCCCATTCTTCCTCTCCATCCGCACCTCTGGAAATCTGTGACTGGTCAAAGGAACTTTCTTTCTCAGCTCTGCAGGATTTTTACCACCAAGGTATTCAAGTGTTCAGTCCATTTATTCAAGAGCATGACTTCTAAGGCTGAATAAGGTCAAAATGCATTGAACTTGTGGAGCACTTTAGTCAAAGAGCTGTCTCCATTTTTTCATATACCATTTCTGCCCTCTCTCCCACTTATTGAATGAGTGCACTACTAACATCACTCTACCTTCCCACACACCTGGTATTTCATAGATTTTTACAGGAAATGAAATTAAAAAGATTTGTTCGTGGTCACACAGCATGTCTGTGCTAGATCAGTCAGGCAGTCCTGATCTCAGGACACCTAAAGCCACCAGGCAAAAGAGGCATGTGATCTACCATACAATTTTTTCTGTTCTTTTCCCATTCAAGTGCTGCACAGACCTCAGCTGGTGAGAAGTTTTATTTTGAAATTTAAATGAACTTCAGCACCAGTGTGTCCTTTTCTGTTTTGGTCTTCTTCCTTGTCTTTTCATTTTTGATTTCGATTCCAGTCTGAGGTGATACAGAGTTTGATGAGCTGGTCTATACATGGATAGGATAGCAAGAAGTGAAGGTTCATAGGGAGTCCAAATGCCCTCAATTTCCACTGAAATCAGTAATTCTCAGCATCTCACCAGAATGGGTTCTGTGATTTTACACTACATGCCACAGAATATTAACCACAATGTCAGTTTAATCTTGGGGCAGCAATGAATGACAGCTTTGCTCGGAAATCGTATTTCATGCAGAGCTGAAGCCATACTTTGGTTTACTAGATAATTGAGAAATGTAAACATTAAAAAATTCCAGCTTCTGACATAGAGGCTTGCAAAAAGCTGTAAGGGGGTGTTCTCACTGTATTTTTGTTAGTACACAACTTGTTTTGTTTCATTTGTTCTTCACTTGCATTTTTGTTTGAATATCATCTACTTACAGTTGTGCAGAAATCTCAGCTGCAGAGGATATTTAACAAACAGTAATTGAATTACAGGGTTGGAATCAATAATTAGACTAATATATATTATATATTATATATAATGCTTTATCAGAACCACAAATTGCCTGAATCTTGATGGCATTTTCCTGTCCAGAATCCCCCTCAGATGGCAGTGTCATGCTGGGCTGATTTTCTTTGACACATCAGTTCCTATTTTGGAGCAAAGAAATTTGATCTTTGGGCCTTGGACCCATTGTACTGCTGATAATTAATGACATTTTCCAAAGAGCTGCAAGTCTCAAAATCCACCAGAATGTGTTTGGCCTGTAGCACAGCAGGACAGGAAAATTTAACTGTATTTAAAATATGTTTCCATTAGCCACAGTAACAGAAATATAACAGTATCCTGAACACTTGCAGTGTATGAAAAGAGTAATTAATGGTTCCTGAGCAGTGCTTGTCACAAGGAAACTGTAGTGACTGCAAGGAAAAAGCAGGAAAAAAAAAAAAAAAGATTTTTTCTGGTCTTTCCCCATAAGTCTTCTACTTCCCAGTGCTCTGTGACTGTGATGAGGATGAGGTGCTTTTGCAAGTGTGGTCTTTCAGATGAGATACATGAGTCTTGACCAGCTGTACGCAGAAACTAGTGGAGAAGTTAGAGGAAAGGATATTAGCCAGAAAACACAGGTAAATTCTATCTTAGGCAATTTCTCTGCATTTAATAACAGCTTTAGGAAATAAAGTTGCTACTCTTCATTTTCTGTTCTAAAATAAAATTTACATTTACAAGTTGTTAGTGTGGGACTGGACTATGCTCGCCCATGACGAAATTACCTTCCAGCAGGTCCCTTGCATAAAGACAGCTCTCGGTTCAGTGCTTTCCATTTACCACTCAGTTTGTCCCTGCGATGGCAGCCAGGCTGTGCTAACCCCAAGGGTTGCATTGTGCCTCTGTGCTTCTGGATCAGTCAGCGATGTGCCCGCATCGTCCCCAGGTTTCGCTTAGCACGGGGCGGCAGGCTGTCTTGTCCACCCCATATTTACACTCTCACTGGGCAATGGCAGCACTGAATGCAGGAATGGATGAGAACAAACCCTGTGAGCGAGCAAACCTCATTTTGATAGGAAGGGACTGTGAAAAAATCATGAGAAATAACGAAAGAATGACACTGAAGATAAAGGAGATAAAAGTTGGTAGTTGGGAGTGGGAGAGCATTGGGAAGGGCAGCGAGGCGGGAGCCCTGGGGAGAGAAGAGACGAGGCCGTGCCGTACACCCAACAAAACTGCACCTTGCTCTTTGAATGGTCACTGATTTCCTTTCTGCTCACACTGCCGATTTCGCAAGTACAGTTTCTATTTTGTCCAACTGTAAAAAGCTTAAAATGAAACTCTTCGAAGCGTATCTTTACAATCTAGTCTCTAAGGCATTTTGGTAGTCTTTAAATTGAAAAGTGCTACATTAAGACTAGGTTATTAGTAATAATTACACACTACAATCTTGCAAACCTCTGATTCCTTCATTCCCATCATCAAAGCTCTTTATATCGCAAGGTTTTTATTCATTTAATTGTAGCCTTACATTAAACATGTCCTGCGTTTTATCTAGCTTCAGTTCCTGGAACAATAGCTTATCCTTTCAATTATGTAACTTTCCAGTCCCTTTGTAGCATGAGAGAAAGACGAAAATGCTGAGTATTCAAAATAATTATATTGTTCCAAAGTAAAGAATCGCAGCACACTCTCCTCGAGATTCTTAATAAAGACCTAGCTGTAATTAAGCATTAGTAAGACCTATTAAAACATTAGTCTACTCAGAAAATTGGTATCCTCACAAAAGTTCATATCTTTGTTCTCCACTTTGATCACTGTAATATTAGATGTTTTCTATGCAAATTAACTGAATTTTCTTTCTGAAATGTCGCCCCCCTTTCAGCTTCCCATGATTAACTATAGCTTTGGCTTTCCAGTCAAAGTCAGTTTTGTCTCCTGTCTGCAGCTCCGTGCAATTTAAAACTGCCTCCTCACTTGGCCACTTTCACTGAGCTCTTAAACTTGGACAGTCTGCGACATCTCCCCTTGGATATCTCACCACGGAGTTAAAGGAGGAAAACCCAAACTCCTCATCTTTCAAATTCTCAAACTCTTTCACTCTCTGCTACTGTTGACGTGCCACTGTCACTGTGTCCCCCTGGACACTACACAGGGTTTATTTTTCTCCTTTCCAAACACCCACGCTACATGTAAAACCAGCAGCATCTCTTTCTCAAACATATTGCAGACTGGTGCTTTGCACACTGCCGCCTCATACAGCAGTGAATCCTACTGTAATTCTTTTCTCTTGATTCCTTTTACCTGTATTGCTCCTTCCAATCTACTGAAAAAGAGAGGAAAGACAATGTGTTTCTGAGCCAGCAGCCCAGCTGTCCCACCCTGCTAAAATTCTTCATGACTCCACCCTCTGAATCTGCTGCTGAATCTGAGGTGTTACACCTCACAGATGAGGCTTTGTATGATTTCACCTTGCCCTACTTTTCTGACTTTGTCACAGAACACATTGCCCTTATGCTTTTCATTCAAATACTCCCAGCTTTGAAGGTTCTCTTCTCTGCTGTGCCCACAAAAGACTGTTATCTTTTTTGCACATCATGCCTCATACATTCTGCTCTCAACCTGCAGTGAGATTGTGATTATGCTTAAAACCCTCCTCAAGACTTCGAATCATAGAATCACCTAGGTTGGAGAAGACCTCCAGGATCATCAAGTCCAACCATCACCCCAACCTACCGAGTTCTATCACTAAACCATCTCCCTTAATGCCACTTCACTGCTTTCTGCCGACTACATGCATAGCCCCCAAGAAGTCAGTCCATTAATGCATTAATAGCCAAGACACACTGAACGTCATTTTTTAAAATTATTGTTATTGTACTTACAGATTCAGCTTTAGTTACTATTTAGAAGCACAAAGCTGTGGTTTCTGTAACTACAGCATTGTGATTATTCATCTCACCATCACTGTGTTCATATTCCATCTGCTCCTTCATTCTTACAACTTGTTCTGAGTTTCATTTTAAACTCTTTGGGGCACAGATGATGTGTTTTGTGTATCCCAAGTCTTTACAATTCTAGGGATCTTGTTCCCAATTGAAGTTTCTAGGTGTCATCATATATGAAATTATATTGAGGGGGAAAAACAGTAACAGTTATTATGTTCCAGAGTAACAAAATAAGGCAAAATTAATAGTATCAAACAGGACTGATGTCTGAAGTGTGTTTCTGGACAAAAAGAAGTAAAGCTGATTCCTATTATTCTTATTAATCCCTAATACAAAATTCTAGGGTAAGTGATGTCCCACAGGTGCATTTGTACTGGTGGGCAAAGAAGTACCTGGGGCAGACGGACACACTACTGTACAGTGCTAAGCATATTTTGGTAGTACACTTCCAAGTGACTTGTTCCAAGTGTGATCATCCTTTCAGATGTGTCAAGATACTTTATATAATGTCAGTCAGCAGACCAAGCAATGCTGAAGCTATGTTATGTTATGTTTAAAGAGCTAGCATTTTTATGTGTTTTTAAAACATGAGATTGCTCTGTCTAGGTTCTGTGTCAAGCTGTTTACATCAGTGGACAACTTTCACAGAAGAGAGAAATGCACAGCCCAGCATGGAGCTCAGCATCCCATGAGAAGGAACAGGTTGTGACCAGTGGGCTGTCCTGCAGCATGCCTAAAGGGAGCAAGTCCTTAGGCAAAGACCATCTCTTGCAGCTTTGTCTGATGGGTATTTCAGGAATTAAAATAGTACTGAAAAAGCACAAATGGGATCTAAAGCTGTAGTAGAGCTGTAGCAGGCTGGAAGAGTGGTCTAGAGCCATATAACCACCAAAACCAAATGGACGGGCACTTGATGGTGCAGGAGAGCCCATACTGCCACAAGGGTCACATGTCAATGAGTACCATAAAAGGCAGGAGATAATCAAATCCATCACTGAATATGGCAAACCAATTTGGTTTTCTGTCAGGTGAAGTAGTGATGTCCGATGGTTTTAGCTTCTGAGGGCTCATGTGCATCAGTTGCTGTTAGAAGATGGGGCAGAAACCATGTGAGTCTCTTTGCATCTGGTCCCCTGAATTGAGGACTTGTCTGTTCTTATGTAGAAGCATTGGATTTACACCTGGGATAACTTTCCAATACTTTCCAAGATGTTATAAAAAGAAACAAAATGTCTTGGGTGAACTTTTGGCAAGTATGACTCTTCGAATGGGAATCAAGATTAGGGTTTAGAGACTGTATGGTTAGCTGGGATGGGCCCATTACATGTGCAAAAGGCTGCATGGAGGAGAAAGGTGCTCTGAAATGTTGATGTGCCGGAGTCAAAACCACCCCTGGAAGGGCAGCAAAAGGGGGATGCTGGGAGCCTGCAGCATCACTTGTGTGCTCCTGGGGTAGGGTATGAGGTAGATGTGGCACATTGCCACATCAGACCGCATGCTCTTACAACTATGTCCGTTTC
Organism: Cygnus olor; assembly: GCF_009769625.2. Taxonomy (NCBI): domain Eukaryota; kingdom Metazoa; phylum Chordata; class Aves; order Anseriformes; family Anatidae; genus Cygnus; species Cygnus olor. The sequence goes on from NC_049171.1 coordinate 31,744,219, forward strand.
ACAAGGCTTCCTCTTGCCTTTGGTCTTAAGGAAGTGATCTCTATGCTACATGAGGGGATCATAGTCTGGACCAATACAGCCTTTCTTCCCCTTCCTAGCCTGCTTAATCATCTTGTTAATTGTGATAACATTTTGAGTTGATGTCCCACTGAAATAAAGGACAATTCACACCCCTTTCTTTTTATGACGTTAGTTTAAAGTGATGCATTAACTATTAGGATTTCCAACTGTTTATTAATCCCAATTAGTAAAAATAAACTCAGAGGTGTCATAACTCACCACTTTCTTTAGGTAAAAATATATACAACTTCTTGGTTTATAAGACCTTTTGTCCTAACTTTGTACTTTACTTTTAATAGGTGACAACTCTTTTCATGTTAGCCACATAAAATGGTGGCTACAGGAGAAGCATTAACACAGAGAGATCTCAAGAGGCTTTTTTACAGCTAAGGCTGAACAATAGGTTGGCTTCCAGATGTTGTTGAAGGCTTAGTACTAATCAAGTCATATCAAGACCATGCATTATCAAACACATCAATCAATATTGAAGACAGGAATTTTGTCAAAGCTTGTGCACAGATTATTTTTTAAAATAATTTCAATTTGTATAATTTTCCCTTTTTACAGAGCTGCTCTGGTTTTTGGTTGAACAGTTGGGAACAATTTTCCAGGCACATTATGCCTTATTTTTAAAACTAATCCCTGTGCTTTTTCTTCCAATGATTTTGCACATAAATGGTAATGTAAACAGGGATTTTCCACCACTGCCTGCAATTAAGCAGAGCACAATTTATAGGGAAAGGTCTTCTTTATTAGAGAAACAGATATAGTTGAAGAAAAGTTAGCTGGACAAGCTGTTCTGCTTGTAAGTCATTTTTTAGGTGATTAGAGATTAGAGGATTTGGGGAGCCCTGAAAGGAGACCTTGCCTAGCAAACAAGCTTTGGAGAGGGTTTAATGAGGGGAGAAGACTCTGGAGGTGTTATGGAAAGGAGTTGATGTTTGTTCTTCCCATGTACAAAATGAGCTTCTAAACCTCCCTAATCTCTCTAGAGTGCAGATGCTGTTTTGTGAGCTTTCCATTTTAACTATAGCCCGGTAACATTTTCTGCTAGCTGTTGTTCAGCTTAGTAAGGTCTGACCTTTTCTTTCAGATGAAAGCTGCAGCCAATCTAACTCTAAAAACGGATGGCAATTTACTTCAGTGCTATAACATACACCAGAATATAACATCTTAATAGCCAAATGTCCATAGAACACAATTATTTATGGTAACTAAAATTATATTTTGAAGGTGGTTCAGAGTATAGTCTTATTGGGATCCTCTTTATGAAAAAATTTTTGTCTTGGTGTGTTCTGTTCAGAAATGTGAGAGTTGTTCAACCATGTCCTGTCACTTGTTATCAAGTGAGATATTGCATAGAAGTGACAATTGTAAAAAGACAGGAAAATTATCAGCTTACCATAACTTTCTAGGGACAATAATATTTCCTTTTCCCCAAAGACACCCCGTTGCTCCTTGTGCCAGGGGCTGTTTCACCAGGGCCGTGGGAGGATGACAGGCCCAGCTGGGCACAGAAGCCTCTCCCACACCCCCAGGTCCCTAGGAGAGCCTTGCAGCACCAGCAGCAGGCTGTGAGGGCACCACAGGAGCTGCCCACAGGTCTCCTTCCAGATAGGAAGATGTCTCTTCAGCGGTACCTTTGTCCCAGCATTAATTATTTAGCTGTGTGCTGTCAATCCGGCTAGTGATGCCTCAGCCAAATCCCCAGTGAACGAGAAAGAAAGATGACACTTTCTCTTCTGTGTCCCTGGTGGACAATTCCATGTTGTGATGTATCAGCCCAGTATTTGCCTCTGCTATGTTTTCTTGTAGCCAAATGGTGCAGATTAACTCTGCAACTTGTGATGTGTGGAGTTACCCTGAGAGGAATAAGGAGGGTGCCAGTCTTGGTCGAGACTTTTTGCTTTCCCCCACACAATCCCTCTTTGGGGAAATTAGCTGAAGCTGATGAAGAGACACATGTGTGGTTTTGGATCTCTCTGCATCACCTGTGTATAGAGGGAAAAGGAGTACAACCCTGCCTGAACCCACAGCAGGAGGCAGCAGGCACGTGGTCCTCTTCCTCTGGCATCCTGCCTGTGGCAGTGGGTACATCTCTCAGCCACGTCCCTCCCAGTTCCTGCTTTATCACCTCTTTGGGACTGGGCGTGTTTCTGGCCCTGTGGTTGTTTTACTCGGGTCATCGATGTACCTATGCTGTTAAAGCAGCTAAGAAATGCTTAAAGGCTTGGCAACATAATGGTGAGCAAGGTTCAATTGTTAATGGGACCCAAATCCATTAACAGGGCCAGACCTAAATGCAGGACTATGTTTATTTGTAAAAAGGGTGTTTGGCCTTGCCCTCCTGGTGAAATCACATTTTATATTTACCATGCAGATCTAAGTAATGACACAGATCTCAAGGCAAGGGTGAAATAGTGCAAGTTTGATTTTCAGAAAGAAGTGCTCTACCTTCTGATGCTATTTGTTGCCATACTGGACAATGTTTTGGGGTTTCCATTAGCCATTACAAATCAGGGCAAAAACCACAGGACACATTCAAGGAAGCTGCAGGAATGAAAGAGGGGTCACAGCATCAACATTTTAGTCCAAATTTCATCTTTACCCTCCTCCTCTGCAACATCTGTGTGTCAAATGCAGCGGTTTGGTGTTCAGTCATCTTTGCTCAAAAGTGCCCAAACACTTTCAGATTTGAAAAATTACTTGCTTTTAATTTCTGAAACTATTTGGATAAGCTGTGATAGATCTGAAGTGATTTCAAATTATAAAGATGATTCAAACTTTGAAAGCATTCTAAAGCACACTTTAATAAATCTTTCCATTTCCTCTCCCGACTCCCTAAGCCCCCAGGGCCGGTGCGATAACCATTCCTTTCTCCAGCCTGCTTCACCCTTCAATGAAGCAGATTAATTTAATAACCTCGACATAGGGAATTTCGTATCTCTGTAATCCCTGGAAGTTGGAGCCCTCCACACATACACCCAAGACACTGGCAAATTGCAAGTTCCTTCAGAAGTGGAGCAAAAGAAAGGCCACGGGACGTCGCCACACACCCCCCTAGCTCCTGTGGGGTCTCTGCTGCTGCGGGCACTCAGCCGTGTGGATGGGGACTCAGATCCAAAGGTGCAGCACTCCCAGATGGACTGAAATGTGCAGGGGAGCTGAAGATGTTCAAGCACTGTGAGCATGTCCTTTGGACTTCATACTGCAATGGGAAAATAATTGAATTAGTCTGAGGCTTGGCTGATGCTGACATTTTCAGTGAGAGGACTCAGCTTGTAAGCCTCTGCAACCTTCAATCCTCACTGACATGAAATAATAGTTTGCTGCTTGCAGTATCTTATTCACTTAAAATTTCAGATACACTGTCTGAAGTATCTTGGGATCAAAAACACTCCCTAGATAAGCATAAGCTGCTAATATAGAAGGATGCTATTTGCTTTTTTGTGATGCCCTTTTCTCCACTCTCACTTTAAAATGAGTTTTGTGCTGGTGAAAAGCACCAGACTGACAGCTTTATAGGCTGCAGCTCTTATCCACATAACAAGTAGATTGCAAACAATGGGACTCTTGCTGTGCTTCTTCCCAAGCTAACCAAGCAAGGGCTTACCAGGCAGGGGCTGTCTTGCTGGACAAAAGTGAGTTTAATGCAACGCTCGTTCAATTTATGATCAGTTAGCAGAGGGTGTTAATTGGTATTGTAAAGTAAGCAGTAAGTTACCTGGAGACTGGAGTTAGAGCATATTAATGCTGAGGAGGGAAGCACCAGCACAATATTAGTCTCACCCAATTGTAAATATCCTCAGTATACAGATGAACTACTTATCCAGAATTCCTGCATAGTTCACAGGAAAACAAACAAACAAACAAACAAACAAAAACCCTCACAAAACAACAACAACAACAACAAGAACAAAACAAGAACATTCAGAATGACTTTTCTCAGGTAAATTGGATTATACAGGCCTCATTTCCCCATTTCTATGTAGATATCTACTTTGCAAGCACCTGAATTTGGATGGATGAATTCCATCCCAAATGACCTTCAGAAGGCCAGAAAACTAGCTGTTCCAGTCTAGACCAAATTCAAAGCTATGATTTAAATGGAAAAGAGAAAAAAAAAAAAAAAAGCACGCTCTGATTAAACTCTAATTTTGAAAGTTGTTCATAGTCCACTTGACATGCTAAAATGCCACTTCAGAATGGTTAATAATAATAATGATAATAAGCAAAAAGAAATATATTTTTCAGATGGAGTGCCATGTTTCGTGAATCTTAAAATGTCCCAAAACAGTTGCTATTAGTATTTCTTATTTTAATAATAAAACACTGCAGAGCGCCAGAAACATTCATGCAACTTCACTGAGAGATAAAATTGACAGGCCCTGACTCAAGAGCTTAAAATATTAATGAGACTGAACATAGGAATCAATTGCAATAAATGAGTGGATAAAGTAGGGCATGGAATAAAGTTCACAGCAGAATAATGGCATGAGAGAAGCATTTTGTGGTGGCTATACTTCTTTCGTTCCTCTTTGGCTCCTCCAGCTACTACTTCACACAAAGGGAGAAGGTAATAGAAAAAAGTCAAAGGACTTGCCCAGGAAGAAGTACCAGAATTGGGACTAGAAACCACAGTTCACCAGACCTACCTCAAATCACTGTACTGAATTACTCTCTGTGGAGTTCACAATAGTGGAACAAATAGAAGTCTGAAAGCACAGTAAGGTAAACTGTTCATCGCTCCTCTCTCTGTTCAAAGAGGTTAAAGCAACTTCAATAGAATTTCACTTAAATATTTGCATCCTGGTGGACAAATTTCAGTCCAGTGTAATTGGAAATGGCAGTTGAAAAACCTTGGTAAAAAGGTTTCAGTTGAGAAGGCTAACAGAAATCAGTAAAAACTGGCAAGACTAATGCAAGACTGTTTTACCTCCCGTCCCCACAGTAATTTTCCAACCCAACTATTGAATTTCTCAGCATATTCATTAGGTATCTCCTGAGGGACGCTGTGAAAGCTGGCATTCAGCTGCTCCAAAGGAGCTCTTATTGTTTGAACCAAGGAGAAACATGCGGCTCATGAACCCAAACCAAGCTTTTTTATTACTTTTTTTCCTTCTGAAATCTTTTTGAGATCTTTTGGACAATGTTTTTCTCATTTCAGAATTATGGATCAAATTTGCCTCAGGCTGCAATAGACAGTGGTTCCAATATGTTCTGTGAGAAGATGATTGATGAGGTGTCTGGGAGACCACACACTGAATTATGCAAGATCATCCAACCCTTCCCCAGTTAATTAAGACATCTTCTGGGCTGACCGGTCAATAAAACCCTTCACACACCATGGCAACCCTCTCCTCAGGTCTTTAAGAAAAACATCAGCGTTTGTGACCCTTTTATACTGGTAGCCTTTGAAGTGACCTAAAGTCATTATTAAAGGAATAAACACATGCCCTTCAGTCAGGGGTGACCATGTAGGGTTATGTGCATGGCTTCAATCAAAAGATGCACAAGAGACTGTGTGATAAGCCAGAGCAATTTTTTATAACTTTATTAGCAAGACGTGCACAGCAAGTGGCAAAGAGGGTAATAGTTGTGGCTGAAGAGACAATATGCAAACTGGGGATATTAAATGAACGAAACCATACGCCTTAAACAGATGGTGCAACCACCAAAATTCTTACAGGTAGGTCTACAACTTAAGGTTTGTCCTGACAGACTTATCTAGGGCAATTGCTCCTTTATTAAGGGCATGGAGGGAAGGACCTTGTGACACTTTATTTTGTGCTTTAGATTGATGTTTCTGAGTGTCATCAAGTGCTGCAGGAGAACCAGAGTATATCTAGCAGAACATTCAGGAGGAAAAGACACTCTGTGCTAGTGAGAAATTGTGTTTTGGGGGAGTCTAACTAAGGCCACAGTGCAATGAATGTGGAGGGAATTGATGGGTGAAGACGAGTGACAGGATGAACAGAGATGATGTGACTAAGGTATAGAGCACGTATATATACTTTACTTCCATATATCACATAGAAAACTGATTGTTTCTATGAAGCAGCAGAAATAGTTGTGCCTACATCTCTCAAAGAGCAAGTGAACTGGAATAATACATTGCTCTGCAGAATGAATTCTTTCAGCATGTTACAGAGAAGTTGTGAATAATGTTTTACCATCTGGAATCATATTTCTCCATATCTTAAATGTTAAAATGAAATTAATCAGTGAAATCTGAAATCAAAGCAGTCCACATTGCACAGCATTTCCTGTTGCTAGGCATCACTTGGTCATACTGCAATGGGAGGTGTTGTTTTGTTTCCAGCATCAGAAAAACGTGGTGAGATTTTCCCACCTTGTAAACATTTAATAAGGCAGTAGAACAAGCAAGCAGATGATGAAAAGAAGGCTGGATGGATCCATCATCCTTTTAAACCCCCAAAGAAAGCAATAACCCAAGCTGGGGAAACAGACTGTTTTCCATGATCATGTTTGTGCCTTTGTGCTACTGGTTTTGTTCTCAGGCTGGCAGGTTGGCTCCTATCTGCTTAACCTGGGCTTGAGCCCAGTAGCCTGGATTTCACTGTAGTATGTACTGCAGAAAATCATCGAGTTCCAACCTCAAAGCTACAGGAAATGTGGAAGCCACCTTTTTCTTGAAAGCTCAAAAATCATTCACCCTGACGGCTTTCAAACTGAAAATGGCTGGCTCTAGGTGCCAGCTACCAGTTCCTTCTCTCTTTTTCTCATCAGTAAAGGATGTTTTAGTACCATCTTTTCTCTTAGCTAATAACACTGTAATTGAGTCTTCTGTCAAGTGTCTGTTGGATAAACCAAATTCTTTGAGCTCTGTATGACTATCACTAAAAGTCTTTTGCTGTGGCTTCAAAATAGTCAAAATATCATCTCCAGCATTTTAACATCCTTGAAAAAAAAAAGGGCATTGAAAGTAGGACTCAGATAATCTAAATGCAGTTGACTAAAACCAAGGTGTCGAGTCTAAAATGATAGTTGGGGCTCTACCTCCAGTCAATGAAGAGAGACAGACAGTGCCAGGAGGCAGCTTATCCCAGCTCACTTAGGCACCTAGGATGGGGTGGTTGCCCCACGAAGGTGTCTAACTGAATACATAGGACGTCTGAACAGCTATACGCCTGTCTTTTAAATGGTGAGTGCTAGGTGAGATGGGTGACACCACAAATTCACGTAGCAGTCAGAGGAGATATCACCTCCCACTCATTCTTTACTTCCACTAATAATACACCCATCAGCTGAAGTAGCTTTTTCCACTCGGAATTTATATTCAGTTTCTCCTTTGCTGTGAGCCCTAAATCCATTTTTAGAGGCACATTTACAGCATGAGTTCTCACATTTTGTAAATAGGCCCATGCACTCCCGGCTTATGGATGTGTTATTTTTTATTTTTTATTTTTTTCATTCAGTTGCTACAGATATGCACGCTGTGTGAAGACCAGTTTGTCAGACAGGTCTGTCCTTACAGCTCTCACCAGCATGCCCCTGTGATGTTACATATGTATGTGTAGCAACACTTGATGCTGGGGTGAGCTCTGGAAATGCATCGTATAGTAGGACTTAGGGTGTTGTTAACAAAATTCACAGTGATGTATCCTGCTTTGGAGAGATCACAGAGTAAAACAAATTGCCTGTTGATCACTCCTTACAAATGATACAGCTTCCCATGTTGCTTTAGTTCTGAGGAGAAGGAGGCAAAGGAGCACACCTCAGGGAATGAGTTGGAAACTTGTCTTACACCAGTGCAGCACTTTGAAAGCAGACCACTATCACAGGCATGTGGGAGAGGATTTGAAGGAGAAAGGGACAGAGTACTCTCAGATCTGTTTGAACAATGACTACAGTAGGATGGCTTTTCTTAATCCTAGGCTTTGTACAGCAAGATTGCAGATGTTACAGTCTTGTCCGGACAAAGCAGCTGGAGAAATGACTCCAGCTGCTTTCACATAATCCTAGCAGTTTAAGCAGAAAATACCAAAAGTTTCTGATGTTAAAAATACACTCTGTGTACAAATAAGTCGGCTTGCAGAACTGTGGCTCTTTCTAAATGCTAGCGAGGACTAATGTTAATCAGACTGCAGCTCTTCACAGACAATGCTGAAAAAGCTCCTGCATTACCACACCAAAGTGAAGCTCATTTTGGTAGAAGAAATTTAACTAAAAATGTGTAAAAATGCTACTTCTTAAATCCACATTCTCAGATCTCTTTATCAGACATCATCACACTCGACAGTGATAATGTCAAAGCTAGAAAGAACACTGCTGAAAAATTTTCATGATTTGCAAGAGCAGTTCCCTCCTCCCTGGAAGGACTAAAGCTAGTCAGATGAACCTGAATCTATTGGAGCAACAGAAAGGTCAATTTGTACCTGACTTTTATCTTTCAGGAAGAGGATAGTTTTGTAGTGGGACTTCATGACAGTAGCTCTTTTGAGCATGTTACAAAATCACTTTTAAAAAAACTGCCTGTGTTTTGAAATCAGATTTGCCACTGGGGAAGTGTTTTGCTGTTAATTGGAAAGATGTTGTTGTAGAATTGAAGCAAAACTGAATTTAACTGAAAAGAAATCAATTTTGAATCATTAGTTCCTGTGTGTTCTTCAATGGGATCAGAAACACTGTTGTTTACATAAATGGCCAAATTGAGAAGCTAGAAATCTGAGCTATAATAATTTAATCCACCGTTTAATATTGCATTTAGCTCTAGCTTGTTGCTAGTCTTCATGGCTCTGTTGGTGCTTAATAATATTAGTGATAATAATAATAATAATAATAATAATAATAATAATAATAATAATATGGACAAACTACTGTTCTCTAAAAAAAAGGCTCTTTCTGCCCAAAAGAGGGTGAACTTGCCCAGGGGGCCCATTGGGAACATGCCTGGAAACCTGCTGCCTGACATGGGCCAAAACAGTTCATAGAATCATAGGATCGCAAAACGGTTTGGGTTGGAAGGGACCTTAAAGATCATCTAATTCCACCCCCCCTGCCATGGGCAGGGATGCCACCCACTAGATCAGGTTGCCCAAAGCCCCATCCAGCCTGGCCTTGAACACCTCCAGGGATGGGGCATCCACAGCTTCTCTGGGCAACCTGTGCCAGGGCCTCACCTCCCTCTGAGTAAAAATTTCTTCCTTATATCTAATCTAAATCTACCCTCCTTAAGTTTAAAACCATTACCCCGTGTCCTATCACTACACTTCCTGACAAAGAGTCCCTCTCCAGCTTTCTTGTAGGCCCCCTTTAGGTGCTGGGAAGATGCTATAAGGTCTTCCTGGAGCCTTCTCTTCTCCAGTCTGAACAGCCCCAGGTCTCTCAGCCTGTCCTCATAGGAGAGGTGCTCCAGCCCTTTGGTCATTCTCATGGCCCTCGTCTGGACTTGTTCTAATACTTCCATGTCCTTCTTGTGCTGGGGGCCCCAGGGCTGAACATAGCACTCCAGCTGGGGTCTCACGAGAGCAGAGCAGAGGGGGACAATCACCTCCCTCAACCTACTGGACAGGCTTCTTCTGATGCATCTCTCCACCCAGCCTGTATTTGTGCTTGGGATTGCCCTGACCCAGATGCAGAACCTTGCAATTGGCCTTGTTGAACCTCATGAGGTTCATATGGGCCCACCTCTCAAGCCTGCCTAGGTCCCTCTGGATGGCATCCCTTCCCTCCAACGTGTTGACCACATCGCACAGCTTGGTGTCATCATCAAACTTGCTGAGGGGACACTCAATCCCACTGTCCATGTTACTGACAAAGATGTTAACTTGTGCCAGTCCCAATACTGACACCCGAGAAACACCACTTGTCACTAACCTACGCTTGGACATCGAGCCATTGACCACAACTCTTTGAGTGTGGCCATCCAGCCAATTCCTTACCCACTGAGTGGTCCATCCATCAAATTCACTTCTATCCAATTTAGAGACAGGAATGTTGTGAGGGACAGTGTCAAAAGCTTTGCACAAGTCCAGGCAGATAGCATCAGTTGCTTTTCCCCTATCCACTGTGGTTGTAAGTCCATTATAGAAGGCCACCAAATTTTGTTGTGTGAAGTGTGCTAATAAGTATACAACAGAGATGGTCCCCTGGAGGGTGTCAAAGTCCCTTGTGTGCCTGGTCTGGTTTGATCTGGTAATGTATGTGCAGTCTGGAGGAGCTGAGAAGAAAGATTTTTCCCTTCTGAGCAAAACTAGATGAAAGACCAGATACAAAACCTGCTCACTGAGGAAATTTGGGTTCTACTTCTACTTCTATTGGCATCTGTTCAGACTTGCAGGATACAAATCTTCAATTAAGCCTGTCATTAATGAGCTAGTGATATGGAAATTCTTAGTTATTTGTAACAGAGAACTATACACAGAAACTTTGTAGTTAGAATATAGAGATGTTAAGGTTTATGTAAGTGGAGCTTTGGGGATGCTGAATAATGTTATCAGGCAGTATCCTATCCCTCTTGTTCTATATTCTAGTTGTGGAGCACAAGAGAGTTATATTTAGTTTTGATAAGGTGCTATTTAAAAGACTGTTTTAGTGGCTCCATCGTTTGTTTCTTAAAAATTAAATTCTGTTTCTATTTTAACAAAGAAAAAAATAGTGAAATAGTATTGACAAAGCAAATATCCCTAGGGAAGCATCTGACTGAAATTCCAGATGGAACCGAGACAGGAAAAATGCAGCTGTCCAAGTCTTAGACAAAGGGCCCTGATATGCAGAGATATTCTCATCTTTGCAGATATTTTCAGATTTCACATTTTTCACATATTCTCTGTTCACCTGTACAGTTTTATTTGCGCCAGAAAGCCCAGGCACAGAGCAGAGCAGCTATTGTACCAACACATAACAAAAAGATGATGCTTGTCCCAAGAGGCTGAGGATAAGAACTAAAATGTATGCATTTCAGCAGAACTTAATGAGATAAACCAGAGATGCATACTTTTCCTTGCAAACACTTCCTTAGGGATGTAAAGTTGGCCAACACAAACACCTAACTGTAAGGTTCTCCTGTAAAGGTTCACGAACCAGCTGTCTTCTTACCTAAAGGGAACAGTTTGCAAGACATACTTCTGGCTCCAACAATGCTTCCACAAACATCACAGAGTTTGGCCCCTTTCCACTTCAAAACCCTTGCTGTGACAGAAATATGGTCCTCGTGATCTACATCAACTGGCTATTAAGCATATGCCAATACCTTATATGAAGAGCCCAAAGATACTATGAAAGAAATACTCATCAGGATTGAGGAAGTACTCTTAGTACACTTGCCAGTTAACAACTGCTGGTTTATTTCTCCTTCTTCTCAGGAAACAGAGCTCTAGGGTGGCATTTGGCATTACTCATCCTCTGATAAGTGAGTGCTTGCAGCAGCAAGCCCACCCGGGCTGGGCAACCCTTCTGCTGTTAATTCAGGGGACAGGGTGCCGCCTTGCTGAAAAGCCTAAAAAATTTCCTTCACCAACTGCTTTTCCTTGAAAAACTCCCACCCAACTCATCAGCTCATGGCTTTGGAGCAGCCCACAGTCCAGAGGGATGTTGTGTTCAAGGGCTCATGAAACTGGTGGGAAACAATTGTATTTTACAATACTTTTCTGCTTGCCTTTGGAAGAGTTGCACATGATGAATGCCTTTTGTGTAAAACAAAGGAGTGGCACCACTAAATTGCTGAACGAAAAGGGTTTTGGGTACTGACACAGAATTATACCCCTGCCAGAAACAAGTGATATGCCATTTCAAGCAGTTTGATAGACATCATCTATAAACACTCCAGCACCTATAGAATCAGAGAATCACTTCTTGTTAGAGCTCCACACCAGGATCAGCCTTTTTCTGCTGGTAGCCAGCAAATATATACTTATGTATTTCTTTTCTCTAAATTTGTTTTTACCCAATTAGTTACTTCCTATATGACAGGCTAAGGATTATATATATTTCTTTCTTATTAAATCTATGCATTCACTTGTCAGGTGGATCAACAACAAAAAAGGTTATGCGTGTACAGTAATTGGTCTACACATGTAGGTCATGCCCCTGATTTGCTTCTGAATCTAGATTTTACTTCAAATATTTTTCTCAAGTTCCTTTGTGCTTTTTTCTGCTACCTGCTGTAAGAGTTAAACACTCAAATATCTTGCGATTTAGTCTGTGAACAGACGGGTTAGAATAAAGGAAAGCATTGAGAGAGACCAAATGAGCCAGCTTTCTGTCACTCTTTTCAGGCTGATTACAAGTCTCACACTGTGCTGTGCCCCCTCGGAGTATTTTACAAAAGATTTAAAATCTGTTGAAAAGGTAAATGAAATTCATCTAGGAAAAAAAATAAAAAAGATTTTTCTGACAGTCTTTGTTCTACCCAGATAAGGGGCTGCTGCTGTATCATTTACAGTCCTGGCGCACAGCAAAGCTTGTTGACATTCAGGATGGCGTTAATACAGTGTCACTGCACTTGGGAGACATCCCAGCCCACTCTACGCTCTTGTCATGTCCGAGTTGCCCTCCGCTCCAAATGCCTGCCACTGTTTTGTGGGAAGAATAAAAAAAAAGAGTTTTTCCAGCCTTTCCACAAACCATATAGGTTATTCTCTGGGAAGTCTCGTTAAGAATAAGAATTTAACCATCTTTCACTCGCTAGAGTTTATGACTAGGAAATAGGAGTGATTAAAAACTGTGTTAATATTATTTCAATCACTCATTTCTTTTAATCTTCTGCACATCAGAGATAGAATTGCTTTTCTTGAAGAACAAAGCATTCAAATACATATTTTCTATTTCCCCCCACTGTGTTAATGAAGCCGGGCAGGTTTTAGGGAAATCAAATTAGTCTCCTCTTTAAATATTCATTAATTTAAACAGGATGAGTGGAAAATTGGTCACTATCTATTCAGTAAATAACAGTCTCAAATTGGCTATATCCTTTTGATTGCTATGACCTTTTTAAAATAACATCAATTTCGTTATGTAGTGAAACATCGCATTGATACAATCACACTCGGGGCCATTAGTACAATTATTCTTCAGCTGTTTTCAGTAGGGCTCCTGCTCGAAAACTGATACCTTGATATGACCTTGTGCATACTTTGCAAATGCATTGAGTGATATTTCCCTGACTGTCAAACCAATAGCAGTTCTCAGGGAGCCTGCAGCCATAAATACTGCAAAACTCAAAACAAAAAAATGTAAATTTTTTGAGAAAATGTACTCTAAATCCTGTTTTTGATGAAACAGACACCTGGATGTGCAAGTGAGGGTCTTTGCTGTTATGTGGTTGCTTTTGAAAATGCCACTTACATGGCATATACCTATGTTACGGACCTGTCATATTTCTATTCCAGATTTCCTAGACAGAAGTTCATGAGGAAGCGCATGGAGTTGGCTGTGGCCAGGGTGTACCTGCCCTGACGCACATCTGCTCGAGTGACCAGTAAAGTAAGCTTGAGGTCTCCTCCATTATGTGGGCTTGCTGAGGAGGTACCGATCATCTGTCTAACACATGAGCTGTACGTCTGACGTCTTTCAAGTGCGTCCACCAAAGAGTTGAGCTGTGTATGTATAAGGGACATTGATCAGGACTTTGCGTAGGTTCTGAGAGGCTCCTGTCCTTAACTGACCACTGGAAATGTAGAAATCCAGGTGTCTTGAGTCTTCTTTTCCCACCCACGTGAAATTTTCTGGTTGGAAAAAGGAAATATCATGGAGAACCTTGAGAACAGCACTCTTACATACTATATGTAAAGTCAAGGAGACATTTGTGATAAGAATGAAAGATAAGCACACACAAACACCAAAAAGTCCTACAGCTGTCGTGCAGGATAATATCTTTGGAGTAATTTATAAACTAGTTCTCTGCAGTGATGCATATACTGCATGGTGTAGCTTACTGTGGTCTCCTCGGAAGTAAGAGTGAATGGGAGGCAAGGGGCAAGTGCAGGAACAAGAATCAGGGGAGGCAGGAACTGCAAAAAAATTAAACAAAACAAACAAACAAACAAAAAAACAAAACACCCCACAACTTCCCCACAAAAAAAAAAAAAAAAAGAAAAAACAAACAAACAAAAAAAAACACCACTGTGTTGAGTAATCAGGAAAGGTTTCCCAGAGCATGATATGATCATGTAGGGCTTCTCTAAATATGATCATGTAGGGCTTCTCTGAATGTTTGACAGTTGACTGTTCGTCAACAGTCCTTTAAGAAGCATTGCCATGAGGTTTGACACTGATCTAGGAGTTTCAGTGTGGCTGTGGGTTCCCCCATCACCTATAAGTTCCAATGCTATCTGTACTGGCAATGCTGCTCTCTCCTGCCACCTCATTTCTCAGAATCACAGAATCACAATCAGAACGGTTGAGGTGGGAAGAGACCTCTGGTGGTCAGCTGGTCCAACCCTTCTGATCAAGCAGGGACACCTAGAGGACATTGCTCAGGACCATGTTTTCCCTTAGCATGTCTATAGAGATTTCATGAATTATCTTATTCACCATTTTGTCCCAGAAATGAGTTTAAATTGGCTTTTATTTGATCCTAAAGTCCCTTTCAAATTTGCAGCTGTCCCAAATACAGCTCCCTCGCCCTTTCACTGCTGCAAAAATAATCTGTTTTCATCTTCACATCACATAGTGCCTGGTCAGGGAAGATTCTGAGCAATAGCATGAATCCCACTCTCAATTTGCAATTATTCTGTGGAATTTTTCTTAGTCATTTATTTATTGATCAATGGCTGCTTTTGTGTGATGATGAAGGCAACTGCCCAGTATGTTAAAATGAAAGTTCAGAAGACAAGTGAGAAACACATATGTAAATCACAAAAATAATCCTACTTCCTAATCTTTACAGGAATACACTTCTTCAATTGTAAAAAGAAAGAAGACAGGAATGCATCAGCTGAATTATTTATTTACAAAGTTAATACAAAACTTATTACAAAGTTTCCTATTCTATTTGTTGTACATATGATAGCCAACTACATACATACCTTATAGCAAATTGTACATAGCCAATGTACAATTACATATGTCTACATCTGCTTCTTTGAGCTACTGTGTATGAATGTGAACCTTCTTCAACAACTTTGAACAACTCCCATGTTCCTAAAAGTAAAAAATATCAATAAAATAATAAAACTAATCTTCCCCAAGTTGAGTCTGTTTTGCTCATGACTGTAATTGGTGAGCAATTTCCCCATCCTTATCTCAGCCCACAAGGGTTTTTTTTTCATTTTCTCCCCCCTGTCCTGTTGAGAAAGGAGAGTGAGAGAGCATCTGACAGTCAGCCAAGGTCAACCCACCACAGCGGAATATAGAAAAAATACATCAACTTTCACTCCCCTTGGTATTCACCCCAGAGAAATAATTAAAAATATACTTTTTTTTTTTTTTTTTTTTTTTTTTGCACATGACATTACTAATCCTTTGCTTCTTTTTCCCTACCTGCTTTCCTAGAGAGGCAGTGGATCTACGCATATTTGGTTCCTCCCTCACTAATGTTATCTGTGCTTACTGTTTTATCGATGAAGATCAGGAGCCTGGCAAAGCTCTAAGCCTTGACCTTCTGTCCCAAGGAGGGAGCGCTGTGGTGAAATGATGGGGAACTTGAAAGCAAATGAAGGTTTCCCAGGGATTGTTGGTAAACCAGGGGGACACTTCC
Source organism: Cygnus olor (assembly GCF_009769625.2). Classification (NCBI taxonomy): domain Eukaryota; kingdom Metazoa; phylum Chordata; class Aves; order Anseriformes; family Anatidae; genus Cygnus; species Cygnus olor. The sequence goes on from NC_049171.1 coordinate 31,759,940, forward strand.
TTGCCACAAGCAAAAAGCAATTATCCAGTCTGGAACTCAGGTGAATGTAGCAGCATTTTTGTTTGTTTTGCTTTACTGGGTCAAAACACGTAACAAAACCTCTTTTCTTGTCACTAGAGGTTTTCCATGTAATAGGCTGTCCACATAATTGTAGATAATATGTTGATGCTTTAGGAGTTTGTGGCAATTTAGGACACTGTATTGCTGCCATACATAGCACAAACATGATCTAGGTGACTTTTCTCTGTTCAATATTTCTTCGCAGGTCATATTTTTAGCCACCTCAACATTCTTTTTGCTCCACACATTCCTCAAAGTGTGAGTGAGGTACATTGATCGTATGTTGTCATCTCTTTCTCCCATCACTCCTAGTTCCAAACGTCTTCTCACTGGGTTGGCCAGTACGTTGGAAAAGATGTTTTTGCCCCACTTGATGAGGGAGATGCTATTTCTTCCAAAGAGTCCTTGACCTTCAGAAAGACTCCCAAGGTCTTGAAGCTGAGTCTTTGCTGTTGACACCAGTTGTGTAATCCATCGTCAACCTGCAGGATCCAGCCACTCTGCCTCAAGCCTTTCCCCTCACTGACAGGGCTGAGCAGATAGGCCCCTGAGCCCTTGGCAACGACTTCTGGAGCCACGAAGTCACACTTGATATGTTCCATGTTTCCCCTGGTATCACTGGTGCCCCCAGGGATGAGCAGCAGGGTGTAACAGCCCCAGAGCCAACAGGCCCTGACAGCCTCTCCACAGCACCCCATATCCAGGCCCCTAGCAAGCAGCCAACCTCCCAGCAAGCCTCCCCAGCAAACCTCCTCAAATGAACTTGTCTTCAGCTTTACCTCCAAATAGCTCCCAGGAGCCCCCAAAGATCCCAGAAGTTCTCAGATCTTGAAGCTGAGCCCAGGCCCTGCTGTTGGCGGCCTCTGTTAGCTATGTACAGCTCCTGCTTTGGCTCCCTGGCAATACTGTACACAGGCATAAGGGCAAGGGATTTGCACACCTGTGGTCTATGGAGCAGTAGGAGCTCTCTCCAATCCCCGCCCATCCCACCAGATGGCATGGGCAGTGCTGTGAGGACCTGCAACCTCACGGAGTGACCCAGGCTTGGCTGGCCAGCCCAGCTCTGGCCTACAACAGAGGAAGAGCCAGGCTGCATATGAAAAGAGAAGAGATTTTGTTTTGTTTTATTACCCTCTTCTTTCTTTTTTTTTTTTTTTCTTTTCATGACCTTTTTTGAATATAACACCCACACACCCCAGTAACGTTTTATTTTGAAAGGTTGGCAGGCTTTGCTGGTACTTGGCTAAAGGGAAAAGATACACAGGGGGCCGGGAAGTTGGGGGGAAGAGGATGAGGGGCTTCAGCAACAAGCTCATGTGCCATCATGTCCATCATGGATCTTCATCTTGTCCAAACATAGGTGAGAAGCTGCTGCCTTTGAGGCCTGATTGAAATCAGACAAGAAAACCAAAAAACTGTGAAGACCATGACCTTTCTGCTTGACAGAATCAAAAGGACAGTAGAATAAAAATAAAATAAATAAATAAATAAATAAAATCCACACAACATAGTTCAGAGTTCTGAAAAGAAGAAACAAACTGGAAAAGCGTGCAGGGGAAAGTTTTGGACTCACAGCACTTAAGTACAGGCTCAGTTTTGGATATATCAGTATCCCGCTGGTCTCAGATGGTCTTATTTGTGAACTGAAACACATGCACTCAAGTGCTCAGCATAGCCTGTGTGCTTCTCTTAACACCTGGAGACATCTCAAGCAAACAAAAATGCAATCAGTGGCATTTTTACAGCCCACACCAAGGCTTTTAAAAGGTAATGATTTTGAAAAGCTGGATGCAGAAGGCCCCAGGCTGGCTGGGGAGAGTGAGCTGCTGTTTTGTGAATGAGGTACGATAGTGGCTCATGATTCAGACATAAGCAGCTGAAGAGATGACCTTATTTTTACGTTGAAAAAAACTTTATCAGATGTGACTAATTGGAGGCTGGTGGCAGGGGAGAGCTTCGAGGCACAATAATTGTTTTTGTCTGATCAGAAGGATCAAAAGAGAATTCCTTAGAGAGCTAAATTCAAAAATGAGATTCCTGCGGTATGTAGATCTTAAGATTGATTTTTTCTGGACATGCCTGGACAAGGAGAAAAGAGCTGAATATGATTAAATGCAATCTTGCTGCCAAGGAGCTGAAGAATTTGTTCTCTTTATTACATGCTTTGTTCTATATAATGGTCACATTTCCATTTGCCTGCTCAACAGTTACACTTTAAAAAAAGATGCATCTATTTTGTTCCTTCAGGAACAGAGACCGTGCTATCTGGCTGTGAAGTGTCTCTGAGTATAGGAAGTTCAGGGTTTCAAGACCATATTGACCCTTTGCCTTATGGCTGAGGACACATAAAGACCTAAACACGGAGCCTCTCCTGTGGCGCTGTGGCATGCAAGCAGTAGGCCCTCAGTACTGAAGCTGAGGAGCAGGAGACCTTTGGGAAGCCCAGCACAGCCAGCTGCCACCACCAGCCTGCACGGCTCGTCCTCTGAAGCCTGTCACCTCAGGACTTGGGCCAGGGCATGGCTGAGCAGTCAGTGCCCTGGCTGAGCACTTCTGACTGGGGAAAAAGAGAAGATGCTGCTCTTGCCTTTATGTCCACACCTGACTGCACATGCTGGCATTTCCAAAATAGGTCTTCTCTCTTTTTTTTTTTTTTTTTTTTCTTTTTCCTGAATACTTCAAATCGTAATGCTACCAAACACAATATGAAGGGAATGAATTTGCAGTGATGCAGCATTGTACAAAACGCCCTTGAGAAACACATCCTAAGGAAACTTTTTGAGTATTATCTAGCCTCACAGGAGAAAAGCCCCAAGGAGGGGCAGATCCTGGTGCACACACCTGGGGCCTTCAGAGCAGGATGTGTCCCCTGCCCAGCAAGCACAGCTGGGATTCACTTCTTTAGGTTGTGCTTCAAAGTCTCCTGTTTTTGTCAGCTATGATGAGGTCCCACCAGGCAGGGACATAAAAACTGGTAAAGTGGGTGAAGCCAGTGATGCACCAAGAAATTCCTGGTCCTTTCTCTTGAAGACCAATATGACTTGATGCAGGAAGAAGAGAGATTTGAAAGGGCATTACTTCTACAAGGTTTCCTTCCCAGCACTCCTACTCTAGTAGCGCTCTTCCACCACCTTGAGAAAGGGATGCAGAATCCCTACCTGCATGAAGCACATACTTCAACAGAGTGTTTCTTTCTGAAAACTGTTCTCAGATCTTCCAACATGAAGGCAGTTGCTTTGAGTGGCTGAACCTGCAAACCTCACTCAGGATCCACTTTTCACAGGTGCCCAGATCCTGTGCAGCCCTTCAGAGCTGCTCCATCCCAGGCACACACCTGCTTTGCTCTGGGGCTATTCAGAGAAACAAGCATACTTCTCATAGTCTGTTTCTTTCATCCCTCTGTTGTTTCTGTCTCCGAACTCCTCCTTCTCAATGGATGCACAGCCTGCTCACACTGTATTGCTGAAAGGAACTGCTGAGATTCCCTCCTTACTTCTTATTTATCTCCCCCACAAAACATGATACAGATCTATGAAAGACGGTCTCCTTCTCAGTGTCCTCTTGGCATGCTAGTTACAAAGTAGTCTTCAGTGCTGAAGATATTTCCATTGTCATTGCAGGCTTTTCTAGAGGAATATCATATTAATGCCAGTGCTGGATCTTTGCATTCTTCTCTACTGCTGGTCTTATTACCTATTTCTGCCAGCTAAGAGCAGAAGAGCCAGCACCACTCTCTGTGGCTGCCCTTCCTCTTTTGAGACATTGCGCTCTGCGTGAGCCTTACATAAGGTGCATTTTTGTGTGCTGCTTAGCCAGGCACTCTATCTTCTTTGGCATTCAGTACCTTGGTACATTTTTCTTCAGCTGAACTAACAGGTTTTGTAAATTGATGAACTACAAATACCAGTGTTTTCAGCTGTGGAGTGAATCCCAGAATAGAGAATCAGTATTTTTCCATTAAAAAAAAAAAAAATAATTAAAATCTGATTTTCAAAGATGAAGAAAAGATTTGGAAAATATAGTAATTTATTAGAATAAAATGCTCTTTTTTTGTTCCACGTTATGGCATACAATTCTCTGTTGTTTTAGTACTGCAATCAATGACCAAAAATAGGTCAGGTCCCAAACTACGTATGACTGAAATGTTAAAAAATCAGAATAAAAGGGAGAAGAGGGAGGGAGGGAGGAAGGAAGATACCACTATTTGCCTTCCTTTCTAGCTCTGGTTTGACTAAATTCAGACTAAAAGATTTAAGTTTTCCTAATGCCCCACAAGAAGTAAAAGTATTCTAAAATAAGAATTGTACAGGTTGGGCTTTCACATAGTTACTAGGTCACAGGAGTCACGGTATCAGAAGAGAAGGAATTTATCCTTTGGCTGATCTGCAGGAAGGAGAAAAATGTTATCCCATTTCACAGACAAAGAACAGAAACATAACAGCCTAAACTCTGTGTTGTCTCACTGCAAGCTTCTAATGCAGATAGCTGTGTTAGAAGCAGTACTGTTCCCTTTAGCATCATAGAGAGAAACAGGCACCTCCAGAGAACAGTTTCGTGAGGCAGAAGTCACGCTACCTACATGAATATGCTCAGCATTGACAACTCCAGTTCTCCCACAGTCACAGATGAGAATCCCAAAACCACAAACTGGCTTAAATCGGAAGATTTAAGAAAATGCTCTCTGGGGCTGTTCTATTTTCTGTGGCTGTTAGGTAGAGGTGCTTCACAGCTTTTTCTTAACCATAAGGTCCAAAAAGTCTGCTTTTAGTATAATTTTAAGACTCTTGAGTAATCTCACATCTCTCGATGTTTTTTTAAGGAAGAAATGATGCAGCTCTCACAAGATTCATACTAAAGATGGTGAGCTGGCAACCGTAGATGGAGATCTGGCAACTTTATATCTCCGCTCTCCAAATGATAGATTTGAAATACCACTTTCTTCAGCAGGGCTTTCCTTGCCTGACTGAAAAATTTTCTGTTGTTGTTTCGTGTACACAGCCTGACCAACAAAGTGGTAATTCATGGCTGGCCGACTGGTATCAGATGCTCGTCCCGCTACATGTCCCTGCCAAGGCTCCTCGCACAATTCACTCTATTGAAAAGCCAGCTCATTTCCACTTGCAGCCAGCTCTATTCATATTCCTCTCAGAGTTAGTGACAATAAATATTATAAAATCACACAAATCCAGATGGTGTGGGTTGGAGTTGCCAGCTGTTCTGCCACTTGTGAATTGCCTCTCTTGTCCTGTAGCTTGGCTTTCACAGAAAGCATATCATCAGTTTCCTGTGGTCTCATTGCATTTCTTTACAAGCCATCCATCACCCACTCATCCTGAGATATTTTCAACTTTCACTGTAGATATATGAGACAGAGAGGAAAAGCAAATTGGGGCAGAAAATCAGCCACAGAAACTAAGGATTATTTTAATAGAGATCTTAACCTCCCATTAGCCAAGAGCATCCCAGTTTTCACCTGTGAAAAGAGACCACTTGAGGGGTTCAAATGATTTTTACTAATTCTGTTTTGCAGAAGACACACCTAAAAGAGAAACAAAGCTTCTCTAATCTTTCTGGTACTTATCACTGCAAAATCAAGAAGAAACTAGTGTCGAATGCAAACAGAAACTGAAATACTGCCATGACCTGTGTGAAGAGAGTTGCGTAAATGCTAGCCATTCGGATGATTATATTGTTTTAGCGTTGAGATTTCACTCTGTGTTATTATGCTTTGAGCCTGGGGTGGTGCCTGTAGGCTGGAGGCAGTCTCCAGCCGAGTGAGGTTACCCTCCAAATGGCCTCCAGATTTAGGAGAAAGGCTACAGCATAGCCATGGCTGGCAGTGCTGTCATTAGCATAGATGTGAACACAGATATGTGACTGCCATTGGTCTTGGTCCTCATATTGGCTGTCTTCCGAGTTTTCTTAAAAAGGGATGTGTGGATGCTCAGAGCTGCTGCTGTGGCTGGTGCCATGGTTTGGGGCCATGGTGGTGGGACAAAGGTGTTTGAGGAGGGAAGAAGACCCTTCAGAGTCCTCCAGACGGGTGTCTGAGGCCTGAAGTGTCTTACCAGCAGTCTGTCTCATTACATTTGCACATTACATATTTTAAGCTACTGTTTCACTTGTCGAGCCACAAAATCAAAAAATAACGATGTTTTTTGTTATTGCAGGTCCAGTCAAGCGATGAGCCCGATCACCCATCTCAGCAAAGAGCAAGGCCAGGTGCAGGCACGGCTGCAGCGTAGCTCAGGCAACGAGGAGAGCCTGAGCTTAACCACAGCTCCTGAGTGAAGCTGGGGAGGCCCCAGGCAGGCACCTCACAGCTTTCTCTCCCACTGCTCACAACAGTCTGATCCCTGACTACAGGGCTGTGGCAGATTGGAGCTGCCCTTAGCACAGGCACCCATACCCCTGGTGGGATACTGCAGAGCCTGGTGGGGCACCCAGGACCCTGAGCTCAAGTTGGACCCAAAAAAAATCAAGAATTGCAAGTAGAGGCAGTTGCTCCACTAGGGCCTACATGAGTGATAGCTGGCCCTTGAGGAAATCCTGCTCAGGATGGACTCAGGACTTTTTAATAACGCTTTTAGTTCACATTACAGGAAGGTGAAATTAGATTCACAGAACCATAAATGCATCAGGAATCTGAATGCAACATAAGCCTCTTCAGAAACATTCATCATTTCTACTTATCTCCAAGTCAGTGACATTTAGTCAGTTCTGGCTGAGTAAAACGAGGAGGAGAGTGCCCCCCTCCAGTCTGTACATAGCCCATCTCACAATAGCATGAAAGCTCCCCTTCTCATCCCTAAGTCATTATTTGAACAGCATCCTCAGGTCAGAAAACCTCCAATACAACAGGCTCCTTTCTGTGCCTTTTCTGTCAGCATCCCACCGTACAGATCACTGTAACATTTCACTAATTCCCATCTGCCTCCTGACACTGGAATTTTACCACTGGAGCCTGCACAGAATTGGGACATCAGGCTTCCAGAAAGTGTTTGACTTAACAGGTAAGACAATTTAGAGTTGGGCAGACACAGAACTGGAGCTGGCATGACATTTTTTAATTTTGTGTTTTTATTTCATACTGAAGCAGTCAGCTAGCATTCATTCACCAAAATCCTACTTTCCGCTTTGCTCTTAGGCTACTCACATTGAAAGACTGCGATTTATATAATCTCCCAAATTATTTCTGACAAGGTAAATTTACTCAGTGTAAATGGAAAAGTCGCTGGCACAACATTCACTCCGCCTCTGATTTTAGTAGACAATTTCCACAGCAATCACAGAATGGTTTGGGTTGGAAGGGACCTTAAAGACCATCTAGTTCCAACCCCCCTGCCATGGGCAGGGACACCTCCCACCAGACCAGGTTGCCCAAAGCCCCATCCAGCCTGGCCTTGAACACCTCCAGGGATGGGGCATCCACAGCTTCTCTGGGCAGCCTGTGCCAGGGCCTCACCACCCTCTGAGTGAAGAATTTCTTCCCAACATCCAATCTAAATCTCCCCTCTTTTGGTTTAAAACCATTCCCCCTTGTCCTGTCATTATCTGATTGAACAAAAAGTCACTCTCCATCTTTTTTATAAGGCCCCTTTAAGGGGGACTTTAAGGCTGCAATAAGGTCACCCCACAGCCTTCTCTCCTCCAGGCTGAACATCCCCAGCTCTCAGCCTTTCTTCATAGGAAGTGCTCCAGCCCTCTGATAGTCTTTGTGGCCCTCCTCTGCACCTGCTCTAACAGCCCCACATCCTTCTTGTGCTGGGGGCCCTAGACCTGGATGCAGCACTCCAGGTGGGGCCTCATGGGGTCAGAGCAGAGGGGCACAATCCCCTCCCTCCACCTGCTGGCCACCCCTCTGTTGGTGCAGCCCAGGACGCAGTTGGCCTTCTGGGCTGCAAGCACACACAGCTGGCTCATGTCAGGCTTTTTGTCCACCAGAATCCCCAAGTCCTTCTCTGCAGGGCTGCTCTCAATGAGTTCTTCTCCCATCCTGTCCTCATGTCTGGGATTGCCCTGGCCCAGGTGCAGCACCCTGCACTTGGCCTTGTACCTCATTTGGCTCACATGGGCCCACTTCTCAAGCTCGTCCAGGTCCCACTGGATGGCATCACTTCCTCCGGTTGTATCAAACAGAGGACTCAGCCTCTCTCCAGCAAAAATCCTTGAACTACACTGTGACTTTTATTATATAAATTTATCATCATTCTGAGTCTATATAAAAAGCTCTTTGTAAAGTCCTGGCCAAACTCTGCCTTGAATTTTCTTGGTAGGATGCTTGTTATCTCAGTAGCAGTGCAGCAAATGAGTCAGCAGACAATGTGCCACTGGGCATGTTACTTAATCATTCGCATCTGCTGCCTTTGGGGACACATCCGAAAGAGGCATCAGTGTTCTCGGTCATGCCCCAGGGAGGCACTTACCCTCTGTGAGTGTGACTCAGCAACATTTCTTAATTATCTGCGAGTTGCAGGAGATTTCAAGATTGAATTTTTGTCAGCAGCATTTTATCCAAAGCGGCGAAAAGCTTCTAAAAAAACACTACTGGGACGTATTCTTACTAGCTTTATGGCACTTGGCCTTCATTATCATAAACAAACTCTGATACCTGCGTAGTCTTTTGGAGAATTTCATGTAAAGCCACAGCAAGGCTCACTGCCATCACCTACACACACATCCTTAAAAGCAATGGCACTCCCCACCTAGGCTTGACCTGAGCTGGGCTCTTTATTTCCCTCACTGCTCCTCACTGTCAGCAAGGCTGAGCTGCATTGGCACATGGGTCGCAGGTTTGTTGTCAACTCATTGGGGGAACACAGCTTGGTGCCAGGTGTCTGCACATTTAGGGTTGGGATAATAGCAATGGACTTGTAAATATTGGCACCTGTTGAGGATGGAGGCCCCAGAAGCAGCTGGCAATACACCTATGGGCCATTACCCACCATTGGAAAAGTGCAACCTGGAGAACTGGGAAGAGACTGCTTTTGCTTTAGGAAATGCAGTAGCATCTGAACAAGGAAAGAAACAATGAAAAACAGGGAGAGGCTCCTGATGCGATCTGGAAAATTAGTGTCCCTGTTTGCCTCTCTCAACCTCTAGCCCAAGGTGGAGGGCTGAAAAATGCCTCAAAAGTCAATCACCTGATAAAAACCTTGAGGGTGGGGAAAAGAAAGGAGATGACCACCTCAGATTCAGCTGAGCCCATGAAGGACCATGGCCATCAGTGCCATTACATGTGCCAGCACCATGGTGTTGGGCACCCACATGGGGCATGATCGCCGAGCAGTGACAGCTGTGAGCACCTGGTGACAGTGGCAGGACGAGCAAGAACCAACCACCAGCATGGGGGATGCTCTTGATGCATGTCAGCACAGCAAAGGTTTGTTTTCCAGTTTAAATTGTTAAAAACTCCATTATCACTGTGTCCTTACTATAAAAGTAAAAAACTTCACAGCATCTTACCTTTAAAATTAAGTGGTGAAAAGCAGGGTTCGTAATAACGTTTTCAAAACTGACTAACGAACGAGGCTGCTCCTGACTGAGGTTCCTCTAGATGCAGACAAACCCTTCATAGGCTTCCTGGGGGCACTCGTTAACTTAGTACCAGCATTAGGTGGCTTGCAGTTTTGGAAAGATCCTGCTATATTTCTGCATTTTCAGTTAACTAAATAATACATATTTGCCTCAAAGTAACCGAGGGCCACGTGCAGGGCTGAAGGTCCCCACTCCTAGTTCTAAGGAGCAGCCTAAGGCCCTAATTTCAGCTGCCAGTTTTGGAGCTGAAAATTTGAAGCTTCCTTGTTTAAGCTTTCAAAGGAAATTGGAAAAGTGAGAATGTGAGGTTTTTTTTTTTTTCCCCTATTTCTATTCTGAAATTTGAAACAGCTGCCACAAAATGTTTATAACCATACATAGTGTTCAATAAATGTCTAAACCTGGAAGGAACTACGCATGAATTATGTCTGATTTATACATTAAATAAAAATAGAAAGAACCAGTTGAATTTTAAATGTTCTTCCTACACTCGGTAAGTCTTGAAATTATGATGTCTATAGAATATTGCCTGCAAAAATGTCTAGTGGTGTGCATATACTACATGAAAACATTTTAAAAGCATTCCAAGAGTTGATCAGATAGGGCAAATGCTTGGGCATAATTAAACCTTCATAAATCAGCTTTTTATGGGGAGAATTCTTGGAAAATAATTTTATTTTTAAGCTCACCCCATAATATGCAGACTAACATTAACCACAAAGAAAGGTCTGAGCTGCAAGTAATTGCTGTTGGGCAGGTACCCACGCTCCGTAAAGGCTCAGAGAGCATAGCTGAGCCTGCAGGAGTCAAGCCCCAGCGGTGAGGCTCAACAACCTCTGCCCAGCCCCTGACCCTGACCACGGCTCGCAGATCCCAGCTCATCTCCTTATGAGAAAATGAGGGGACTTTGATCACAGCTGCTTTGGAGTGGTGGGAGCAGAGACTACGACCCCAGGCTGCGGTTGAATGGCTCTCTGTGCCAGCCAGGTGTGACAGCACAGGAACAAAACTGGGGACTATGACAGCTGTAAACCCCCCTTACGGGAGCTGAAGTATAACTTCCACACAGGGTACAAATGAGCCAACAAAGTCATGCTGGAGCTCTGACTACTACCACTGATCCACCATAGAAGATAATGCAAAGCTAGTGTTTAAAAAGCTGCGTCATTATAGATCATTATAGTCCAAAAATACTTTCCTAAATACTTCTGCTGCTTCTCTGGAGGATTAGTTTTAAACTGCAGCTACCCTCTAATCACACTTACTGGTTCCACTTTGAAGCAGTAATACTTGGCCTCTTAGACCTCAGGGAGTGAAGACATTTAATATCTTGTCTTCCAGTTTACTGCTCAGCCCAGACAAATGTAGCAGAATAAATTCATTAAAATGTAATTTTAAGAAGATAATTCCCCGGTTTTGTTAGCTAAATCACATTTTTGCAATTAACGTGATCATTATAAGCATTTTTAGGCCTTTCTCAAGATCATCTGCATATACCAAAATAAAATATCCTCATTTTCAGTTTATGGCACAGCTCCATTAGAAAAATATTCTGACAAAACAACAAAATCAAAACAAAACATTGTCGTGTAACACAAAAAAGGGAGACAGTTGTTCCAAAGGCACGGACAGACGTGGCTTTGGTGCATGCCCCTTTGACCCAGGGAGGCACTAGGGAAGGTGTGGGGTGTAGGCCCATACCCCCCTTGCGTCACTCACTCCAGAGCTGGTTTGTATTAATTTACCTAAAGGCAGCTAGCTTTGGGACATCACTTTATGCTCTTACCTTTGTACTGCCCCCCAGGGAAACTTTTCAGAGGTAGCTCTGATGTCCATGAGGGCCAGTGGTCGGTCACACGGGACTGATCTTTTTACTGCAGACATGCTCAAAAGCCCAAGTTGCTGGTAAAACAAGCAGCAGCATAACAACCTAGCATCTATACACAGGCCATAAGCCTTCGGTTGTAAAGTTTATGTTTCAAGGGTACAGAGGGTAACTGCCTGCCCATCTTTACAAATGAGCAGACCAACCATCCCAACTGCCTCGGCGTTTCAGTCCGCTTTCAGCTGTGACTGTGCTGTGACTGAATTTTGGGGGGAAATCAAGAGGTAAACAATGCACTGGCATAGGGTAGCATTGGTTACCTACCCCTCTGGAGGGTGATACGTCAACATGGGAGTTAATATATCCATGTTAACTCCAAGCCTCATTAGATTCAGACCTTGCATGAAGCTCTCCTTCCACAGACGGAGCACCTGCCTTCTCTTTGTGTTAGTGTGTTCCTGGCATGACAAGCTTATAGTCTCTGACACGTGGAGGTTCAGAGCATCCACCGATCCCCCTTCTAGGAGGAAACAGATACAGGGCTGTGGAAGCGTGATGCAGGCTGTGAGCTGGCCCCCACACGTGCCCTTCGTCCCACATAGGGGTTTACAGTGCCTAAAGGAAGCTGCCACACAGGAAGACAGCAACTTGGAGAACAAGGTGGAAAGCTCCCTGCTCTGGAGGGCTGCTGGATGTTTTACCTTTTAATCTTGCAAAAATGCTCTCAAAACAATGTTGCCCTATTATGTCTGTTTCTTTAATTAGAAAGAAAAAAAAAATCCCACAATTTTTAGTAAAGCACACTCGGGGCCTTTCCTTGTTCCTCTGTGGTTCCATGGTGGTTTTGCCACTGACAACAAAAAAGGAGGATCAGAGCCTTTAATGCCCTACTTTTAAGTGCTAATACATTTACAGAAGACTATACAAACAAGCGCTGCACGGCAATTACACATATTAGATGTACACAGTATTTGTACATGTTGCTAAAACAATGCTGCTAAATGAAGAAGCTTTATTAGTTTAGAGATTTTTGGCTGCTGTTATTAAAAATATATTTACCTGAAAGGAAATCCAAGTATTTCATCTTACAAACAAATGACCAAAAATATAGCAGTAAGCAACATAAACTATTGCTTTTTATGTTTATACAATATTTTTTTTGGCATAACACTGCCATACAGTTACAGAATTATAAAATATATCTTTATAGTGCATTACAAACCCAGAAACTGGTTACCACTCCTACCACATACATATGGTATTGGTACTACCAAACATGCACGGCATTCTGTGATCAAACACTGCAAAGGAATACAGAGAAGAGAGCAGGACCATTCATAAAAACTGACACGTAGCTGTTTCAGTTCTCAAGTAAAAAATGTTGGGTTTTGTTTCTTTTTTTTTTTTTAATCAATTATCACACTTTTTTTCTTAGAATACCTTTTAACAATGAAGCACACAATAGTTCCAAATTGTATCAGTGCAAACCTATACCCAATCTTCGGTCTCTGAACTCAAACTGCTGAAAGTACAAACAACCGAGGGATAGGTTAAGACACAGAAAGAGGAACAACTAATGATCGGCAAACATGCTTCGGCAGGTCCCCAAAATAAAAATGCCATAACCTGTTTTACTGCAAAACAATAAATTTCACAGTTAGCCACAGCAGTAAATACATTCAGTATATTTCACAATAAACTTCAGTTGATGAATACACCACCAGACTTGTAAGCGTGGTAGAATTAAAAAGTGCCAAGTTCCTAAGAAGTAAGAGACTTCTTTCAGAACAATTTGCCAATTCTCACATTTGTTATTTTACAGCAAACAGCTTTATGCTTCTGAAAATAAATATAAAAGTGATTATAAGCGTAAAGCCACGGGAGGCCTCCCTTTAATTGATCTCTATAGCTTTTGAGCGGTAGTTTAAGAGTCCACTACATATGGCATGTATTAGATATATTCTTTAAAATAAACTCTTGCTTTCCCTGATGGTCTTAAGTAGGTATACTTAAGAATGTGGCATGTAAAAGGAACACAGATCCCATGAAAATAAATAATTCACAGGCAATACAGAGCGCAGAGATATTACAGAGACACAATTTACATTCCTCTTGGAGGACTGCATTTAAATACCTGTGAGCAGCGAATCTACTATTACAGCCCTGACTGCGATGTGAAGAGAGCAGGGAGTCCGTGCTTAGACCTTTTAGTCCCATCCTTCATTTTCAAGCTCCCTTCTCCAGCAGGAATGCCATTTGAGCAGTTACTTGTATTCAACTGGAATTGGAACTAGGGGACATGCATTAAAATAAGTTACTGAAATACGGAATGAGAAGCTTGGTTCCCAGCACACCTCAGACAGGATTTTTGTCTTCTACATAATCACAATGTTACACTGATTTACACTGGCCCAGATAGATGCTCTTACTACTTGTCTCCAAATCCAGTGTTACCTCACTCAGATGTGGGCTAGAACGTTTTGCCTTTGATCTTGCTTTCACACTGACAGAGATAAAAAGCAATCATTTTTGCATTTGGAATCTGACTTCTAATACTTTATATAGAACAATTTATGTGTAAAAACTTTATTCAGAAGGGACACGTAAGATAATACTGTCATCAGCATAGAACAAGTGACTAAATTTTCTGCCTAAGCAGGTATCTTAGTATTACAATATCCCAAGGCTTTTAAGAACAGGAAATGGATTAGTGTTCATCTTTCAGTAATTGTGTTCAAACGCACTAGCAATTCCTGAATAAACAAATTTGAGACAAAAAAGAGATTACTTTTTGCAAACAAAACTAAACTAAAATGCGGAGCTCATAGCCAACAGGGATTGCTGATGCTGAAAAAATGCGTGAGCTTAAAAATGGAAAAACACATGGAGAAAAAAAACTTTAACTGTTCTTTCACACAACCTGTTGGTGGCCACTGTTGGTGACAGGATACAAGGCTAGATATATCTTTGGTTCCGATCCATAATGATAGTTCTTAAGCTAACATACACCATTAACATGATTTTGTCACAGTTTTATTGATAGAGAAACTTCATACATTTATTTGCATCTTATTCATAAATACTGCTTCTGTCAAGGAAATTTAGTAAATTACCTATAAAAGTATAATAAGGGATAAAAAAATAAGGGATACATTTTCAAACATATGTATCTCACCATTATTTGTGATCAGTTTTGCATTACTGTATTTATTATCACTTGCTTTTTAATAAGAAGAGACAATATTGTAGACAATATTGTAGAGGAAAGTACTTTCCATTTCTATAAACATTTTGACTAAGATTATTTTTTCTAAATACTGTGGTATCATCTTGGGTGATACCTTGTCTAAGAGGACTCGCCTTTCCTCCATAAACATGGTTAGAAATTGTCTACAGGAATTAGGTTTGTATCACAAATATGATCACAAAAGGCTGTTACCAAGTGGTCTGTAACAGTACTTCTACCTTTTGGTTCTCTACATGGTCTTTACTACTCCCCCCTGTTTCTCAGCCACTGAACAAATCACTACCATCACAAATTTCAGGAAAAGAAAGGTACACAAAATAATTCAATTAAACAGATATAAATAAGTTTTATTTTAAAAAACAAACAAGAGCTGATTTCCATTTAAATATATTAAATCTCCCTTGACTTACCTTATTGGATCATCCATCAAAATTATACAAAGCTTATAGTGTCTGTAAACTTTCTGGCTCTAGTACAGGTACAGTACAACTGTAGATTGTTAGAATCATCCTGGAATAATTAAAGGAGGCTTACACTAGGTTACGTGAAATATTAACCATGATTATACAAATACCTAATGCATCAGACTGCTGTAAACTTAGGAGTAGGAAACTGAGGAGCTGACCAAGCCAAAGAACAGCTCCCAAAGGCTTACTGAAAATATTTTTAGCATCCTTCAGATTCACACCTTTAAATACGAGCAATAGACACCAGAAGCTTGGTTCTGCTCCTAGACACGTGCACATGCTAACTGCTCTTCTTATCTGAACAGCCTGCAGTGCATACCTCACGTACCCAAGCTTTTAGCCTCTATGCCAACCCATCCACAGGTACTGAGGCACAGTTACGTCCTGGCTAGTAGGGTACAGAGCTGTAACTAATCTTAAAGTGCTGTATTTTTGCATGATTTGTACAATTGCCCTCATCTGCACATGTGCACTCACTAGCAGTTTGTCAAGTTGCACATTCAGACACCCTCACTGTGGGATAGGTAAAATCAAATTCACAGGTGTATGAATGTGCACACTTCTCCCTCAGCATCAGAGGCTGTTCAGATGTACTTGTTGGGAAAGAACCCCTATATGGGAGGTCCCATTCAATTAATACATGACTAGCTCAGATTCTGGTAAAACATTGGGCCAAAATGCATCGTTATAGAGGTACGCAGAAATCCCTGAATACTTAAGTGCACAGCAAGACAAAAAAAAAAAAAACAACAAATTTAATAATGAGGAATTGTCCTGACTTTCTTTGCACACATTAATTTTCTGAAGTAATGGTTAAATAATTAAGAACTGGTATTTATGGGAACACTTGAAAACCTGAAAGCCTTAAAAACTAAAGAAACTAAAGATACCTTAAAAACCACAGAAAACAGGGTGCTTCTAGCTGCTAAGGACATCATCCTGTACTAAAAGGCATATAGTGCACTCACTTGATCCCCACAAATCTCCATGTCACTGTACACTGTGCAACTGCTCTGCAATGAATCCTTCTTTCAAGCAGTTGCAAAATCAGGAAAAACAACTCCTCCATGAAAATAATGGTAAACACTCACATTTTACACAGAATTTCTTAGTTAAAGTTGAAGTGTCCCATGGGAGTAATTCTGTTGATATAGCTATAAGACAAAGGTTACAGAAAGCAGGAGGCCACCAGAAATAAAAAACTTCTCTTATCCCAAAGTTCTTCATGGCTAATTGACATGTCACTGCTATTCTCACTTCTATAAAAAGCGACAGGATTATCCTAAATTGGGGATATTTGAAAAAAATTTTTTTAAGTTAATAAGGATACAGGTTTCAAAGTTCTCAACTGTATTTTAAGACCCACTGGGCCCTTAATGCAAACAGCCCTGCCAGGTGAAAACAAACAAACAAACAAAAATAAATAAATAGACAAGCAAACAAAAAAAAAGAAGTAATTTCTTAGATTAAGTACGCAATTACGAGTGGACAACCAGCAAGCATATATAGGTGAATGCTGTGTCACAATAACATACTGCAGAGAAATATTTTGGATGTGCATCCCAAGAGCTTTCTGGTTTAAGAGCTATAGATTTCTCTTTCTGTTGTTGTTCAGTAGTCAAAAGACGGAAAATCTCCTGAGATCATCTATGTTCAATCAAATTAGAATATAAATATAACACCCTAGTGTCCCCTATTCCAGTTGAACACTATGTAATTTTTAAAAAAATGTTTAACCTCAGTATTAAAGTCTAGAAATTGAAGGTTCTGTATAACTAGCTACCTTACAGTTATGGTCTTCATACACACTGTAAATTTTCCCTATGCCATTCAAGAAATAACTATGTTAAACAATGCTGTTAAGTTGGCAAGGTTAGGCACTCAAGATTTACAAAGTCAGAGGCAGAACATAAAGCTGTCCTCCCTGCGTGTATGCACGGGGTTAGAGTCTTTAACTACATGGACCAATTTTATCTAAGCATTTCCTGTCCCCTTCTTCTCAGAAGGTCAGGGCCAAACATGAAAGCGTTTCAAGCCCAGGGGAATTGGAAGATAATTCTCAGCACCAGCCTTTGTTGAAACAGTGGCTGTGGGGAAATTCTCTGGGACATTTCCATTCAGACAGACTTAATGCCTGTTTGAGCAACCTGGGCCACCCTTAAAAAATAAAACAAAAAACAACTCACAAACATACGTGTACATATGTCCCTTTCCTTATAAGACAGCACAGAAAAGGAGGAATGTGACTTTCCTCTTCCCTGCCTTTTTTTTGGATGGAAAGAGTTTAGTTTTTGTCCATAGGTACCCCGATCTCTAACTGCAACTCTGTGTGACCCCAAGAAACAATACTACCCAGGGAAAGCAAGGAGCGATGTACTGCCGTAATGGGAACTAGCGACACAGAAAAATATAAGACATTTCGTCTATGCTTTGAAACCCCTGAAGACTTTGTCATTTTGAGTTACAAGACTTGAATCAAGTCTTGCAGCACTCTGACACTCGAACTATAGTCAGGTACTTGCTTTATAATATTTCATCAAAAATACATTAAAGGCAGTGGATTATATATACATTTTAAAATAGAAAATACATATAGAAGTTTTAGACTACTTTAGGACTGTAGAAAGCGTGAGTTCTACCTGCATTATTTTTTAATTCATACCATTAACTTGCTGGGTAGTGTCTTGCTAGATTGAATGGCATGAAGTCAGAAGAGGATGCTCAGGGAAAGCAGATGGTCCTGAAGTAAACAACATTGGGAAAGATCTTAATTGGGAAATTCCTGTCTGTTGGGCTCTAGTCATGCTAGCAGGCTGGCTTTTCTCAGGTTTCAGCCTATTCTGAAAATAACATTAAGCAGTGTGAAAGACCTCTGATAGAGCAAAGGGAGGAATGAGACAGCTGGAATTCCCTTCTCTCACAGACCAGCATCTGTGGGTTCAGCATTGTACAGACCTCAACCAAAACCGGCCAAGAAATGTCCAAATTTAGTTAAGATCCAGCCGGACAGGCCTGGTGATGGTCTCTCTGATGGCTTTGATGCTTAAGCAGTGCTTTGCTGTGAAGACACTGCTTTTGAGCTGTTGGTGGTTGATTTCCAGGGAAAGAGGCTTCACAGGTGCCAAAGCCAGCTGGGTGAGCTGATAACAGAGTGCTTTCACACTGAGACCACAGCTAAAAACGATTCCAGCTCATACCTCAAATTAGCAGAAGTGGCAAATGAGTCATGAGAAAACTTCAAAGGGACTAAAAGAAGTTTAAAGTGCATCTTCCCTTGTACCCAAAAGCTGTGGATACAGTTTCACTGTAAGTTAAACTTCTATTTGATGTAAAGGATACCCAGCTGCATAGGATATTTTGCTATCTATTACCTAGTGTCCCAGACAAGGGTGCTAATCTACGGTAAAATGCTGTGCAAATACTGCCATTAACATAAATATAGTTTCCCCCCCCCCAAATTTTAAAGTCTGCTAGGGAAAAGCTTTGCTCTTCAAAGAATTTCTAGCCATTTCATAAAAAGAAATAAAAATTTAAAGCAACGTAAAAGGAATATCAGGATTTTTAAGTTTCAAGACTTTCTAGTACGTTTTAGGTAGAAAAAAAATAAAGGATGAATGTAATGGAGTATCTATTTTTTTCCTATGCAATCTGTCTGGAAAAGATAATGAATTCCTAGGCTCTGAACTTACACAATCATTTTAAATAACCATACTTGATTTTCATCTGATAAACTGAGATTGAAAAAGGTAAAATTCATTAACCTAACAAAAGTCTAATCTGATGCATTCACAACAAGCAAAGTCTCATGAACACTTTATACTAGATCTGATGTAAATGTTATGCAAAATGAAAAAGTGATGAATAATTTACTTCATTCATTACGAAACAACGATTTTTAACCTCAGACTCATGAGTTGAGATCATCCTTAGTTTTTATGGTGGTCTCCACTGAAAGCGTATCCTTATCAAGGTTATCTTGTACATCTGCTGACATGCTATTTGAGCAATTCTCAGTGTCACATAAATCTTTCTCTACAACACTTGGATGATTTCCGGAGTCATTGTCCATACTTTCATCATCTCTATTTGAATGAGAAGCATCCTCCTTTTTGTCTGAAGTATCATGAATTTCTTCTGGTTTTGAAAGCTGACTAGTATCAGTATCACTGTTCTTTTCACTGCTGTTTTGCTTAAGAGCATCACAGTTCATTTCTTGTTCATCCTGCTCATTTTCTTCTCCACTTTTCGTGAGTTCTACCTTTCTTTCTTCAGTTACTTTACTAGTTGAGCTTCCGCTTGTGGATGTACTCTTAGGCTCCTTCAGTTTCTTATGCTTAGAAATGTAACTACTGTGAACAGAAACAGGAGATGCTGGTTTTTTATTTGTTTTGCTTCCCTCTGACTTCTGCTTTTTTGGGGGTCCCCAGATAAAATGCTCTGATGGTGTATAATGTTGCTGGGCAAATCTCAGGAGTTTTCTCCTTTCTCTTCGGTCTCTAATAGTATACACAAAATATTCTAGAGCACTTTGCTTAATATTAGGAATGGTATCTTCGACAAGAGCTTCATGGAGAATAAATTTTACCAGGGGAGATTTGAAACTCTCATATCCAAGTTCACCAAGACTTTTCAGAATTCGAGTGATTCTCAAGTAGTTGTGTTGAGACCTTTGGAAGAAAAGGTTGAAACAATTCCATTGAACCAGAAAAGAAAATCCTTACAGATACAGAACTGAAACGCAATTCCTCACCCATTTTTAATCATTCAAGACATGTACTTCAAGCTTTCTGTACTTTAATTTCTCACAGCTGATGAAGCTTGCTAGTACCTTCTTTGTGAGGATGTTGCAAGTGAAAATTAGTGTCTGCAAAAGGCATTGAGGCAGTAGATGAAAGAAAAGGACTGCGTACCAATTTTGATTCCTTCTACTGTATATATTTGTCCAAGGAGAAAGCACAGTCATTTTTATAAAACATGTTTCTTGTAGTGTATTATAGTCATACAGCTACAGAACATGATTCACTAGACTTCACTTAAGCCATCTAAAAGCTGTGTCTCCAGTCTAAGCTAGCTACCTACATTACTTAGACAGTCAGTCCTGAGAGGAAAAACGGGCACCCCTGCAGAGCAAGTCCTTCTATCATAACATATATCTAAGATAAATGGAATGAGTTATCTTCTGGAAGTTTTTCTGAAGTACTATTTCTTCATAAAGCATGCCTAGGTGAATAGTGAAACCTAAATGTCTAAATTTCAGATGGCCAAAATTAAGTAAAGAGAGTCTCGGTTCCTGATTTAAAGTAGCATAGCTGCTCACTGGTATTATAGTGAGCAGCTACACAGCAGTGTGTATATATTTATATATATGCACATATACACACACACACACATATACACTCACACATCATTACTGTATATTATAATAACATAGCAATTACAATGTAAGAATGTGCAGTGAGTGACACTTGGGCCTCCTGAAACTCTTTTTTATCTATGGCCTGAGTCTGAGCACATACCTGTCAATTAGCTCATAATATTCGAGTGAAATCGGTGTTTACATTATTTTCATTATTCATTCACATTTAGCCATTGGCAATTCTACCTTAAGAAACAAGTTTTTGTTTGGACAAAACAAAATATTGCAAGACAACAATCTTTAGCTCTGCAGTCAGAGGTATTACAAAAGTGATTACAAGATTTGAAAAGAAATTTTGATATATCTGCATTGGACAAAAATCCAGTGCAAACTTACACTCCCCACAATGCCAAAGGAAGATGACAGATGGCATTTTGCTGAAAGCTGGGGGTAAAGTTTGACTTAATAAATGTCTAAACCCCTCCAGTTAGGCACTGCTGTTAAAAAATATTAAATCCAACACGTATCATGTTTTGAGAAGGGAGGGAAATCTTTATTACTTAGCTTTCATACAGCTGTGGAGAATTTGATTTTTCTCAAGAAGAAACATGATTACAAAATAAGCATCTCATTCCTCATAATTGAGGAGCAGTGCTTTGGGATCAAGTGACAATGCACTCAGTAGCAAGACAGACCAATTAGTTTGGAATTGTGTTCTTCTTCAGCACCATTTGAAGTTGTAAGTGTGGGGAATTCACTGATATCATTTAGACTGCTAACGGGTGAGAAGCACAATCAAAAAAAGGGGAAGGAGGAACATACAGATACAGACACAAACCAGTTACAGACTATTTCTATTCTTTGGAATATACATCTTCCCTTTCTCTAGGAAACAAAAGGCTAAAGAGATTCTATGGCAATTCTAGAGTGTTGAGTGGATGTCATTACTTACTCATTCAAATGCTGAAATCTTTCTTGCCAGTTAGCAGCTCGGGCTACGTTTCCAGTTTTATCAATTAGCTTTATTCCAAAAAACTCCAACATCATTTTGTAAGCCAAAAGGAATCTTCTAATTGCTTCTTTTGTTTTCTTGAACTCCTAATAAACAAAGAATACATCCAAGATTCTTAGTGGCACTGAAGCAAGTACTTCTGCATTGCACAGAACATCTCTACATAACAAAAAGTAGTTACGTATCAATATTAATGTGATGGTTTGTTTTAAGCTCAACTTGTATTACCTCAATTTCATATGTAGTTAATTCTTTAGCATAGAAGTTCAGACCTTGTTCCCTCAGTGGGAAAAGCCTGTTAAAAGGAAAAAAAAAGCATTACAGCTTACAGCATATAAACACTTAATCAATGCGATGCTTTGAAACAGAAATAGGTAGTAAGTGACCAACCACTGTATGTAAGTGTGGTTATGTTCCAGTTTTTCATAGTCTCCTTTCCATTTATTTAGGACTTCTTCAATGTAAACCCCTGCATAAAAATAATTTGAAAACTGTTAGGTAGCCATCAACATCAGTTTTCAGCTACATGAAGAAAGTACATGCCATATTAACATAACGACAGAATAGAAACTTTTTTTCTTTCACATCCTATGTAAAAGGTCTATTGCAAACACTAATTTTAAATTAAAAATAAATTAGTTACTGAAACTTAATTAAAGACAAGAGTTTTATCAAATTTTAATACAAACAAAATCAACTGACTGATACCATGTTACTTACCAGCAGAGGGTATGCAACAGTAACCTCTGTAAAATACACTTTTCTGAACATCTCATGTCCTAGATTCCTTTACCACACATTGACAAACCACTTACCCAAAATACCAGAACACAGTCACCTGCCATTTCCTTAACACAAGAAAGCTCTGCATGTATATTGCCTTAGAATTACACAGCCTCAACACTTTAATAGATCCTTCATTCCAGGAATCTTTCCAGCTGTAAGTAATATTAAGATTTGAAAATCTTTTGCAATTATCTGCGGCCAAGAGAATTGATGTATTATTTACTGCTACAAGTTCGACCTTGGGGCCTCGGATGAAGCTCAACAAATGGGAATTTCAACTTTTAGTAGTCTCAAAACAGTTGTGGAGTTTAGTCAGTTTCTCTTGGAAAGACAGTAGTAGAAAAAGGAGACAAAGCACACACACAAAAGAAATCATTCTTTGCACTGAGACCACTCAGTCATGGGCCAGGACATCTCTTTTCCAGGCACTGTACAAATACACAAGAGGAGGTTACTTGCTCCAAAAGCTACACAATCTCTTTTCAGGAACACACAGCATTAGCCTATTTCTACTCAGAAACCAACAGTATTTTACCACCGCAGCACGGCCTCTCCCAAAGTCAAACAGCACAGTGGCGGCCCAAAAAGCCCAAAGCCCCAGGTAAATAGTCTCCTACTGCATACGAGATCTCTTTCCCAGCCCAGTGAAAATTTCTACCTCAGTCCCAATGACAAGAGCTCACTCGGTGCTTTTCTTCATGCAATGGAGAAAGAAGCCAGTCAAAGGGCTTGCTAAGAACACGGGGTTTACAGTGCATGCAAGGCTGGAAAAGGACCCGACTAAGAGGATCTCCTGCCGTCACCATACTGTGCACAACTTTTACAGTAGCTACATTTCAAGTATCAGGTAACTAGCTGCTAAATTTCAGGGACAAGTCAGAAGTGCACAGGAAGTCCGTAGGTCATGGAATTAAACTTCAGATCTAAGATTGCACTAAAATGTCTTTTTTTTTTTTAATAACATTCCCCACTACTGCAGTCCATAACTTGGTAGCTTAGACACCTCTGAACACTCTCACAGACCCGAGTTAGGTCAAGGCGGTGGCTAATCTTTGCCATTCTCAGTAAAAAACATCTGCACAGCCAGAGCTCACAGCCATCAACACTTCAGCTTCTGCAGCTTATCAGCTACTTTTGACACCACCAACCATGATTTTCTCCCAAAAGAGAAAATTTTAAGACCAGTTTTAGTTTTTACAAGTTTCAGTCATCGAAGCTGGTGGAGGGCTTGCCTCCTGTCTCTTCTCCTGGCTAACCCTCCGGAATACCTCCTTCCTTTTTTGCCTTTTAAAGGATCCCCCTTGCCCCAAACCTTTTCTGGCTTTCAGTTTCAGGTTCACATGGTCCTCAGTACCTTTATCTTTCTTTCAGTACCTGTTCTCTGTGTAATGGCTCATGAATTTGCTTTCTCTGTTACTAGGAACTCACAGATTCAATTCTTCTTGCCAAGCTAAAAACAGTCTTTAATATTTGCTTGTGGATATCTAGATAAAGCTCAAGATAATTAAAACAAAAGTCTTATCTTTCCTTTGCGTTACCTGATTTATCTTCTTGATTGCTGAGTTTATTATCACTATCCTGGCTATAAGCAGCTGTCATTTCCAACCTTCCAAGCTATATTGATGTCTTTACACCATTTTGTATAACATTCCAGCTTTCCATCAGAATTTTGACGTTTTGCATCTCAACATCCTTTTTCCCAGCCTTGAAAAGCACACTGTTGACACACTTATATCTACCCTGAATACTGCTGCTAAGATCATGTTTCTAGACTACACCTTTTTTTTTTTTTTTTTTAAACATTGGCTTTTTTTGCTTTGCGTTCTTTCATTGTGAAGCCCTTTTCCGTAACACCAAAGAAAAACTATGTGCCTTCATTTTCAAAGTCTTTTGTGACCCGCCCCATCCTACCTTGTCACAACCCATGTGCTGCCATGAGATTGATGCCTGCCTCTGGCCAGCCCTCAACCGCAGCCTCCACTTCGCACTTCTTCTGTATTCAAATATGCACTTTTGTATTTCCTCCCAAGCTGTTCTCACGCCGAGAGGATCTGTCTGCAAACACCCTCAAAGTAACCTCCGCCTCATTCTTTCAAAACTCTCAAAAGAGTATTTTTTGATTGCAATTTTTTTTTGTCAATGGCTAAGCTCTCATGTGCTGAGACTCCGGTCTATCATTGTAACCAGTACTGTTCTATTGTCCCCTTCTGCTTCTCCATCTGTCTGCAGTCAAAGCATGAGAGACAAGAGGATAGCAAACTCTCTAGAGCCGGGTTTGTCATCTTTCAGCTCTTTCTGTATTCATGCAGAACCTTGCATGTGAGAGTCCTGCTTCATTAGCAGGACCACCAGGGGCTTTGATTATTATAACAATGATAATAAAATAATTTCTCACACATGAGGAAGTGACAGTGCATTCATTTTCCCCTCACATAGTGCTAGGAATAACACCCTGATCCCTGCCACTCCTTTTCGAGCTGCAGGAGTTTGCAAAGCATGGTGGAACGACTTTATCTTTGTTTAATAAAAGGCAGTGCCACTACACTAGATCAGTCGTGTAAACAACACCTTATACTACATCATTCTGAAAAACACACAAGAAAAGCACCACCTCTCTACAGCAGAAGCTAACTTTGGCTTAAGCATAACTTGCTTATCAACATGTTAGTTGATAAGCAACAGAGGTTTAAATCACACTAAATATAGCCATACACCTCTAATTTGTCAGCACAGTAATTATCACTACAGTTTCACTTTGTTACTATTACTGTTGAACATTCCTCTGTTATCACTACTATTGTCCCAGATTACTCACCATCAGGTTTAAAAGGGATTTTATTTTTGTAAAAGCGGAGATTGCACAAGTCATTTTGGTATCGAAGATCCTTAAAGTTCTGCTGAAAGAAAGAAAACAGGACATTATCAACCTACAAAACAAAACAAAACACACAAACAAAAACAAACAAAACAAAACAAACAAACAAAAAAAAAAAACCACGCTACTGAGAATACCCACAAAGTAACATTCTGCTCTCTGAACAATTTGAGGACAAAAATATTTCAGCATTTTAGGAAAACTGGAAGTCACATGCATAAAGATTCAGCCCAGGTAAAACACTTTAAGGATGTGCCAGTCCCTTCTGCCTGGTGCCTTCTACCAATACAGAGCAGCAAGCATAGCAGCACCCAGACTTTGGTCTCAAGGAACTTCCAAAAGACAAATAATATGAAGTCCAAACTTTATCCACCCTTATCAGCATTCAAGGCACAAATCTTTTCCTGGGCTCCTGCCATTATTCCCAGGCTTACACACCTCATGTGCTTGCATTTACATCTAGGATGAGAAGATGTTTCACCCCTCTCCTGCTAGTTTCACCCCTCTCCCACTTAAATACATTGGACCCTCGCAACAGCTTTTTGATTACACTAATTCCTCGTATTTATTAGGCACCATAAAGTTTAGGAATGTTTAGGTTGTGTGCTGCTCTCTACTAAATCGGGAATTTTAAAGCATAAAATATTCTTACTGGATACTGGTGTCGGTACTTGTATAAATCTCTTGCTGCATAGAAGCTTCTCTTTGGCTTGGCTGTCAGCTCAGTTCCATCACCACTCTGAAACATTTAAAAAGTAGATAATAACCATAAACAAACAGACTAAATACTGAAACCTGTGTAATATTAAAATAATTATTTTTCATAATGGATTTCAGCAATGTAAACATATACAAGTGCATGTATTTGCCTACTGCCTGGTCAAACATCAGGCATCTCCCTGCTGAATACTTGCCACCACATACTTTAAACCTAAATCAAAAGAACCAACCAACCAACAACAACAAAACTCAACGAAACCCAAAAGCATGGCTATGAGGTGTCCTTCCAATGAGGCTGAATTTTATTTAAACCGACAAGTTTACTGTCATTTCTAAATGTAAGACTTTGAAGTTAACCAGAAAGTGCCAACAGACGATAAAATAAGTAATTGAACATGAAAGTACAGAGACACTACTAACTTTGGAAACCATACTATTTGCAAATAGTATGTCATGTGCTTATTGTCTTAACTGCTATCACTAACGTCCTGTGGAAGAAAATGAATAGTCATTGACAAGCTAATTTGCAGTTTAAATACCTTCTTGAACCATTTTCCATTATTCATTTCTCAGAACTTAAGTTTAAATCCTAGCACGAAGTACCACTAAACACCAAAAAAAACCACTCGCATAGAGAAAATATACTTGTAGGAGACCTTGTACCGAACCCCAGCCGTTTGGGAGCTATGACCTGAAACAACCAGAGCGTATCAAGGGCAATGGAAATAATCCCACTGACTCGACAGCACACTTGAAAAGCCTGCACTTATTGAGGAAAATGAAGTACTAGTCTACAGAGAATTCAGCTTGCTAGCGACCACTTTATGTTCTTCAAAATTTCTTTACCCCTGTACTGTAACTAAGAGTTTTGTATTTGGTAATTCACTAAAATAAGTCTCTACTCTAAAACCAACGACCAAATTTGGGCACCCCTTGCAATACGCATGTAATAGGTTAAAGTGAAGTCTAAAAGGGGGAAGTTCCCTATGACTGCACTGGACATTTCCCTTTATAGTTGCACATCCTGCTGCTTATTAACACGACGTTATTGGCAAACAAGCATCTGTCCTGCATCCTTTCACGAGGCTAACTTCGACCACACCTACAGGCAAAGCAGGCTGACCTGAGCAAGCCATACCTCCTGCGTGTGGTACCTGACACCATCAGGCATTAGCGATCTATCGCCATGCATCAAGCAGAAGAGGATAAAACACTCATACCTATTCAATTTTGCACAATGGCAGTGTCTGAACCAAATACAAATGCAGTACGTCCAGCAGACTAACACCTGGACCCAGCTCGTACTCCCTGCCTTCAATCCTAACTCCAGTAAAATTATTGCCAAAGCAGCCCTTTAAACGCTTTAGGGCCAACATTTTTGGCAGAGCAACCCTTTATATGCTTTAGGGCCAACATTTTTGGCAAAGCAAGCTTTTATATGCTTTAGGGTCAGCAATTTTGGCAAAGCGACCCTAGAGGGCCAGCATCTTGAGAGCTCCCTAGAAGGCTGCCCCTCGCTAGCAGCCACCCCCGCTGCCCTGCCCGGCCTCAAGCTCTTTAACCCACAAAATTCAGAGGCTGCCGAGGCCTGCCCTCCCTCCCAGAGCCGCCTGGCAGAAGGACGGGCAGGGCAGAGCCCTTCCCCTGCGGCCCCGGGGGGCGAAGCGGGGCGGGCGGTACCTGCTCGGGGCCGGCGGCGTCGGCCTCGGCCCGCTCCCCTTCCTCCGGGGGCTCCTCGGGCCGGCCGTCAGCGGCGGGCGGCTCGGCCGGCTCCGCGGCGCCTCCCGCGGCCGCGCACACCCCTTCCAGGGGCCGCGGGTCCCCGGCGGGCTCCGCCGGCTCGGGCTCCGAGTCGGTCTCCCAGGTGGAGTCGCAGTCCTCCACCGTGGTGGGCTCCTTGAAGCTGACGCCGCTCAGCAGGCTGCCCATCGGGCAGGGCGAGGCGAAGGCAGGGCCCGCCGCCGCCTCCCGGGGGCCGAGGGCTGGGAGCGGCCGCCGGCTGCCTACGGCTGCGGCATGGCGGGGCGGGGAGGCGGCGGCATGGCGGCGGCCGCGGCTGCTCCGCTGCCGCCCGGCCACAGCCCACGGGCGGGCGCGGGGCGGAGCTGCGGGGCCCGGGCTTTCCACGGCTCCGAGGGCCCGGGCCCGCGGGGAGGTGCGGTGCTGCGGGGGGCTGGCCTCCCCCGGGAGGGGAGGGAAGCCGGGGGAGACGGCGCTCATCCAGAAGATGGCAGTCCCCTACCCACCCCCCCCCCGGCACCCCGCTCCTCACGGTGGGGAGGCGCTGCGAGCACACGGGAGGGTGGTGGGGAGGAAGGAGAGGTGCTGGAGCTGGTGAGGGGCCTGGAGCACAAGTCCTGTGAGGAATGGCTGAGGGAGCTGGGGTTGTTCAGTCTGGGGAACAGGAGGCTCAGGGGAGACCTTATTGCTCTCTACAGCTACCTGAAAGGAAGGTGTGGGGAGCTGGGGGTCGGCCTCTTCTCACAGGTAACTAGTGATAGGACTAAAGGGAATGGTCTCAAGTTGTGCCAGGGGAGGTTCAGTTTGGAAATGAGGAGACATTTCTTCTCAGAAAGAGCAGTCAGGCATTGGAAGGGGTTGCCCAGGGAGGTGGTGGAGTCACCGTCCCTGGGGGTGTTTAAGGAAAGGTTGGATGTGGTGCTTAGGGACATGGTTTGATATTGGTGGTAGGGGGATGGTTGGACTGATGATCTTGGAGGTCTTTTCCAGCCTTTATGGTTCTATACCTGTGGAGATGGGACTGGAGGGGGCAACAGTGGGGTGCCCAGCCAATTTCAGCTGCTTCTAAAATCCCCCCACGTTTGGGGGAGAAGCTGGCATGCCAGTCAAAGGCGGATTTGGCAGGAACAATGGCAGCGTATTCTGTATTTGCCTAGAGCGTGTCTTTGGGATAGAAGCACTGCCTGGAATAAAGACCTGATGAAGGCTTAGCACATTGTTTCCAGTGGCTGCTCGCACCCTCAGGATTAACGATGTGTTCTTCATTTCCAACCAGAATTATCTGGCTTCAGTTCACACTCATGGAACTCTGCCTTCCCTGAAGACAGCTCTCTGGTGTCCAGTATATTGACTGCTCCTATAGAGATGCACAACAATCAAGCCATCTCAAGTCTTCTTGATAAACCTCACCAGTTTCAGCTTCTCACTGTAGATTACTTCCCCTGTTCCCTCACTCATTTTTGTGCCTTTTCTTCTGCTACTGCCTCAGTGTTTTATCATCCTCATAAAAGTGCAGGTACCAACATTTCAATTGCATTTCAGGATCATCAGTGTAGAGGTGAAATCATCTATGTAGTCTTGTTTCCTAGTATGCTCTTTATTAACTTAAAGATTGCTTTAACTTGGGATGCCAGAGCATTGTGTTTATGTGCTCTCACACACAAAACCTTCTTCAGGTCCGTTCCAAGTGTATGACCTGTACACGTAGACACAAAGCAAAGCAAACTACTGGAAATACCGTAGTTGTCAGGCCTTGTTTGGGCAAGCATATTTGTAGTTGCAGTTCACCCAGATGCAGATAAAGCTGTAAGGCCAACCTACAAGCCTGTCCTACAGCTCAGTCTGCCTCAGAAGCCCAGGCTTCTGCCTCCCTCCCACCACCGCCTGCCCACTTCTCCTCTCCTAACCTTCGTGAAGCACCTTGAGTCCTTCCAACACCCCTTAGTCACTGTCATGCCAGCTGCTGCTTTCTGCAAGATGTCTGGAACCAATTTGTCTTGACCGCCTGCTGATTTGCCACTTCCACTGACCAACATCAGCTGGTTCCAGCATAGCCCAGCTCTGCTTCCCTTCCTGTTACAGCTTTTATCAATACTCCCCTAGATTGACTGAGTTTATATTAGGGACAACAGAGCATCAAAAGCCTGCCTTGCATATTCATCAAAAACGAGGTGAAGATTTTGATCATCTTTAGCTTGCATGGCAATTAATTCTACCAAAAAGAAAAAAAAGGTAAGGAAGCTCTCTCTTGTGCAAATAATTGCACCTTATTATAGAAAGCTCAGTTATACCCAAAGAGCAAAGCTGTCAGGCAAATCTCATCACAGAATTTTAGGAGGATTTTTTAAGGATCTTGAACTCAGGCCACCAATAAGGATTGGGAGTCAAATTAATTGACTTGGGAGAGTCAAATTAATTGCTATGGAAGAATGTGCAGCAAACAAGACTGCTTTGACTTGCTTACAGTAACCATGCCATTGAGGTGATGTGTTGGAGTTTCATGAAGTACTGGGGTATATTTTTAGAGTTTCTTAAGGGTTATTAGCTGGGTATACCATATTGTTTGCAGTCGACACAAGAGGTGCCAGAAGTGAGGCTGGCTGAAGCCTGATCACCTGGTGGTGGAGCACCAGGGTTGAACATATTTTCCGAGCCAACCAGAGATGTCGTAAGGCATTAGTCACTGCTATAAATGCGTTATTATCAGCAGGTAGGCTAAAAGAGCTCTCAAATTAGAAACTGAATTGAGTGATTGTTGGTATGGCACTCAAAAAAAAAAAAAAAAGTAGTGGCATGATTTTGAAGTGGCATCTTCCAAATGTTTCAAATACCTATCCAAATTATTTCTGTTTTAGCTGGAGTCAACTCTCACTCAATTAATTCTCATTCTTTAGCTTATCATTGGATAGTGGCTAGTTTCTAAGTGAGCTTGTTCAGAAAAGGAAGATTGAACAGCTCTTATGTACTTTAACATCCAACAAGAATCACTAGCTGGACAAAGATGGCATCTGGTTTGGGACCTGGCTGTACTGTCACGCAGCTGAATGAGAAATAAAAGTTTTTTTCCCTGAATGAGTCATTTCCTATTTTTGTCATCAGTTACTCGCAACTGTCTCTCAGCTGCCCAGAGAGATGTGGTTTGAAGTCTTTGAGATAACAATACTCTGAGCTTTGGATGTGGTGGGGCAGATCTGTACTTTGCCAGGTTTGTACATTTTTCCCCTGATTAATGTTTTTCATTTCATTTTCAGCTGAAACTTTCACAGTTTCAGCTTATTGCTGGTTCCAGTTGTGAACTACAGGCAGACAGGATTCATGAAAAAAATTCAGCACCTTACATAGCTTCTTAGGGCGGTACGTGAGAGCTTAAACAGATCCTCACGGAACATATCTTTATAAAAAAATAATAATTTCAGTTATCTCACAGTCGTAATTGGCAGTCATTTTAAGAAGGTGGTGAATTTTTGGCACTTGAGTTCACCAAAGTATTCCAGTACAAGAGTAGATTGCTAAGTGCTAAAACCAGGGAGACCTGTTTCAATCAAGCAGTCTGAGTTCAGCATAACACAGGCCAGAGAAGTGCTTATCCTAGCTATTTTCGAAGAAAGACAGGAGACCTGGAGAACTGCAGGCTGCTATTACATCAAATACTGACTTTCATAAACTGATAAAGAGACATGCATATCCTGGTTATACACCTTTATATAAATTTTTGAACAGCATGGATTAGTCTTTTTTTCTTTTGTGAGGACACAGTTTGTAAGGAAGTCAAAATGGAGATACCACATCGTTTTCTGGAAGCTAATGCTGTATGTATATCATCGTGATAACTGTACAATTTTATTAAAAAAAATAAATATTAGATAATTCTAACACTTCTTGGGAGTATGTTTTAAACAGGATACCAGAATGGTCAATTAACAACTGCGGAGAGTCTTACTGATCTAATATCAAGGTGATATAAAGATGGGAGGGATTATATAGCCTTAAAAGGTATGGGAAGAATCCACTTTGATAAATGGAAGATGGGGGCAAAATAAATAACATGGGTAAGATGAAACTTACTTGAGATAATATAAGACAACTCATAGTGTACTTAAACATACAAAGGTAGATTTTAGAAATGCAGGAAGGCAGCAGTACAGCAGAAATATTTGGGAGTTACAGTATTATTAACATAAGCTTGGACAGGGGTCTGGATATATTTGGACTCCAACAAGTATTTGGCAAGGGTCCGAAGCCAGACAGGTATGACAATGGCTTGTATGCAACAGATGGAGTTGAATGGTATTTTAATGGGGTTTGTTAACTTTTCGGCTTGTCTTTGAAAGGAACTGGGCACTTTCATAGAATATCTGACCATGGTGAATTTTTATTCTCTTCTTTAGTTCAGTAGAGCCCCAGATTGCTAAATGCAAGCCTAATGTAGTATCTAATTTATGAAGTTCATTATTTTTATCTAGTGAATGCCATTGGAAATGAGTATCTATATGGAAACTCAAAAGTCATATTGTGTATTTGCATAAATCTGTTTATTGAAATGTGAAATTAAGTCACAGAGAATTAAGATTTCACATAGATCATGCTAGACATTACAGATCAGCGTAATTAGTAAGTTCACTAAAGCCAATGGAGTATCTTCCATTTTTTGTTGGGTTATGATTACAACCTTGATGACCTTAACTATAGCCCTGTTTATTACAATGTCTTGTACTAGGACTCTATAAAAGTTCACAGCCAAGGTAAGCCAAGAACAAATTAATAAAAGAGTATCTTACCGTAAGACAGTCTAGGAGGTTGGAGAAGCAGTGCCAGTCTAGTCCTTACTCCTATAAGATTGTGCTCAGTTTCTTCCCAGACTGGCCTTTTAAACATGACATGAGAATGCAGCCAGTTTCTTGAGAGGAAATGAACCTAGCTGTGGGATGCAACGTGGCTAAACAAGCAGCTGGGCAGCAACCTCTGATTTATAGCCAGGGTCCCGCATAACCCTCGTGGTGGGCTGAAACCAGCTGCCTGGGCACACTCAGCTTTCCTACAGCAGGGCAGGAATGCAGTGCTTCAGCAAGTCAGCTGCCTGACACCCGTCAAGAAATGGTATTTCCTTGCCAGAAATTCACGCTGGGGTAGGTGATGCCATTCAGGTTTGCGGAAGGGCTTCTGGACTGCAGTTTGGAAAGCCAGTCATTTTGGCTGTGGAGCCTAGAAAGGGACTGTGCTCTCTGGAAGAGCCACCAGGAGTCTGATTCAGGTGCCCAAACATGGGTGCCCAATGTGACGGAGATCCCCTGGTGTATCCAGCTGCTGCTGCAGAAATGCAGGGGAGCTTCACGTGTCCTTTGGCAGAGCTGCCAGCCCCATGCAGACATCCTGGTTACTCTAGACATCTCAGAGGGCATGATACGCCTACAGGGGGTGAACTGTGCCTATAGGTGACTGGCTGCTTGTTTGAAACGCTTTTAAAGCTGCATTGACTAGAGCTCCACTGGTTCTAATGAAGAGTCTAATAAGAAAGTTGCCTTCTCCTGGGTCTTTGAATGACTAGCCAGCCTTTGGCTCTATAAGCAACAGAGAGTTATGAAAGGGCAGAAGGAGATCATGGCGTCACACATTGCTGATGTTGTTACTCTGTGCTTTATTTCCTCACCTAAACACAGCAGAGGTTGTGTGGAGCCTCTTCCTCAACCCATCACGAGGAAACAATAACTCCTGTTCTGCTTTGCTTGAGTTAAAGGTCCGGACTTCCATTCAACATAAAGCAAGGGCAGCTACTGTGAGTGCAGCCAGCAGTCCCAATGTACAGACGTGGCAAATTTGGCCCACCTCTGGCATCAGGAAGAGAGGCATGCAGTGCACAAACAGTGGCACTTATTGTCACTAAACCATTATTTCAAGATAACCAACTCTGCTTCTTAACCGAGTTTTTGGATGTGACTTTGTGAATGTATGCAGTCGGGATGGTGCAGCGTAGCTATTTCAAAGCGCTAATTGACGTCAAGCCTGATGTGACTCATGGACCGCATCGGATCCCTACAAGATTAAAAAAAAATGTCCGTGTTAAATGATAGACATTTGTGCAGTTCTGTACTTTGCTTCCGGGAGGACAGTTGTGGATCTCACGCGGTTCACCAAGGACAGTCTGAAGACACCTACCATCACTGATCTCCGGCAATCTCCGCAGCAGCTAGTCCCAGCCGGAGGCTGGCATGAGGCCACATAACACAAGTGGGACACGACTGCAGGCAACGGCTCTGCCACCACCTGCCTTTCATCCTTTCCTGTATCATGCTTCACGTGTCATCTGTAGGAAACCTATGTAAATAAATAAGCCAGTGAAGAAGTTAATCAGGGATGCAATTTTTAATTAGGTCACTGATGCTCTACGGGGCTTTTAGCTTGCTATTAAGGCAAATATGCATGGGGTGAGATATAAAGGCAAACAAACAAAACCAGAGTCAGAAACCAACAACAATACTGTCTTTCATTTTCTTATCACAGGCCCAGTGATTTTTACACTTGTCTGGGCTAATTCACTCAGCTAAACTATTCTGCACAGCATTAAAGTACAGGCCCAGCTCCCCAGCTGCGTGGGGCAGAGTAGTTTTCAGTGTTGACCCTGCCTGGCACTCTTTGGTGGCACCTCAGTGATGTGACCCTTCCCCATCCCCGCCGACCTCTGGGTTATTTGTGGCGGGGAGGCAGGAGGGAGCAGACTGCACAGCTGATGAATTCAACTGCTTTGGAGTGAAGAGGAGCAGCGAACAGCCCACAGTTTATGACACGAAGCTTATTTAGGATGGGACTGAAGCATGCGACACCTCACAAATGTCAGCTTCACAGAAAACCCTGTAAGCAGTTGGTATACACAGATACAGTTTCTGGAATTAAAGGATTTTTTTATTATTTTTTTTTTATTTATTTATTTTACTTATTGCCCCTGTTGTGTTCTCTATCACAGGCTTCTTTAAATCACCTCAGGACAGCCTTACCATAGCACTGTTATGTACTTCTAGTGTGAAGAAACCATGTTAGTAGAGCCTGTAAAAGACCCCCACCCTTTTATCTCCTTGGTGCCACCAATGAAATATATTCTTGTCACCCAAATAGGGCATGCAAGCTGGCAAGTTTAAAGAACTGTGATAGTACAGCAGGTGACACTGAAGAGCTAGCAAGGCATAGGGAAAATCTTATCCTGAAAGGGAGGAGCTGAGTTATGCTTTGGCAAGTACTCCTAACTAATGTTCACTTTAGGAATCTGGTACAGCGATCAAAATCTTCTGAACGTAGTGAACATGCGCAGTACTCCAAAATTAGCTTGCTTTCCTTTTGTAACAGCTTGAACCCACCTTGCAGCTTGCAGCCTTTGATGTGCTTGGGAAAAACATCACTAATTCTTTCACATCAGGGTTTGACCAGGCTGAATGAACCAGTGGCATCCAAATGGGTTCCCTTCTGTCCAGAATAGAGAGATGAGTAAGTAAGCACACTATTGTCCTTTTGCATGTGGCAAAGTGAGCCAGCAAAATATTGGCGGTAATGTGCTTAAAACACTTTGAGTGCTTTGTCCTAGTTTGGTACATCATATCCAGGAGTTTGCTTGCAGCAGAATTTGGGAAAAACAAAACAACAGAAACACAGCTAAAACAAACAAACAAACAAAACATGGTATCTCCGTAATTACCAGTAAAAACTGAACTAGCAGTGGATAAAGCTTTCAAATACATTGTCACCAAAAGGTCATTACAAAGCAAAACACAAATCAGGAAAACAGGCAAGAGAGCATGGTGAAGTTCAGAGCCAGCAGGCAGAGCTGAGGACAGACAGAGAAGGACTGATTTAGGCCAGGGACGGGAAGCAAGGAACAGCTTCCTTGCTGGGTAAATGCAGCTTATTTAGAAGATGGAAGAATCCTCACCAGGCAACTAAGAGCAGCTAAAACAACATACCTGCTTGTTGTCCCAACCTAAAAGAAATCCCCATACTCATCCTGCAACAAAAATGTATGACTAACAAACCAGAGGAAATTTTTACTGTATTAAATTGGTGTAAAAAGGGATATATAGAGATATATGTATATAAATACTTTTTTTTTCCCCCCTCCAAGAGCATTAAAATGATGGCGTTTTCTGGCTTGTGATGCTTTGTGGCAATGTTGCTTTGTAATGGAAGGCTACAGGTTAAGATCAGGAGATAACGCTAACATTGCAAGGAACCCAATAAAAAATGTGATACATGGCTTCTTCAAAAGAACCAGTATGAAAACAAAATAAAGATTGCCAGACATGCTTGAGCAGTAATTTTGAGTCTGTTGTATGTAAAAAAAACATTCATTGTTCTGGATGTTTTTTTAGAGAAGCTGGCTGCAACTTTGACACTAGCAGTTCAATCCCATGCAGGTGTTTGCAGTTGCTAGGAATGTAAGAGGTGTCCTGCTTCTGCTCCAGACAGAAATGTTTAAGTTTTGCATTATATTTCCATTAAATTTGTCACCTTCTAACACCACTCATAGCTGGCCATAACCTGTGAAAAAAATCCGTAGGTCTGAGAGTGTGCCAGAAAAAACACAACATCCCATTAGGACTAAAGAGATAGAGTAGGAACAACCCTTCTCAGCACCGCTGTTCGAACAGACACAGCGGTGGGACATGTATCTGACAGCTTTGGTGTGTTCTTTCATTTACATTACAAAGGAGTGTTTGTGGCAGAAAGTAGGTGTGAGGAGTATTCATTATTCCTTTAAGGAGCCTGAGAGTTCAGTAAGTTAATATACCACAGGCTATCGGTGCCATCAACCATCCGCCAAGACATAAATTAAACCTTGTTCCAGCATCAGTATTTCTTGATGCAGTCACAAGTTTTGATGGGATTAGAGCTCAGATCATGTGACGAAATTTAGTGATGGTTGATGTGTTTGTGAGACATTTTGAGACAGGAAGATGTCAGGAAATTAATAAAACTTGTGAGAGAAATCATGATTAGCATACTGGGTATGAAGATGATGGAAAATGAGAAGTGATTCAATCTGACAAAAACAAACAACAACTTGAAAGGAGTCCTCAAGTACATCTCTGTCATTTGTCTCAGATACAGAAAGAAGAAGTAGGCTTCTCATGCAGCATTGGACACCTACAGCAGGTGTGCTTCTCACTGGTTGCTCAGAGGTCCTTTACAGTCAGTGGAGAAAAATTGGGACTTTTATGTCACGATTCACTTAATCCTAACAAAGACATTTAAATAAGGCCTGAGGAAGTGCCTCTTTCTTTGTCTTCTTTATTTGCTCACATGTGGACATCTACACTGAGGCTATCTAAAGTTGCCCAAGAAGGTATCTGTCTCGAGTACTTCTACACATTTCAGTTTTCTAGGCTGGGACCATTCTGATGACTGGCTGCCTGGTGAGTGACTGCCCACATCATCTCATTCAAAGGACCCTTGCAAAACTCGGTCCCACGGGAGGGCAGCTCCGGGCTGCAGTGACGTTGTGCAGAAGTCCCAGTGCAACTCTCAGCACCCAGTTTGGCTGCAATAAAGTAGCTGGAAGTCTCCACAGACTCTCTCATGGGGAATGAAGGAAGAGGGACATTCTCCCAGCAAGACAGTCGGAACTGTAGCTGAAGTTTGGTGCTTTGAGAGTGCATCTATGTTAGTGTTTTACCCTGGATCAGAAGAGTGCTTTTAAAGCTAACTTCCTAGCCCTTCCACCTGCTGGGCTGTGGTTCACATTATGGTTCACACAGTCTCAAATCACATGAACATATTTTTTTTAGATAAAACAAACTGGAAGATGAAGGCCAGGAGTGCACCTAATATACTCTAGATGCAACAGGCACTCAGCCCGTGGAAGCAGACAAGACTAGCCTAAAGAAGAAAAAAAAAAAATCTCTAAAATGTTTATGGTGTGCGTGCCAGGTCCTCAGCACTGACAATTTTGCTCTACAGGTCTGCTATCAGTTTTCTCTACCTGCTAATATAACTTAAAGTGAAGAAGGACCTAGAAGAGCCCCTTGCTCCATTATCCATTGGAGGAGTTTAGGAAGACAAGATAGCTAAGCTAGCAGTCTTAAAAGTGAATGAAAAGAATAGCCAACAAATGGACTTTACTTTTACAAAATACAGTGCTTAAAGAAAGGAAACATCCATTAAACAAGGGCGGAAACAAGTCCTGCACAAGACCTGCAGTAGTGAATTTACTGAGAATGCAAAATGCCTGCTGATTACTCTTCCAGGTCTCCAGAGTTAGTGTATCTGTCTGAGATGGTTAGTAAATTCAAAATGCAGCTACCTGTGGGATTTTGTTTATAGCAGTACTGCTTCAGGACTTCATCTGAACATAAATTGTTGCAAGCTAACCATGATATTATTACCCACAGATTAATATGGCTGCAAAAGAACAACACAAGCTACAAAGCAAAACACGAAGACCATTTCCAGCACTATTGACCTGCCAATTACTTCAGTAAGGAATAATATTGCACACCTGACAATAAAGTATTACCACCACTACCAGAATCCCAACACTTTAGGTTAAATCTGTGAATTACAAGATAGCACCAGAAGCTGATGAGAAGCACCACCAAACAGGGTTCTACCATAATGACCTGAACCACACTGAAGTACACTTAAAGACAGTCCTGAATTTCTGTTGGTTTTGCGTTAGACCTTTGGAAAAAGCAGACCCAGCGTGGTACTTCATTGGCAGACTGCCTGAGAATACCAAGTGCTGTATGGTTTGAGTGTGTTACCAACACCTTTTGCACCACAGATCCAAAACACAGCACC
Source organism: Cygnus olor (assembly GCF_009769625.2). Lineage (NCBI taxonomy): Eukaryota > Metazoa > Chordata > Aves > Anseriformes > Anatidae > Cygnus > Cygnus olor. Next base: position 31,798,344 of record NC_049171.1, read on the forward strand.
ATATAGACTGCTATAAAGAAAGCTAACTCCTTGCCAGCTAGACCCACGACTTTGTCCAAATTGTCCCACTGACCTTGTCACCCAGGAACTGACTGCCTCAGGGCAGATTCCTGTGTCATATCTCCTAATAGTTGATTACCCTTAAGAGAAGACAAAATCATGCTCAAAGCCTGCACCAGTAGGACAGTCTTAGTTGTGTAGGGATGCCTCAGAACCCGAGCGAGCAGTCCTTGCAGCAAGGCTGGCAACATCTGTCCCAGAGGAGGAGGAGAAAGAGGAGGTGCCCTCCTTCACTCTCCTCACAAAGTGGCTCTGGGAGGAGAAGAGGGAGGTGTGGTTGCTAATTGTCTCAACAAGATGGTTCTTCAGAGACAGGGAGGACATCAATTCAGGGGCCAAATACCAGACTGGGCTCGAGGCCAGTGCTTTTATCATAGGTTTCCGAGGGAAGGCAAAACAAAGTGATAACACAGAAAACAACAAAAGCTGAAAGGAACCATTAGCAAGCCCTGAAACTTAACGGCAACAAGAAAGCGAGCAAGTAGTGGAGCAGGTCAGGGAACAAATATGTCAATATTGAGACCAGCAGCAGCAAGTACCAGCCTGCCAAGCACCAGCTAAACAGCTCTATCAGCTATAAATGCTAACACACGCCAATCAAATCTGTCTTTATCTTGAACCCCTTGAAGCATGCTGGGCACCAAAGGGGACTAATTGTGGGTTGGCTCCTGCCAAGCACCCCCAAAGCTGTTTGCTCATTCCCCTCCTCCAGTAGGGAGAAAATAGGAAGAAGAAAAGTGACACAGCTTGTGAGTTGAGATAAAGACAGCTTAATAGGTAAAAGAAAAGAAAAACTGAAGTGAAACTAGAGAAATTGCTCACCACCTCCCACAGGCAGACTGATGTCCAACCAGTCTCTGAACGAGGGCCACCTTTGAAGTCCCACCACCCCTTCTTCTCTCTCTACCCCAGTTTTTCTCCCTGGGCATGGTGCTATGCAGTATGGGACATCTCTCTGATCAGTTCATGTCAGCTGTCCCAGCTGTGTCCCTTCACAGCTTCTTGCCCACCTGCAGCCTATTTGCTGCAGGGGCTGAGTGGGAAATAGAGAAACCCTGATGCTGTGCAAATAACTGCTCAGCAGTAGCCCACTGCTGTGCTACCAACACTGCTTTAGTCACAAATCCAAACACGGCACCATATGGAGCCCTAGTGAGGAAACTCAGCTCCATCCCAGCCAGACCACCACACCTTGGAGCAACAGCTCCAAGTGATCATAACAAGAACTGCTTCATATGACTTCTAAGAGTGCCTTCTCTGCTTCACAAGCTTTAAGGTTTTCCTCATGCAATGTATTTGCATACCTCTGAAGAAGTTACAAAACCCTTTAGCCTTTCTATATACAAGTGGACACTTTGATTCTCAGGAAGAAAAAATATGTATATATATACTGTGCATACCTTGCTCTTTAATAATTCCATTTAAAACAACTAGATTTGACATGTTTCTGTAGTTCTTATTTGTTAAGACTAGCAAACTGTTTCAACCCTTCATATGGTTAAAATGGAGTTTTCCTGAGAATGCTACTCTCAATAAAATTTTAGCAAATCTGTTACATAAAAAGTATCAGAATACCTTTTACTTAAAAAAATAATTAAGTATATTGGAACCAGGATATCAGCTGTTTTATTTTTTCTTTGTTTTGTTTTGTTTTCCTGTAAAATTGGTGTATTATGGAAAAAAATGCATGTAGAATAAGTTCAGTGCTACACTTAAAAATTCAAATTTTTTACACTGATTTTTCTGAGATATCAGGAAACCACCACAATGACTAAATGCAGTGTGCTACTAGGAACCACAGCTTTTTATTTTTGCATATGGTACATAAAATTAAAGAGACACAATTCAATACATCCCTTAATAGCTAATGTTCTTTAAAACATGAAATTTAAAAGTTGTGATCTTTGTTTAAAAGTATTCCTACTTCCACTCCAATAAAAAAAAAAAGACGTTAATGCAATCGCAGCTTCTCTATGTGGCAACAAACCAACACAGACAATTCTGGTCCTCTGTGGATGTCTGCATATAACGTGGTTTCGTGCACTGATGTAATGCTGCTTCTTCATTCGCTAACACTTCCCATTCATTTGCAAAGGAGGTGTATGCAAAAATAAATAAATAAATATATATATATATCTTCTATTGTAAGCATTTATTTTCTCCAAGAATGGAGAAGGCCAGCAGAGCTAAGCAATACAACAGAATAGAGAAAATCATACAGCTTAGATGTGAACAAAAACTTACATCCATGCCTACCTTTCATAGAGCAACGTCACTCTTATTCTCCTCGCAAATGAACCTCTTTTTGCTTGTATTAAAGCAACTTGCTTGTCCCAGTCAAGGACTTATTGTACATGCCCATGTACAAAGACATAGCAAGCCACTTGCCTGACGTTGAGTAACTCATGTGGGATCTCAGCCCATGTAAGTACTACTGCAAGCGTATGCAATTACAGCACCCACAAAACTAGCTCTAAGTTAAGACAAAACGCAACCAAGTGATGTGAAAACTGAACACAGAGTGTGTGGCAGAGTGGATGGGATTGGTAACGCTGAGAAAATGGTGTGTCTTCACTGTGGTGAGCTGCACGGACAAGGTGCGGGACTCAGGGATGGATCACTTGGTTTCTTGGTCCCAGGGTTGACTTCAGGTGCCAGCAAAGGTCTGCGAGCTGCCATCATCTGGCCTGTCCAATACTACAGCATGTGAAATGCACATCCACACCACAGCCCTGCCTTGTGAGCACAAACCAGAGTGTCTGGCAGCAGAGCTGGTCCCTGCCTCTCCAGCTGCTGGTGGGTTTGTTGTCAAGGCAAAAGCTTTCCACCTGGGCTGACACCAGCACACTGTACAGAAAGCACACAGTGTATGCGTGCTAGCAATGCCCACACCAGTGTCCCCTGATGGGCAGCTCCTGCTGTACCTGCTCCCTGCAAAGCTGAGTCTGTGGGTACAAAGCACAGAGACAGCACTCAGTTTCTGTGACACGCATGACAAGACCTTAAAAATAAGAATACGTCAGTGACAGTGTTTAGATGTTAAGCATTTAAGTGTTTACTTGCGCTGTGTCTCCAAGCTCCAAGAGAGTCAGTGGGAAATCTAACCAACAGGCTCCATTATAGTAGAGCTATATGTAGCAGAGTGTATATAACGACAACCTAACCAATGCAGCTCAGGAAGCCTAAAAATGGTTTGATTCACTGCAGAGTAGACACTTGATGGCCATCTAGCTGAGGCCCTCTGTGCTCACTGAAATGGGAGTACACAGCAGTAGCAAAATCTGTAGTCACCTGCACTAAGGCATCAGCCTTAAACTGGATCCTACTCACCCAGCCAGTGAATTTTTGACAGCTATGCTCTATAAGACAAAAAAGGAACAAGCATCGTTGTCTAGGTTTTACTTTCATGGCAGTAAATTGGTTTGGTGGATTGTGGCAACTGAAGCAGTGAGTTATTCACATAGAAAAACACATTGTAAATAGGTATCGCACAAGAAAATAACGCTTTTCCTTACTTATTAGAAATGTTACAAAATATTCCCCCTTTTCTTTTATGACAGCACAATGACAGTCTCGTGTTATGTCATCTCTCTCCATTGACATGATCCAAAGTCATAAAACCTCAAAAATTCAAGTGCAGTTAGACAATTGCTAAGCTACGGCTAGCATCAGCCTGACTGCATTCCCCTATGCATCTATATCCATCTGCTATTTTCCTTCTTCTACGCCAAGATTATCCATCATCTGGGGCAAGGGAATGCCTTTTATTTTGTGGCTGTTCGGGACTAAGGAATGGGTGCTACAAGAATACAAATCACCAGGAGCACGGTGTCTGTGATGATTTATGCGGCCCTGCTAGCTTGCCTCTTCTGCAGAAGACCTGAAATCCTTGCATACTTTTTATGAAGAGGCACGTTGCTTTTCTTTTCTAACACTTGCACCTCCAGTAGCTGGTGAAAATGATTCAGGATAATGAATCTTTTAAGCTTTACTGCCGAGCATCAGCATACCCAGCAGGAGCTAGGACCACTCATTATTTTCTTTAGATTAGACACAGGTGGTGTCAGGTGCTTTTGTCAACCAAAACCAGTGAAAGTAAATTGGTGAGAAACCAGTCTGTTTGGTGGAGAGATAAGCATGGAGTAAACCAGGGGTAGGTTTTGTTCATGGGTGGAGCAGTTAGGCCAGGAGAAGGGCTGAGACCAGAAGAAGAGCTGGCACTTTCATTGCAGGAGCTTTCTGCTGGTATTTGTAAGTAATTACATCAGTAATTCTATGAGAGGGAATCTCGGAGACATAAGCTCGCAATAATGAAAGTGCAGTAGCTATGGTTACTGAGCAAATGGAGAGAAAGCAGAGCTGAACCGCAGCTCTGGGCACTGTACACAATTTTAACACCAAAAGCCCAGTTTTAGCTCTCCAAAATACAACTACAAGAACAGCCACCCACGTTCCCCTTCACAGTATGTGTCTGTATATATATATATATATATATATGTGTATGCGTGTGTTTATGTGCATGTGTGTGTGTGTATATATATATATATATATCTGTCTGCACGTATATATATATCTACAGTAGGATGAGGGGAAGACAGAGAGAAGAGAAAAAGGTGTCAGCTTGTAGACCATCATACAGCTATGAAGTTCATCATGGAAGTTCATCAGAGGAAACAATCCTGTGTGTTCAGTCAGACAGCCCAGGGCCAACACCCTGGGACTTTCCCCAGGAAATTTCTGCTGCCACGAAGAGGAAAGGCTGTCTTCATTATCCCCTGAGGATTTCTAAAGAGAAACAAGTAGCTCACTGTAAGGCAACTATGTTTGCATTGCAGGCTTAGTGCAACCCTTCCAGGAATGCTCAGGTTAACCTGAAGGCTAATGAGTGTAAGTCCTGCTAAAGCACAGCAGCAATGTGGAAGTTGGCAAATGCCACAAACCCCCCCTGAGAAAATGGGTATTTAAGCAATTACTCCACATTGAACTTCACATAAGATTGCTTCACGTGGCCGTTGACCTAACCAGCTGGTGGTTTTGCAGCGTGGTGGGGACAGTGTGGTGGGCTGTAGCCCTGCCCACGCGGTAGGTGTCGCAGTGGAGTTTACCTGCTGCACGCGTTCCCAAGCCCTTCACACCCACAGTCAACAACAGCCTGGCCACATCCACCCCCAAGCATGGATTTGGGCCTGGCTACACCTGCACAGCTGCGTTCACACCTTCACTGACAGTCTTAAAGCCGTACCTATGCTGCCCAGAAAGCGTGCTGTCCTCAGCATCTATGAGCACATCCCGTTCCTCAGTTTGTACCTACAAATCTATTTGTCAAAAGGAAAAAAAACAAAAAAGTCTGTGTGTTTTCATCCACCTGTTTCCAAGAAATGGCAGAGATTAGTCTTCTATTTTTTTTTCCTTCTGTAAACTCCTTCTAGACATTAGAGGTGCACTTCAGTGTACACAGGACTATGTGGTGTGACGCTGGAGCCATGAGACGTGGTGCTCCTTTGGACCAGAAGCAAGAAGCCAGACATGCCTAGAGCAGCAGATACCTGTGCTGTACAAGTGACTCGAGTCAAAACACATTTGCCTCATGGGCAAGATGGATACAGTTTTAATAGTTACTTTAAGGATATAACACTTAGATTGTTTGGATCATGAAGATAAAACGTTATATATTTAGTTTTAGGGCAGTAGTTTTCCAAAGAAGACTTCTGTTTCTACCTTCGTTCAGCACAATACAGTCTGAACTCAATTTAATACAAGCAAAATTATGGGAATTCAATCCCAATTTCTTTCCAACAATGAAAATAATACTTCTTTTATTCACACCAATATACAGACCCCCTGCACTCATACAGAAAGTAATTTTTCTTCTATGTTATAAGTAATATTAAATCAAACTGACGATTTAAGAACAGAACCCAAAGTGAAAAAAAAAAAAAAAAAAAAAAAACACATTCAAAAGCCACTGGTAAGGAGCTTCATCTTAACCACTAGAGCCCAGGAAAAATGAATCATAGAAACCCTCTCATCTTGAGAAATTTATGCATCCTATAATCCCCAAAGGGAACAATTGCATCTGATAAAAATCTTTAGACCAAAATTAGAAAGTAATAATAAAACTGACAGAACTGCCTGAAATACATATTTTAGCAGAATGTTATTAGAAAGTCAGCATAAAGTGCCTCTTAATCATACTCATCATGTATCTATTGGCCGTAAATCCAAGCGACTCTGGTTTTATATACCCCCATAGACTTTATTTTATTGCCTACTTGCTTAGTAAATTTAAACTAGGTATATGGGCATAGTGTCTAGAGTGTCACCTGGAAAAGGTAACTTTCTATCACTCATTACAAGCCTGCTTTAAAGCATCCAGTGCTTGGAGCCAAAGCCATGAGTTTGCAAAGCTCAAATTACTGGTCAAACCATTAAAAACATCCATCATCAGAGTATTTTTTAATCTCAGTGCAGTCATCCTAATAACTCCGCCTTGAAGTTCACCCAGAAGTTTTAACCAGTGGCAGTCGAGATCCTTAGAGAGAATTGATAAACCTTCAATCCTTGTCATGTCCACTTTTCAACAGAGTATCTATGAATATGAGCTAAACAGAAGGCCCAGGCAATACTTCCAGGCAATGACTTTGCAATACAGTGTGTAAAAATCACAGTGAACAAATCAAATGGTGATTGATGTGCTATACAAGGGCTAATTACAGGCAAATTCTAGGAATTATATCTTTGCTAATTTCCACATTATTTTCCAGGAGAGGCTGCCAACTAAAAAGCCTACTACAGGATACCAGTTGGCATACAAGTGATAAGGAAGAGGCTTTGCAATTATATTTAGTACATTAAACTTTTCAGTTACTAGCAATTCAAGCAAATGCTTTAGAAGTTAAGAATCTCTAAATCCCATAATCTCCTGAACCTTCCAGTTCCCCCAGGAAAAGGGGATAAACCTGGACTTCTCCCAGTCCCACTGGCTAAGGCATGAATAGCATTAATATTGCCAGAGCAGGATGTGAGGAAACATGCAACACTTTCCATCAGGCACCGTGAAGTCCCACGTCAGATGTCACAAGAGTTTCCAAGCTATTGCACAGTGCTTTAACAGACAAAAGGAGAAATTAATTCAGTGTTTAAAAATTAAACATTCAAGCTCCCATTGTAATTAGTACTAAAACAGGATGGAGAATTTAAATAAAGTTCGACAATAGGCTTTTACACTGCACACAGTGCATTATTTTAAAAAGACAGTTATTATTTCAGATGTTCAAAAACTTCTGACAAGGGACTAATTCATAACACCGGATTACTGGCCTTAGCAAAATGGACACTATTGTCTCTTAAAGTCTAAATTATTGTGGAATCTCAGATGCATTTTGTTGTCTGCTTTCAACTATATTTAACACCGCTTTATTTTTTAAAAATACAGCTTTGAAAGTGAGATGACAAGAACTAAATTTATTTGGTCTAAAGGGATAAGAATTAAAGGAAACAGCAAGATAACCGTATAAATATTCACACACAAAATAACGAAAGGAAGAGAAATATTTCCAATGGGAATAGTTGTAATAGTGTAAAGGGCTAAAGCAGAATCAGTTTAAGCTCTGTATTAGGAAAAAGTGGTTTTGAAGACACCAAGGATGGCTGGACAGAAAGGAAACTTTGTGACCGCTTTTTAAGTGAATCAAATGATTCTCTTCCTTCCCTCCCTCCTAGGCAGCTAAAGAGATTTTTTTTATTTATTTATTTATTTCAGGCCTAATTGGTTGGGTTTTTCCATCTGATTTTCAGAGTCGGAGAAAAAGAGAAATAGATGGCCTTTGTGTCTGTTCATGAGTCACAAAAATTATTGGGAATGTTGAAAGACCACAGGATTAGAAAGTCTCGGGAGCTTCTGTCCTCCAGTTTCACCCACTTCAAGGATACCAATAGAGGAGACAGCTTAGCTTCTAGCTAACTTGCAAAAGGGTGTGCAGACAGATGAGGAAGATCATGAAAACACTGGTACTCACCAACGTACCTGGGCAGTGCAGGACACTGTTAACCTACCTGGGAGAAGGCACACTGCACTTCAGAGGTGTTGAGGTGCTATTGTAGAGGAGGTTTTGAGAAAACAGATAAACACGGGACGTGACTATCAATTCAGTCACCAGGTGATGGGTAGGTGTTCAAGAAGGGATGATATTCTAAGGAATTAAGTTCTTGCTTATATAGAAACATCTGCAGCTAGCCCTCACAGCATTTATTTGCATTTTGTGAGATGATCAGGATTTTGCCCACATATATGACTAAAAATTAATAACTGTGTCATTCTCTCATAACAGCAATACAATAAAGATCAGTTACGTTATTAACCTCTGGAAAAGCAATGTCCTTCCCTTCCCCACTACATCCACTGCAAGAGTATAGTGCCTCCCCTTTGGCAGTTGTAGATAAGTAATGCTGAAAAAAACCCTGAAATGGACTGCAAGCACAAAAGACGGGCTTCTCTGTTTAGACAATGCTATAATGTCCATTCAGCTCCCTCCAAAATGCAAGAGAAGATCAATGCTGCCCTGTAAAAGACAGAGAGAGACCTTCCATGCACTTCCCACTGAAACATATAAAAAAAATCTCCAAGTCATGGAAAACAAAAAAAATCTCATGTTTGATGGAAAGAAATAAAAAGAAATAAAAACTATATAAATAAAAAGTAAAAGCACTTTAAGCTAGAGACTAGTCCTTGAGCTCTAAAGTATGTTTCTGACAGATAAAATTCATGTTTGTTTTGTCTGAATAACATATTATTGGAAGGTCCATAGAAAAAAATAAAATACTGTATACATTGATTGAGTTTTTCTGAGTCTCCTATCTTCTCAGAAAGGTTGAGAAGATGTAAGTGTGAATTGAAGAAGAAGAAAAAAAAAAAAGAGGGAAGATCTAGGGAAAAGAAAAGAGAAAGGAAGGGGAAAATAAAAGAAAAAATGTAAAGGAAAAAGAAACAGACTGCAACTCCATGAAAATGTGTCTCCTAACTTGAGTCCTCTGCCATTGTTTTGTTATATTGGTGTTAGTTTTATTTATTTATTTTTTTATTAATATGTATATCTGTTAAAAAAAAAAAAAAGTTATGTTGAAAGTTACGCTGTCCCCCTTGTAGCCCACCTCGGCTGGTGGTTTCTGCCTAGTGCCAGCGACCTGCGAGAACACTTCTGGGCACACCGTATCCTTGTACTCCTTTCACAGGCAGCCAAACCCATTGAAAATACCACTGAAGGCTGCTCAAAGGAAGAGGGAGCCTGATAAACTCTGCCGTGCCGGCTGGGTGGCTGGCAGCAGGTAACCTCCAGCAGGAGATCGGTGACAACCACCAAGTGGACAAGGTGCACCTAGCGTCACAGCAGTTTCTGTGCCGATTCGGATCACCGGTGTCTCAGCATCCAGAGATCTGTATTAGTTTCAGAAAACAGACCGGGAGCCTCATGCAATTAAGCTGTCAAGTTCCTGTACAGAGACAGAGATCAAACCAACAGCGAGTGCCTGGGGATTTTATGCTCCTCTTCTCCTACTTCCTTAACTGCTTGAAGCGTGACTTTTTGCTAGCGTTTTTTTTTCTTTATTTCTTAAGGAATTTCTGCTTCCCAGTAAGCAGAGATGAGGACTGCATGGCAAATTGTTGCCTATTCACAAGAGAGAAAAGGAGTCATTCAATTAAAAATAAATAAATAAATAAAACCTGGTTCTGCTTCCTTACCTACGTTATTTAATAAAATATTTGTTCTGAACTGCAACCTTTAAACAAGGGAGAAAAAAAACATCTTGCTTTTCAGAGACAGCCAAAACAGTTAAATGGTGGCTGAGATGGAGCAATAAACTTATATTAAAGCAGCAAATCAGTTTGTGTTCGTAATTCATCCCAACTCACTGTCCTGCCTTTTATAATGGTCATACCACGACTGCACACTGAAATCTGTGGACAAAGCTAACATTATACATGCTCTCTGAAGATTTTGGAGGCCAAAAATCTAAGCATCATGCAACTTCCTTCATATTGAATAAGTTTTTTTTTTGGCATGTTTGGACAGTCATTAGAATTACCAGGAATTGACTGATTTCCACAGGCTTTGGACTGGGCCAAGGCTCCCTTGGTCAGGCCATAACGCAGATGACTCTGCTTCCAACGCAAGCTTACAGTAAGCACAAGCAATGAGGCTTTGCATCTAAACCCACACAGCTTTCTACGGCGTGTAACGCGAATTGCTCCCACATGAAGATGCTACTTCCAAGTCGTGTTATCAAGAAATATTCTCCGCCTTTGGCGTAATTGTTCAGTAATATGCATTTTGTGTATGGAATAAAACAGAAATGCTGACAGGCTGGCTTTTATGGCTGCTGACACCATCTTTCTGAGCATAGCTGTGCAAGTTGTGCTGACACAAACCTTCTCCTCGAGAACAGCTGCTGTTGCCTGCTGCTTTGGCGAGGGGACGGGGGTGTTTCTTTTCTCTCTTTCTTTGCCTCCCGTGGAGGACTCCAAAGTGCCGGCTGTGCTGACAGGGCTGAAGTATCCACCAACGCCTAGTTATGCCACAGATGTGAATGTGTAAAAGAGAAAGTCAGTTCCCTTTCCGGCTTCATTCTCCATTTTTCTTTCAGATGATTAAATAATCCCACACTCAGCAATATTTGGATAAGATGGACAGCCATTAAAAGTGCTCCAGTAGAAGCTGATTAAAGCATTACGCCTATTCTTCTAAACTTGTAAGCGCTCGGGATGGGCAAAATTCCCACAAAGACTCAGATATCAGGCACCATTTACTTGAATGTTAGTGAGCACATTCACAGAAGACAAGTGCAGCTAGAGGGTAAAGCATCAGCTTCTTGGGCTCAGCATTTCGGGGCATAGCCACCGTGTAAGTGCTTCAGAAGATACTCAAGGAGCCTCTCAGCTCCTTATTCAGCACTGATAATTAAGAGCTCATGTCTCTCGTTCATCAACACAGCGCTTAAGGATATGCTTAAAAGTGTTTTGCTGATTTAGGGCCTCAGCAACATCTCTGCAAGGATCTGAATGCCCACAGCTCCTCCTTGAAAGGAAAAGTGCATTTGGGTCCTGGAGGAACTGATGTGCTTTGCAAAGTCTTTCCTAACAGTAAACACAATAGAAAGTTCATTCCTTAATTTGGATACCCTACAGCAATTATTGCCAAGTCATGCCTGGGTCAATACAGTAGGCATACTTGAAATTCAAGATTTTCCTGAGTTGTGAATGCTCTTTTATTATTCCTACAGTTGCTTTAACACTGTGCAAGGTTGATCTTCTGACTTTCTATCCACCCTGCTACTTACAAAGGTGTTTCAAGCTCACAGATTTGTCAATGGAGCAAGCCTTCACAGGTGTGAAGGCTTGAATTGTGGCACTCACCAACAGTTTGGTTGTTTAGCCTGAGCAAGAGCTAAGAGCTCCTTAAAGACAAATAAAAAATAATAATAATAAAAAGTCATGGTAACACTGTTGCACAATCACAACTTACAATGAAAACAAACAAACAAACAATACCTGTACTGTAAGATACAGCAATACCAGGATGCTAAACCCAAGACAACCATGTCTTCCCACTGGTTGCAACAGAAGTTGTATGTCAGCAGACATCAGACATACTCAGATTTTGTTTTCCCACTGTTCATACCACAGAGATGATTAAATGCTGAATAACTTAATACCTGCCCTGTGCTGCAGACAGAAATCAACAAACTCATGTTGCTTAGCTCAGCTGTACACAGACAGAAAACCCGGGCAGAGGGATGAATGGACCTCGTTCTCACCAACAAGACGGGTACTGGAAGAATATGAACTGCCCACTGTAGGACAAGATCAGGTGTATGACCAGCTAAGGAACCTAAAGGTGCACATTTTATGAATCTGTAAAATGTTGCAGTGCCAGACCAGCTAGGATTTCCCTGTAATGCCAGCTACCAAGACTTGCCTCGTCTTGACCCTTTGTTGCAAGAACCAATGAAAGTGAAATGATCCAAAGCTCCCCAGCATCCTGAATGTATTGCCTAAATAAATAAATTTGGATAGAAGAAATAATCTTAGATTTAAACAAAATGAAAATGAGAAATAAAGTATCCCCCAAATCTCCAGGGTTTAGAATTGCTTGCAACCTTCAAACAAAAGATTTCCCTTTCCTGCACCGAAGGAATGATGTGGAGTCCCGTGCCATTCTTAAAAAGCCATCTAAGATGGTCTGATTTTATCATCTTGTCTTTAGCTGCCTTTTCTCAAACATTTCCTCCAGAACACAGTGGGGCAGAGAAGTTACTCATAGGGTGACAAAAATAACTTGAAAAGGGGTAGCAAAATGAAAGATGCAAACACAGCCAGCCTCTGTCAGCTGCGCAACTTGGGGTCAGAGAAAAATGCAAACAGCTTTGTGCTTCCGTCAGGCTTGAAGGCCTCACCTCTCCCAACCTCCAAAACCAGGGAACACGACAGACGAAATAAAAAGTTTATGAAACCTACAGGCTGATCAGCACCAAGACTGTGGTAACCAGTTGCAGGCACATTAGGAGGATTTTACAAAAGCAAGCCCTGTCCGTTATGCAAGCTATTGTAAAAATTTCTGCCTCAAAAAACCCTCCCAAAATAGGCCAAATCTGCTGAAATTCATGGACTAGCTAGCTGCAAAAACATTTCAGACTGCCTTAACTGTCTATCACCTCTATCCTAAATGAACAGGGAGATTAGGCAGAGTACAGCATTCGCCTTGAATTAAAGCAGAAAAATAACTTCCTTTTTCAGCAACATGGCCCTGAAGTAGGAAATGACAGTCAGAAAACTAGAATATCCTGAGGTGGAACGGACCCACAAAGATCATCAAATCCAACTCCTGGGTCCACACAGGACCACCCCAAAACCAAACCCTGTGTCTGAGAGTGTTGTCCAAATGCTTCTTGAATCCCATCAGTATCAGTGCCATGACCACTGCCCTGGGGAGCCTGTCCCAGTGCCCGAACACCCTCTGGGTGCAGAACCTTTCCCTCACACCCAGCCTGACCCTCCCCGTCCCAGCTCCATGCCGTTCCCTTGGGTCCTGTCGCTGTCCCCAGAGAGCAGAGCTCAGCGCCTGCCCCTCCGCTCCCCTCGAGGGAGCTGCAGGCCGCCATGAGGCCTCCCCTCAGCCTGCTCTGCTCTGGGCTGAACAAACCAAGGGACCTCAGCTGCTACTCATAGGTCTTACTCTCTAGACCCTTCAACATCTTTGTAGCCCTCCTCTGGAACTCTGTAAGAGTTATATCCTCACTCATGAAGACCTAACCTTTACCACTACATCATTATCTCCAACTATTTTCAGTTTTTCCTCAAGGCAGCATTAGAAAGGTATTTCGTGTATTGAAGCCAAAGGACATCCTGCACGGAAGCAGGGCTGTGCAGCTGGACAGCCACAGGGCAGGCAGGATGGGTGGTGCAGGGTGTCATAACACAGATCCTCCTTCTGAATGACCCTGCAAAAGACCGAGGAAAACACGAGGAATACCCCATGGTTTGATAAATGCTATCAACATTGCAGAGCTGTCCCTGAAACATTGCTCCGAAGAAGGATCACGTGCAAAGCAAGCCTTCCAATTTGTTTTTTTTTAGAAGACAAGAATTCTGAGAATATCTTGATTTGATGCAGGTGGTTTGAGCAACACATACGTGGAGCCCGTGGAGAGACCGTTGTGACACATTAACTCTCAGGCTAATCAGGCTGTTATTCTTTGCTGTCCCCAGCATCTGCCTTTGATGGTGTAGGGTCCAGACCAACATGATACAACCATGTTCTTGGCAGATGACCTGGCACTCTCAAAAGTGATCAATAGCTGGTTGTCACTGGACCAGTGTGGGAGGATTAGTGCTTCATCAAGGGGGGAGTCCACACAAAAGGACTTAGAATAGGTATAGATGGTACTTTCCAGACAATTACAAGTTTTCTCTGCACTTGCTGGATTCAAGCCTGTGTCAAGTGAAAGGTCTAGCAAGTCCTTTCTTCTAAAAAGGTCTTATCTTTTGCTGCCTTTTCATTATATATATATGCACATTGTCCACCTTTTCCCTTTTGAGTCCTCTTGTGCAGGATTTCATGCTGTCTCCTCTCCTGTGAAATCAGATGCTGGGACAGCACAGCAACCAGTAAGCTCTGTCCTTACCCAGGTTTGGGCTTCTCTTCTTCTCCCAAGACTTCTCTCTAGTCAAGCCATCCTCAGATTGCTTCTGCTAAGTCTTTCCATGAGCTCATTTCTAGTTGCTGGCAACCATACCAACTTCAGCCCCTTCCTGGACAGCCACCTTCTTCTTCACCTTATTTCTTTGAGTTGTTTAGTCCCTTGACAACAAAATCCAAGATGTGGAAGACAGATCAGCTGAGGGTTGGCACCAATTTCCCATTGTTGGGGTCAGACAAGCTCCTTGGAGCCAGAGCTGCAGAAAAAAAGCAATACACAACCACAGAACAGAATAGCCCTGTCTCTTGAATGTTGATCTCCATAGGACTGACAGCATCAGCAGGCATTACACTGGTCCTTTTGGCTCTCTGAAAAGTTCTCCTCTACTTCCTTTTCTGCACAAGATCTACTCTTCTCTTTTTTTCACCACCTCCTTTCCCACAAGAAAAGTGGATCCAAAGCATAACTGGATGCTTCTATACTTAAGAAATGAGAAACAGGTTTAATTAGGAAAATAGACTCTCAAGCAAGGTGCATGTTACGGTCTTCAGATTATAAAGCTAACATCAATTCCATATACAAGCAATGGAATGAAGTTGGTCAGAACATGGGAAGTTAGAGGGGGTGGGCAGCACACGCAGGTTGGGATTTTTCTGGTTTTGTAGAAGATGTCAATATTTCAATAACTGCTTTCATTTTGGAACCTGGTGGATCAGAGACATTCATTTCAGTCTCCCACATCCCGGTTGAGTTCCAGCACCTGTGCTGCAGATTTGCCCCTCACTGTCCATGCACAAGTCACAGTCTGGATGCAAGCACAGTTATCAGAAGCCCATTCAAGTAGAGAATATTTCCACAAAAGGGTTTTATTTTCAACAAACTGTCAAGTACTTGTCTATGCATAAACCCTGTATGTTATTATTAAAACAGGTTGTGAATTTAAAATACAATTAAAAAAAAATCAAAATCAAATTATTTTTGGAAAATCCTGTTACATTTACACACATTTTCCAGAACCAGGTCATGTATAGGTAAGTCCTAGAAGCCAGCTAACAAAAAAGCCAGTGGTTCCTGCTTGAAGAAAAACGAAGCTTCCTTCCCCTGCATGCACTTTTGGTGTCTCGGTCTAAATTCAGCCCTTAAATACCATGCTAGATAGCTAAGGCAGGTGAACCAGTCCTGCTGGTGATGTTCATACACATTCACCGTTCTTTCAAGTTAACCTGAAGTGAAATGGAACCAGACACTTGAATTGTTTCTTCAAAGTTCAGGAGGGGGAAACAGTGGGAGGGGAGTGCTTCAAGGACACACAGGTCTAGCCTATAACACCTGCTCTACCAGGATTTTGCTCTTAATAAACCTCAGATCACACAACCCATGACTCAGTCTCACATCCCTGCAGAACTAGAAAAGAACGTTAAAACAGCAATACTAAAAAGCCTGTGAAGGCCTCATGAGAAATCTTTGCATGCTATGGGACTCCTGACTCAAATGGACCAAAGCGAGACCCTTATTTCCTCCTTTTTTCCCATAGGAGAGGCCTCCCTTTGCTAGACACAAATACAGATTAGAGAGGGAAGGAGGGGAATAAAACCAGCCTAATGCTGCCTAAGACAAGGCCAGCAATATCAAATAGATCAAAAAGATGTCATGGTGAACCATAACAATGCTGCTGAGAAGTCCAAAGAAGAAAAAAAAACAAAACAATGCAACCAAATAATAATAATAATAATAATAATAATAATAATAATAAAAACACCCACGGCAACCAAGGAACCACTATAAACTTTCATGCACCTAAAATCCAAATATATTTTTCAAACTGCTCACACTGTATTACAGGTGATGATTACAGTACAGTTCCTCTCATTTTAGATTGAAATGAAAAACAGAAATTGCATTTTTGTTAAAATAATCAAAATAAACCTTGCTTTAAAATCGTTTGACAAGACCACGATGTGAAGTGGGAACTTGTACATTCCTCTGTAGGCCATTAGCTTACTTGCTGTAAGCAATGCATTTGAGATATTTTCAGATATCGTTACAGCCTGAAAATGTACTCAAAGAAACCAAATATTGGTATACATATTTTCAAGCCCTAACCAATACATTTCATTTCCCACCTCAGCATTTCCACAAATTTGTTCTATTGTATGTATCCAAAACATCAGATTTGCTCCTCAAAGACTTAAAAACTACTCAGCCCAAGTCTCTGAGCCGGACCACTTCCTTTTTATTGCCAAGAATCTGGAGTTTCTTCTCTGGTTGCCAGTAATTACTCGGTTCCTGTACACAAAGATGTAAATCCTTGCTGTTCTCCATTCAGATTTGTCTTTGAAGATTCTTTGTGGGCTTCACTGGGGAACTTTCCATTCAGTTTGTTGCTGGAGTTTCCTGGACTGACAGTTCAAACATCAACTTCAATTTGTCTTTAAAACTCCTCACTTTTAATCCTTTTCCTCCCCCACTTGGAAGAGCTCAGCAGTTCATAGAAAAATCTTACCAGATATTTTCCATTCACTTTCTTTTGTCCTCAGTTTTGGTCGTGCTCCCTCCCTATCCTGAGACACGCACAGTGTGCACTGAGCTCCCACAGCTCTAAGCAATTCTCTGAGCTAGAGGGCAACAAAGCCCCACTGAGAAGTGTTCAGGCTGACATACGTACATCTCTGCAGGAAAAACAAACATCGGGTAAGGTATAGGTCAGCACACATTGGCAGAATAAGGTTTGCCGCTAGAAGAAACAGAAAAGAGATCTGCGTTAGCAACAGAGTTCCTCTCCCAGGGTTTAGTATCACCAAGTCTCCCTTGGTTGGGATACTTGTTGAAACTTTCAGAGGGCTTGAAAACTTCAGCAAGAGAAGGGTGATGTTCCAAGTGCAAAGCAGGTGCTGAACACCCCCAGGACAGGCCTTTTCTGGAGCCAGAGGCACTATGATGGTCGTCAGAAGGGCCAGGCCCTGAGGAACCAGCCCGACAGACCTCCAGACACAAACCTGACTACTCAGCAAGGAGCAGATCTGTCTGGTCACTCCTCATAAACCTGTACCCTCTGACTCACACCCGCTCTGAGTGGCACCAGAGACAACCAGTTTTGTCACGTCTAATTTCAAGGGCTGCATGCTATGCACAATTACCCCTAGGCAATAAAACATTATCTATTTCAATTTAGATTTGATCTGCTCTTCCATGCAATCTGCACATAAAGGACATTGTAGCATTTCATCAATTGCACATATTGAAGCTGCAAGATCTTAATTAGTGGCTCCATTAATGTCAATGCAGTGAGTGTGGTCACAGCTACGAAGACAAAAAGATAAGAAAAATCTATCACTGTCCGTGATTCATCCGCACTCTGTGAACTAAGCATTAGATTATGGCATCTCAACATCCTCACCAAAACTGTTTGCAAGGTAGGCAAGTTGCAGGTTGGAAATGAGGAGACATTTCTTCCCAGAAAGAGCAGTCAGGCATTGGAACGGGTTGCCTGGGGAGGTGGTGGAGTCACTGTCCCTGGGGGTGTTTAATGATTCTGTGATTCTATAAAGCTAAACTACCTACAGAATTCATAGTCATACAGAGCCATCTATTTCTAGCCAAGGAGAACAAGAATTTCACAGATCCTGAAATTATTCCATTTGTCAACATCAACCTATCCTTGTCCCATCAGCAGAGTTATCTCTGCAGCATTTTTTCAGAACACCTGAGCCAGTGGGAGCTTTAGGATGTGCAGAAATAACTCGAGAAAGGCAGCCTTCAAATGATGCAGAGCCCAGAAGTCAGCTGGTGACGGTGCTCATTTCACAGCAGCAGCATCATTAAGATTGGAAAAGACCTCCAAGATCATCTGGTCCAACCATCCCCCTACCACCAAGGTCACCCACTGAACCATGTCCCTAAGCACCACGTCCAACCTTTCCTCAAACACCCCCAGGGACGGTGACTCCACCACCTCCCTGGGCAACCCGTCCCAATGCCTGACTGCTCTTTCTGAGAAAAAATGCCTCCTCATTCCCAACCTAAACCTCCCCTGGCACAACTTGAGGCCATTCCCTCTAGTCCTGTCACCGGTTATCTGTGAGAAGAGGCTGACCCCCAGCTCAGGTTTCAGGTAGCTGTAGAGAGCAATAAGGTCTCCCCTGAGCCTCCTCTTCTCCAGACTAAACAACCCCAGCTCCCTCAGCCCTTCCTCACAGGACTTGTGCTCCAGGCCCTTCACCAGCTTCGTAGCCCTTCTCTGGACATGCTCCAAGGCCTCGATGTCCTTCTGGTACTGAGGGGCCCAAAATTGAACACAGCACACGAGGTGCGGCCTCACCAGCAGAGTACAGGGGGACGATCACCTCCCTGGTCCTGCTAGCTACACTATTCCTGATACAAGCCAGGATCTCGTTGGCCTTCTTGGCCACCTGGGCACACTGCCAGCTCATGTTCAGGCAAGCATCAACCAACACCCCCAGATCCTTTTCCTCTGCACAGCTTTCCAGCCACTCTGCCCCAAGCCTGTAGCGTTACATTGGGTTGTTGCGACCAAAGTGCAGGACCTGGCAGCACTTAGCCACGTTGAACCTCATCCCATTGGCCTCTGCCCATCAAAAAACTCTTCCCTGACCGGGAATCGAACCCGGGCTGCGGCGGTGAAAGCGCCAAATCCTAACCACTAGACCACCAGGGAGGGATATGATGCATAAATAAGGATCTGAAAAGGTAGGTAAAATGTTGACTTGTTTTCAGCTTTACATCTGGTGAAGTGGAAGTTATTCCTGCTGACATAAGCAATAAAGCAGGGGTGGCTTGGACCCTACCATAGTCTAAGAGAATGCCCAGGGTTTCAGAAAGCGGGGTGAGGCTGGCCTGGAGCTGCCTTCTGTGCTGCAATGTACCTCTGTACCCCAGCTACCTGGGTATGACTGCACAAACTGCCCTGTATGTCCATGCTCAAAACCACCACTAGAAGAGGTGCTGCAAGCCTGCTTGGAGCTGGTGGGAGGATGGCATCACACCAAAAGCACAAGAGGGAGCTTTTAGCAGCCTTTATGATAATGCTGCACTAGGTCTTGCAGTAAGCACGTCCTTTGTTCTTCCCCAGTAGTATAACCGAGCAGTACCATCTCTCTGAATCACTGTGAAAGGCTGCAACATAATGAGACAAACCAGATTGTGATTTTATGATTTTAGGAAACATGCTTCATTGCAAAAAGAAATACTCTTCTTTCTGTTTCTTTGCTTACTGTACCCTCCCTGGTGAGAAGGCATCGTCTTCTTTTGCAAAAGAGAAAATGAAGTGCAGAGACTGTCCAAAGCCAGGATTAGTCCCTCTCTCTGCAGTATTATTTCAACACCTTAATAACAGGATGGAGGCAGCAACAAAAATTTCCTGTTAACTGCAGCAGGAACAAAACTATTTCCTCCCGTGGAGTGGAGTGAGTGTTGCAAGTGTAAGGCTTATGCAACACAGCCTCATTCAAATCTCCCTTTTGGAGAGTGAAATGAGATGTAATTTAGCCATCACGTTACACTCTCTAAAATAAGCAAGCCCTCAACTCTTCCGAGATACTTTGTAGACACAGACTGCACTGGTTAGTTAAACTTTGCTCATTATATGAAGCAATTGCTACAGAAGCCTATTTTCCATTTAATTCAGGCTAACAAAGCAAAATAAGGAAATAAAAGCCTAACTGTAGCTAAGTAGGTCTTGGATAGAGCCCAGGGCTGACAAGAAGCGAAGTTTCACACAAGAATAAAAGAAGCTTCAGCTTCTGCATTCTGTTTATTAGAAGTGCTTTTTTAAGAGACTCAGTGTGCAAGGAGGTTTATAAAAAGGAAAACCTAAGTTGGGAGGAAGCAAGAATTGAAGCAAAAGCGTTTGTTCAGATGTTAACTAAGTTAATCTATTTTAAACTGTAATACGCTTTAATGAATGCTATTATACATTCATCTGCTTTTTGCATATAAATGCATATTAATATTAGATGTTCCACACCTGTTTACATTTTGTAAAAGGACAGTTACTTTTACATGGTTTTTTATCTCAATTATAGCAGAGAAATTTCAGATCTAGAACCCGCTCATTTGAGGGGCAGTTATGACTGAAGTCCACATAATGTCTTTTTCTTCCCCTCTTTCATTCAAAGCAAACTTTCTTTTCCTTTGAATTTAAAACAGAGGTCTTCAAAGTACAATAGCTTGCGATAGCACTTTAAATTCTCATGCACAGAATTAGAATCACTGACAGTGAAATTTACTGCATAAAAGAAATCCTCAACTTTTGTATAAGCATCAAGGACAATTGTTGCCCTCTTTCACTGTATTATCAAGGAAGTGTTTGTACTGAAAAGGAACAGGGTTATCATTTTCCTCTCTCTGGATAAGAAGTCACCTCTTTCCCCTTCATCTCTCCTTTCCCTCACTAGCAGCACTTTCAAACTTAAAAAAGTCATGTTTCACCTGTGTTAAGTTTGGATATTGTAATTTTCACTAGCTCCTACACCGAACAATAAGGAAATATAATAAGTAATAACTACCTTCTTCCTCCTCATTCAAAATCAATCAGTCGATTGAGCATGTTGAGCTTAACATGTAAGAATGATACTCTCCTGAGCAGTGCCAAGAATAACATGGAGAAAGTCAGTTTTGCATCTTGGCACACGTTAAGGAGAAAAAGCCCATGCCTACAAACAAAGATTTCCCACAGATGACTTGCTGTGGTAGCTCTCCAAATTACATCTCTGTGGACCCAATCCAAAACTCATTACAGGCAACAGGGTTTTGAAAAAGCCCTGTATGTTTCTTCACAATGGGAAAGCTCTGTGTGTAATCGATTGACTGGAAAGAATCTTCGACTCTTTCAAGTATGAGATTAACAAGAGAAAAGGACATTTTGCTTGCCTTTGGCTTGGCAACTGATACCTGGGAAAAAAAAAAAAAACACACAAAAAAACCTTATGATCTAGGAGTAACACAATTTATACAATGCTCGGCCTTGTGCAAATACATCAGAGGATACCATTACAATTAAAGGTGTGGAGGCAGCAAAATTACTGGTAGCTCCCCATGTCCAACACAATTTGCCCGCTAGACTTCACAAACAAAGCTTTCAAAGAAACAGAAGCATGAATGGATTTCAATTAATCAAGAATGTTAATTAAAGCAATTTTATCTGAATTTATCTTAGCACCATACCTCCAATTGCTTTCAAACAGCATTGACAGAATAATACCAAATAAAATACAAAAATATACAAATTCCTGTGATTTTGCCTTCTTATTGTATTAGGATTTGATGGTCTATTTAGCGTAAACTCTGTTCTAGTCCTTCAAAAAGTGGCCATATGTGAAGGAATTACCATTTTAGGCAACAGCATCACAGTGGTGGAGTAAGCTGTTACTCAGCTGATTCAGATAAAAGCTGGTTTGCTTGTTTAATTTTCAGCTGGGTCAAGCCACTGAGCTAGCTCGCTGTTTAAACAAACATCAGTATCAGCACAAGTTAAAGGACAGGAAAGAGTGGCCAGGGAAGAATGCATGAGAAAAGCTCCAACACTCCCAGCTTACACTGATAAAATCAAAGATGGAATTTCACCATTAGACAACAAATAGGTAATGCTAAATACAGAGAAGTTTTTCTGTTTGACACAAAATAATGGTTCCAAACCTAAAGCAAATCTAAATAAAATAATAGTAATAAAAACACACACAAATTCAGGATGCTACTTCCTTTGAAGGGGAGGTCTCTCCTCAGCAACACAGCCTACAAGCAGTGTTGCCATACAGTGGAGGATGTAGCTGTGTGCTCCATCACCCTTGGAGATCTCTCTCTGCCAAGGGAACCATGTGTGTTAGGAAATACTACCCTCTATCGTTTGACTAGCCTGAACAGCTCATTTCTCCTTAAAACAATCATTTTGTAAGATTAACCTTACTTGTAACATCACTATACAAATCGTGAGTTAAAACCCCACAAACCCGAAAAAGTGGTACTTGTTACTGCACAGCCAGACCTCAACTCATGAACATACTCCTTGGCTACAGCACTAAGACTCCATGACGCTGTTTTCCCCTCCAATTCCTTTTTCCAAATAATTGTTTCAAATCATGTACCCTTTTTAAATCATGTACTTTTTTTTTTGAGATCTACCTAATGGTTTGAATTCTTTTTTGTCCATTTTGTAGAAAATCCTTACACGATCTTCTACCATTTTGCTGTTCTCTTTCTACCTCCATCACTTTCTGAACCCTGATATTTAAACTCTCTAGAACATCTCTTATACCAGAGATTTTTATTTAAATACCTTTGCTAAAAAACTGAAGCAGCAGGATCTTTAGACTTAAGAATGCTATCACAAAAGGAGCTAGAAGGTGATCTTTGAACTTATCCGCATTATGAAAAATTTCTTAGAAAGCACAAAAGATGTCCCTTCCAATAAAGAAATAAAAAAAAGTGGCGGAATAATATTCTTTCTGCCAAAGTCACTGCTTAAGAATAGCTGTAAAATTACATTTCATGAGGATTTAGACTGTGCCAGTAGGGTATTAGATTTAAAAGGATAAAAAATGTTTAAGCTTATTCTGCATTTAAAGTGAGAAGCCCTACTTAGCTAATGGGAAATAGAAAGAAACAAGGAAGAAGAGAAAGAGAGATTGCACAAAGAATAATATAGTCTGGATAGCAAGTAGCAGACAAAAGCAAGTAGAGAATGTAAGGTAAATACTCTTGCATCTTTAATTCAGTTAATTTAGAGATGGAGCTAATCATTGTTGACACCTCAATTTCTTTGAAAAGAAACTGAAACTTGAAGTCCCCCAGAACTTCTTTACCTTCAGGCATTCCTAGTTCTTTTGGGTAGGAAAACATGAACTGAATCTTAGAACACAAGACACAAACATTTAAGGAGGATTTCCATTAAATAGACTTCTGATGCATGAACCTGAAAGTGTCTCCACTGTAACTTGTATGTATCACTACCTATGAACAAATGGCAGAATAGGTCTGTTTTATCTCATATTTAAGTATGAAGGTATTGTAACGTATTATTTCTACTATTTAAGTTTCCCTCACACCAGGAGGGCAGATAAGGCATATCTGCAAGGCCCTTCTTATTATGGGTTCGAACCTCAGTCAGAATGCAAGACACTGACGGCATGATATAATGCTGTCACTTGTTTACTGACACTGTAACATAAAATAAGAAATACAGGCTGTCAGAAATACAACGAACATGGAGTTCACAATATTCCATCCTTGCCCTCCGGATGATTTCCGAGGCAGGGAGAGTAAACAGCCTTCTCCCAGCCTTCTAAGTTTCCACAGCTGAGAGTGTAGGATGTTTACAGTACCTGTCACTCAGAACTCTTGAAAGCAGACCAAATGTCAGCAGACTTAGTACAGACTTCATCACTGACTGCAGGAAACATGTAGGCATCAAGTAAAAGGAGGAAAAAAAACTCATACCCATGACTATTTTACACCATACGAATCCTGAACAAAATTAAGTCCTTTGTGCATATGTAAGAAAGAAGATCATGATAAAGCTGAGCTGCAGCATCTCCCGAGGACAGCCACTCTCATTGCCACAGTTGTATTACAAGGCTTCCTGCCGGTTCACTCCAGAGTGCTCCTGAATCTCTTCAAGTTGTGCCTGCAGAAAAGAGAGAATTCAACATTTTAATGAGTGCACATGAATACACTAACAAAAAAAAAAAAAAAAAGACTCAGGTAGAAAAGACTATTTGCATTCCACAAGTAAAAGCTATCATGTAATTTATCTAAAGGACTGAAAGCTTTTAACACAATTTAAGAGCAGTATCCTACAGTGCTGGCTTAGAGGAATACACACAATATCTAGCTCATTTTTAATTATCAGAGGAACGATGGGTTTAGGGTGTCTTTGAGTACCGTGAGGAAAAGGATACATTTAAAGATTATGGCTTGATAAGCTTCAGTCTCCAATTATACAGTAACAGATGATTGTAACAGCAGTCTAGATATGTTTGAAATGATACATTCCTCTCAGAAACAGATAAAGTATTCAGTTTCTTTAGATATATCATCTCTAGGAGAAAGAGAAAAGGAAAAAAATAATAAAGAAATAAAACCCAAGATAATCTAATCATACATAGCAAAAAGTTTTGCTCACGTAGAATAAAAGCCAAAACCCCCAGAAGAGGGTAAAAATCCACTTAAACAGGTTTTAGTACAACATAAGAAACACTTCGCAAGAAGATTATTAATAGTCTCTGCTTTAAAAAAATAAAGCATGTGCAAAACCAGATGTGCAAGTAACTGGGGACCTGAATCACCTCACAGAACCAGAACAACCTAAGTTAAGAAAAGTTCATTTGCTACTGAAAAGGCAGAGGAGCTTTATCTGAGCACCTAATCCACAGAAGGGGTTGCCCCAATACTGGTGCTGTTCTCACCAAGCCGTTCCTTTCACGGCACAGTATATTAAAAAGTTTTCTGAAGAAACAGCTTACCTTTGGGCTCAATGTATGTTTTAGTTGGAATAAGTTACTGTTCATGTACAAGTTTCTCCTCTACCACGAGCTGCATCTCATTCCAGTACTTCTGGAAATCAGGTCACATATCTAAGAGCCCTGTTCCTGCAGTCACAAAACCCCCGTTGGCTTTGGTCAAGACAAAGAACTACAGCAGCAGGAGAGAGAAAGAGGGGGACGATGTAATTGCATGCCCCACTTTTTAATTCACAGGAAGGCACAGGAGATGCACAGGAACCTGAAAAGCTGAAATAATAAATCAGAAGGTACAGATCACCTTCAACTTCCAGTCTGCTACAAAGTAATAGGAACTGCAGCTAAGCATTTCTGACCAAGGAACTGCAAGAATGACAAAGTTTCCTCCTCAGGCTGTCCCTGATGAATAAACAAGTTCTCTGGTCAGCAGCTAAGTTTCCTTACGCTAGTGCTACGCTCAGAAGATGCAGCTTCTCCTAAAAACTCCACTCAAAAAGTGCTGTCTAGGGCCAGGCCTTACATTTCCCATTCACGGCTTTCCAGCTGAAGTATGATTTACGGAAGGGACTCCAACCCTTGACAAGAGAGAGCAGAAAATACAATACCGTTGTGGTTTCACACTGAAATTACCACGGCGCTCTCATCCTTTGGCAGACAGGCATCTGATACTTCTATTGTTAACAGATCCTATTTTGATCCGCTAAGGGCTATGATGAAATTCTTCTTTATATATTACTCAAGTGATGAATCATATCATCATCTTGATTTGCATCTTTTATTACTGTTGGTTAGAACTTCTACTTGCTATTGTTTTATTTTCCCTGTACAATTCAAACTTTGGGTCTTAAAATCAGACAACTTTGAAAATAAATACATAGAAATTATATGGAAACTTAAAAACTATTTACATTTCCCTCTCAGCACTATCTCCCTAAGACCAAAAAAACACAACCATGTAAAATACAGAGAGCAAAAATATATTTGCTAAAGAGAAAGCAGTAGGGAAAAAAAAAAAAAGAACTGCTTTGGCTTTTTTTTTCAGGAAGAAAAATCTGCTTTCAAAATATGCCTATGAACTACTGTAGCTACGAGCTTCGAGCTTATCTCGAAGAAAATTTATGAGAGCCAGCGAACATACTGTCTGCACACAAAGAAAAAAAACTTATCAAGGCAAATGATGCAGTGACAAGGAAATACTCAAACAGGTGAAGAAAAAGCAAACCTGAAATTCAGAACAAGAAATATCAGAAAAAATGCTAAGCAATATATTATTGTCTGATATTGTTATGGACTGCCACAATCCCTTCTGAAATTTGCTGTATGTTCTCCTTCAGCATCTAAATGAGTGATACAAGTGATTCAGGACTTTCAAGTCAGTTTTGCATATACGTTTCAGATATGCTGCCCACCAGATATTCATAACAACTGCAAGCAACCTGAGGAAATCTTCTGATAAACACCACATTTATACTCCACACAAAGCAACTCCTACTCTGAAGGGATTACATTCAAAACGTGTGACAGGAGAACATGGCAGCAATTAAATGATCACATTAAACACAGGTCCACTACTTCTACAGCTTCCCTATCACCTGCCTTTGACTTCTGAGCCACTTCAGGTGGCTATTTCATTTTAATCGATACTTATGAAGTCTGAATAATGCTTGTAAGGCGAGGTACTTGGGGAAGGGCAGAAAGTTAAGTACATCATGCCCCTTTGCCAAAGGGGTGGGCGTTTACCACATGTTAGGCACAGTTCCTCGCTTACATCTAAACAGCCAGCAGCAAAGAAAACCAGCTTTCATTGCAAAGCAGGCCCTTCCATAGCTGTCTGAGAAGGAAAAAAAATGGTGATTTGCCAGCCAAGTCCTGCACGGGGCTATGCTGGAATTCGGCAGCTAAGGGCAGGCACTACTGGTACAGCCAGCCACGTGGGTGAGCATGGTCTCAGCAAAGCTATTACAACGTAAGAACAAACTGCTGCAGTGAAGCCTTTTACCCCAGGTCTCAAAGAGGCAAGGAGCTAATGAAACTCTGTTTGGCTGACCCCAGAACCTGCTCTCCTTCCCTTGGCTGCCCTACACTCAAAGGATAGGACTGTAAAAGGTAATACAGAGAGTTATGAAGGAAGTGGCTGCTGAAAGAATGTGACAATGACAAGGAAAACCACCCCAAAACCCAACTGAAGCAGTGCCCCGCTGTCACCTGGAAGAGATCCGGAATTGCACAATACAGGCCACACCGTAAAGGGACTGCCATTGCTCGCTCACTTTATTTCACAATGAAGCATGAGATGGAAGTACTGAAAAAAAACACCCCTATTGTATTCCCTGTCTAGCAAGTTAGACATTTAATTGCTTGTGAAGACAAGAAGTTGGGTGCCAACATACACAAATTACTCACTGCTCACTTTACAGAATATTTGTTAAAATCAAGAACCACTTGATTATAACACCCGACAGTACACGACCTGAAAATACGACCCTCCGTTTGGAAACAGGGAGAGAGTTCTTTCTTTCCTGCGTGAGGTATAACACCCTTACAGCCTGACAAATGAATTGACGTCTGCTACTTTTCATGCATTTGTTACCACTAAAATGGGGAAAAGAGTCACTGAACATTGCAGATATTATGGCATTAGCTAAACTAATGAGGCACTATTTACATGGTAAGCCCCCTTATACCTCTATTTACAAATGAAAGCTTGAAATGGCGTCCAAAACCACTCAAAATTCATCTATAATGCACACAAGGAAGGTTGATTTGACCACAGACAGGTGGCCTGATCCATCTGAAGTGGCACATACGAGGATCAAAATACTCAGGCTGAATTCCCATCCTGGATACAGAGAGCTTAAAAAGAAGCAGTCCCAGTCAAAGCTTCAAGGTGTTTAAAACCCTTGCTTGCCCAGTGGAATATTGCAGAAAGACTGCGTGGCTTTTACTTTTGGAGATATTTCCCAAATTGCCTCTTCTACTGATCCCTCCAGTCACCAAAAAGCAGCTAGCAACACCATGACATAACAGTCATGTGCATTTGAAGCAAGAATTAAGATTTGGAAGGAGTAGACAAATCAGTAGGCATCCTTCATGCTTAGCTGGAGTCTAGTGGATCCCCCTTTCCTATGTCTCCATCCTTTCATGGCCAGAAGAAAAGCCTGACATGGCTATGAAGACTACAAACTGCTCACCTCCTTTTTCTCCTTCTACATGAAGCATTTCCCTCCAAATTGCCAAGATTTTTTTATTATTTTTTTTTTTCCCACCTGCCTCCTCCTGGAAGTGTGTCCAGCAACTTCTGTTCCTGGTAATATTATTCAATTGCTTAAAGATCACATCAATGAATTCTTGTTTTCTCCCCATTCAGAGCATTCTGCATTACATTTTGGAAGTGTGTATGTATATATCTGGATATGTAAAGAGAAGCCCCAGGATCTCTAAAGGGGAAGACAGAAAATGGAGATGCACCTCAGAGATCTCCTTTAGCAACTGCGAGTGCCCAAGGCTTCAAAGGAAGAAAACTATCCCATTCATTTCCCTCTCAAAATAGTCACTTCACAGCACTTTGAAGAAAAGTGGGGCAGGACTCCTCCATGCAACTGCTACAGGACACACAAAATTAAAAACAAACCTGAAACTAAAGTTCTGAATACATTTTTAAACTAGCTTCAAAAAAAACAACAAAAAAAAACACATTTTCAGCAGTTTTAAACTATTTTTCTCCCTTCAAGAGTCAGAAATAAGGTAGTGGGAAAATAGCAGCCAGCAAACAGAGCCATGTTTTTTCTAAGTTTACTGAAATACAGAAGAAAGCAGACTGTAAATAGGTAATTGCCTCATCTCCGACCAGAACACGTTTGAAACACAATTTAAGCATACAAACTGCCACCAGATGTCAGTACAACCTAGAGAATTGATGGTTCAAGCTTCTGCACCAGGCTGGCATGGATATTTATTGCAAAGCCCCAACTGCTAGGGTGCACAGATCCAGCGTGGACATCAGCCCTGAATGGAAAGTCGAACAAAATAGAAAATCTCACTTCAACGTTGAGAAACAGCCCTCGGGGCTTATCAGATAGGCTCATTTGCTTGTTAACAGTGCAGGCAAAAATACAAAAATGAAAATACAAACCTGTAAGGACAGAGATCAGTTTCTCTGGGTGCAGGACGCTAACAAGCAGCTTTAGATTCAGCCACCTCTGATTAAGGTTCAATCCCCTGCTCCCTCACACCTTGGCCATGGCACTCATCTCTGCCCCCCACTTCCACGTCCAGGCTGTTCCCACATAGCTTTAGTCTCCTGAGATACAGCTGCTAAGCATTGGTGAGTATTTAGCAACAAGGTTGCTACGCTAAATAAAACTTTTCTGTGAAACGAGGATTAGCACGGTTGTCCTTGTGCTACAGCGGAAACTCCTCCCGTTCTGCAATTTTTGACAAGAGTTCAAGTGTTCACGAGTGTCTCTGGTTGAGATGGTTTTACTCAGAAAATTTTGATAACAGAGTTTTCCTCATTTCTTCATGTAAATAAGTATCAAAATTTGCATTTCCTTGCTGGTACAGATTGGTTTCAGCAAGACGGACATGGCACAAAACCATTTTTTGCTGCATGACTTCCAAATGCAATTACACACTTTGCTGTTAAAAGACACCAATTAGAAAAGTTTCAAAGCCTACTTGCACAAAGTGCAGGACTTGTTCTAGACCATTAGTGCAAAGATTAAAAACTATGAAAAAATGAAACCACTCCCCCATCCCAAATGTGACCTGCAACATTATTTAGTCTTAGCAAGAATTTGCAGCTTTGCTAGTTATAGATAGAGCCTTCTTTCTCACTGCTATTAATGTCTTACTCTAAAGAAAAAACGTTTTAGAGAGCACCAGAACTCACAGAAACCAAAGAAAACTGCTAAGTGATAAAAAAAAAATCTAAACAAGGTCATTTTTGCTTAACACAGAACCAAGCAAAATGGTTTTGGATGTTGGTGAGATCTTCGATTGTTCAGTATTTTGTTTTGCTTACTAGCATATTTTTTACAACAAATATACACTAACCTATGGATTTTTACATTAGGAAAACTTAATGTCTAATTAATTTCTTAGATACATGAATAATGTAAGAAATTGGCTTTGTAGTTTCAATACAGGCTTATTGCATGATATAACAAAAACATGTTCATTTTTATTACCAAATGCAGTCAACTCAGTACACATAAAAAGCAGTCTACTGTAAAAAAAAAAAATCAAAAAAAACACAAAGAATTAAAGGAAATTATGTTACAAAAATAACAGAAAAAGAACTTTTTAGATTGATGGCTAGGAAGAGGATTGAGTAAAAAATCTCTGTTATGACTCAGTGGCTTTAACAAAACTCTGAGGTTTCAACTGAAATTTTTAAGTCTACCTCCCTCTTTGATTTCTTTTGTATGGTTTTGTAAGTTGAATAAAGTTAGAAGAGCTGCAGAAATAAATACATGACAAAGCTTTTTTGGAGCAGTTATGTTTTCTTAACATGGATGTTGTACAATCTGGATGTTAATAAGGAAAAAATAAAAATCACAAAGGTGGACAGCATTCTGTAAGATTTACCTTGTATAATTCTGACAGGAAGGCGAAGAACCTACCTGGAAGTAAAGCAGCAGCATCCCCCCAAAAATGAATTTGAAGTAAACTGCTTCACAGAAAGCCCCCAAACTACTTGACATGTAATACCCAAAGAACACCTCTATTTTCATACCTAAACTAAGCTCTGGAACCTCCCCGATTCAGATGAGCTCTGCAGTCTCAGAAGCTCCTCTCTGAGCAGTCTGATCATGGACTTAGGAGGGAAGGCAAGGTCTTTTGCAAACCTGACTAAGTGCTTAATTAAATATAAAACCTACAAGCAAGTTTCACCTTGCTTTTGAATTTCATCAGAAAACCTTTGCACAATTCCTATTTTGTTCCGTACAACTGCAAGTCTTTGTCAGGTTAAAACAAGAGGTAATTTATATGTACTCTCTAAACTGGAATTTTTAATTCACGAGCCTTGGCTCTAATTGTAACAAAGACCCTTGAGGCTCATAGTTTCTCTGTTAGCCTCTCTCCCTCAAATTCTCTACAAGTAAACACTTGTTCTTCTACAAGTCATCCCCCCCAACCAAAGCTGCAAAAAAACAAACAAAAATGCCTCTGTTTTACACGTGCTGCTTGCCCATTCCCACTCTGATATGCTCAGGTGACAAATGCTGTTCCAGCCACTTTTTCTTCAGGAAATATCAAGAACATTACCAGCATCAAGAGTACATGACTCAACAGCCAGCTTTCACACTATGCCAGAAAAACAAAAGAGCTGGTCCTTTTCCCCAGAAGATCTAACGTCTTTTAAAACCCAAAGTTTTAAGAAGGTAAAAAGGATTTTCAGCTTGGGTAACAACAAAACTGCAAAGCTGCACTTAAAAGTTACTTAAGATGTCACATCAGCAGCAAAATTTGGGTAGAGAGAAACTAACAATTACTATTTAGTGCAACTTCATTTCTTATACGTTTACAGATTTATCTTTAAATGAAAAGTTCCCCTTTGAGCAAAGGTGCTGCCCTCTACACTACCTAAAGCACACTCAGCTATAGCCTCTAACTCGATTTCTCTACACCCACAGGCAGCTAGCTCTGCTATTGAATGAGCTGCGGAAAATGGCATTCAATCTGTGAGGCTTTGAGACAGGCTGGCCTTTCAGTAGTGACAAGGCAGTATTTGCATGACAGAGCAGATGGAGTATGATGGATGCATTTTTTTCCTCTACCGAAAAAAGTTCTAGATAAAGATGCTTTTGAGAAAGAGAGATTGCCAACCTGAAATTTTGTCATTTTTATGTGGACAAGTAGATTCATAACACATACAGATGAGGTTTGGCACATCGTTTGAGAGACTTACACCAACAGGGGCAAGAAGAACTGACCCTATGAGAGTGCTACTAAAATTCACAGAGCAAGAGCTGAATAATACAGAAAGCATTCCTACTACTAACACTTATGGATACTGTAGCCATGCTAAAATATATTTGTTTTTTATTATATCCTTTTTTAAGGATTCACAAGCAAGTTTTAGAGACAAGTATGCGTTTACCATTATTAGGTAATTTCCATGTTTTGGCTATTTTTTCCCACACCTTAAATCCTTCAGTCTTCTCGCCTCTTCATTCACTTCCTGGATTTTCATTTAATCTCTGAGCATAGTAGTTGCCTCAAGTTCCACTTTTCTATTTCCATCCTAGATCTTCTTCAGGTTAGCTCAGCTAACAGTGTTCTTGCCAAGGCCAGAGATATTTGCACTATTCCATCCTTACGCATTTTGAGCTGTCAATCATCCTTTCTTTGACAGCCCAGACCTAGCCTGCTTTATATATGTAGTCTTCTCCTTCTTCCCTATCAGAAGGCCTTCCATTTGTTTTTAAAGTGGAGATCCTGCAAAGGTCATCTGGACGTCTAATCTTTGGATAATCTACTTTGCAATTAAAAAAAATTGTCACCTTTGTGAACATGGTCCAGAGAAGTGCCTCTACTCCAAATCTGTCTCTGTACATATGAAATCTTTCTTCATCTCTCCATCACTGCTCAAGAAAAATAGGCCTGCCAACTCAAACACCTCATCAATACAGAAACTCTACAGACCCAGCCAACCACCCAGTCTTGCATATTCCTTATGCACAAAAGCTAAGTTGCAGCCCTTTCAACTGCTCCTGACATTTCTGCCTCATCCAGGGTCTCTTCCTCTTCCAGATTCACTTTTACGCAATACTCTCTAAATTAAGGAAAGGCAAAAGTCTTGCTGTGACTGTAACACATTCAGAACGCTCCTGCCAGTAAAAACAGCCTGAGAAGTCACTGAGAAGTGTCCTTTATATCCTCTTACAGCTACCCTTTCTCACTGAAACTAACAGCAACTACTGCCATGGTCTAGGCCTGTCACGGTCCATGCTCATCTTTCCCCCTGCTCCACCTCCAGTCACCACACGATGCCAGCCTCTGCCCCCCACGTTAGTTTCTATCAAGCTGCATTTGTGCTTTTCCTCAACCCTGCATCTGAACAGAAGTGCGAGGTAGAGCTCCAGAGCCTCCCTTCATAGTGCTGGTGCGAGAGGCCTCTGGCACCCCTGGCTCACCGGGCCCACCGCCATCGCCCTGCCGCTGCCACCCATGGCCGCACCAGGGAGCTCACAGAGACCACCCTGCGTCCAAAATGCACACAGGGATGGTCACGTTTTACACCAAGCTGACTGCATATAAAATCATTCAACTTGACAGTAAAAGCAACTCTCATTTTAGGCTCAGGCTGCCAAACTAGTAAGACCAATGAAAATTAAGAGCAGCAATAGGTATCATTTGAAGCAGCAACCCTTAAACTGAGAAAAGGATTTCAACTCCCTACTTTAACATAAGGATTGTAGCAAAACTCACCTGGACTTATTTTATATTCTCCTAAACAGGCTGTAGGTTTAAAACTTCTTTATTAGTATTTCGGTGAGGCTCATCACTACGGTATGTGAGCAACCGAAGAAGATCAAGTTGCTCATCTGTATTAAACAACAGTTGCTGCGAGATGAAAACAAGCAGGGCTTCAGTTCTACAGAAACCCAGCTGAGGTTTCTGTTTGGCAAAGACAATGTGTTTGCAGCGAGACTTGGATCCAGATCCCATTTGATCTGGTTCTTCCCGCTGCATAGATTTCAGGTACGCTCAATAGCTCCGCGTCCCTCACCCCACCGCCTGCAACACAACGCTCGGCACGCCGTGTGCAGTTAGAAGAGGATTAAGTGTCACATTTCAATTTCATCCGACCCCACTTTTTGTTTCCTCACCCCTTCCCTGAATTAGCAGCTTGCTGCTGCGGCAGGCGACAAACACATGGCTTCTCCCACTCATTAACATCACGGCCACGCCGTGGCAGGGATCCAAGCCCGTTTTTCCTGCAGAGGATACAGCTTTTGGGGATGTGAACAATCTCGAGTGAGAGCTCATACGCATCAGCCCATTTCCTCTGTTGGAAGGGAGTCTCCCGGCTAGCTCTCTGAACAAACACAGCCCTGGAGCCAGCCCGCGGACGGTGTTTACACAAACGGCACTGTCACCGATAGAGTCTGATACCCTGCAACAAAAAAGTTTGAAGCAAAAAAAAAGAAAAAAAAATTCCATGAAAAAGTAGTAAATTGTGCATTAGTCAAATGTTGATGCATTTTTAGTCATTTCAAACAGCGGCTTCTTTAAAAACCACATCTATTTTACTGTGGTTAAAGTAAATCTTATGCTGAACAAAGGAACTGAAAGGTACCAATTTAGCAACAGTTCTCTATTTCCATCCCCACCTCTCCTCCTCTTGCTGCCTAGCTTACACACAGACAAATGCAAGGCCCAAGTAGTGCCAGTATAAAATAAAGGAATGCTTTATTACTGTGGCTTGGGGATTTTTTAAATTTTTTTTATTTTTTTAATGCTGAAACAATATTTTCACTAAGTTTGGGCAAACTGAAGACAGGGGTAGCTGAAGTATTTATTTTACAAAGATTCGGTGTCACCTGTAGGTCTTCATACATATACTTTGACAATGATACTTAATTAGCATCGACCTTCCACCACTTAACTTGCTGTGAAATATTAGCCTATTTTTAATTTTATTTATTTTAAGGAAGTGGAACAATACAGCGAGCATCAAAAATAGTACATCAAATAGTACACGCTGTACCCCACGCTTATACAAATAAATACAGACAACTATAATCCAGGAGTAGGATATATAAATATAAACTCTAAGCTTCACGGAGTTCATGAGAATTATAACTTTTGGAAAACCCGGTCAGTCCACTTGGTAATTGAAGAGTTTGCAGTCTCTTAGCTACTAACCCAGGGAAGTAGCAGAAAGGTGGTCTCAGCATGCTTTTTGCCTACGATCCAAACTTGTAACATCATAAGGTCAATTTACAATAGGAGGCAAGCAGGCATACGAGAAATACACATCACGGTTGCTGTTGTTTCCCCCTCTCCCCCAGTGCTGTCACCCAGCTGCTGTCTATGGCAGCCCCAGCTGCCACTCAGAGGCAGCACAGGCATTCAGGGTGCATCTGAGCAGCAGGAAGGGAGAAACTCGAGGGTCAGCAGCAGAAGATAAGGGCAGAGACAGGCCCTGGCATAAGATTTTTCATACGTTAATGGCCTGGCAATGGAAAAAATATTTTTTTAAAAAATTCCGTGCCTACTCCCGCATAGAAGCTGCTAAATTGCATCCTGTTGCCCTAGTCAGGGCCATGAATCACCGTGTTAACCTGGACTGGTGCCACTCACCTCCGCAGCTCAGCTTCTCCCTGGTACAAAAATTAGTGGGCTACTTCTCAGAAAAAGCAATTTGCAAGAAATCCCTTCTAGACCCAGCCATCCAGTGGAGAAAAGCTTAGTTTGCTTTTCCAAGTTCTTACAACACCAGGAAATCTTAGAAGCACCAAAGGGAAAAAAAAATTAAACATAAAACTCAAGTGACTGCCTACAGCCCTCTCTGTGGCCTTCCTGGCTGAAGATGAGAGCAAGCAGCTAGTATTTCAGATTGCTCGATGGAAGTGACCTCTCCAACTACCACACCATATTAACTTCCTGACCAAGCTCAGTGAAAGCCTGCCAAGTATTACAGGGAGAAGAAAGGGATGTGAGCAGCTCGGGCACTTCCTTTCTGGAGGTATTTTTGACCAGCGCTGAAAATCTATGGATCTTATCTGAAGAACTGGCGCATTACATGGGGTTCAGCAACATCCCAATTTTAGCCTATGCACTGAGCACAAACCAGAGAGCATGGGCCACACAGGCTGTTTGCTAGAAGGTCACGCAAAATAACCAGAGAGCCTGTATTTGCCTTGCGGTGAGATGAAAAAGCAATGATGCCTACTTTCTCACCTATCCTGACACATATTTCCAGCTAGAAATACCCTATTCTCTCTTCTAGGTTGCAGCTACTGACACTTGACTGCTCACAGCCCAGGCAGGCATCACAAGCTGCACTGAAGCCATTGCCAAACAGCATCAAAAACAATTCTGTTGTACCCGTTAGCCATTTCAGCAGAGGTCAAAAAAAAAACAAATTTAAGAAGCACGATAACATATACACCCTCTTCATAATAGAAAATCTGTCCTGGTGCCGCTCATTCTGGTGCCAGGAAACTTTGTTTGAGAGCCCAGCAACACGACACCTCCCACCAACACAGTGGTAATGTCAAGAGATGCTAAAACGGGAACTGCAGATGAAGTTGAAAGTTAAATTAGGTTCGGATTTTAATTTTTAAAACAATAAGACCCTCCATTTTGAAAATGATAAATGTGAAACAGAAGACTGAACGATGTTCAGTTTTCTATCACATCTTCATCTTCTTTAAAAAGGTAGACAATTAAATCAGCAACATTTACAGCAACAGTAATTTCCCAGACAAGATTTGAAAACATATACCCTGTCTTCCAAAATGTAAATATTGTATTAATATTAACTTTAAGGTGACTGGAAACTGAAAATGAGAGCTGAAACAAATCATAGCAGAAAAAAAACAACACAATATATATCAGCCTACAAGAATGACTGCATTAATGGTACGTTAGTTACTTTTTTGGTCAGCTCAAAGAAATTTCTACCAGCTGACAGTTCTTTCTTAAGAGAAGAAAACTGGTTGCAGCCAATTAAAGCAAAAATACTAGCAACAAAAGGCAAAAAGTTGGCAACATGCAATTAAAACAGATCTGATTTATTGCTTACAATGAAATCTACACGATTTATACCTTCAGATGTCCTTTACAGTAAGGAACTGGAATCCAATGCAAACTATTTCTCAATGTATGATGTATGTCACAACCCCGCTTTAGTTCATGATGCAATTTTTAGCACATGCTGTTTCCACTCACATACTTCACACGACAGAACAGATTTGCTGCAGCCACGAAACATCTTCAGAAAGCTAAAAATTCCTTACTTTTAAAGCAAAAATACTGTTTCCATACATTAGAAGTTGAAATACCCAAGTTTTATTATGAGCTACCAAATCTCTAGGAACAAAGACACTTCACCAGCATCTGAAACAGCAGTCTACAGATGCAGTTAGGAGGATTTGCTGCTTCTACAGCTTTCTTGGAGGAGAAAGTATCTTTGTGTGTAACACTTCTGTAACTCAACACACCTAGCAAGTATAGTCTGCCACCTGTTTAGAAAGCCTCCTTCTGTCAGAGAAGCATTGACGATGATATGGCAAAGTACAGCCACCCATCTCCCAAGACACCAGACAGCAAGTGCCAGAAGTCTGAGGGACTTAAAAGCACCAGGTACTTCTCCTATAAACATTTTAAATCTATTTTAACTAAGATGAATGAATATACTTAGACACTGAAGTTGAGAGAAGAGAAGACCAAGCTTTTCTAAACCAAGGTGAACCACATGCACCTGAAGGTGAGTACCCAGACAGGAATACATGAGCTTCAGACGCACGGTGCAAGCACCTTCACGAATAGCAAACAGGCAGCTGGCAATGGAAAAAAAACACATAACCACACACAGAAGTAGTACACATGCTTAGATCTGGGTCCAGCTGACACTACTGCAAGGAGGATGTTTTCCATGCCTTTAATTTTTGCTTCCAGCTTTTTTGCATCTATCCTAATGAGAAACAATTGCCCCTTCTTCCCCCCCAACACACTTCTGCTTGCTGAACTGGGGGCTGAACCAGTATCAAACCGGCCGTGTTGACATAGGATACAGGTCGTTCTGAAGTAAGGCTGTCCTCAGAAGCAACAACTGCAAAATGCCTTAGGCTAAAACAAGTTCAGTTCCAAATTTTAATTATTCAAACTCTCTACTGAAACATTTACATTCTTCTTTTCTTAAAGCTACCGGTTGGTTTCATTCCATTTAGGTAAGATGTGGAAAACCTACACAACTTCCTATTGAGGAGAAGAAACGCTTGGACCAGAAAACCTGCACATTATTTTTGGTATGAGTTCACGGATTTTTTACAATAAGATTCTCAACTCTGTACACATCAACGGGGAAGGAAGCATAACAGGAAAAAATAAGTCTTTAAGCTGGTATCTGCAGTTGGTTCCACCCATGAATACAACATCCAACTTTCCAAGACCGCATCAGCTATGTTCATATAAATACATCTTTGTAATAGAAATGAACAAAAGAACAACAAGGCTTCTTTATGGATTTCCTCATAGAAGACATAAAATCCTTCCATGCAGATAGTTGCTATGGTACAGACTTAAGGGGAAAAAAGAGGGGAGACCAGACTTCTTGTTTACAGGTTTCCAATATGCTCCACTTGATCCATCTTGAAATTGAAACCCTTTAGTCTTTGGGCTGTCAGGTGGTAGTGGACAAACACAGTGTTTGCAACTTTACAGAGCTCCCCCATGTTCTGCATACATCTAGAGAAACACATCGATGTGGATCAGTCAGCAGACAGGAGGGACAAGAGAGGTACTAAATCCTGAGACTTACTCAAGGAAAAAAAGACTTATTCAGGGAATTAAATGCCAGATTATCTTTAAATACTGTCAGCACTTGACAACTATGTAACATTGCATTGACCTATAAAAAATATGCTGTTGTGCCAATCCCAATTCTTCTGAGACCTTCTTCATTTTTTTTATCCAGACAGGTACACCTGGCTACTTAAAGAAGAATGAGAGAGAGACATTTAAGGATTCAACTCAAGACCCTTAAACCATATAAAGCCATATAAACTTCTACTACAGTCAATGAAGCCTACAAAAAGATTCAGCTTATCCCACAGCAGACACTTGGGGCATTTATCACATACCTAGACACAGGCATCTGCTACCACTTCGAACACCCTGGGATGTCCCACCTCACTTCTAGAAGCTTCTGTTGTAAACCCTGCAGGTCCCAGGTTGTGTCTGTCCGCACTGTGCAGTTCCTACCAACAGTCCGGAGATCCTGGTTGGCACTAGGTGACCTAAACCCCTGAGGGAGGGTCAGCTGAATTGCTGTCTAGGCCCTACTGACTATATTGACTAACTCTTCACAAGCTGTGAAGAGAGCACAGAAACTTGGTGCAGTAGAAAACCTAATTTCTGCATCACTCATGAGTGGAATGAGTCTCTTATTCTTTTGTCAATTGACAAACTATCACTTTTACAATAGTCTACTCGCTGGTGTTTTTGTTGTATCAGCTAAACTATTTCAATCAATTTTAGCCTTTGCAGTCATTTCTTTACAGTCCAGTCATCTGAAGCAGCAGCCGCATGTACTCTCTTGCCTAGATCCATTACCCACTTTGCCAAATGATCAGACTATAACCTTTTGGCCAAAGTCTTCTATACAGCCTGCCTGCATCAATTTCCTTCATCAACTTTTCTTTAGTGTTGTGCATAAAACCTACTCATATGGCCTGGGTTAGTTTTCCTATTCAGCCAATGACCAGTTTGGTCCTACCATATATTCTGCTTTGACTGAACATGCAGGACGGTGAAGTTGTCACTGGATTATCCAGGGTAACTCCAAGGTTTGGGTACTTAACGACCTAAATTAAGTACCAAGTTCCCTGCACAGTCAGATGCCTTTAAAGACCTCCAGAGGGAGATGCTGTCTAATTTTTGGGATCTGAATCTTACATGTACAGTGCATTTGAAAAGCATCCATCTTACCCGTCCTTACTGGCCACACCAGCATCTTGCACCATCCTACTTTGTGATAAAAATTAAAAAATAAATAGAAGTAGAAACAGGACCTACAAGAGATTTCAGAGTCCATGGCAGTTTTCCTGCTCTCTTTAGACTGCAATTTACTCATTCCCCCACCCATCCCCAATTCTATTATTGATTGCCATCACCTATTACTCTTTCTTCACCTGCTTACTGTTGGAACAAAGTGCAAAAATGCTATTTTCCATCCCCCTGAAGTTTCTTACCACCACAAATACCTAGGAAGCT
Organism: Cygnus olor; assembly: GCF_009769625.2. NCBI lineage: Eukaryota > Metazoa > Chordata > Aves > Anseriformes > Anatidae > Cygnus > Cygnus olor. The sequence goes on from NC_049171.1 coordinate 31,838,021, forward strand.
TAAACAATGTCCCAAAACCATATGCCTTGCACTGCTAGCAAACTGCTGAAACGGTAGCATTTCATCTCTATCCGTGCTATTAGCACTGCAGGAAATCTGAAGAAAAAAAATACATTGGATGCTATTAATACATACTTCTTTGCATTATTCTTTGGTTCTTCCATCTCCTGGGATATGTTTCTAATAGACGATCATTAATCTGCCAGCTGTTAACCCAGAATCCCTTCTGAATGCATTCTGCCTACAGAAATCATATCAGATTTAAACAGAACAACTACCGACTTCTAAACACCGGAGGAAGTATTGTCCCATAACTGTAAAGTTTACAAGCACACATGGTTGTTCTTTCCCATTTATTTAACAAGCATGTGAATGATTCCACTGATGTAGCTATAACCCAGTTCTCACAGCTCAAAGACAAGGGGTGGTGTACAAGGAAACCACCCTGCACTGTGCGCTCCTACAGCTATACTCATCACACACAATGCACCCAGTAGTAGGAATATTTAAGACCGTCACTAGGTTTCCATGGAGAGAGAGCTGAGATCTTGTCTGATTTCATTCCAAATCTACTGAAAACAGAGAAGAGCTTTTGCCAAGGCAATTTTGGCAAGCATTTCCAGCACTATTCTGGCTTGCCAAATTGCATTTGGATTTTGCTGGACTTATTTACTTGTTCAGTAAGCTGGGAGAAGTAGAAACATTTGTTGCTGTAGAGAATCTGGCTTCCTTTGAAGATCTGGAACAACGCTTAAAAGATGAATCAGAGACAGCTTGACTTAGGAATGTGATCTATTAACCTCAGCTCATAGTTGTGTTGTATGTTGACGCACTAGAAGTAATCTATAGCTCAGCTACTTCAGTTTTGAGACCAGACAACTCCATGAACTCTCAAACAACACTTCTAATGTGCTATTTTTATATAGCCAAGTTTTACTCCTTTAAAAAAATACTATCCAACAGAAGCCATACAATGACCTTGAAGATCCTCTTTAGGAATCAAAGAGCACAACCACATTTTACAGGCCAGCATCCTTTGCTGGCTACACGGACACATATCCTAAAGGCCTGATTTTCAGACTATATTAAATACTCATCGTTTCAAAAAAAAATAAAGTTACACTCCTTCAGGACACCTTTAGTTAAAGGCCAATCTCTTGAAAACACTGTCCCCACCCTCGCTCCCCACAGCGCTGGTCAATGCTCTATTTCCACCCTGTCACTCAGGCATGCAAGAATGCTTTTGATCAGATGCTTCAGAGGTACAGCGATGACATATTTCGCCTGACAGAGTAATGCTCAACTCAAGACCCTGAGCAAAAAAATCAAAGCGTTTCAAAAGCGTGATTCGCAGTGCCCGTTTTCAATTTTATAGCCCTGTTTCACCCATGTTCGTCTACTCCTTATTTTCAACTTGCCTCCCCTCATTTTTACCTTCTTTGCCAAGCAAGACATTCCTTTTTCATGCTTCCCTCTGTTCTACCTCCTAACATGACACACCCTAACATGACACACCACCTTGCAATTGACCAGCTATCTTGCTTTCCCTTTTCCAATACAAAAGCTACGCGCTAGGGCACAGCCATGGCCCGGCTATCCTCAAAGCATGTACTGTTGGAAAAAAGTCCAAAATAACACCCAGGCTTACACAGTGTCGTTTTTCCCTTCTAAATCCTCACTGTTATAATGCAGTCACCCTTGAAGCAGAGCATTTCATTTAATTCTCTCTTGTGCCTTTAAAAAAGGCCTACAACAACTCTTGAACCAATTATCCAGGAGGCACCTATACGGCATTTTTCACAAACAAACAGAAAAATAAAGTATAAGTGTAACCCAAATTTCTGATTTCTAGATGCACGTGTATTTTGGTTGCATTCAAGATGAGTGCTACAAGCTTGCTTCCTAAGAGATGTACACAGACTGCTACATGACACCTTCCCATGTTCACTGTACCTTTCCAGTAGTCGGTTCACCTGCAATCTAACAATTAAACAACAATCTAACTATCAAACAACAATCCCTCTTTCCTTCCTCCTCCCCTCCACCCCAAAAAAAAAAAACCCAACACCAAAACCACCAAAAAAGTAAACACAAGATATGGTAAAAAATAAAATAAAAAAAAAAAACAGCATCTAGCTCTCTGCACCTCAGGGAAACATACTACACGATGATGATCCTCCATTGGCAGTTATAGCTTTAAATCTGTTGAGCAATTTTTAATCCCACTGATGCTGGGTTTCTACACCTTTTACTATTTCGATTTTTTCCCCTCAGGATTTTTGGGTTGACAAATCACAATCTTGAAATACATCATAAAGGTCAGCGTTTACATGAGACTACTAATCTGTCTGATTTATAAAGAAATAAAAGGACAACACAGGAGATGAGTCCCATTTCCCAGCATTTCACACTGATTTACTACACTTACATGACTTGGTCCCAGTCCTGCTTCAGTACTTCTTCCCAAAACACACATCAAGCTGACAGCCTATAAAACAGTCACAAACTACTTGCCCAGTACTGGCACAAACTAGTTTCAATCTGTAATCTGGAGTGCTCTTAATTTTACATTAGCACTCCACAGAGTTTCTCACGTTACTCTTCTTTAACTCCTTGGTACATGTTATTTGCATCTTCTAATTTATGTAGTACTTTAATAGCTGTTACACATCCTCCTAGCTTGCTAGAGTGGAAAGAATGACATCAACATCAATCTGACTAAAATCTAGCACTTTAAGCATATACCTGACAAATCTATTGAGTATTTGCATCTTTATGATTCTACCTGGTCACGGAGCACCAGCATTAAAGCTCCTTTTGTTTCTAAGAAAATCTTACTTTCTCTAAATGTCCGGCTGTCCTGCCTCCACCCATGCCTTTTTTTTTTCCACTTTACTAATTTTATACATTGCTTCATTATCCGCTAATTTATATTCATGGAATAACATCTGCCAGTTATCTATTTAGGGATTTCTGGTGGCAGGAGGAAGGGAAAGAGTATTTTTAATAGCAGTTCCTGCCTTTCTTCTGAGACATTTTATCTTTGATATCTCCCTTGATTGTGGATTCTTCAGCAGCTAGTAAGATTTTCATAAGCTATTCCAAAGCGCTCCGCTTTTTCCTGTTCACATTTCATCTTTCACCTCGTGTGGTTCAAAAGTTTTTTACCTTTTGAATAACCTCCTTCAAGAGGAAAAGATTGTATTCATCTAACCCCATGCAGACTTCTAAGCCAAGATACCCACATCCGAGCTAGTTATCCTACACTGATTTTAAAGGTAAACGAGAAGAATAAGCATGGCAACTGGGGACAATTCAACCCATTCCTAAATATATATATATCTAGAATTAATCACATAAATTGCCACATAAAAGGGCATCTCCTTCTTGGTTAAGGCAAGCCTCAAGTGGTCCAGCTCAGCCGTGTTCAACTACAGCACAGCTGTAGGAAGTTCAGCAGCACGAACCCCCTTCACAACTATTTCCTACCAGCTTTCATAAACAATCAGATTCTCACAGCATATTCAAAGGTTAGGATAACAACACAAACACACCGTGGGACAGAGAAACTGCGTTTCCAGCGTTTTTCACGTTAAGTCAACACCATGTTTATATTCAGAATGTTTAATTCCTGTTTGTATAGAAGCTTAATTGCCCAGAAAATAAGAAAGCTACCATTTTTGATGTCCTCTGCCAATCCACAGATACCTGTACTTATGTGACCTGCCAGATGGCTGCTATACCATTTTGAGGGCCACATGTGCTCAAAAAGCCACATATCTGCAGCGTCACCGCGCTGGGCCTAACATAACGAGGCCTGCGGAACATATACAGCCATTTCAAGCGAGTCTGGCCTGTTCCTGGGAAGTATTTGGGACGATGCAGTTGTGTGTGGGAAGCAGCTCTACGAAGAGCTAGGAGAAGGTTTAACGTGATTTATCGGACAGCACTTTGTGCCAACCCTGCAGAGCCAGTGGAGTTACCTCATATTTTAATCCCTGCTGCTCCAAGCTGGGGGGACCATGACGCTCTTGTGCTGTAAGTCCAGGACCAGAGCTGGTTTTGGGAGCTCATGCAGGAGCCAGCATTTATGCTACCTGCATTATCCTTCCCCAAACAGAGCTGGCTGTACCTTCGTGATCCATCTTCCTTCCCTTGCATTACCCAGAAGTTGTAATTACCAGCTGCAGTGTCTCACGGGACATCACTATTTGTAAAAAAATACTAAAACCCCTCACAGAACATATAGTTTCAAGGAGATAGTAAGCACTGTTACAATATGTAGGCTTTCAGCTATTTCACCGCTGTTTAGTTTAAGCTTTTAAAAACTACTCCATATGTTTTGAAAACATTTCAGGATGTTGATGGTGAGCACTTATAGCTATAGCATTAATCACCGCTATGAATCTCAGAGTTGCACCAGATACGCAGAAAGGCTTTAAGAGTACATAGCTTGCAACAATCCACACTGAGGGACTTAACAGTCCATTCCAGCCTCTATACATTAAATTGATGGCATGCTAATAAGATCCTTGCTCTAACCGAACAGTAGCATTTGTCCTTAACGTAAACAGACTAGATATTCTGCTTTTTTACTTTTTTAAATGATTAATCTTCAAGCAAGAGCTTCAGAGGAGCATATATTCCATGGGATAACGTCATCCAGAAGAACAACTAGAGTGCTTGAAACTAATTGCATTAAGAAACTCTAGAACACAGGGCTGATTACCCTGCTTAGCACAGAGCTCTGCTTTCCATCTAAGCAACTGATGGAAAGAGAACGGAGGATCTGCACAGCCCCCTTTGCCTCTGTCTTCCCCTCTTTCTCAAGTCATATCATGTTATCTCCGGCGCTGCTGGTGTGTGCGCATGCCTGCACATATGTACATAAACATACATAAATAATATAAATATATAAAAGAAGTCAGAGTACGTCAGCCTTGTATTACAGAATTCCTTAATACAATTAGTTTTGAGTGTATATACATGTATAAAAACACATAAAGGAACATAAATGATGAGCATGTTCCTATGCCGAATGGCAAAACTGTTTATTGAAGATAAAGAAACGTATTCATCATTCTGCACAGGATAAAGTAGACAGCTTCCCCAGAAATGGCAGCACACGTCAGAAACACAGCTACCGACTCAGCAAAATCAATGATGCAATAAGAAAATACTAATCCTACCTTCTGTGTACTTTGAGAGTGATTAGGGCAAGGAAAAAAAAAGGAATATAAAAATTATTGTAAGAAGATATCTAAGCCTGCAACTTGTAGATGAGCACACAAACTATTCCCACGGGTTTTACTACAATGAAGTAGTTAGGAAGGTGTTGACTGATTAACCTTTGATTTGTGAAATTGAGCAGAAAAGTTTGAAAATGGGTAGAAAATTTTCAAGCCAGTAATGGAGAACAGCATTGCAGGACAATTGTATGTGGGAGTTAATATATACATAGGCTGTGACAGCCTTGAAGACAAAAGAAAGCAGCTTAAGTTGTATTTAAGGAATAAAGGTGAGTCCTGGGAGGAAGACAAAGAAATGAGTGAAGTGGTCAAAGCAAAGTAACAAAAGATCAACAGAAGATCTCAAAAGATCTGAGAGCAAGTTCTTTGACCTTACAGAAGGCAAGAATAAAAACAGGAGCGCAACGAAGAGCCCAGGCAGGCACTGACAGACCAGCTATTGAGTGAAGTACACCTGGATGCCCAGAAGAGACAGCAAAAAACTCTGAGCAATATTCTTCCCTTCAAACTGATATTCTTGCCTTGCTAGGCAGAAGCTCTGGAGCTCATTTGCTTTGCTCTGCATTATCAAAGGAGGTATGTATTAAATCAAAGGGCACACAAAGCTGGGGGGGAGAGGGGAGGGAGTGTGCGGATATGAAAATCTTCAGGAGTAACACAAAACAAAGTTACTGAAAACGTCTCCAGTCTACTCACAAGAAAAAACAAGTGCCAGGGACAGGAAGGTTGAAATGGAGCAAAAGGGTGGTTATCCATATTAAATCAAGAGAAGTATTGTGAAATAAAGTAAGTTACATTTACATCCACAGCTAAAAAGATGCCTCGAGCCATCATCTGGAAAAATGCTACGCCACTGCATGGCACGTGGCTTCCTTCTCATATCCTTTGTTCATTTATTTGTTTCATAATAACTGTTTGAAGGTTTTGGGGAAAAAAAAGAAAAAAACAACTTTATGCAGACTGTTCTGTTATTACATATCAGTGCAAAAAAAAAAAAGGAATGATTTCGTGCATCTTGGTCTGTAAATTACTGCTTAAGGGGAAAAAAAGTTATATGCCCTATTCATCTTAGGGAGCTCCTCCTTTCCAATGCAGATTTCTTGCAGTGCGACACTATTAGTTCATCTTGTCTTACTGTATCTTTAAACCAAAAAAGCACGTTGAGCACAAACGTATATATAATGCCTATTTCACACATCAGTAACAAAGAAAACTCCCTAAGAAGTGGGACTATTAAACACTGTCAATTTTCAGGCAAAGAGTCCAGGCACATATCTGAACAATTTAAGGTTTCAAATGTGGCTTGAGTAGGAACAGCAGCTCAGCACTGAAAGCCTTCCATTCACATCATCAACTGTATTCCCTTCATAACAAGTGCATATGTAGGCAGATGGATTGTGCCTTTTCCAACAGCTGCCCTGTCATTTTCAAGATGATTTCCATAAACAGCATGTATGGGTAAGTAGCATTTTTCAGCTTTCCCATTTTTCCTCCTTCCTCACCGGCAGATAGAACTTCTGAAGAGTTAAAACCAGAACTGCTCAAGCAAGAGCTGCCCTTGGCTTTCAAACAGGTTTGGGTAAGGAAATAGCTTTTTTAAGAATACATCCATTAATTCAATAATGGGGTGGAGAGGGCTCGACTGCACCTACCCAGATCTGGAAGCCAGGGCCTGAAAGCAAGTGCCTGGCTTCCAAGTGAAAAAATAGTGATCTCAACCAGCACAGGGTGCTACGTCGTGAACAGCACCGAGGGTAACACAAAACTGCCTCCTCTGCAGACAGAAAATTAAGGACCGACCACCACGCTAGCACTCTTCTCAAGCTGAATCCTAGCAGGCTTTAAGAAGCGGCTGGCAGAAGAGTGGGCTACTTGTCTGAAGCTGTTTTTCTGGAAGAAAACTCCTCACGTGCAGGCGGCGAGATGAGAGGCTGAACAAATCGGTCCCAACATACTGTTACATTTCCAAAGAGGAAACGCGCTGAACTTTGAGACAGCACGTAATTCAGGAAGAAGGGTAATAGAATGGGTATTGAAAGAATTTCCTGCCAAAGCACGAATATTATCAATATGCAAATCTTCACAGGAGGTACTTAATGCTTTTGATATTAAATACTCTGCCTATGCAAGTTCTCTCCTCTTGCTCAATCCTCTTCTTCAAATATATAGGGAAGCTTTCCAGATGAAGGGGCTATGTTAAGAATCCTCTGCCTAGATAGTGTTTCGCAAGTGCATCCAACTGCCATAAGTTTCATTACAAGGTCACTTAGGAAATTCTATGGGTCGTCAAAAAAGCTAGTTTTAGGGCTAGAAAGGTTGTAAAAGGACACACCTAAAAACTTGGTATTGGACTATACCTCATCTGCTGTCCTGTTTTGTCAACAGAAACACCCATCCCTATCACAAATGTAACCTGACTGTTGTCAGGAATTCCCATTTCTCCCTTGTCATTGACACTGTGAAATTTCAGTGAAACCTTTGTAAATCTACCCTTGGGTCCCGTTTCCTCCTCAGTCATAGTACCAAGTCACTTTTGTGACAATACTCACAGAAGGTTCTCGCTACTTCTACAGCGAATGTAATCCCCATTTCTGACACCTGCCTCGGCCCCTGATCTCAGTATGCTGCTAAGACAGCAATATTTATAAGTTAAATGTTGTGTTCATATGGACTTTTCTTCCTCTGAATTCACTACAAGTTTTGCAGAGTTTTAGGTTTGTATGAAAAGGCTTCTGGAAACCTCTGCCTATTTAACCTGTTTCCTCTGCTGTACTCAACAGGGGAAAAAAAAAAAGAACAAAAAACTTCGTATGCATCTGTCCTAAATTCACTTTTATGTACCATCCTACCAAACTGTCTTCTTTCAGGATATTTATAGCTAGAAAAACAACTGCCTAAGACAACATCTCCTCTGTCTTCCTCCATTTTCATGAAGCTAACAACTCAGCCACCTGGGCACAGACAGCACTCCCTATAATCATGCCTTAAGTCCCTCCCTTTATACCCCTAGGTTTCCTCTCTTCCCATTTGTCCCCCGCCTACCTTATTTGGTTTTCACTTTGCTAACTGGTCTTTAGATTGTAATCCCCTGCCAGGAGATTTTCAATACTACCACGGATGGCAAAGCATGCAAGATGATGTCCAGTGCTATCCCCAGCAGGAGCCATCGAGCACTGCTGAAACGCAATATAACCCAAATCCACGGCAAGCCCACCAAAAGCGGTTTGCAAAGCATGGATTAATGAAGTTCCCTCAAACACAGAACGTTCTCAACCTCGCAGACAGAGCTTTAGGTAGACATGTCAAAGTGTTTTATGGGAGTCCTGAGAGGACAATAGCTCCTTTAAAAAAAATAAAAATCAGAAACTTCAGAGTCCTCGGTTATCTGTATCTTGTGAAATTCAAGGGACGTGTTAATGCCCCCTTGTATTTTTGCATGCACAGGCATACATATTTGAAAAAGAAGGATACTGAGGACAAGAAAAAACAAGTTAGCAACAAAACTCTCTTTACCAAAGGTGTAGGTATTTAACATACATACCAGCAAGATGCCTATCTTCTCTCAAGAGCGAATACACAAGTGCTTTCAGTATCAGCTTGGATCGGTTACGTGCTACAACCTCAGTGCTCTTTAACCTCGGTGCTCTTTTTCTGGTACCGCGGCGGTCACTGTTAGGCCAGAGGTGGCCTAGTACCATCCCAGCCCCATAAATTCTTCTCTCCAGCTACAGTCCTGGGGTCACATTTAAGTTCCGGGGTCCACCCACACGTGAAACTAATTGGCAGGAGCGGAGTCTTCAAATCGTCTTGACTGACTTCTAGAAACGTATGAATCAGCCTTCAGCGCTTCCTCCTCTTCTGTGAGGGGGGAGAGGCGAGGAGAATGAACGGAAAAGGGAGAAGGGGGAGAACTGCTGGGATTGCAAACAACCGAGACACTGCAGCACATGTCAGACAAGAGCCCAATCAAGCAAAATCTCCCTGACCTCCCCCTCGCTTTGCAGGGTTGGCCTCTTCCAGGAAAAAAAAATAAATATATTTTTATCATTTTTTCCATGGTTGCTATAATTGGCGTTATTTCTAGTTTCCAAAAGCCCTGTAAGTGATTGCTTCCTACAAGGCTTAGGATTTCAAATGCTAAATGAACTATTACGGAGATGCTGCGTGTACGCACTGATCTGGTAATCTTGTAACTTCAGCGGAGCCTAGAAAACAAGCCAAGCAACATGTACAGCCAAGCAAGCTGCATGGCAACTCGCTTCTGAAAACTTACAATTAAGCTTGTCGTTAAAAATACAGACTGATTTATTCCCGTTTTACTTTCTATTCAGTTCTTAGCTTTTCACAGCTCCTACGAGAAACTGGATGGCTTCTAGAGATTCAGACAGAGACATCACCAGAAAGATTAAGTCGTATGTAGAAAAGTTTGGCCTAAATTCATATGTCTGTGATAAACCAAATAGAATAGAAGTTTTAAACAGACAACTATGCTTTAGGTGTCAAACATTTCTTGACGTCTGTGGCAGTTGGCAGCTGCAAACATCCGACTGAAAGCCCCATCTGCTGCTTCACAGCTTCCAGTCGAGGATGTTTACAGTCGCTCACTGTCAACAGCAATACACATTCCTCAGCTGTTTACTTTATATTATGAACATGCAGAGGCCTCCAAGCAGGTTAGTTAAGATTGCTACAACTTCTGTTGCTGTGTTGCTACACGCAGACGCACACGGGGCTGTTTTCCTAAGTATTTACTAACAAAATAAAGACAAGTCCGACTTCCAAAGAAACATTTTCAAGGCATATTTACTGTTCGAGTGCTACATTCAGAGAATTACGTTGCCTATTTTACATCTGGGAAGGATTACAATAAGGGCATATGACAAAAAAGCAACTTGTTTCCATTGTTGTATTTGTTTTGTTCTCCAAGGCACGAGAGCAATCCTGTCACGCTTGGTATAAAAGCTGCATTACCACGTAGCCGAGCAAGTTAACTTATCAGCAAAAGGACTGAAGGTACCGGCCGACACCAAAATAGCCCCAAATTCATCCTAAGAATATTTCACCGCACTGCTTGGGATGGCTTTCTGCCCCGCAGCAAAGTGGATGCGAGGGAATTGTCTGATATTAGAAGTTAGTTTATGCAACATTTGCTTCCAAATAAAATCGTGGAAAAAGAAAAACAATACAACCCAGAGGGGATTGTGGGGAAGAGGGAGGAAGTCGTGTAGCAAGCTCTGCAAAGGCTCCAATAAAGTTCAAACATGTTGGAGAAATTCTACAAATCACCTGAGGTAACCAGTCGCTGCCACACCTCACGTGCTCCCAGAACGGCATCGCTTACCGAATGAAAGAGCCAAAAGGATTTGGCACAGCCATGCCCCGGTTGTACAATTCTGCTGTTTGTTTTTCATTCTGTCTCCAGTTTCCTTATTAAGTTAATGATGGGTAAAATTAAAGATTAATCACTCAACTATTTTTCTGAAGTCATACGAAACCACAGCGTGCGAGCGGAGCGATTATATCGCTCTAATTAGAAGGTGTTTTTCCTTGAAACTTTCTCGCCCCCCAATGAAAATACTGCACCGTAAACCAAGCAGGTTATGAACAGACCACAGTTGTTTGCAACGCAGAAGCCTGTGGCGTATTTACTCAAAGTGATAAGTGTGAAGGATCTCTATAAATCACTTTCAAAACTCAGGGTTGTATTTTTTTGTGCTAAGGTTAAGAAAATTAATCTTTTAGGCAGCAGGTGAAAACAAGCCGAATTACGTTGGGGCCTTTCCCTTTATTCAAGACCAACTTTGAGCTATTAAAGCTTCCTAGGGAACCACGTTTTCTCAATGGGTCAAGTCACTAAGGAAACAAAGCAAACTTTATCAGTGCTGCACAACTCTACATTCCAGGAATTCTTAGCACTTGGCATCCATATACCACTCCAGAGCCACGAGATTGACTCTCCCTCTACTTTGCAGAGCTACCAAGGAAAACTATGAAATTCTCAGCGAGGTGCCCAGCTTCACAGAGTTGCCAATATGAGGAGGTCCTTACAGCCCTGTGGGAGGTCTACCAAAGGGCGTGGGGGTAAGAAAGCTTGTTTCCTGTAATGATATTTCTGAAAAGGGAAAAAAAATAATAATAAAAAAAGAATTCCTATCCTGGCAAGTTCCATCAAGTCGTCACATGTCGGCTGAGAAAAATATGAAATCACCCTGCAAGACAATCTACATGGATTGTAAAAACAAACCCAAAAAAGTCCCTGGATGCAAGTCACTGATTGCAGAATGGAAAGATTTGAGTTTAATTACACCCGGTCACAAAACGAAGATCAGCCTCTCATTTGTAAATGTATTGGCCTAATATCTACAACTTAAAAGTGGATGGGGGAGAGGGTGGAGTAAAGAGACTACAAAATCCTACTGCTTTGAATTAATTGGATGAAGGACACGATGTCAGCAACAATGCGCAATGTCACTCCATGTATGGCTTCCTTTCGGCTTTTAAAAGACATCAAACAGATTATATCTGTATGAAAGTCAAGGCAAGGTCACTCTAAAACTGTGATGTGAGGCATTTTATCACTCAGTATGGACCGTTAGGCAAGAGAATGCCATCAGCTATCTTTAGTGCACTATTTTTTAATTTGTACATTTCTTGCACGTTAAGAATACATGCGTATTCTTGCAGAAGTATCCAACACTCAAATAGCAATTAACAGGCTTTGATTTATACTAATCCCGATAAAGTTTTCAACAAATACAAGTTAAATAACAGAAAGCAACTTTCCAATAGGCTGGCACACTTTTCACTGTCTTCATGAATTTACACTTCAAGTCACAGAAGAAGAAAGGTGCAAACTGGTGGAGTTTAAGAATTAAAAAAAAAATCCACCTGTTTTTCTCTCAACTCTCCTGAAATACCCAAGCAAGGTGAAACAAATTAATAGTGAAAAAGACGGGGAAAAAAAAACACACAACAGAAAAAAGTGCCAACCAAAACAAGACTTTCCAAGCACTGTTAGAAATCAAAACCAGCGCTTTTATTTTCTATCGCCTTCCATACAGATGAAGTGATTTTCAAACTCAGACGGGTAAATTAGTTTTTAATCATATTTGAATAACACTGAAATGCCAACAGACAAAAATGCAAATTGAAAGCTGCATAAAACTTGAAAAATCTTGACTTACAACCAATTGTTTTCTTAACTTGTTTTGTAATATGCACTTTCAAATTTGCCTGTCAAAAACCTTATTTAAGATCATCATTAAATATGGAAAAAAAATCATTCCTCCTCTTCCTGTCGCTGACAGCACTGGAAGATTAAGCACATATTACTTATATGAACTCAAGTTCACAGCTGTTATGATACAGCATGAGTATCTCCAACTGTTGCTGATGAATCTACTTCTTCCAACTGCATTTGAGCTCCCTGTGAACTGCCAAAAGAAGCAGGCTCCCCCTGCACTCAGCAATGAGACAGCAGCAGTTGCAGACAAGCAGTCGAAATTATGCACCAAATGAGACAGAGAACATCCAAACGTTTGGAAAAGAGATGTCAAAATTAGAGTTTGGTAGACGTATGAACAAATATAGTGCATCTTCTTGGATGCACTTCCTCAGTGCCTCATCATTTTCAGCATTTAATCCAGCTCATCTAGGTGCATGAATACAATTGGGCATTACACGTCTCGGAAAAAACGCGAACCTCAGCAGAAGTATGTCGGGAGAAAGAACAAGAACTTACTTCTTGGACACCAACTGATCCTGCTTCTGTTCCCCTGATACCCACAGATCCGGGGAGAACGACATTCTTCGGCTGCTGAAGACTGCTCCTCAAATTTCCAGGAATCTGCATCACGCACATTAACAGAAGTTATTGTAATTCCAGAAGTTCAGTAGTTCAGATCACAGAGTTCTCATTATGAGGACTGTCTGCAAAAAGTCAGATAGCTTTTAACAACCATTATTAAAACCATGTCCTTTTCTGATATAGTCATTTAAAACCTAGATTGTGTTTAAAGTGACACATTACTCTTGAGTGCAGCTGTCTCTCAATTAGAGGAGATAAAGGTTAACTGCCTAGGTAGTGCAAGCACTCAGGAACTATACTGAAGAAGTTACAATTTCTCACCAGAGAGAGACATAATAACTTCTCCATTTATTATTTCAAGAAATACACAGATAATAGAGCCAACACCAACCATACAATAAATCTGAGATTGAGCATCACTTCAGAGAAGCAAAATCCCCAGACTCCTCCTAGTTAAGTTGTTAACACAGGGAAGGAATTAATTCACTTGTTCGTTTCTGGAGGAAAAGGGACAGAGAGAATCCCTTTGCAGACAGATGGATGAACACAAGACAGAACCAGATTATTAGGAGAATAACAAAGAGAAGATTCAGAAAAGAAGAGCATAGGCAGAACACAATAAGGGGTACTAAAATAAATGAGTCTGTAGAAGGAAAAGGATACACACCTGACAGCTCTGAAATCTCAGTTACAAACATACAACAAAAGTAAAGAAATGCAGTCAGTAGGGCTTGTTAACTGGAATGCGTATCATCAAAATACTGCATTTATCGATTTGCGCCCCTTAGGCCTTTTGAAGGCACTCGAACCAGCCCTGTACGTGGCCACATTAAATGAGCATTCATAAATACGCTTTGTCAATCAACCAGCTCCAGCAAGGAGTGCAAATTAAGTGGGGATATCAGCAATATTTATGCGTTGCTCCAGGATCAGCGTACAATTACTGACTGCTCTACACTTCAGTGTCATCAGGGCATCGCTGTGAAACCCACAGACCTTAAGTACTGAGGTGCCAACAGGTAGAAAAGAAGGTGAAACAGGCTCACCTTCCCCTTTACACCACTGGGCAGAAGCGACCAACTCCCGGGTTGCTCAGAGCATTAACGCACGTGTCAACAGAGAAGAGTGCCGGCTACGGGGCCACCGCAGAGTAGGCGGCCAGCTGAAGTTATGCTAAGTTTGTGTCTCTGTATCAGCTTCCAGCGAGGAGCACTAAGCTTGTGGTTTTCTATTTCAGAGGAATGCTACGTACATATACAACAAGCAGCGTACTGGGCCACCGCAAGAATGAAGAGCGTGTCTTAGACAAGGAAACAGCCCCCAGCGGCAATAACTCCTTCACGTGAGCATTTGGGAGAAGCACTGCCCAGCAGCCTGCAATGTTTCCCAAGTTTAGCAGGGACCTTTTACTGAGATTTAACAGGGTAGCTGTAACGCAGTTTATTCAGCCTCACTGTCCCTATTCAAAGGAAAGGCCAGATGGCCGTGCAAGGGAGGTCCTGCAGAAGGCAAGGCACTCTTGCAGGAGTAACAAGTCCTGCAGGGGACACCCTGTAGGAGTGGGGGGTCCACGTCAGAGAACCCCTCTTTTGGGGTGAATATACATTCGGGTTGACCAGAACAACCTTCAAATGCAAAACTCTGCCCCAGCATCCCCAAAAAAACTTTTAAAAACAAATATGAACAGGACGGAAGAGGAGGGAGCCTTCCCTTGCAAAACCAGGGAAGGCCTCTGTTCTCCTCCCATCGCTACTGCTCTCGTACGGAGCTCAAACACAGCTAGGACATAAAGACTCCCAGCATAATTAGCACAATCATAACGTTTGCCCTTCATCTCCAGCACATCACAATGAATACATCCCCTGACCGCCAGGCTATTTTTACTCCATGTGCTACATAGTGAACTGCACAAGCCCCACACTGCAGAAGAGCCTGCAAGGCTTCAGCTTACACATTTTTTTTTTTAAACCTATGAAGTTGTGCAATGCTCTGATTGCTCTCCTCTCCTGAAGGTACCTGAACGTTACCAGAAATCTGTACTAGATGCAAGAGAACTTCTGGATAGTAAATTAAGCTACACATACACTAAAAATGTGCAGAAAGCAACCTTGTCGACACTACCATGTGCTACAGTAACTTAGAAAATGATTATTCATAGCACTATGCAAGTAAAACAAAAATAACATTTAAGGAACAAAACTAGAGTTTACGTGCAGCAAACGCATTAAACCTTTGCAGATCAGGTGCAACAAACCTACTCAAAACCTACTTCATTTATTTTCAACAGCTTCCCCTTCCCCTGGGTATGTACAAGCAGGCTTATGGCACGAGGGAACAGAATGAGGCTGAACATCACCTTCAAGGCAGTGAAACACTTGTTCCCACAGTTGGTAATTAAATTCTCCAACCTATTGGACAAAATGCTGACACCACGCTGGCAGGGTCACAAACCTGAAATTCTGTTCACGTTACACTTCCAGATTCCTCTTAAGCCTGTACTCTCCTCAGTGTGAGAAGTCCTTTCCTCCCGGCTTTCCAGAAGCAGGAGGCAAACCAGACTAACATGCACGTTGAAGAAAATGCCCACCAAGTTAAGACAACGAGCAATTCAGTCACACGAAGAGATGAGAGGGCATTAGGCTGACCACTTAAGGCAGCAGACAGAGCTTACCAGCACAAAAGTCCTAGCTAAGGGCCTGTGCAAGGAACAACCTGCTCAGGGAAACCCCACGCAGATATCAGCACTGCCACGCACACTAGGAAGGGAGGAAAAAGCAAGGTGACCCCCAGCTTGGAGTGACTCGGGGTGGAAGGAATGGGCTGTGAAGGAAGAGGGCACACAGAGAAGAAACACCTCCGCCAGCTTCAGGCACTGGGAGCTTGAACCCTTCCCTCTGCCCCTCTCCAAAACTTCCAGTCCAAATCACAAACAGCTACTCTCAATGTTAGCCCTACACAGCCTTCCACAGATGCAAACAAGCGGTTAAGCTGTGTCTCGTTTTTTATCAGCAGAAATAATTGCCTACAGGTTATAGAAATAGACATAGAAAAGCGGTCAGGAGGACACCTACTAAAAGCTTTCTTAACCAGAAACTTTCCTGATGTTTATTAGCGCAGAAAATCCCCAGTGAATAAATATAGCTTTGTCGTCAGCTAAAAATCAGAGCTATTAGAACATATCTTGGCAGCCCCAAGAAAAAGTTTGTCGCTTAGACTCCGAGAAAGTTTATAATCAACTGTCCGCAAAAGCTTTAATTTCGCATGCGTGTCATTGAAGAAAAACACTGAGGCAAGAACAGACTTTTTTTTTCCTCTCCAAACGTATTAATAACTAATCCCCTCCAGATTATGCAAAGCATGTCACATTAGGATGGCTTGGGCTCACCTTGACCAGCAAGTATGTTAAAATGCAACTAAACCCGTCTACACTTGCACTCGAACTCGTGCTTCTTTTACATTTCAAATGCTACAGGGGAAAGGCATCTCTTGGACTAACGCTGATCAAGGCCACACAATCGAACTGTTTTACTCGACATGAACTGTTAGAGGCAAAAAACAGTCTTCACGAAAAATGTAAAAACTTATGTTCTACACACCTGAAATTGCAAGAGGACGGGGAACTTGTCTTTGCCCATTATCTCCGCACCACGTGCGTGGCGTGGCAGGTTCTGCAGTTACAAAAGGTACATTCGTGCACTCCAAGTCCTTGGTGCAGAGGGGTCATGTGCAAGGCGCTGGATGAACAAGCAGGAGCCGAGAATGAGCTTTTCCCGTTTCTGTTAATTTATGGCCCGATGTTACATTCCTTTCATGCAATGCCATAATCTTCAGTGAATGACTTCACGTTATCCTCCTCGGAGTAATCTAGGAATGCAGATAAAAAGAACATCAACCTCACCTTCAGGAGACTCTCCCTCTTAACCCTCAAGGGTTTAGGTGCCTGATAGAGTTTTAGATAGGAGTAAAACTTCAAACGTGCCCGCTTGGCTGCCGTGTAACCCTGTAGGTGCCCACTGCCCTCGGAGCACACAACCTGCTGCCAGCGGGTGCGTGCAGCAGCGCCGAAGCCTTCACAACATTTGCCAGAATCGCCCAACCTGTGCCCAAATCTCCTGCCACTCCTCTGCCGCTGAAACGCAGAAACGTGCTGCTACAAAGCGCGGCTTCCAGCTCTGGCCTTTACCCCAGCAGTAAAACCAGGAGTTTGGGAACGGACTGGCTGCACCAGAAGCCTTTATGCACGACACGAACACCAGGACGAGGAGCACCCAGGTGAGACTCCCCCTCTAGGGCCTGCCTTCGGCCACAAACCAGCTCCTGGTGTTTCACTGCCCCAGCCAAACACACCCTCGTGGCAGCCCCGTGCCCTGTCCCAGCTGCCAAGGACTCGCGTGCTCAAGGCCTGAAGCTACCTCAGGTCCTCCGTCGCCTTCTCCTGTCAGCTGCACACGGTTGGCCGGGCTGTTTATTTTCACTCTGTTTTCTATGGATTCAGCAAAACTCATCACTTGTATCGCCTGCACCTATCGTGCTGCAGTAAACAGCACTCGACAGCAAGAACTGGGCCCCCGCTGCCCCCGGGTCTGGCAGCTCCCCGCCACATCCATCCAGCACCAGGGCTGGGATTAGGATTGGGACCGGGATTAGGACTCCGGCCACTGAAGTAGCACTGAGGAAATGGATTTGGGAACCATGGGAGCAGTGCTGTTGGGGCCCAAACCTGCCGGTAAAGTTAATAACAAAGAGCAAGAGCTAGCAATTTGTTTTCAATGGTACCAGCAAAGAGCTAGTGCCCTGTTAGGAACCACAGATATTGCATTACATTTAACTGTTTTCTGGTCTTTTCCTCACTTTCCATGAAGAACAAGAAATTCAACACAAGGGGTCTCAAAACATGAAAAACACCACTTGTGATATTAAGGTCAGTGGGAAATCCGTCCTTCAGAAAGCGCACATAACAAAATTAACCTTGACTTGGGTCTTTCAATAGCAACCCCATACATCATACTCCAGTTTTTGGTGTGTCCAAGTCTGGGTTAGAACAAAGTTAGGGACATCAGGCACAAAGCAGGTGCTATGCGTGTTAAGCCATTTACTACCTTTGACTTTGAGAGACAAGGTGGTTTGGTCTTGTTGGTTTTGGTTGGTTTTCCTATTTGTTCTGCGTTTTTTTTTTTTTTTTTTTGGGGGGGGGGTATCATTTCGGGCAGGGTGGCTGTTACCTTCTGCAATCGACCCTTTCAAACTCCGGCTTCCACACCAAAGCGGCTGGAGCTGAGAGGAGGAACGCAGAGGAAAGAAGAGCGAGCCATTGTGTTTTGATTCGCAGTAGGCACAGAAGTAACCTTCAAGGTTACCTTGCCCTATTTGAGGCCTCAGGAAGGAGAAAAACAGCGTTTCAGTCATGGAATTTCTTGTCTAACTACAGGCCCCACCCTTCACAACAACTAATGACAGGAAAGCATTTTGATTCAAAACTCTGAAAGTAGTATCCAGCCAGAGGCGAAGGAAAACTTTTTTTTCATTTTCGGGAGAAGAAAAGAAACTCTTGCTCAATAAGTAGCAATTATGCCGCAGAATTTATATGCCGAGCACGGCCGAGCGTAAGAACACCAGATCAGTCAACCATAGCGTTAGCTGCTTTGAGGATGATTAACAGAATGAACTTTCAAAGGTCAATTAAATGTCAACACATTTTAAAGAGATATTCTTCTTAAGGTCGGGCAGCGCGCCGCGGCGCCCGCCAAAACCCGTGAGCGGCTCCGCACGCCCGGCGCTCGCACGGGCAGAGGCAGGGATGCCAACTAATTAATCTTTTTATAGGAAATAAGGGTTATTTGGGTTCCTGGGGCTGCCGGGCCGCCTCTCAGCCGCTGCCTTAGCTGGGGGTGCTCCTCGCCCCTCTCCCCAAAGCGGGGCAAGAGGAGCGTGGGGAGGCTGGAGGTCTCGCCGCTCGCTACGTGAGCAGCAGAAGAGGCTTTCGGAGACGCGATGGAGCTGCCCGGATGTAAAGCTCGGCCGGGGGGGTGTCGCGGCGATGCTCGGGCCGGCAGGGGGGTGGCTCGGGGGGAGCTCCGCCGCGGCACGGGGCAGGGGAAGCCCGGCACGGCACGGCACGGCTCCTGCTCATGGGGGGAGGCAGCGAGAGCCCCCGACCAGCCTGCTGCTGGATGGTTTGGGGGGGAAAAAAAAGCAAGTTTGGGGGAGAAAAAAAAAAAAAGGAAAAACTTAAAGAAAAAAAAAAGAAAAAAGGGGGGGGGGGGAAGGGGGAGAGGAAAAGGAAAAGAGGAAAAAAAGGGGGGAAAAAAGGGGAGAAGGGAAAAAAGTGAGGGGGAAGAATAGGGGAAAAAGGGGGGGGAGAAAAGGGAGGGGAAAAAGGAAAAGGGAAAAAAGGGGAAAAATGAAAAGGGGGGAAAAAGGGAAAAAGAAAAGGGGTTAAAAAAGAAAAGAGGGGGAAAGGGGGGGGAAAGGGGGAGAAAAAAGAAAAGGGGGGAAAGGGGAAAAAGAAAAGGCGAAAAGGAAGGGGAAAAGAAAAGGGGAAAGAAGAGGGAAAAAAGAAAAGGGGAAAGAGGGGAAGACAAGGGGAAAAAAGAGGAGAAAAAAAAGAAAAGGGGAAAAAAGGGGAGAAAAAAGGAAAGGGGAAAAGAGGGAAAGAAGAAAAGGGGAAAAAAGGGGTTAAAAAGGGAAAAAAGGGGGGAAGGTGAAGGGGGGGGGGGGGAAGGAACAGGAGGCAAACCCCCCGAAGTCGCCCCGCGGCACCCCTCACCCCGCCGGCGGCCGCCCCACGCCGCGCCCGCACCTGCAGCCCCTCGCCGCGCTGCCGCTGCCCGGCGCCGTGCCCGCGGCCGCCCCTTACCGCGTCCGAGCCCAACTTTTCCCACTCCGGGCAAAACTTGCGGCTCCGTGCGGCCGCCCCGCTCCCCGCCGCCTCGCGGGGGGCCGGCTGCCGGCCGCGGGGGCGGGGCCGGGCCGGGGGGGGGCCGGGCCGGGCCGGGCCGGGCCGGGCTTTGTCCGCCTCCCCCCCCCCCCCCAGCCGGGCCGGGCCGGGCCGGCCGCGCTCCTCCTCCCCCCGCCATGTTCTTTGTTCCCCCCCCGCCCCGGCCGCAGGTGACCGCCCCCCCCCCTCCCCGTTCAGCCGGAGGGGATTCCGTGCCGCTCCGCCAATGAGCGCAGGGGGAAAGGGGCGGCCCCGGCCAATGAGGCGGCGGGGAGAGGAGAGAGTCCCGCGGGGAGAGCCAATGGGGAGGGACGGCCCCGCCTCCCCGCCCGCGGCTGCATGAGGGGGAGGCAGCGGCAGAGCCCTCAGACCCGACAGAGCCGGGGCCGTGTCGGGTGTGGTGGCTTCGCTGTTGCCCCCGCCGTTACCCGGTTCCTAATAATAAATTGTGTCACCCCGCTCCTAATAAAGTCATCAAATTCACTCACCCTCCCCTGTCCCAGCTCCATGCCGGGTCCTGTCGCTGTCCCCAGCGAGCAGAGCTCAGCGCCTGCCCCTCCGCTCCCCTCGTGAGGGAGCGGCAGGCCGCTATGAGGCCTCCCCTCAGCCTGCTCTGGACAAACCAAGGGACCTCAGCCACTCCTCACACACCTTCCCCTCCAGACCCTTCACCATCTCCATTGCCCTCCTTTGAACGCTCTCTAATAGTGATGAAATTGATCAGATGAAAGCCACAACTGTGAAGTCTTGTTGCCTTTCCCATGACTGTATCACGCTCATTTGGTGATCCACAAATAAACTCCACTCATTCCTGCCCAGTAAGTCATAACTATACACCCAAGCACTGGATGTATTTGTTCTTTAACCTCAGAACATATAACCTTGTTGCTTGTAGATTGAACTTACTTCAAATTATTCCAGTCTTCAAGTTCAGACAAATGTTTTTTTAGGCTCTCCTGATCCTCCTTTCTCCAGACTGTGCCTCCCAGCTCTGTCACTGGGAAACTTCACCAGTGTGCTCTGACATCCGGTGCCAAGGTCATGGATGCAAATGTTAAGCTTTAGGTCTGTCAAATGCCTGATCTTCTGGATCTTCCTGCCGCGAGGGAACGCTCCCTCTGTGACATTGTCCTTCAGCCAGTTTCTTCTTGCATTTTATCCCACTTTCCACTTATTTCCACTTTTTTAATTATGTTTTCCTAATAAATTTGCTCTAAATCCTTAGTGACTAGCAGTGGCAGACCACTGGGCTGCAATTGCTTCCTGCTGAGCTTGACCACCAGCTGTGAGAGGGCACTGGTGGGCAGCCTGTGCTGCTTTCCCCCCATCTTTGAAGAACATCTTATGTGACTCCTGCCCTCAGATGAAGATTGCCATAGTAAGAGTCTCATACTATAAATGTAAGAGTAACAGCAGCTAACACCAGCCAACATGCCGTATGCTACATCTGGGGGACGTGGGAGAGTCATCAGAATTAGAATTCATGAATATAGATTTGGCTGAACTTGGATTTTCTCCTTTTCTCCCATGCAGGACATGGACGTCCTTCCTTCTCACCCTTTTCACCAGAGAGCTGAGTATTATTGCATACACACATGGGGACAAGCATCCTCTGCTGTGTGGCTCAAAACACAGCCTTAGCTTAGATTTTGTTGTTGGTACGGCTACATTTGTGTTTCTCAATTAAGAGATGACTCGTTGAGCGGACTTGCTACCTTCCTGATGCCTGGGCCTTTCAGCACAGAAGTTCAGGCATTATTACTGTTTGTAAGGCTTGTATTTCTGTCATAGCTACGCACAAATTCAGGAACAGAGCCTAGGTCCTAACCCCACCAACCCACAGCTCAAACTGGACGGGACGAAACCTAGCATTTATATGTGGAATAGTTACACAAGGATTCAGCCAAATCTCAGCAGCAGAGCAGAGCAAAAGTATTGGTTCTGCTCAGATGCATAATCCCTCCTGCAATAGCCATTCCCAGCTTCCCGATACAAGGGTAAAATGAGGTGTCCACCGGTCACAACAGACACACAGGTGACTTGCAGCGGCTTTATGAGCTGCCGCTGACTGAGCAGTGGTATTTGGCCGTGTTCCTGCTCATAAACTGTTTCAAACATGAGAACAACATTTCATAAGCCACTCGCGCCGGGGAGGAGGTTTGTGTTAGCATTTCATCTCACCGTTGCTGTGGCTCAGAGCAGGGATGGGCACTGCTGCTCTCCGCAGGCTTTAGCGCCCAGCTGGATGGATGAGAAGGCCAGGTGGGCCCAACCTTGCTGGCGTTGGACGAGCCGAATGTTACTGTTTCACACTTAAAACATCTCAGTAAACATATGAGATTCAATTATGTATTTAAGTTTTGCGGGGTTATATTTACTAGATGTTTTCAGTCACATTTTATTGCTGCAATATCTCTGAGGGAAAGCTGTTACAAGCTGCCAAAGGACATGCCCTCTGAGTTAGGAAGAAAAGTGTCTACTTTGTTACGGGCATGTTTCTCACAAATGCAGTAAGTCAATGGTGTCCTTGTAGTGATTAATAGAGAAGCCATTCAGAGTCCTTGGGGGTGGGGGGGGGGTTGTTTTTTTTTTTTAATTACCAAGATAACTTCCTCATCCAATCCATTGCTCAAAGACATAACAACCGTGTTTTACTCATTCTCATTGCTGTAAGTGAGATGAAGAAGTGTTGATATATTCTCCCCAGAGGTCACCAGAAATACAAACAAGGTTGTGGACCTAATGTATACACACAGGCTGGTGGATAAAGTCGGGGGTTTATTGTACTGTAAGGGAAGCTGAACAGAAGGGAAGGAGATTAAACAAGACATTTGGAAGTAAGAGTTACCTGCCCTGCATGGCAGCTGATCTGCGGCAGAGCTGCAGTGTGGGAGGCTGGGAAGAAGAAAAAGCACAGGCATTTATTGTATTTTTTAATGCAGGACAAACACACTGCAACATTAAGGGTAAAACCAGTGATAATCATGTTGCCCCTTTTGATCCAAACTCATGAAATGTGGCGTCACAGATTATTTCCATCGGAAAGCCAAGGGTAGAGTTGGGAATGTCGCTGACGGAGCTCTGCTTCCTTGTAGAAGAGTATACCTGCTTCAATATTTATTCACCATTCCCAGCTTTCTCCCAGTCTGTTTTCGACCGGAAAGTCGGTCGAAACTCCTCAGGTTTCCCTCAGGCCAGCGTTTTCCACCCTTCCCTTGCAGCTGTGACTGCTCGTCTCTGCCCCTTCTCTCGCTGTTCCAGTCGCAAGCAAACACCCCTCCAAGCTATGTGCTCTGCCCGATGCTCTGCTGCTGAGCAGCATGGCCTGTATAGCCTGAGCTTGTGGGGGGAAACTGGTGTTCCACCAGTGCTCTTACTCCAGAAGTGAATGTGTGTGCTGAAAGAGTCACACAGCTAGGTGCTCCTCCAAGCAGCACACTTCAGCGATGCAAAATGATTTTCTGCCCAGTCCAGCTTTCGGTGCAGCTCCCAACTCTCAGTCTGATGATGTCTAGACCGGGAGGAACTGACGTGGGTTGGCTGCTGGATACGTCTGTAATGAACCTGCTTAGTGCATCAGACTAGGGTTGGGCAGTTCTGCCATTTCATTCCTGATGGAAACAATAATTCAGAAAAAGAAAAAAAAAAAAAAAAAAAAAACAAAACAAAACACACTCTTCCAAATTTCATTTTCTTCTCCATTTAAACAACGTCTCCTCATCTGCAGGATATGTAATATGAGTATGTAATGTTTGGGGGATAGAGGTTAGGTCTTTGCCCTCCACTGTTGTCCTGAGTTCTGGGTGTCTTTGAAAGCACAACAGGCAGCTTTTTCAAGTGGCTGAGCTGGTAAACAGCAGCAAATGTCCAGTTCCACAATTTTATCATGCTCACCATGAGTTACCATCAGGGAGCAGTATACTACGCATCGTATAGCCTTCAGATAAAACATAATCAGAGTAACAGGGTTGTTGTCTTGCATTTTCATCTCTCTGGTGTTCAAAGCAAAATTAAAATAACTTAGAAGATACTACTACACTTCAGAAGTGATTTTTAAACTTCAGGTCTCAACTACAAAAATATTCCTCTTGATGTATCCGACAAGATTCTAGTTAGTGCCTCGGGGGATGCCCATAATATCCCCAGTTACCTTCTTCTCTCTCTGTAATTATTAATACCGTGGTCTCTTCTCTTTCTCTGTAATTATTAATACCATGGTTTAACTCCATCCAACATTGTAAAAGAAGTATATGCTAACAAAAAAGGCCAAAGTTCCCTAACAAAATGGCTAGATAACGATGTACTGACTGTGGAGGCATATGACTGCTCCCCCCGGAAATTTTGGTTGGGCAGTGCAATGATTTTCTTCATGTGCGGAACCAAACTTGAGGTCTGCTCAATTTTACACTGATGTTTTCAACTAGTGGACATTCTGGGGTAAAAATTAACAGGTAGGGCTCACTTCTGCTCCCGCGGACTCACCCTGCTGTTTGATTTGTGGTTCTGTTCCATCAGATACCAGGCTGTCAAGAGCTTGTCCCTAGCCCAAAAAGTCAATGATCTAAACTGCAGAGGGGTGAGGACAGCTGGGCAACGGACACGGATTAGGCAAAGAATACAGGAACATCGAGGCTGTTAGGAATGAAATAAGCAGGAGCCGTCATCCATCAGCTGTCTAGCTGCTGACACTTGTTTTGTCCTGCGCACACTTCCCATTCGTTCTGTTCTGGATAATGAGAGATCCATGCTCTGGTGCATCCAGGAATGACGGTAATATTAAATTTTCCCATTTGAGGACAGAACATTATGAAAACAGTTGTTCTTTTTCTAGGCCTTAATAGGAAGTATGCCAATAGGATATGTCAGCAGGGACGTCCCACCACTCTTTGCTCCAAATGAAAGTTCAATTGTAAAATGGCAATTTTCTGCTTACCTCCTCAACTTAAATTTTAGTGTTTATGTAGAGGGTGATTAGGTTTTCTCAGACATCTTTTCACACATTTTCCTTCTCTTTTTTTTCTTTTATTTTTCTCCAAGAAGCAGATCCAGGCTTGCAAAGCAGACGGACAGCCTCCTAACTAGGATGACTGGGGACCACAGGGTGCACTGCAGCACGCATTCAGCACTCCCTCTAGATACACGTTTGGTGACTTACGTGTCTGAATGTTGATATGAGCTGAGTTCACACAGAACAACAAGAAAAAAAATGTTCTGGCATAGCTGGTGTGCTATGTACTAAGAGATTGCTTTCAATTCCAAAGAAATGCTGCAGTTAAAAGAGCTAAAAATAAAAGATCATAGCCAATTCTCAAAAGATGCAGAAGCTCTGAATATTTTCAGGCCAGGTTATCAAACCATTTGCAATTCCTATTTGAAACAACAAGAAACTTAGTGAGTAGTGAGCAGATGTATATACAGATACAGGCCTGGTAGCTTCAGTAGCTGTGTTTGCCTCACAGTAGGTGTTAAAACTCTCCTTTTCTCCTAACCTGGCAGCTCTGGAGCAGGGTAAAGACTTTTCCAGTAGTTGTTTTCAATTGTGTTCCACTATTGTCTGATAGCATCGTTAGCTGAAACCTTAGCCATGAAGTCAAAGTGAAGCCAGGCATGAGGAAAATCTTTAGTTCTGAAGGCCGACAATAAGGGCAACGTGACTTTGAATCGTTGTTTAAAGAACAAAGGGCCTGGCTTGGCCACTCTTGTACCAGAGGAGATCGCGACCTTGTGCTACTAATCCAAGAGCATTACCGTGGGGTTAAGAGGACCAGCAGCAGGCCAGGTGAGACTTTCCCCCTTAAGTTGTCTTGCCAAAAGCAACAGGACATTTTAGTTAATACCATGTAGTATTAGTAAAGAGCAAGAAAGTCTAGTACTCAAAGGCAAACATTTAGATTTTAACTAAAAATATTGCTAGTAAATGTCTCTGAAGATACAGACAGAATTTCTCCTGCTATGAGATCTTGTATATTTATTTAAATGCAAAAAGTTGCATGTGTAATATCATAAGAGAACAGTAAAAGTCTTTAGCTCTTTGCACTTTTTACCAGGAATAGACCAGAAAATACTAAAAATATAATTTACTAAATAATTAAAATTTGGAGTAGAGGTGGGTGCTGAAACAAAAGAAGGGAGAACATGAAATACTGTATCACAGGAACTAGGATTTACTCATTTTTTGCCTGTCATAAATGTGTTTAATTTTGCCCAGCTGAGACTTGGGTTGTGTACAGGGACAGCCCTGGGAATGGGTGCCACTGATGGCAGCAGCAAGATCAGCCTGGTAAGCTGCCCTTTCTTTGCCATGCACTTTCCTCACCCGTGTAATTTTATCTTACGTGCCATGCATAAGCTCTTAAGGATCGGGGCCATCTATATGTTGGGGAGGTGTCATCGAACATCAAACAGCACAAACTGATAACTCTGTTTTGCAATGCAGGCTGCTCAGCTCACAATTACTTATCAAACAAGTTTCATAAAGCTTCTCCTCTTTAGCTGAATGTCGGGGACAAGAAAGCAAAGTAATGAGTCCACAGCTTTTGCCCTTTCCTGAGTTTGTTTTCTTATGGACTAAATGTCTTTTTTTTTTTTGCCAAAAGATGCTTCCAAGCTTCAGAATTTCCATGCTGTTCACTAAAACATTTTTACGGAAAATGCAGTACGAGGAGCGAACAGGTAACACCACAATAATCTGTTGCATTATTACTTTCGTAATATTAAATCGCTGAACATGTCATTCGTGTTTAGCATATTATTTTCTACAGTAAATTGCCAGTAAAAGTAGGCAGTAACATTTTTCTTACAGTTTAGCTGGTGGAATGTAATTAAAGATTGTATCATGTGGTGACAAAAAAAAGAGTTGAATTAGAGACCACAACTGTAATTCTTACATTTCATAACATGTGAGCACTTGATTTTATGGCTTTCTTCCAATGTAGCTTTTATAAGTCATTCTCTTTAAAAACTGGGGGAGAAAAACCCCAAATCATCACTGTGATACTTGTGTGATACTGGCACAGAGGGGTTGAAACCTGTAGGTTCACCGTAGAAACCACAGCTACTTGAAGGAGTGTGTGTTTGCTTATAGCAATACCTTATTCTCCATAGGTGGACCAGCACAAAAGGGGGTCTGCTTCGTGGGTTTCAGAGGTTGTGGCAGCTGCATAAGGTTTAGGAAGCTTGGTTATCACTCCAGGACCAGCCCCACTGTTTCACATGATGCCTCTTCCACCTGTTCCTCTTGACCACGATCCATTTAGCCCCAGTGCTACCCATCTGCCCCTGCCTACTGCCACAAATCTGCCTCATTCCGTCCATTTCTTCTCTTTTGGTAAAGTCTGTGGAGATCTGCGGATGGAAAATGGTTCAGGAGAGGCAGGTGTTCTTCACAGAGACTGCCCATGGGACGGATCGGAGCAAAGGAAGATTGAACTAGAAACAGGAACAAAACTGCCTCACAGAGCGATGAACACCAAGAACAACTGAAACCAAAGATAGGAGATCCATATCCACGTTACACCTGTAGAACTGGTAATGAACCAGTTTGTCAGGTCTCTGTAGTAGCAGTGACAGAGATTCTGAATTTCTGTGCGTCCTTCAGCTGTCCACAAGAGAAAATACACTGTATGGGCAATTGCGTGTTTTCAGGTTAATCATTAGAAAAGTTCTCTCTCTGTTGCTTCTCTGCCTGGGTGCTTTTTACTTCAGTCAGCCTGCTAGGTATCTGCTGGCTCTCAGGCACTAAAGGACCTGGAGATGCACTGTAAAGAGGCAAGGCTGTGTGTCTGTGCTGGGAGGAAGGGTGCAACCAATGCTATGCCTCTGCTCAGCCCCTTGTCTCCACATCCCACCCGCATCTGTGCTTCCCACCCTTGGCTCTGCATCCCAACCTTATTCATAGCCACTGGAGGGTCCCTTTTGCTGGGATTTCACCTGGAGCAGCTCGTCCAGATCCAGAGCAATCTGCTTGATTATAATTACTTTCATAGTCATTTCAGAGTAGGTTTCAAAAGCACACTAAGCAGAACGCACAGTTGTGTGGAATAGCCAGGTAATTTCTATGCCACAAAGTACTGCCACAGCTTGCATGCTCATCTCCTAGGTGCCAGAGTTTTGTTAAAATGCACTCTTCAAAAAGTGAAGCCTAGAAACCTCATAGTACACAGATTTGAATGCAAAATGCTTTTTTTTTCCTTTTTTTTTTTTTTTTTCCATCAGCTGAATAATTTAATACCTGTGTTTATTCAGCAAGGTTGTGAATGGGCGGCTGTGGAAGCAACTCACGATGACAAGCTCTGAGCGCTGGGCAGTGCTGCTTGTGTCGGGTCAGTGCTCTCCTCAGTGCCTGAGACAAATGTTGCATTCACCAGTGGATCTTTCAGCAGCAGGACAGCATGTTGAAAGGCAGCCCTGTCAAAATGACTCTGCTGCCACAGAATCTGAAATCTGATTTATTAATTAAATCATATCAGCAAGTGCTCTGGTGGTTGAAATATGCCCCTGTTCAGTGAGAAAAAAGAACATGACAAAAACGTGTACAGTATGCCTCAACCCCAAATTTCCTGTAAAGGATACAGCTTGTTATTTTTCAAAATAATGCTGAATATATTTTCTTTACATCTTGGTTTATTGTGGCCCACGGGAATGATTGTAAAACTGAAACATGCAAGAACGATGGGGAAAAAAATGGACTACACAGGAGGAGCTTGCATATCCTGTGAGTGTTATCTGTCCTACGAAAGAACAGGTCGGAAGACATTTGGCCAGCTTTTCCCCCAAAGGAACACATACTTAGAAATAATCTTCACTTAAACATTTGTCAAGTCATTTTTCAATGGTATTTATCAAGCTAAATGACACGCAAAGAGAAATAAAGCCTGCCTTAACATGTACAAAGCAAAAGGGAATGAAAAAATGCCATTAATTAGCAAGGTGCAGCTGAGAATATCGTCCTGTGGCACTTCTGCGGAGTCGCTGGAAATAGTGCATCATGCCATGGCACCTGACAGCTGCCCTGCCGTCTGCTCTACCCTGGGTAATTACGGGGCAGCGAAGCTGTATTTTTAAACCCTTTATTTATTTAAAAATTAAATTATTTAAATTTTTTTGATGGGAGGGCTATCCCTGAGCCACAGCAGTTAGCCCCAAGCAGGCGGCTTGGTGCCACCTCCGCCAGCCTCCCTTGCAGCCCTTCCTCTCAGCTCCCGGCGCCTTGCCTTCGGGCCAGCCTTCCCTTCCTTGCTTTGGTCTTTGTGGCCAGCCCGCTGCAGATCCCGAGCCTTTAAGGTTTGGATGTGTCTCCAATGGTGGTGGCACAGTGGTGTTGGCACAGGCTTCGTAGCCTCCTGGCTGGCCTGCACCTGCCCTGTCCCCAGCCTGGCCCAGGGGACCTGGGGCCCTGTGGCCGAGTCCCCTCATCCTTGCGGGTGCAGTTGCCCTTGGATGGGCCTGTGGGCAGCCCCTCGCTGCCTGTCCTCTGCTGGAGAGTGTTTTCTGGGCTGCTCCTCCACCTTTGCGTCACTCTTTAAGCCTTCTGCTGACAGGATCCCCGCCTCCAACAGCCGCCGTGTGGCTCACAGTGTGGTGCAGGCCCTGACGGCTGCTCGCCCTCCCATGGGAAGCACAGCCCTGGTCCTCCAGATCTCCAGTGCTGGGCTAACATCTAGAACCCAGAAAGACTCACTGCAATTGTTCCACACAGTTTTGTCTGTTTATTATTTGCCTCTCCTTGTTTCTGGTCATGCCTGCCTTCCGGCTTTGAGGGTGTAATGAGAAGTCAGTGTGAATGCCACCCCCCCGGGCACTGACTCGGCGCCAGAGGCTGCTGCTGCCTGCCCGCCTGAGGACAGAGCACCAGCACCCTTTCTCAAGCGTCCTCTCGACAGCCCTCTCTCAGAAACCACAGGAGTATCGCACAGCGATTGTGTAGCTCCTGGCATTAAACGTGAACGTGCTTGCTATGACATTTTGCCAAGGCTAGCCTGGGATTTCATGCGACGACTCACCACAGGTACTTACACACTCTGCTGGACATGAATGCTTGGCTACACAATAAGCTTTGCCTTGGTGGAACTGGCACAAAGCACCAACGCACCAGACCCTGTGGGAGCAGATGGCTTGCCTATTTTCTTCCAGACATTGAGGCTCCAAATCTGTGCCACATCCCTGCCCCAGATTCGCAGACATCTTCAGCTGAACTGTCTCCTGTCAGATTGCTTCTCCTGCCTGGCGGGACCAGCTCCAAACCCAGCCATCCACATTTTATAGCTCATTTCTAAAAAATAAAAAATAAAACTCTTCTGGAGTTGAAGACTAAATCCTGAAATCAACAGAAAAACAAACAAACACACACGAAATCAGTGGTCCCCGAGGATCGGAGGATCCCTTCTCTGCCAATTGCCGGGGATGTGCACGCGGGCTGCGGCGGTGAGGGACCAGGACAGGTAGCGGGCAGCTGGGCACAGCGAAGCCAGGAGGACTCTAACACCCAAGCCTTCCTTGACTCCTGGGGATCCAGGCCTGTTTCTCACAAGTTACAAGTTGCTGAGCTTCTACTTCCAGCTCCAACAGGAACTTTCTCTGCCGCTTTGACAACTATCTGCTGCATTGTCCCTTAGCTGGAAAAATGGGGCTAATAGTTCCCTACCTCACTAGAGAGGCCAGGTTTAAATTTAGTAACTGCTTTTATAAAATACTTGAGAATTTTTGGGCAGAGGGCTTTGTGTTGGTACTTCTGGCTATCGCTACTGTCCCTAGGGATGAGGTACGTCTGCGCCAGGCAGGATAAGAATAGCAACAGGGGACTGATACCGCGCTCGCGTGCAGGATGGGCGAGGTGAATGCCATCTCCCTTTTGTCTGCCTTCATAAATCAACTCCCTCTCTCTCTTTCTTCAGATTTTCACAAGGAATGGCGTTTTTCACCATACAGAAAACGGGTGAAGTATCGTCAGTGCTTGGTACTGCATCCAGGGAGTTCCAGCTCTTAAAACCAACCGGTAAGAGTTTTCAGGCCATCATTTCCTCTCAAGAGAAAGGATTTGAGATTTTATGCATAACAAACTTTTCGGTCCACATTGGCAAGAAAATTGCCAAGCAATTTTCTATATATTTGTTTCTATGGCTTTAGGCAATTTTCATTTCAGGAAAAAAACTGCATAGTACACACGAACACACAAAATGCCTAGTGGAGAACAGCTCAAGAAAAATATAATTTTACCTCAATAAAAAGGTAAGATAACTCGGCTGTTTGGCAAATCATTGTCTGGCAATGCAGGAACACTGTGGGTGCCTGGAATTCACTTCTATTGTCCCCTATCTGAATTGCTTTGAAAAAGGTCACATGAGGAGGAAAGGAAGTTTTGACTTTCACATGCCTGTTATTGCTAAGGAAACCACTTCCTTGGTACTCACATATTCAGCATGTCTCCAGTTTTGGCTCTCTGACAAATGACATCGTGCTACTGCATCAAGTAACAAAGAAGGGTGGAGAATGCTGTTAGATAACTTGACGTGTTTTAAACACCAGTACATTTTTTGTAGGGCTGCCAAACTTCAAGTACACTCCAAAAGAGCAAGCAGAGGGCTTTTTTAGCTGCAAATGAGATACCTGGAGTTTAGAAGGACAGAACAAAGATTCTGGTCTGCATCTAACCAGGCTCAGGTATTTCTGAGATTTATCGGGTTGTAGCAATTGGCAATGTTCTTACACTGTTGTAGATATTTGGAGAGCAGTTTTGTAATAGAAAAAATACCTGAATTATTGCCTTTGTAGAATTTATTCTAGCTTTCAGATATATCCTCGCATTTTTTTAGGCTTTCGGCTATCAGAAACTGAGTATCTGAAGACAACATCTGGCAATTTCATTAAAAGCATTTGAACTTTGGGTCTGTGGGACTTTTCCCATTTTTCTGACTTCCATCTCAACCAAGGGAACAGCAGGAGCGACAAGCTACAGTTGGTTAGGACTGAGAATCCCCACCAATGTTTATTTTTAAGAGGAATGAAGCAAATTTTCTTTGAGTAACATATTTGCAGATCTCGAGCTGACAAGAAGGAAATGCATGATGATTAGGCTTATGTCTGCTTTACGAGAAAAAGAAGTCTAGTATGCTTCAGGCTAGAAGCGACTTTCACTGTAAATATACAATAGTTGCTGAAATTACTGGGAACAAGCATGAAGCACACACAAATCAAAGGAATTGAACAGCTAAAGCCCTGCTCAATTTACTGAGAGGCTACTATGCTTCTGGTATGTCAAGATCTATTTGTCTAAACGTTATCGGTAAAAACAACATAATGTAGTGAACTGAGCCTGGGACTGCAGAGGCCAGAAATCAATATCCTGATCTTGGCCCTGCCTCAGATGCATGCGGTGGCCCCAGAGTAGCTGTTTAATCTCCCTGCGTGCTCACCAGAGATAAAGCAGTTCAAATACAATGAACTATCTCCTCCACCGAAGAGTTGCGCAGATCAGTTCACAGCTTCAGTGTGCTTCTCTGAAGACGTGAATTGTTACAGAAATACTATCCTTACATGCGAGACTTCTCCAGGTTTGTCTCTGGGAAAATATAAGCCGTGTATCTTTGGAGCTGAAATTTTGGGTCTGTTCTCCATCAGAAGACCTCACCCCAGCCCCCTCGACATTCCAGACGCAGCCTGGTGGCAGCACAGAAGCCACACGGGTATCTGCCACGGTAATGGCTTTTTTTTTTTTTTTTCCCTTCTTAAATATGTTAAAACTGATTTATTTAAGAAATGGTTCGGCTTTTTTTCTCTCAGAGAATGTCCTCATTTTCATTCTGTCAGTGGCACAAATAGAGGCTACTTCCTCAGAAGTTACTGACTTAATGCAGAAATAATGGAGAGAAGGACCTGTTTATTTGGGAGGCAAGACTGTATGTTTTAAAATACTTAAAATCATGCTGGATTTCACGTTCCACTGACTTTTCATTTCTGAATGATCATCTCACTAGGGCCTTAGCTGAGCCATACTCCTTGCCAGGGATCTCAGAAGGGATACCTGAGGTGAGACAAAAGACTTTTCTTGTGGCTTTACTCAGGAGTTTTTACCAGTCTTTTTTGTTTGTTTTTAAACAAAACTCAGATTATCTTCTGTAATACAGGAAAGGAGCGAGGTATTGGCTGTATCCCTCCTCTGTGAAGCAAATGAGTTCCACGTACAGAGGACATGAGAGCACCTGTGACCCAGGAAACTAAACACTTTTCCAGCCCAAAGGAGACGAAGTACCTTAATTATTGTAGAAACTGCTTCTGAGTGGACATTTGGAAATTGCTGAGAAAAGGCACGTGCTAAAACAGTAAGGCCTAAGTTTACTGCTATGTACATTAGCTTTGCGCTCGTTAGTACCTGCGGAAATCAGTCGTGGCTCTGGGTTTTGTCTCCCTTCCTAGCCAGCCCTGGTGGCTCTGCTGTCGTACAGTTGCTATCACAGGCCGTGGCTGGCAGATGACCCAAACCTGCACAAGGGTGTGCGTTATCACCAGGAAAGTCTTGAAACACTCACTGTGGTGAATGGGGGCAACGCTGTGAGGGCAGCCGGGTTGCTAAGCACAGGGGCTGCTATGCCGCGAGCCGGCAGGGCAGGGCAGAGCCACGGAGCCTAGAAGCAGCTGAGTATTTACTAAGCTGCACGCTGCCGTGCGTTGCCATAGCTCGGGCTGGAGCAAAGCCCTAGCAGGGAAGGGTCAAAAGTGCAGCGCTGGAGGGCTAAGCCCATGCCGACTGTGCCGTAACCGGTAACATCCCCGGCAGAAAAGGACTTACGGAGGAGCTGCAAGGAGAGCGGGACGGCTCCTTCCAAGGAGAATTTTAAAGGCCAAAAGGCGAGAATGTTAAAAATAACTCCAGTAAAAGCCCACGTGGCCAGGCCCCGGCGAAGCTCATTCGCACAAAGGCTGCGGGGTACAGATGTGCCCCCAAAAACCTGAGAGCGAGGAGTGGGTTGGAAAGGAAAATGAGATTCCCCTCGCTCTTGGTTTACACCTCTAAAACCAACTGAGTCTTCGCTCACCCTTATCTGCGTGATCTCAGATTCCTTTACGTGACTCATTTGACACCTACTTATTTCCCAGCGTATGCATTTAACTGTTTCCCTGGGCATCTTTTCACTCTGACAGTGCCTGAGATCAGAGTCCTGCTTTCCCCCATTACTTCCCATACCACACTCTCTGTCCTTATCTTTCCCCTCTCATTAGGGAAGGCCTTTTGAATGCTCGCAGAGATGCTGGCTTCGGACAGGCCAACCCATGTCTGATTTCACTTCCTCTAGTGCAATCATGGACCTTAGTGACTGCACTTTTAATTTAGACTGACGTAACCAAGATTGAAATCTGTCCCACAGCAAATATTTATCAGAGCATATCAAAGAAAAAGCATACCAAAAGAGAAACAAGCAAAACAGTGAGTGCCACTAAACTTTGCCAAGATAGATTTCAAAGTCAGTGAAAACCACCCCAGAGACAGCTAAAACATAGGACAAAGTAGCACACTGAAAAAAATAAAAGCATATTTCCAAGCAGTGACGCCCTACATCTCCCAGAGAACATTTTTGCTTGCTTGTAACTAGCAAAGATTCAGAAGGCAGGCCCGCACAGAACTAGCACTACAGGAGTAAGGTCGATGCTCACTGCTCCGCTGCCTCAGTTAACATCTTCGCTTTGATACGTGCGCCAGTCGCTGCTACCTGCTCAGGTCAGGAGTCCTTTCTGCAGAGCAATAAGGAAAAAAAAAAGAACATAACACAACTGACTTTATGAACGGTGTAAAATAACGGGACACCACACTTTAATTAGATAATTAAAACACTGTTGCTGCTTTGTTACATGCCAAGGACACTCAGTTTCTTGGCAACAGACCTCTAATTTTCCTCCTTTGATATCCAGGTCACAGCCGTTTGAATTAGAGGCTCGTTTCCAGCAGCAGTGCACAACAACGGCGCACAGCTTCCCATCCTGGTGCAAGTATTCATTCCCCTGAAGTTCAGTGGCTTTCAACTCTATCAACTATATCTGCAATTACAAAAGCCATTAAAGCCCCTATAAAGAGGAATATCAATAGTCACAAAGGCAAGGGGACACCTTTCACATTGAAAAGCATATTCAAAAATTAGGTAGCGCTGTGCAATACCAGCAACTTCTTACACCAGCAGCAACGGGGTCTTTCCTGCTCCAGCTAAAGAACGTGACTGAAAGGGTGAAGAGAGAACAGTTTCATCCCCACCTCTCCAGTTTCTTCAAAAGTTATCCCTAAATACTGTTATTGTCCCACCTTCTTATGGGGAAGGGGAGAACTGTCCTAGAAGAGTCTAGTCTGTCTGCTGGACAGACTACATGGGGAAAACTGCATACATTTCGCATGAGCCGTGTCTCAGGCAGCCAGCTGGAAGAAAAGCCCCCAGCCCTAGAGCGCTGCATGAGCTGCCAGCATTCGGGCTGTGGAGCACACTCCACGCAGCCTATGGCTGATCAAACGTCCCCAATCCGTGTGCAAGGGACACCTCCTCATTCCTAACCGTGCTTCAGCAGGGAAGGCGTAAGAGCACACGCGTATTTTTGACAAACAGATGCTTTTTCACAACACAGGAGTACAGAGCACGCTACCAAGGAGCCGGTAAGAGAACAAATCACACAGAGCAGATGGTAGTCCCACTGCTTAATGCACTGTTGGAAGGTGCCCAGCTAGCCTGGTGATGAGTGATACAAGAACCTATATAGAATAATGCTCTTTGTTAAGTGCCAGCTATTTATTACATTATATTCCTGAGAACAGCTGAGGTGAATTAACCACAGTAACCATATACTGCTCCCTCTGACAGCCCTGCAGTAGCTGTGCTGCTACCGTGGCTGATGGCACCTCCTGGGCAGATGCGAACGTGTTCAAAGCTAACCCTAAGCCAACTGTCTGGGTTAGCGTACTGCCAAACCCCGCCAACACACCGCTCCGCAGGTGCGTTACCGTGTGCTTGCTGCTACACTAACAGCCACTGGGGTTTTGGTCAACTTGGAGCTTGACCAGAGCAGGCGTGCATCCACTCCGATGGTGTAACGAAACTGCAGCTTGACAAAGATGCTGCACCAGCTGCTGCGCTATTTAGGAGGGCAAGCGCGCATCTCCACAGCTACTTCAAGTAAAGGAACGGTGACCATGCTCTGTAATCTGATCAAAAGCAGGTATAAAACAAGATTTTTGTATTCTTCTCTTTGTAAAGCCAACATCCATACCTCCATATTACCATTTAGCTCTAAAAACATCCAAGTTTCATTCTTTTTCATTAGAAAGTCATTGAGCAATTTCATCAAAACAATGTTGCGAAGTGAAATGTGGCAGAACTCACAGAAATTATATTCTCTATTGCCTGTCCTAAGCTCCATCTTGTTCTAGGGACAGGTGATGTAAACAAAGCAGAAGCTTGACCACAAAATCTGGATTACCTTGATCTTCTGGCAACGAAGCTAAGACAACGCTACCTTCTTCCAGAGAACAGCCTGCCCACAAAAGACTGGTATCCCACACACAGAAACATTATATTTTTTGCTCAGGCTATTTTCCTCTGATGATGAGCACATCTTAAATACTTTTATTGTTTCATAAACAGCTAATGATCAGGTAGCAGCCATCTTCTACATTATCTCCTGTGGAATAAGCTATGTGAGCACTCCGTGGCTGTTTTGCAGAAGCCATCTACTCCTGAACTACCACTGTTCACATCCAGTCACCTGCAACATCTAATAAAACAAGGATTAAAGTAGAAGGGGGGTCAGACAGTCTTGGCAACCTTACCGTTCTGTATGAGCCAACTCAATAACATGGCTTATTGTAGTTGGGATACAGGTATGAGCAGTTTCAAAACCTAATTTAAGATCGTTGCTATGTTTGTTTGAGTTATCTTACAAAGGGAACATTCCACAGTACGTTGGCATGCCATACATACATATTCGGTTTCAGAGGAAACCTAAGGCATGGCATCAGCTAAAATCCATAGAATTATTACACAGTTTCAACACAAAAATAAACTAGTTAAGCCAGAAAATGGGGGGAAAATTAAGTATTTTTGCTCTTTTTAATTAAAACAATGCAAAATCTTAATGAAGAAACTGTACTGGAAAGAGGCTACACAGAATGTCAATTCTTTTTTAAAAAGAAAATCCCTCCAGAAAATGGTTCAGACTTCACAAAAGAAACTTGTTACAAGAGGCAGTTTTATTTGTTGCAGTGCAGCTTGCTTTTTACCACTTGATTTTAGATCATTGTTTTCCAGTTAATCATCATTTCTCTCATTTAGACATATACGGTGCTCATCACCTTTGTATTTGATTAGCAAAGACCGCTGTTTTATTTGTATTTATTGAAATCATGACCTTCGTTATTACTGTTCCAGATATTAAGTCCTTAATATTCTTCCTGTTAACTATCCACATCTACTTCAAAATATTGTAGCCTACTTTGTTGCAGTCTCTGTTTTTTAGTTCTAGGCCTGATGCCGATGAATGGAATAAAATAAGACTCCTTAGGAAGTGTCACAGTTCCCAACTCTGGAGAAAAGCTATTTTCTTGACTTCATTATTTTCTCCCCTGACAGTTACCTCAAGCCTGTGACAGCAAGTTAGTCTTACCTCTTTACTGCTGCTTGATGATTTTTCACTGACAGTAAGCACTTTGTTATTATGGGCTGACTGCTCAAGAGACATGGAAAGCCACGTCATTTTCAAAATTCAATTTTTAGTTAACAAGTACTTATTTCTTAAATCACCTCGAAAGCAGTGTCTGACAACAGGGATGGAAAGGAGTTCCCCTGATCCCAAAACTTAGGCTCCCTTTAACACAGAATTGAGGCATGCTAACCAGGAAGCCCACAGCCCTCTACTTACTGACCGTTCTCTTTCGTATCTAGAAAAGGAGGATCTCCTGACTGTCCGAAGGTATTAATAAGCACTACACACACATATCCATGACAACTGTGTCCACGTTTCATTTTGATAAATGCCTGTGAAACAATCGAAAGAGTGCAGATCTCGAAAGAAAGATTAAATTGTCATTGTCCTCCAACAGAAACCGGAGATCTTCATTCTTCCTTAGTCAATGATTCTTCATTCTCAGAATCCCTCGCTTGCAGATGCAAGTGCTTCATCAACAGATTTTGTATGCCTCTCCCCAGTGTAAATCCCATAATGTAGCTCACCATCCTTTACAGTAGCCCAGGACATCTGCTTGGTGGAGAACCTTGCTGCCCACTCTCCTGAATTGCTAACAACAATAACACCT
Organism: Cygnus olor; assembly: GCF_009769625.2. Lineage (NCBI taxonomy): Eukaryota > Metazoa > Chordata > Aves > Anseriformes > Anatidae > Cygnus > Cygnus olor. The sequence goes on from NC_049171.1 coordinate 31,876,294, forward strand.
CCCAGGCCCCCAACTCGAGTCTTCATGTAGTCTAATGCAGTGTCAGCAGCCATCTCTGGTGACATTCCTGAAAAGGAGAACAAGATAACTTCACAATACCCGTCTTGAAATAAATTCTATAATTCCCTTCAAGTTTCACACCTTTCCTGTTGGAGCCAACCAAATCTAATTCCTCCTTCAGCTAAACTGGCAAGAAACTTCCAGCGTGGTAAAGGAACTGGTTTATAGGAAGGTGCTGGACAGTTGCAAATAGCTGCTGTGGTATGGTTCTGCTGCAAAGACAGGATTTGAATAGCTTCAGATCATACTTCACTTTCAGTGCTTGATACAGACTAATTCCTCAACTCTGTGTTCAAGACATAACATTTCTTATGCCATCATCTGAAGGGAGAAAGGCCGATCCCCACGCTTTCTGTCAAACGTCTCCCATAAGCTAGGTCTAAGGCATTTATAATTTGAAAAAAAAACCACCACATTAAAACAATCATAAATGTCAGTCAGCATCTGTGTTCCAGGTCTACTGACCACACTGTAGCCCAAAGCATGTACTTCACATTTCTGTAATTTATCAAAACCAGAGATTGGCGTTACTCTGAACTTCTGAAAGCATCAGGCAAGATGAAGATGAAATGTACTGATGTCAGAAAGTACTGGCAAAGCAACTTTATCTTTTCATTACACTTAATTCATATTAACTGGAGTATTTTAGAAATAAATCTACGTTACTGTGTACATTCTACACACAAGCCTGTAATAGCTGCAGAATAGCTCGCTGCAAGTTTGCATACACAATCAGTAATGTTACGCAGCTTATGATGCAGAATAAAAAATGACCTTCACGTCTTCCCTGCAAATTTCGAGTTAAACAAAACCAGCAGAATCAGAATAATTCACAGCACTGGTGACTGACAGGATCAAGCTCCATTCTGTGTCATTACGGGTGACACCGGGACTATTCAAGTCAGTGGCACTGACTTCAAAGGGTCAGTATTTCACTGTTTGATTTTTCATCGAGACAACAGCTGCCACCATAAGGCAGAGACTCCAACAGCCATTACGACTGGCAAGGCACTTCACTCATAAAAATAAGAAAATAAATTTTGTAGCATTGGTCCCAAAAGAAGGTATTTACTTCGTGAATTGCTGAATAGCTGAACAGAATTATGGAAGAGCTCTGAAATTATTTTTAAATATGCAACTTCAGTTGACCGTTCAAGGACTCAAAAAGTTATGATAACGTGGGAGATTATTTTCAGCGCCTTCATGGAAATGTTAAAAAAAGAAAAAAAAAGGCCTATTGCTGACGTGTTTTCCTGGCAACTTTGTTGTACTTCTGGGCAGCATGAATGAAGGTAGAGCAAGCGCTGGCAGCAGGGTGAACCAGTGCAAACCAATTATTCCTTTTAAGCATGCACACATGTGAATTGAATTTTTTTTTCAATTTGCCTCATTTGCACAGTGCATCACAAGCCAGACAGTTACTATCAATGCAGAGGTTTTGCGATGCAGTTAACTTCAATCAAGAGAAGAAACTGGTTTATGTGGTTTATAGTAAATAGAGCTTAGAAAGCCACTCACAAATTGAATGGCAAGGGATATAATACGGAGAGAAAGGGGAGACCGTGATGTGTTAGAGCTTTGGGAAATAATCCGTAGGTTGTATTTTATGCTGAAACTGTAACATGACCCAGGAGATTTACAGAGAAATGCATCCATTATATATGCAAACAGCTCTATAAAGCATAATAAAAATACTCTCAGCTGTTAAATATCTCTCTACTTATTGTTTCTCTTACAGAAATGTAAATCGAAAGTTCTGCAACTATTTCCAGTTCGTCTGGTCTCAAAGTCAGTTACAGTGTACTGCCCCAAAGCCACGGCTTTCTAAAAATACTGGTGATATCTATATTGATGGTTCTTCAATTGCATGCAATACAAGTATGTTGTCTGGCAATGTTCACAGGCTGTAATATAACCAAGGGGTTACACGGCAGGCTAAATCATGAAGGTAAAGCTCCACAGGGTCATCCCACAGTCAGATTATGTTACAGTCACAGAAGACATACTGTGTCAGCTGTTTGCCACATACCCACCCAGTCAGTTTAGTAGATTTTCCAAAACAAAATCATAGTTAAAATGTCTTAAAAGCACTTCTGTTGCTATAATCAGAGTTGTTAAACAAAGACCATTACAGCTTACTAGAAAGGGGATATTCCAAGCTTTCTTATTTCAGTTCTGATTTTATTTTAGCTCTAACTCTCCCCTATTGATTCCTTAAAAATATCTTGTCTTTGGTTTTTATTTCTTTGTTCAAAACATTTTAGTGTAAAATAGAGAAAAAAATATTAAAAAGCTTCAGTTAAACATTACAAAGTAGACAATAATATCTTTTAATATACATTCATCTAAAAGTGATTAAACATCAAGCAGCATGGATATTTCTGCCCACTTGTGGCTGTGCTAGCTTTAGTAAGTACTTTGTTTTGTTTCTTCTAAAGAGAGGTGACCCATCCACACGTGCCTGGGAGCAACTCCTTTGACAACTGTTCGGGGATGACAGCACATAACCTGCAACCTGTCATTAGGCAATGTCTCCTATCCCCCTCAGGTCAGCTCACAGGAAGTTCGGAATATACCTTGCTCCATGTGATAGAGGATCAGTCGGGCTAAGACCACTTTCATAATGCTCTCTCCATGTCCTGTGGTTGAAGTGGCACCAGAACAGTTATCAGCATAACCTCCACTTCCTTTTCAGAGAGGAAAAAAAAAAGGCAGTATTTTTATAAAATACAATTCACAAGCTCTGAATTATTTAAAATAAAAACCAAACTTTTCTTCCAAAGAGTCTGGAAGTTCTGCTCACTTCTGGGAGCAAAATACCAAAGAGTCCTTCTCATTTCTGCCTCACTTCCAACATAGAACACATGACGGAGACCAGCAATGCCCAGATGAAGCCAATTGCCAAGTTACGAGAGCTAGAAAATTAGTGATCTGGTTGTAGCATCAGAACCGGGATGGGGGAAAATATTTTCCAAAACACCAAGGAACAGTACACTGAGGATCAGCAGGATAGCGATGGGATGCAGAATGCCAGGTCACACGTTACAAAAAGAGAAGGAATGAAGGAAGATCTTGTAAGGACAATGCTAAGTGACCAAAATCTGGGGGGGACTTAACTGCAAGAACAAAATTAGATCAGAGATTTGAAAAGTCTGGGTTCTGGTGAAGCATCACAAGGCACCCTGAAGAATCTCTCCAGTCCTCCCCACAAGCAGAGTATTTCTTTTCTTTGAACTCCTACCTTTTTTTTTTTTTTCCCCATACTTGTTTTGCTGGCACACTCCACACCCTGTTCTACACCAAGCTTCCACATGCTCAACACCCATGTTTCTAGCACATCTCCTAAGCATCTCCTACGAGAAATATTTCCCAGGAGCTGGGGAGGTGCATACCACAGAATTACATGGATAAACAAAGTAGCATGGGAGGGGAAAGAGGTGTAGAAGAGCAATGAAAGCTTCTTCCCTTTCCTACCTTCTTGATCAGATCAGCACTTTCCAACAGGCCATGATTTACATGTGGAAAAACACTGCCACAACCAGCCTGTCAACCCCCCCTTCAATAGGCTCAAACATTTAAAAGCACAGCTAAGCGTTCCGGTATCCAATCCTGCAGACCTCTAGTAAGAACAAAAGTTGAAACCAGTGCACTGAACAGTGCCCAGTTTCACTTCTCCCTCGCAGACATTTCCCATAGTGTAAATGCCCTGAACATGACCTACCTAAAAAAGGGTATTTGCAGTCAGAAATGAAGTTGAAAATGACATTCAAAATACAGAGGGCAGCAGAGTATTAGTAACTCAGGGTGTGAGAAAAGTTAGTATTAGTTCTATAAAATCACGTATGCCAACAGCAGTGCTATTTGTGTTTGGAACATGTTTTACTAAAAATAATTATTTTCCAAATCCCAACTCAGTGGTATAACCCTGAAATAATCAAATAGCAAGTCTGTCCCATGAGAGGAACAAGTCTGGGGAAGGGATTTCAAGTGTCTCTTTATACTTGGATAAGAGAGCTCTTAAAATATTTCTCTTATTCTACACCGCCTCTATTAGCCTCTGAGGCAGTCTTATCGGGGCTCTCTAAGAACAGGAATTTATTCAAAGTTGCCAGACATCTCGCAGTTCTGGCTCACTGATACAACTAACCCTAATTACAATTACACGTACTTTAAGTATCAAGAAAACAGCACCTTAGTATGGAGCAGACTACATTTTTGACTTAACTGTGAGCATGGATGTACAAACAGATAGCTTTATTAGAACGAACATGAAAGAGACACGGGAAAAAAATGTCAGCGTTCAGAAAAGGATGGAAAAAGAACCCCCCTCCCCATTTTTCAGACAGAAAAATGTTGGATGAAGATGACAGCACCACACCTCTGCTCCTAATCCCTATTTGCAAACTCCACTTTCTATTAAGGAGCTTCAGTTTTGACACTGAAGTTAGGCCTCCATTGCAGATATATCACTATTTCTGCTTTCTTTCACTAATAAGAAGGAGAATTATATATTTATTTATTTTTTTAAATGAGGTATCTCCAAAAAATATGAGGCAAATCCCCACACCGCATACCTATGCATGCTGTGTCACCAACACGGCCAATCAATTTATTGGAGAGTCCTCCAGTGGACGTTGCACAAGCTACATTTCCTTCACTGTCTATAGCAACAGCACCGACTGTTCCAAGGTCTCTGCCAAGAAAAACAGTTCACAAAATTAGGTAGAATTAAAGCACACTTGCCAGAGCATGTTGCATTTATCTTCCAGGTAGTTTTAAAAAAAAAGATTACTGCAAAAAATTACTGCTCATCATAAAGCCATTTTTTCACCATGCTCCTCATTACAAAAATAACCACCAATATACAACAATTCTCACAGCTTTTTATTTAATAGCACAGAAAGCACTTGATTTTTTTTCCTTAAAATCTGATCTCCCCCCATGACTTGTTTACAATCACAGCATGGAAATTTCAACGTGAGGAGGCAAAGAAAAGGCACAACACACAATCACACAGGCCAGAAATATTTCTATCACAGATCTGGAGCAGTTTTTTGGCTGTGACACACCTGATGCACAACTTGTCCCTAAACAGCAACTCAAAGACGCAGGAATCATGCCTCCACTGTCTTAATAGGCAGTGAACTGGGGTTATTAATGACGACGCACGTAAACAAGTAAATACAGAGAAGAGAACAATGTTATGAATGCACTGAATCATTTCCTTCCTGTTCCTCCTCTTTCCTTTTCCTTATTCCCCTAAATGTTTGAATGCCACAGAAAAAAATAGTTATTTATGTGCCTTTCAGCTAGCATTGTTCGTAATGCATCATTAATACATATTTTCCTCTCTGTACTCCGTAGCTAAGCAATCTTGAGGTTTAAATCACTTGGCCAGTACAATCTGTTGAAATGGCAAACCAGCTTAAAAATCTTCATGCACTGAAGAAAAATCTCAACTACTGCCTGATTTCTTCAGCACTGAATAGTCATATATAATAAGCTGCTTTGAATATACATGTCTGTTCATACTCGGAGAAAAAGGGCTATTGTAACTTACCGTAACAGTTGCTGTACTGAGAAGCAACAGTTTGAGCGCCTACATATTCCAATCTTGGCAATTCATGCAGGAATGTTGAATATTGTTTAATTAGGAGAGGTATACCCCCCAAAATCTAAATCCCTCCACAAAGGAAAAGAACTTGTGCCAGTCCTTCAAGGAACCGCCCAAAAGGTGAGTGCAATAGAAATACCTTTGGAAGTTGCCTGGGCATTGGTGAGGGTCTCTCCGCAACCCCAAAATCTAAGTTAAGATCAGACAAAGTCAGACAAAGTCTTTGTGTATGATGAAACTCAGTCAATTTCTCACAGAATCAACTTCCTGTTCCTTCCTGCTTATGTAAAAGATCGCACTGTCAGTCCCTACACTTCATTCACAGCAACTCAAAGTCGACTGATGAATCACAGGCCTTACAGACTGCTCTGACATTTAGGTGGAGACGGACCTCATCTCAAACCGATATGCTGGTGCAGATGGGCTTCCCACCCATCCATCTGTTACAAAAGATTTGCTGAAGAGAATATTGGTAAATTCAGTACTCCCTTACACACATGTAGCGCCCTCCAACCAACCGAAGTTAGACCCTCCTGAGGAATTAAGAAAGGCACGTCCAGATGTACGTTTTCCAAGGTACATATTTACCTTAAGCACCCATGAATAATAAAAGTACACAAATTCACAGATGCAGCAGGTAACTATTTTGGTACAGGGGCTCAACTGGAGATAACTAAGTAACTAACTGAGTGTAGCCAGCTTCAGCTGTTGTGGAGCATACACAAAACTGAACTATTTCTTACTGTTCCTTTCAACTTCTTTTTTCTTGCTTCAGTGTCACATGTTTTCCTTGTTCATCTTCAGGACAAAGGCAAAGAAGGTATAAACAATCTGTTGCATAGTTGGTTGACTCAGAAACATTAACAAGGCCCGCAAAACTAAGTAGAGATATCATTATAATCATGTCTAATGTTAATTACTGACAGCAGCAAAAATATCAACACGTACCTGTAGTATACTAGGGGGTGCTGTTAGCAGTGATAGTTTTGTTCTATCAATGATTATTCTTATGTACTGCATATATTATGATACACAATGGATTTGTTCCTTCCTTTTGGACTAAATCTTTCATTATCCAATATCCATGAAGTTACATGCACTTAGACTGAACAAGCCCAAGGAATAAAACACCTGCTATTTCGTCTCTTAGCCCTGCATCTGTAGTAGGGTTTTCTGTCAATTGCTGTTGCCGATGTTTGTGGGTACTGCCTGTCAGGAAAAAACAGTGTGGCTAAGACAAGAAAAAGTCTCAAGCTGTCCAGAAATATACAAACCTTCTAGGTACCCCAGAACAAGACAATGCTGAAATTGAAGATGCCTAACACTGTTAATTATAGGAAAGAAATCTAAGCAGCTATAAGGAATGAACGGAGACTCAGATGCCATGCTTCCAACTGCTGTCTTCAGGAGGCCAAGTGACAGTGGCAGCTACACCATCCCCAGAACTCTTGGCAATGAATTCTCACAGTACATAGAAGTCAGATACCACACAGATCGAAAAAACTTGTTGGATACAAAATGAACTATGACTGAGACCTTATGGTCAAGGAACAACTTCAGTTTGGTTACAAGACCATATTTACAACGCTTGCCTCATGATTTTGTTTTTCCTTTTAGCAATTTAATGAAAATAACATACAGCTTGTATATTATGGCCCCATTACATTGACTTTACTTAACATGCCCACAGAAGAAACTTCTTCCTTCTGATCTACAAATTCTTCAGCTCTGCTTCTCTCCTTACTACTACTACACCAAACAGAAGAGCAGCAGCATGCAGTACAGCATTTTCCCATGCAACAACCACTGCCATACAAATGCAAGCTCAAAACAAGTTAGTATTTATGCTACCTCACAGGCATAACAAACATTTCTGACATCTCACGGTTTTCCTTCCTTTCTCATCCACCTCTCCTTCCTCTCTAGTTTGTTATGCGAGGCTTGCTTGTTTTTCAAATAACTTGCACTTGGCTGGTGTGTAATACCTCCTGAGAGCATCGCTTTTCACATCCACTACTATACTGAACATCTTGGTCAATTGTTTTCCCTCTTTCCTACAGTAACTACCAGCCATAATCAGCACTCAGAAGGAGTTACTTTGTCAAAATCTGATGTAGTTTAACCACCTAATCCAGCCAAATCTGATCAATCTACTTAACCAAGACGAGCTTTATGATTTTTTTACACGCACTTTGTCATTTTAAATATCAGACTGGAGATACTCTAACTCACAGTTCTTTCATGGAAAACAACTACACAAAGGTGAAGCATATGTGTATCTTAACATTGCTATATGTACTTACAGAGCTGGTGATTTTAAGAGTAATAACAGTGTTAGTTTTGTCCACCATTAATGTCACAAAGCCTGTATTATGTCCAAGTGTCTGACAATCTTCTCCCTTGAGCATCACTAAGTTTGTTCAAGTTTGTTCCAGTTACTTACACTTGAGCAAATTCACTGAAAGGATTTTGAGGATTTTTTTTAGGACATACCATGAGGACTACATCAAACCACAAATCACTCTGAACTGAAATCTTCTCAAGTCTGAGAACAGACCTTCAAGCTTTGGGATTGTTTTTGTTGCTGTTGTTTTCTGGCTGGTTAGCTTTTTTTCTTTTTTTTTTTTTTTTGGAACTGATACCACAAAGTAAATTGTTATAAAAACCTACTTCTGAAACTCTTCAGGGTTGGAGTCTGGCTCAAGGTTCTTCTTCCATCTCTCCAAAGATCTCTGAGTTATGAGTTTCTCCCCTGGAGTCTCAGGAACACCCATGGCTTGAGCAAACAGGTGTGCACCATGGTCAGTCAGCAGCATGTGCTTTGTCTGCAGAAGTACAGGCAAGAAATTAACCGATAATTCTTGTTTTGCCTTATACCAAGCAGTTTTGTATAGTCACTTGTTATTTTTAGAAGTATGCACACCAACAAAATTCCAGATCTTATTTTTAAACTTCCCGGATTTCTACTCTTCTGCTAAATGAAAAACATATCAGGTCTCCAAAACACACATACATTCACCGTTACTAGAACAGAATTGCATTTATCTATTTAATACTTCTTATAACAGGTAAAGAAAAAAAAAGAAAACTTGCTTTTGCTAATTTGCATGCAAGTTCTTCGTGCTGTTGTCAGTTAATCACCAAGTCATTGCTCAACTGAACAACAGTTCTGTCCAGTTAACTAAGAGATCTAGAAGGATTTGACTCAGAAGAAAAGAACAGTAAATAAATTCCTGTTCAGTTTGAAGGTATTACACCTTGTAGGAGTAAAATAACAACAACAACAAAATTAGTATCATTCACTTCAAGTGTTTCTTAACATCAGCTAAACCATTTTGTTTTTAGTACTTCCTCAAACAAGCTCCTATTCTTGCAGACCCAGAATTTCATACTTAAGAACAGAATATTGTTCTAACAGGTTTGACAAAAATTGTTTGCTCTCTTCAAACAACATTTGCACTTGCAGAAGCTCTATTTTGATTCCTTTATTTAGTGAGGCACTTAAACCAGATCTTGAGTCAACAACCTTAGTTAAATTCATGCTTCCAAGTCCGTATGATTTGCTTAGTTCCTGTTTTAGAGAAATTTGCCAGAAAAAATTGTTTCATTAATCCTTATGCTTTAGTAGGAGCTCTAAAATCTTTTTTTTTTCTTTTTTTTTCTTTTTTTTTAAATCAGAGTCCAAAACTAAGCATCACCTTCTTGGACCGCTGCACAACTCCTAATTGCTCATCAGACCTAGGAAGGTTTTGGAGGAATGGTGGTCTGACAACACAGCGTTGAGTCATTTCAGAGCGCAGCAGCTAACTTCAGGCAAGCCCGTGTGTCCACGCAGCAGTACAGCACACAGGTGACAACTAAGGTCTCAAAGGCAAAATGACGCGATGCTGGAAGCAGCAGGACTGCAGAGCCCTGCAGGGCACCCCAGAGGCTCATACTCTGCTTCTCAGCCTGAAGCGAGGGTGCCACAGGCCTGGTATTTGTGTTGTGCTGAGTTCCACAGGACACTGACAGTCTCAAAGCATCAGACTTTAAGATCACAAAATGGCTTGGGTTGGAAGGGACCTTAAAGATCACCCAGTTCCAACCCCCCTGCCATAGGCAGGGATGCCACCCACTGGATCAGGTTTCCAGGGCCCCATCCAGCCTGGCCTTAAACACCTCCAGGGATGGGGCATCCACAGCTTCTCTGGGCAACCTGTGCCAGGGCCTCACCACCCTCTGAGTGAAGCATTCCCTCTTAACCTCTGATCTATATCTCCCCTCTTTTAGTTTAAAACCATTCTGCCTTGTCCTATCACTACCTGCCCATATAAAAAGTGACTCCACCTTTTTTATAAGCCCCCTTTAAGTATTGGAAGGCCGCAATGAGGTCACCCCACAGCCTTCTCTTCTCCAGGCTGAACATCCCCAGTTCTCTCAGCCTTTCTTCACAGAAGTGCTCCAGCCCCTTGATCATCCTTGGGGACCTACTCTGGACCTGCTCTAACAGACCCGCATCCTTCAAACATGTTACAGGCCATCAACTTCTGTTGATTTCTAAAGCAAAGGCAAGCAGTCACTACCATGACCAAGCCATGGCACTGAATACTTCGAAGGATCTGAGCCAAACCTCTCCCCAACATCAGATACCGAGCTCTGCCTTAGCACACTACATCTCTGCACCACCGCCTTCAAACGCTTATGCAAGCAGGAAACGTGACATCACATGAAAAACATTCCTGACCGGCCATTCACGCATGTGGCAGCCCTAATGTCAAACATCTCGAAGAATTTAATTATCTCTTTATTGACAAATTAATTATTCAGTTCATGAGAGTAGCACCCTAGGGAACAAGAGTACCAGTCACAAGGAGCAAGTCCTTGAAAGAACAGACAACAGCCTTACACGCTGCGTGATGTTACCAGACAATAACAGACCCACCTATTTATAATAAAGCTGAAGAGTTTGATGCTCAAGAGAACTGCTTTGTGCAATACTGCCCCCCCGCCACCGCAACTAAACCGCCAGAAATCCGATTCAATAATTCAAATTTCATTTTTAGAAAATACTACTCAACTTTTCTTTGGACTTGACATGTATAAGAAGGTTTTCTCCTCCATCACTTGCTTTCTTCAGGAATGGAGGCTTTATATTACTTTCAGTAAGTTTAAAAAACACATGCGGTTTCATTGTTAAAAAAAAAAAGTTTTAAAAGTTATTTCTTAAAACATTTTAAAGGGTTCCCTTCCACATGCAGTTTCTGATAACATACCACCTTCATTAGTTGCACAAGCAAGAAATATTTGAATATACAAGAACAAAGCTGCTATGACAGTCTTTTTGCAATCCTCATTGGAAAAAAAAAGTGCCTTAAGGAGAAATTCAATTTATTTTTCTCTTCAATATACATTGTCCATCGAAAGAGCTAGTAGAACATTGCCAAACAACCAAAAAGCACATTTTTCCATCTCATTCTTTTTCTACAGCTTCATGAATATATTTGTTAACTTTCTGAAGCGCCTATTTTCTTCTGGGATACATTTACACCGAGTAGTCCAAAAGGAAAAAAAAAAATAATAGTTTCCAGAGATCTTAATAACAAACAACAAATGTTAAATACGAGCAAGTTTAGTTAATTTTATGGGAAGCAGAGAAGAGAAAACCCCCCCAGATTTCTACAGCTGGCCTGGAATTCAGACCAGCTCTTTATTTCACAAGCTTGGCAGTGCACAGAGCACAGCAGAAGTTTCCACCTTTGTCTTGAGAAGCCTGTGTCGTAACCTAAATTCTCCTCTAATTTAAAAAGCTGGATGATATAGTAGGGGTAAATGTATACACAGGCAGCTTGTGCATAGCAATGGATCAGTGCTCCACTGTTCGTGTGATGCCCATGTAAAGAAGTGTTGGAGCTGAGGGGGATTACATGCCACATTAAAAAAAGTCATTTCAATGCATCATTCTATTTTTATTCACTACAAGCAGGAATAATTTAACAAAAATTTAACTGCTTTCTCTAGGATTTCCTTGATTAATTAGTTAACGTACCAAGCCTTCCGTCTCTAGAGACTAAAATGCTCAGTATCATGTATCAGAGTACTATGTTCAGTAAGTCACGACTGGAAATTATTCTGGTGTCATCCTTTCTTCTACACCCTGAATTTGGGCACGTTTGAGCCCAGTAAGAGTGCAACAACGTACAGGGTTAACATGCACAACGGTCTCAGGAGCTACTCTGACCACCAGATGGAGCCCATATTGTTCCCTAATAGGATGGAAATAAAAATTACAAGCAGGTGGGGAGTTTTTCTGTTTGTTACTTCTTGAAGGTTTTGGGAGCTGCATGTTTTAAAATTCCTTGGGGTGGTGATGCATCTCAATACTACTGGGAAATAAGCATCCTAAAATGTTTAGGACCTCAGGAAATTCCAGTCTTATCACCCATGGGTCACAGAGTTCAAAGTATTTTCACTTATTCACAGTAAAACAAAACACACAAAATACACTCTGAGAAGTACTGTGAAATAGGCTGGGTTGGTGTCCCAAAATCCCTGCCTACGATGAACAGAAGGGTGACATCGGCTGGTATCCCAGTTTATAACACCTGCCAGAAAAACAGCAGAAGCTCACCTCAAGTTATATCAAGCAATTTAGGTTAGCATTTACATTTTAATTTTGTCATCTACACAGAATTTATTGCATCTGGCCAAATAGAAATACACTACACCGCAAAATGGAAGTACTTCTCATTTCACGTTTTATTGCCAAACCATTATACTTGGCCTTGTACAGTTGAATTTTATGATTTCCTTTTAAATTTAGCCTCAACATTTTTGAACACCTGAAGCACCATATAATGACAAGATAGGCCTTAAGATAGATGAGAAAGATAGAGGGCAAGTTTCGGTTTATTTTTTTCATTGGGGAAAACTCTGCAAAGCTTTCTTTTTTTTTAATGTTCTCGAAAAAGTGTTGTTTTGACTTTATCCTTGTAGGCACAAATTTTATAACGCTTTTGTATTAAATAGCTTAGTGAAAAGTTCTGATTCTAAAAGCAGAACTATCCTACAATTCAGGGCAAAAATAATTGCCATCTCCTTTGGAATCTGCTGAGAACAAAACACATTTCAACCTTCTCTGCAGATCGCTTTGAGAGGTTAAAACACATACCTCCTCTTTGTTTGTAAGTGTTCTTGCAACTGCGACCCCTTTTCAATCATGCGGGAGCTGCACTAGCAGCATGAGGAATGCACACTCCAAAGACAAGATGAACTTTGTGATCACTGTCCCAGTCTAGTAATGGTAAAACAGATGCACGTATCACACTGATGGCCTACTCTATCATCCAAACTATACCAATGGCACCATTTCTGAAGAACAACAGACATTTGCTATGGCAGATACTAGGAGGGACTTCTTAGTGGAGTACGGTGGGATGGATGTTGTGCAGAAGCCCATGTAATAATAATTTTGCTGCCCAGATAGGTCTGATGCTCTTGGAAAACCTCCGTCACACAGTGCCTGTGTTATCTTCTGCTGCTGGAAGACCACGAGCTAGCGTTAGGGCTGCTGCCTGAGAAGGCCACGATGGGGAAGGCCACCTAGGATCCTATGAAACCAGATTTCACGGACAAAAGCATTAGCGGATCATTAATTCAGTTCCACCTCGTTGCAAAATCACTAGTACATTTTCCAACGTTTATCTCAGAATGCCAAGCAGAAGACTCAGTGACAGCACAGGTGCTCTACAATGAACAACCCTCCCTACAATTTTCAATACCAGCTGTGGAGCTACAGAAGCTTGACATGTTTAGGTCAATTTCTCCTTGAGGTTCCTTCCAACTGCAAGACAGAACTCAAGTCTCCTTGGAGTGCTATTTTAAATAAATACTTACAATAAAAGTTCTTCATGGTCGCAAGTTTCTAAGCACTACCATCCATTTTCCTGTCTTCCCTGGTTTAAGGGAGGATTCACAACATCATCACTGAGGTCTATCAGTATAGTCAATGAAGTTCTAAGGGAAAAAGTGTTTCAAATTCAAGTACACATTCAGCATACCTTTTCCATGACAAGCCGAGCTAGTTTTATTGGGTTTGCTATACATTTAACTGCAGATACTGCTCCAGAGGCTAGATTTTTTCCATCCATGATAATGGCATCCATTTCTACTTCACCTTTTTCATTTAGAACAGAACCACAGCCTAAAGACAAAAAAAAAAATAAATAAATAAATAAAAAGGGGTGGGGTGGGGAAAAAGGAGTCAAGGAAAAAAGAAAGTCATTAAGAGCTAACCATCAGCTGATTCAATTATTAGATCTCATGAAACAAACTTTCTCTTTCCCAGATTGTTCTGACACATTGAAAGTGCCTTCTTCCTGAATACAAACAAAACAGCAGCTACACTGCTGAGTATAACCACAAAATCCAGCTATTAACAGAAATCTCAGGGGTGCAATGGCTACTTAAAAACATTGAGTTTTACTTTTATATGATGAAAAACACACTTGAAACTCAAAAAAATCATGAATTCAGTCATAAGACAGTACATGGAGTGCCAATTACGTAATGCCATCCAAAATAATACATTAGGCACGAAAGTTAAAACAACAAACAATCACGAACAAGGCTCTTTATCCCCTAGATCACTTCACATGCACATAAAGGTATTTTACCTTCGCAATTCTTCCAACTGTAGGATACAACATAAGCCAACAAAACAGTGTATTGTTCAGTTCTATCAGAAGATTAATGGCACACAGCATTCCAAGCAGCTGCCAAAATTGGTAGAGCAGAATAGAAGTGTCCACTCACTACTGTACCAAAAGCTTGAAATAACAAGTTCTTCCTTACTAAGCAACAGCAGACAAATGAATTAAAAAATTATAAAAATCAAGTAATGAAATGCCGGGTAGTTATTTTTCTCCTGTAATTACCAATGCTAACACTAACCTAACTGAAAATTAATGAGAGTAAAAAAAAAAAAAAAAGTGCATCGTCTCATTTTGTAGTAACACGAGTGCGTGTATCACAGGGGAATGTTAAGTTTTAAGTGCACAAGCCTTGCTAACAGGGCTGGAGAAGACTAAACTTAAAAAGAAATTCAAAACGCATGGCAGGTTTACAGAGCACCTCAGGTGGAAAGACTCAAACATCGTACAGAACTAGAACAGTTATTTTGTTTGCTTTTCCTATTAAACCAACATTAAAGCACATCAGAAACTACTGGTAATAATTGCTGACATAAGGCTTCCACCTATGCACTTCAGACCTGAAAATGTAACGTTCAATCCCCAGCTACTGGAGGCGACAGACCTCTGTAATCCTCCTGCCGCAATCTCCAAAACTCACGTAACACAACTGCACACCTGACCTCTGCCCCAAACGGTTACTTTTTGCCCCCCTCCAATTGTACGAGCTATTGCAGAGTTCAGTCCCACGTCATTCAGAACGTGCTAATTTCCAGGCTACACTGATCCGTGGAGAGCTGACAGGTAGCTCCCGTCTGCCACCCGTGCGAAAACCACTCTTCCAGAATCAGCCTTATTCTGATGTAAGGAATACGTCATCTTTTGTTTCTTAGATAAGCCCTGCCGTGTTCTGCTAGTTTCCTTTGACAAGGTAGGCCCTCGCCCATGCTCACAAAATTCCCCCTAGAACTGGGGTGCGCCTTTCTCAGATATCCGTGATCAGAACCACGGTTCCAGGGGATGCTCTACCAGCCCCTCTCATCACTGCATTGCAAGTATCTGCTGGAGATCTCTCCTGAGATACGTCCTAGGACTTCCTAAATGTTCCTGAGCAGAAAACTGTCAGATAGTTCCTGCAGTCAAAGGCAGCTGCCTACAACAGCCTCCTTTTACGGTCAGTGGACGGAGATAGGCGGCCCTACGAGTAGTTCCTTCCCACCTGCCTTGGCTGCATCGCCATCCTGTCTCGTTCCACTGATGACCGAGAAAGCCTGTACACCGCCACAAGGCTAGACACTAAACTTTGGTTTATTTAAGGTAGGACAAATACCTCCTCTTGTGGTTAGAGACTGTCCTTTCTCCTGCTTTCCAGCACCCTGGGTAGGGACTACGTGCCTCTGAGGCCGTGGCATCCACCGGCAGCAGCACTGGGAAGAAAGGTTTGGCTCCCTTGTGAAGTGGAAGCAGGGGAAGAAAACTGAGACAATAAAACATGGAAAATTTATGGGGAGACAAGTGTGACATTACCAAAATCACAGCAGGGGTGCTGAGAATCCATCTAACTACAGACCGCACAGTCTTGCAAAGGCTGAGGAGGAAGGAGTGAGAGGATCAACACCCTGGAATGGCAGTTCTTATACCTGGAGTTCACAGACCCAGCTAGTTAATACTGCTAATTGCCAAAGAGTTGGCTTGCAGGAAGTATAACCCCGGCCACTTCCCAGAAAACATGACAACAAAACCCATTTTTATTTTATAGAGGTAAATACCACAAGTCGAGCTTTAAAACAGCCACTCCAATGAGGGCCCTCTTCACATAGCTGTCAGCTCCCTTTTGCGAGCTCCTGAGAGCAGCTGTATCTAATGAGCATCGACACAATTAGAGGCATACGTAAGTGATTACAGGACTGCTTGCCTCTTAGATCAGCACAGTCAAACTTAAACAAGGGCTTAAGGCTCGAGTCCAATCTAAGCAAATTTTGCTAAAAATTGCTCATTTAATCTACCATAAACAAGGTTTAACGTTGTTAGTGCCAGTTGAAGTAAACACCCTCATACAGAAATAATTTGGATGAATTAAATAATTAAGGATACATGTAACCTTGGACCACGAATAAGTCAATCACAAGCATATTGCACTTTGTATGTCAAGAAAATGCGAAGTTACAACTATCTAGCAATCATTGGCTACGTTGGGGTCTAAAATCCTGTCCTCAAATGATCTGGTCATTTTTACAGGAGCACACCCTGCTCAAATGTGTAAATCAGTGACTGTACACTACAGGAGAGGCTGGACTTCTTGCTCTGGTGAGAGACTGGTAACTTTGAAGCATCAGCCCAAGCTTCCTTTCTACAACTCTAGAAACAAGAAATACATGTAAAGCAGAACACTGAAAACACCTCCATATGAAGAGCTAGATGAGTGGTCTGAGAGATGAGAAACATTGTCATGTCTCGGTTCGCTTCTTGTCACCCATTTCCCAAACTCAGTATGGCTCAGAAAAAACAGCATTAGTGACAAGTTCCCGAATAAAGGGTTAAAAAAAAGCGTGTATGAATATTGTTAGTTACTGTGATCCTACTTAAGTGCTCAAATGCTACAGACTTATAAGTTAAATAAATGAGCGCAGACAGATCATTATAAAGCAAGCTTTCATCACAGAGAGTCACACTCAGCTAAAATGTATTTCCCATCTACATAATTTTGATTTACGGAACCATCAAAACTAGTATATGGGAAACCAAGAACATATGTAACTGTTTATACAGAATGATTAAGGGTTGAAAACAACCAGTAAGCTTATATTTCTATTGAAGTCGCTTCCATACTAACATTGTACACCTAATGTTGGGCAGAAAGGGATGTTCCTCAAGAATTAGGATTTTTTCCCGCCCTGAAGAAGCTGATGTTTTTAAAATATCAAAGCTAAACTGCCTGTCCAGAGAGATATTTTGAGGCATAACCCAGAAGCATAAAGAGAATCAAAGGCCAAACATATACTGATTTACTGACCTGAGCAAAACAAAGTCCTAAAGGTTAGTAACTGATTTAGAGAACAAGTGAAGAGAAGTAAAAGTTAAATGAGAGAATGCCAGCCGGACGTTAATTATACAACAGCTTCATAATACACACCGCACCTCTAAGTCTGCTTCATTTGTTCAGTTTGAAACCTCTGAAAGTCAAGAAGTTCAGCCCAAGTCAGTAACAAAACACTGAAAAGTTTCATATGAAGTGAAGTCTTTCCCTCATTCGCAATTACAAGGTCAGAAGGAATACGTGAATCTCTGCAAATTAAGCAACCACATAACAAACAGGTATGCCATCTGAAATACTGAACTTTGACAGGTCTTTCTGCCCATGTTCATTCCTGACATACCTTGGTAGGGATGGTGAAATATTTTCACTGAAATGCATCTAAGGAATAAATTTGAGGTTATATGATATGGACTATTAACTAACATTAACATTAATTAACATTAATTGCTAGGAAATTCAGTTATAAACCCCTACTGTATAAATTCATGACTCATATACCAGCGGCGTATGATTCTTGTAATATTATTTATGAAAGCACTAATTACAAGCAATAACTAAAAGAAAAACTCCTAAAATCCACTGAAACAGTCTTCCTTTAGCAATACGTAAAGGTCAAACATTAAGGTTTAAATATTGCTGTAGGTTACGTTCAAGGAACTTAAATATGAGTTAACTCAACATGCACTCCATTAAGGAGCCTGTATCTTAAAACTAAAGATACATCACAGTAACAAGGTAAGATTTACAGAACAGTGATACTGGAGCACAAGAATGAATTGGTAGGTACAAAACACTGAAAAATAAGAAAGAGTAACTTGTCTGCCCAAGTGTGCTCACAAGAAACTGCGGTACATACAATGCTCTTTTATTATAATGATAAATACTACTTTGTGACACCAATATTTACTCCACTTCAAAGGGATAGCTAACCAGCATTTTCAGAATGATCAGGACAAAACAGTGAACATACATAATGATTATACGCCAATTTACTTCTTGAAAAACTACCTGCATTAAAATGAGGATCATCTTCCATTGATCTCACTGCCTCCTCAACTGCATCTAAGGCACTGCCTCCTTCTTTCAGGACACTGTAGCCTTGCAGTGCAGCTCTGACAACGCCAGTACGACATCCCTGTTCTCGTTCTTTGAAGATCCGGCCAGCTCCACCGTGCACCACAATGACAGGCTTCATCCTGAAGGCCAAATTCTTTCCAAGGTTTTCGGCTGTGCCAACAGGTTGCTCTTAATCAGCCTGCTTTGGAAAGAACAGCATTTAGCATTTGTTCCCTTCTACATGAGGAAAGAGTCCTGCAGAAAAGTTAAGATACGCTTAGTTTGAGCTCAATGCTTTTACCTTTCAGGAAGCTGTGCACACACACGAAGGAGCTCCTACGAGATATTCAAGTTCCAACTGGAGGAGCCCCCAGGCAACTCGGCACACCCCTGAGCTCAGCTCTGCTTCGAGCTGGGCGACCTCTGGAGGCCCCTTTCAAGCAAAGGTACTCTACGATCTTGTGATTTAGCACGAAGCCTGTCTGGCGATCTTATTATTTTACAAGTGATACAGAAACAAGCATCAGCATCTCAGTGCTGTGAGCTGCTCGTTAGATGAATAATCCCATTCTTCAAATGCAATAATATAACCAGAGATGAAGCCACTGACCCGAGTTAGCAGCTTAACTCTGCTGCCCAGATGCCAAACCTCTGACCTCTTGCAAAACGTTGTACTTTGTGCAGCAAAACAAAGCGTTTAGACCTGGTGGTTAGCTGTTTTTATTGCTGCTTCCCACGAGCAAAACAGCACCGCTTACACCTCCTGGGGCGCAAAGGAGACAGAGCTTCACCTCCTGCCAAAAGTTAGGGTAGTAAGGGAGGAAACCCTCCACATTAAAATATTCCCAGGCCCAGTATTTTTAGAAGGTGTGGAAAAGGAAATCCAGCTGCTTTTCCCTCACCGTATCTGCGCACCCTCTAGACATTAGCCCAGCCTCCCGCGCCCCCATAGCTCCCACAGTACACCCTATTTGGGCCCTGCAATGCCAGACGGGGCAGAAAACTCTCCATTTTCACTGGAGTCCGTACGCGAGGCCTTTCTCCTGGAAAGCGTTTTTATTTCACCGCCAGCCGCGCTCGTCCCTCCGCGGGGCTCCGGCTCCTGCCGCCCACAAGGGAGGAGCCCGGCGGGGGCTCTCCCCGGCCGCCCCCACGCCCCGAGCCGCCTCCCGGACCCGCCGCCGGCTTCTCCGCGTTCATTCAGCCTCACCCACCCTTGTGGAGAGCGAGAGAAGGGGGCCGGACCCCCCCTGCAGCCCCCAACCCGTCCCGTCCGCCGGCGCAGCCCGGAGCGGGGCCGTGCGCGGTGGCGGCGGGCGGGCGGTTCCCTCCCCGACATGGCGCCCCCCGCCGCCTGAGGGCTGCCCGCAGCTAAGATGGCTGCCGGCCTCTGCCCCGTGCGCGCCCGGCGAGCGGTGGCTTTAGGCTTGGCGGTGGTGGTGTGTATGTTGACAGAATAAGGGTATATGTGTAAGTATCTACGCCGGAGATGTTGATCTGACTCTCTGCTCGGTAAATTTGTGTCCCCGCAGCCCAGTGTGTCACTGGTGATGGAAATAAGCAGTCCCTTCCTCACCCCCGCCTCAGAAAAGGGCTAAGCCTGGTGTCCAGGGAGAAATGCCTGCACACAGGTGTGCAGAGGTGACATTTCCACAAAAATCAGAAGGAGCAGCCAGGGAGCACGGCTTCTTCCAGCAGGTGACACGTCCTGGAGGCCGGTGATGTGCCCAGTGCAGGACCAGCCAGTTTGTTCCACGATGAGACGATAACCGCCTTTATTTCTTCTCGGTGATGTACCTTCTCCTATCAGATGTTACACCACCTTTAATTTCCTCATCACTCACCTCCGCTTGGTTTCTCCTCAAGTTAGATTAGGAAAATGACACCTCTTTCCCAAATCAAAACCCAACAATACATGACATCCGCCCTGCCTTCTGCTCACTTTTAAACAAGCTGGGATTATTCGTCCCCAAAACACAAACTGCGTAAGTGTACGTAAATTGAAACTGGAAGGTGTAGTGAGACATAAGGAATCTGAGTCTTCAAGCTGAAAGAGACCAAATGACAATAATCTGTATATATCCATTCAGATTCTAAATGGATAACTAAGGCATGAAATAAATTTGCTTTTTTTTTTTTTTTTTTTTTCTTTTTTCTTTTAATAATAGGCTGCTGGTAGAACACATAGTTGCTTGCTATAAAAAGAGCTACTAGAAAAATTCTTCCTGGAAAGGAAAAATAGTTGAAAAACACATTGAAAAAGTTAACTGAAAAAAAAATAATTTCCATTGTTTCTTACCTTTGTGGCAAAAAAACATAAGAATTTCTCCGAATTTATGCAAACTCTATACCTGCCTAGCAGCCAGCTGCCTTGCTTCACCATTTCTGTTTATTTCACCACCTTTTCACTTTTTTCTACTTTTTTTTTGCTTCACGCTAGGTTCTGGGGACAGCAGTAAATGCAGTCTGCTCTGGACACACAAGGAGTTGAGTTGACGTGAGTGTGCTAAAGAACAAGGATTTATGGCAGTGTGCAGTCACTCAATTGAAGATCTGTTTTGATTCTGAACGTTGGTTTAAAATGAATTAGCATGGTGTAATTAAAAGGAACTACACTGGATGGTTTTTCATTGTCACTGATAGGATTAACAAAGAGGAATTTAAATTTTGAATGTGAATTATTTGAGAGTACCTCTTTTTTAATAGAATATTTTATCTTGCTTTCAGAGGTAGTGTCAAAACAGGAAACTGATACTAATTGAATGAAATACTTTAGAAGAATTATTTCAATTGCTTGCGTGGACAGCTGAACACAAAATTTATATAATAACATTAAATTGAAATATTAATATTAGTCTAACATTGTCATGATTCAACAAAGCAAGTGTGTCACTTGATAAAACTGGCATACTCTGTTTTTACATCAGTTTTCTACCCTAAGCTTTCTTTAGCCACCTTCTTTGCTGCAGTGGTCAAATCATTTTTATTTATTTTTTAACTGAGTCACAATCAGTTTCCAAATTAACATTGGAACAGCAGAGGGAGAGGGCCACCAAAAATGTCTGGGTAGCCAGTGAGGTAAAGGCAATTGTTTGATACATCATTCCTTACGAGTCAGCACTGAATTGCTTCCCACCTATTTCACTGGGAGATAGTGGTCTTTTAAACATTTTTGTAGGAATAGGATGTTTACCAGTATAATTAGAAAAATACTGAATATTGAAGAGATGAATTAGGCAGTGTAAGCAAGTATGCTGATGAAAAAGTTCCATAGAAGTTAATGACATTCTATATAAAGAAATGCCTTAAAACCCCACAGAACTTGCTGAAAAGTATTTTTTATTATTTATTTTGCAACTAATATTTAGGGTTTCTTTTAATCGATGTATTGTGTTCTATATCAGGAATCTGTTTTAAGACAATGTAAACTGTTAGTTTTAAATAATTACTGCAGAAACAAATGTATTGACTTCATTCTTGCTAATTTTCTTAAGAGAGCTTTGCATATTTTAATTGCTGGAGAAGCACCTTTAAAAATATACAGAATAAATGAGTTCCTTTGCATGCTCAGCCTGGTGGAGATTAGCTTTCCTGCTTGTAAGCTGAATGTGATACACTTGAAAGAGGTGGGAATGTATTACAGTAGTTGAGTAAATGCTAGAGGGCTGAAGCTGGGGAGCAAGTGATCACAACATGTATGGCGAGAGAAAGTACAGCTAAAGATCATTGGGGCTTACCCTGCATCTCAGATGACTAAAATACAACTATAATTGTACCTTCAATTTTCCCACAGAGCCTATTTAATAAGGACAAGCCTGTCTGCTTCTAGAGAAAGAATTCCCCTAGAATCTCATTGAAAAATTGATTTTAGGAACCGGCAAAGAAAGTAAACCATATTGTAGAAGTAGCTCCTTTAATATGTACTCATAATTATTCTTTTTTATATTTGAGTAAATGTTTATGTAGAAACTTGTCTGTTATCTATAAACTATTTGAAAATATTAAAAACATGATGTGGAACAGAAAGTAGTATTCTGTATTTTATTACTGAATTCTAGGAGCATGCATCGTTGATCAACACTAAGCAAGTGTCGTAAACATGCAGAGACACAATACTAATCCAAGAAGTCTGCAAACTTGAATCTTTATATGTGGGCAGAACTCAGGGTGATCAATGCAGTGTTATGATGCTCAGGTCATGCTCTGCAAAAACCTATGCATGTTGAGTAACTTTGTTCACATGCACAGTCTGATTAAGTCTGCAAACCACTTTTTACCATATTTTTATTATAAAGAATATGCTACCATTTAGAGAAGATGGAAAATTCAGTTCTTCTGAGAATCAATCTAATTTTTAATGGAAATTGCAGTATTTCTTAAACTTGCTTTCAGATAAGATCAGCAATGAAATGTGCAGCAGTAAGAAAACAGTAGATATGGTATTCACTAAAATACATACGTGATCAACTCAAATGTATTAATGAGTTGTATATTGAATAGTTTAATGGCAAATATTTTCTTGGGAAGATTGCCCAGAAATAAGACTGATGGTTTCATTTCCCTACTTTGAGGAGATTTTAACCCAGAATGTTTACCCATTTCCATAATACATAAAACATCAGTACAGGGAGTATGCAGGGTCTCCCCTCTTCTGTTGAACTGTTTTTAATGTTGTTTGGATCAAGACCCAGAACTCAGACATCCTTCATGTAGGAGGTTGCCCCAAACAAGAAGCTACAGCATGTTATTGCTCTCAGTGTTGTATTTTATACAGAGGGGAAGGGTACTAACAAGGAGACCAAAGCAGGCAGCGCTCTGGGAATACTGTTTGCTGGGGGAGAGGAGTCGAGCAGCATATGATACAATACCAGTAATGGGAAGTCTCAGTTGAGATCCTAATTCTGAATCAGGCGCAGAGTAGATCTGACTAGTTTCCAAAGCTGAAGTTTAAAAATGGCTCTGGCAGTTCCTATCCCTGCATCATGTGTGTTTATCAAGAAAGTGGATGCCCAAATTCAGCCCTCTGCTCTGCTGAAGGTGCACTCTTGGTGAGCACCCTAAGCACAAGGCAATCAAACTGCAACATGGGTTACTGACAGAGACTATATTAGAAATTTTTGTTTTCCTTTTCTTTCTGTTATTGCAATAAAAAAGCCCTGAAACCATGTTGCATTCATGTCACTGCACTTCTGAAGAAATGTGCTCATCTATCACCTCTGTGCTTTTGCAATCCCTCCCACAGTCTGTGAAACCTACAAATGCCGCCTGCCCTGTTCTAGTGACCAACTCCAGACAGATCAAGGTCAATTTTTGGAGGTTATTTTCAACTTTTTTACTGTTTATTCCAAGCTTTTATTCACTCAGTAGAACCCTTTTAGTCATTCTTATTTTGCTAATCCTCATAGTACATATGTGTGATCTGTTGGAAAACCTAGCTGTACATCTGACAGAAGCTTACATATCTTCCCAGCAAGTGCAGGGAACTTCTGCATCGATCAGTTCAGAGAAGACGGCACCCTCAGGGCTGGCAAGAATTGTACCTGCTTTGTCTCAAGCCTGCTCCCCTAGCCAAAACCACTTGCAAACTCCTTAGCTATCACAGCAATTGCAAGCACTTAAAAAACCCTATTTGGGAAATATTTCTCTTACCTGCCTCTCACATTTATTTTGCATTTAAATTTTGATTACATTAGGGAAAATGCAGTTCTCTGCTGTTAATGATATACAGTTAACATGCTAAACTAATTAAAATGGGGATTTTAACTTTGCTTAGCTCATATTTTTGGCAAAACCATCTTTACCTGTTAAAATACATTAGAACACATTTGCTTAAATATTACTTGAGATACAGCTTCAGACTTAAGAACACTCTAGGGGGTTCTAGGGAAATTTATAATACACCTCAGCAGTAACTAAGGCTCAGTTGTAAGTATTTTGTCATGTATGTAATCCTCCTGAGGGTGATAGAAGTTTCCACAGCACAGATTTTAGGATGAAGTCCGGAGTTTAAAGGCCTTGTCAATATATAGAACGCCTTGGGGAGAAAAGATAGCACAGTTATTTTTAAAGTTAAAAATAATTCAGAGAGGCTTTTCCTGTCTCCCACTTAGAGGAGAAAGAAAATTAATAAAATGACAAATAAAAATCTTTCTTTCTTTCTCCAGTACTTCCTGTCACCCAAATGCACAGTCACGTGTTGACCCTAACTGCGGTATATCACAGAAGGCAAGAAATGAAAGGGCACCAGCATGGCACATACAGACCAAGTGTCCTGATACTTGAGGGCTGAAAGAGGAATAAAATGACACCAAGTTGGGGCATATAGTCACAGAAGTAAAATAATTAATTTTTAGTTACAGGTTAAACAAAGCTACCACAGAGAAAATCCTGGGACTCCTCTACTGGATCTAAGATCACCTCTTAAAAGTTGAAATGAGAGGTAAGTTTCTTGTCTGTGACTTATTTCTAGTGATATTGTAAGACAAAGAACTTCCAAAGAAACTTAATAAATGCAGGTCTCGGAGGTTTAACTAAGAGGGTCATCATCACTACCTGCATTGACCCAGTGGAGATGGTTTAATTATGCATAAGGTGGGCAGGGAAAAATTAAGCTTTAGAAGTTTGTTAGGTGTAAGTGCATTACAGTGCAGGTATGTTTATATATAGAAGTTACTCTTTTACCAGGAGGATTGTAAGGACATTGTATGGACATTAGAAAGGAAAGGCAAGATTATTTTGCTTAGTTCAAATGTTTTGTGTATTTTTTAGAATTATTTTTGTATATGATGAAATACAAAGCTGAGATGTGACAGCAGTGGAACAATGAAAATTTAAGTGATGAAGTTAGTTTGATACAGTAATTAATGTTAATAAATGCTTAGAAAAAATACTTGCAAAGTACATAAAATAAGATTCAAAAGGCATGATCAGAAAGGTGATTCTCTCCAGAGTTTTTCCTCAGTTTTCTTCTACCTAAACATAAATTAGTGCAGTATCTGTAACACTGTAATAATGATCAGTGGCAAAACTTACAATTAAGACACCATTGTGGTTATAGTTTTCAATGTGAAAAATAAGTCCAAGGGAAATGTCAGGAACTAACATTTTCTATTTTGAAAACAACCTTTTATTTTTCTTTTGTCCCTGAGTAAGGACCCTTATTCTAGTGAAGAAACTAAAGACATACAGCAGTTTTCAGTGTTCTGGCCTATTGCAGAATCATAGAATCATGGAATCACAGAATGGCTTGGGTTGGAAGGGACCATGAACACCATCTAGTTCCAACCCCACTGCCATGGGCAGGGACACCTGCCACCAGACCAGCTTGCCCAAAGCCCCATCCAACCTGGCCTTGAACACCTCCAGGGATGGGGCATCCACAGCTTCTCCGGGAAACCTGTGCCAGTGCCTCACCGCCCTCATAGAGAAGAATTTCCTCCTAACCTCTAATCTAAATTTCACTTCTTTTAGTTTAAAACCGTTCATCCTTGTCCTATCACTATCCCTTTTTCCAATCACCGGGGACATCACCTGCATGCCAGGACTTTTCAGATATGATGGAGAGAGGCTTGGCAACTCCATCAGCCAGTTCCGTCAGGACCCTGGGATGCATGGCATCAGGCCCCATAGACTTGTACCTGTTCGGTTGCATTAGGTGGTCTCGAACCTGTTCTTTGCTTACAGTGGGAGGGACTTTGCTCCCCCAGCCCTCACTTGCAGGTTCAGGGAACCAAGAGACATTGGCAACCTGTCTTGCAGTGAAGACTGAGGCAAAGAAGTTGTTGAGTAGCTCAGAAGTTGTTGAATACCTCCATGTCTGTCATTACCAGTTCACCCTTCTCATTTATCAGAGGGGGAACACTCTCCTTGGCCTCTATTTTCTGGCCAAAGTACCTGTAAAATCCCTTCTTGTTATTCTTTGCATCCCTTGCCAAGCTCAGTTCCATCTGTTCCTTGGCTTTCCTTACCCCATCCCTGCACATCCAGACAGCATCCCTTTACTCTTCCCAGGCCACATGTCCCTGCTTCCACTGCCCGTGCAATTCTTTCCTACACCTCAGTTTGACCAACAGGCCCTTGCTCAGCCATGCTGGTTTCCTGCCCTCCCTGTTTGATTTCTTACATGTGGGAATGGAGAGCTCTTGCATATCAATCTAAAAGTCTGATTTAAGATTGGATTTTCAAAGAAGTTAGCCAAATTATTTACAGAATGAAAGAATACTGTATAAGCAAGACCATGAATAGTGGGCTACCAGAAAATTCTGAAGGAAAAATCGAAAAGGTCAGTCATGAGGCTAGTGGCAGGGAGAACTAGTCAAGCGGGGAAAAGAGGAGGAAAGGTGTATTTTAAAATGAGAATGACAAATGAGATAGCTAATTGATATCTGCCTCCTATGGTGTTAGAGAACTGACATCACATTGCTCACAGGTGATATTGGAAATGCATCGTGAGAGGTGATGAGATTTGTGGGGGATTTTGGAGTCAGCCATGGAAGGATTCTGGAAACAAAAGGCACTTTTAAATTGATTGTGATGTGAATGAGGGAGAACCAGGAGAATTGTTTGAAAGTGGGAGCAGTATGGTGACTTTCTCCTCAAACACAGGAAAGAAAGCAGTGATCTTCTGTCTGAAGTGCAGCACCAGACTGCAATTATTTCTTGAGAGCTTGGTGAAGAGTCCAAGACCAGAGATGAGAATTTTGTAGTGTCAGTTGTGCTGATCATAGGTGGAGAATATTGTTTACTTTGGTACTACGGGCTGTAAAACTTCCTAAAAATGCTGAAAGCAGCAGACTTCATTTGCCTTTTAGTAAGCAAAAATACAGCTTACACATGCATGCTGGACTGTTAGATGCCTGCAAAACTGGATGTCTTCCTGAAGATTTGATCATGTTGCTGTTGCTAGCAAATTTCTAAATAAGCTCATATGAAAAGGAAGCTCAGGATTAAGTATTATTCCAAAGTTACAGAAGGAGGCAATTTGACAACTGGTATTTAAGGAAAGATGAATGGGAGTGGATTCGCAGGATCTTTTACTGAAGAGACTGAAGATACTGCAGTACTCACAGCACATGAATAAACAAGCCAAAAAAGGCGATTAGGACTGCTTTAAGGAAGATAGGGGCTGAGAGTTGAAAAGAGAGAATTGGTAGGAATCAAAATGTAGGTACTCTTGTACTATTTTCAGCACTGAAATATGTGTTCAGAAATAAAGCATGCAAAAATAAAACCTTACATTAGAGGTTTTTTTGCCAGTTTTGGGTGGAGTTGTAAATTGCAAATCAAAACAGTTCTTTTATGAAAGTTCTCCTTTATTTGATAAGTCTCTATTTTAATGTTATTTCATAATACAGTCTCAATTTAAAATATTAAAAGGAATAGTAAATATAAACAATATTAAAAGGAAACTTAAAATCATTATGTGTATCTTTACATTCACTAGACACTTTCAATTGGAAATTATGGCACAATATGAAACATCTATTAAGAGCATTCACGTGTTGAAGTTATACTGCATGTTTTGCTGGGTTGTACAGCAAAAAAAAAGATTTATTTCTTCATCCAAATGTTTGCAGATCTAATAAACAGCTTAACTGACATGTATGATTGTGAAAACAGCAGATCTTTGAAGATTATAGGACAGTATTTTTCCATGGAAAGGTTTAAATAAGTTTAAAAACTTATTTCTGAGTCTCACATTTGTCCAGAGAACTGAAGTGGGCTTTGTAATCGGTATGCTGAGACAAGGCCAAACAGCACAGCTCTGACTTTGAGTATCGGGTTCCAGTGTTACCAGTAAGGAAACGAGACTTGGAAAATGCATCTTCTGGAGCTACTCTATGTTTCATACTGTGGAGCTGAACTCACACCAGTGTATGGAAAGGATCAGGTTCTGTGGGTCTACTGTATCACACCAGAGAGCCTTCAGAGCCTATGAACCTCCATGGTGATGGAGGTTGTATTTATTTTTAAGATATCATGGGTAAAATGCGATCTGTATGGTATAACGTGAATGTTTGGTAATGCAAATTTGTCTCGTGCTATGATCAGTAAGATAGATGCAATTCCAAATCCCCTGCTGTTCCTGCCCTTTTTCTTTTCTTTCTTCCACACTTTTCATCTTTCTCACCAGTTTTCCCACCCTGAGTTTCCCTTTTCATACAGGGGGCTTCATGAGTAAATTGGAAATTCAAGCATTTCAAAATGATGGAAAATTCAAGAACATAACATAGTATCAGTTTCATCATATTTGGTTAACTACTTCTGCCAGTTAATTCCATAGATGAACCTTACTAAAGATAGAATTTGAAGGAAAGGTAGTTAATGTCTGGAAATCAGTACCCCTACAATTTTGTAGGCGTATAGTTACATTTATTATCTTTTCTGCTTACTTTCTTTTCTACTTTTGGATTTTTAAAGAAAATATTTTAATACATACCATTTATTCATAAGTCATTGGAAGTTCAGTTATTTTTTTTCACTTTGAAAAAAAACAAAGATTTTTGTGGCTGCAATATTGTGGATGAATGATGTCTTTAACTGGTAGAAATGCTTCAAAGCAGGTTGAAAGGAGGACGCTAGGTTTTCTGAAATGCTTTCTGATTGAATATGAGATATGGGAGCATCCAACTTGCTTTAACAATGAAAACTTTTTTTTTCCCATGTAAAAATAGATCATAGTGCAATGACCCCTGAGGGAGAGAAAGGATGAAAAAGACATAAGTGTGTTTCTTTAAAATCCTGACTATATTGTTACCATCTGTGTCAAAGATGACCAAATGCGAATTGCACTGCTTCCTGTATTCTTTGAATTAAGGCTTCATGTGTGCTACACTGTTTTGACCTCTTCAAAATTTTGTAATTTAATTAGCAGTTTCTTTTTCCTTATCCAGCTCATTTTGAAGGGGAAAGAAAGAACAGACCTTTACCACTGTGAAAATGCTTCATTCTTTTCTGAGTCGCTACATATTTTGAATGCAGTTTTTATGAATGCATTATTGTATGAATTTAAAGCAGAAGGATGTAGAAACAATAAGCAGTGTTAACCAATGGGGATTAAAGACTATCTGAGTTGGCTAGGAAAAAAATTTGCTCCTCAGTCACTAATTTATAGACTTGCCAGGGGATTTGCCCAGCTGCACCTGCCTTAGCAAAGCGTTCAAATGTGAATTAGTTGGTGCAAAAAGTTGGCAGAAGAGTAGGGAGTTTTTCACCTCGAGGTCACTGGTTAGAATCAGGGCAGGCTGTTAATGATTTAATGCTGTTATGGTCTGATAGTTCAGAATAAATGTGTCTATATTTGAAAAAAAACACCCTTTTCTAACTGAAACAATTTTTACAGGAATACTCAAGTAGCAGGCGCGTGCCTTAGCTGCCTAAAACTTTGGTGTCCTGGCTAATCTCGTTGTCTAGGCTTCATCTGTAATCCATTGGGAGAGGGATTTTCAGAGTGATTCATAATCTTCAAAGATATATGTCTAAAATAGATGAGATGACTCATCCTCTGGAAGTACCTGCCACTTTGTTGACGACAGAGGGAGACCTAGATGACTAACTTACCCTAGATAGCTCAATTCCGGACTGCTAAGTAATAAGAAAGAGATCTCAGCACACATGTCTTTTTCTTCTAATGAAAGGTGGCTGAAGTATGCAGGCATGATGAAAAGGTCTGTAAGACCATTGGTCATGTGGAATATGCTGAAAAGATGTGGACCTACATTGCTGCCCTGCTGTATCCTGCATGAATATGTTGATTTTATTTTTTTGTAAATTAACCTATGTTGAGGGGAGGAAAAGAAGGTGTTCCTTTGTCTTAAAAATGCTGCTGGAAAAGGATATGTTCTTTATGTTACACAGAAGTATGAAGCAATGGGCTTGATATTTATTCTGTACAAATTTCCATTATTGGAAATAAAAGATTTGTATTTACGCCAGTGGAATTAGATGTAAAATCCATTTTGCTTGATATTTATATTCTAAAAGGTTGTTCACATGCTGCCTAAGTACAGCATGGACTTTGAAGATCTGCAGGCGTATATACACGATACTACTGTACTGCTTCAGATACGCAGAATATGGTAGGGCTTTTTTGCAGAACTTACAACAATTAAAATTTAATCTCATTAGTATTTAATGAAATACAGTGACTTGGCCGATTTGGAAGTTGTGACGTATCAGTGACTATTCAGGAAGTATTCACAAAACCTGATTTTAGATATTGACCTCGCTTTCTAAATAAGGAGCTTAGACAGCTGTAACCAGTGGAGAAGAGCTGGCACCTCCAGGGAACAATTCAGAGCAACCAAGGTGAGCACTAAGTTAGTGCTCTGGATTGCACTTTGAAAGATTTATATTACTGCCTAGCTTGAATATTCTCAAATAACCTTTGAGAAACTTATCCTTCTATATTTGCAATAGAGGAAGCCTTGCCTGGTTTTGTAGGCTGGTAGAGTGGGCAACGTGAATACTACCCTTATTGTTTCCTATCATCATTTTTAGTACAGCAGTATGTTGTCAGCTCAGAGCAGAACATTTTTATGAACATACTTAGAATATATTTCTGAACCTCAGGCTTAGTTTGTATTACAGGTGGTTGCTGCATGGTTAATGTTTATAACATCCTCGGTTTTAAACTTTTTTTCTGTTTTCATTTAATTGACTGAGTGCCCCCCACATGCCCAGAATAGTCAGCAAAATCCATTTGGTTTTCTCACAAAGTTTGTCTTCATTTTGCATGCTCCCTGGCTGAATCATAAACAACTCTAATCTCTCCTATATCTGCAGGGCCTTGAGTTCTGAGCTGCTGACTGGCACAGACACGGCAAGCAAGACTCATTTAATGTTGCATTCAGATTGTTAGAATGAAGTGTTTTGGATCAGTCTGACAAATCTTATATTCTTCTGTTGGTCAACAGCTGCTCTAGCTAAAGCACTGTAGTCCTACTGTAGCTTTGAAAGTACAATAACTCTGGTTAGATATTGCTCTGCTCAGATTGTTCTGAGCTTAGAAATTCAGTTGGTTGAACTCATTTGCTATGATTTGAAAAATGATCTAGAGTTTAGGAGCATATTGATATGTTAAAATGAGATCTGTGGATTTTCCTTTCTTTTAATACGAAAGTCCAAGTTTATAGGTAAAGTGCAAAATCAGTGAAGGGTGAAGGGAACGCACAGAACAAAGACCTGCCTTGGCCAATCTCCATTACATACAGAAAGAAAATCACAAGACAGGGAATATTTCTTTCTTTCTGGGGGAGGTTTCAAGAATTTCCGGGAGAAAAGGAGGCACTGTACAAAAAGATGAGGGACAACTCTAAGTGCTGTACTCTGGGTGTTTTCTTACAGTGGATGGGTTTAGATGACAAAATTACTTTAATATGGTAACCATAAGAAATAGTGAATGCATTCACTGAAGACAGTAGACAACCTTGAATCTGTCGGATAAGTTCAAATTTACTCTTTGATAATTCTTGTTTTAAAGACGAGGGTAAAATTGCAGAGGACACAAGGGTGTATCCAGGGGAACAAGAACATAATTTATAGTCGCTGGAGCTGTTTGATGAGGCTCACTTACCAGATACCTGATAACAAGGAAGAGCCAATCTGTCACTGTATGGTTCCGTACGGAAGATTTGTCTAGAATAGGGAGCATTAAACTGGCTAATGGAAATTACTTGAGCACCTACTGAATTAATTTTCATTTTAAACATGATATTGTTTAAAGACAACAACCGGCTGGACAGCATGTCAGGTTTTGTATCTGAGTGCATCTGTTAAAAAGGACCGTGAGAAGTTTGCTGGTTTTGAATATAAACCTGCCTGTGTTGTCAGTTAACATCTCCCCTACCTAGGGCAAAACTTTAAGTGATGCATAATATAGTTAGGGCTAGGGTGTGAGCTCCTGCCACCATTACCTCATCCAAACTGCTATCATTTAATCAAGAAATGTAATTGTTTCTCCAGTGAGTGATGAAAGTGGCTCATTATATTTGATCTTTTTCATACCATAAGACTACTGCTATTGCTAGCTCAGAAGACTTTTTGGCAAATGAAGAGACTGCTTGTTTGGAGCGTTCCTCTGTCAGTTTGAAATCCCCACGCTAGGGCTTCGAACTTGCTGTGAGTGCTCTGCAGTAGTACCAAGAGAGCTGAAATAATCAACAACAGGAGCCTTTTATCTCATGTCTGAAATCCATAGATAGAAAATGAATGTATATATAAATATTTCTCTTTAATATTTCACATCATGCTTCCACTTAAGAAGTTTAAACTTCTTTCGCTGCGAGTGGACATAAGCCAAACCAAGCCACAGGATTAATCATAAATAATTTACATGAAATCCCTCTACTAAGATATCCCACAATTTCATAAAGAATGAACACATGTTCTGAGAATACATAAGGATTGCTAAAATTAGCTTGCTTTAACATGCCTGGGAACAACACATGAAGCTGCTGTTGCAGTTTTTCTGACATAGCTGATCATGTTGCTAACTGTTCACAACAATTAACCACCTTTTTTTTTTTATTCCTTTTTTTTCTTAGAACTGCTTCCAGATTAAGAAAAAAAATCTGCTGAAAATTCTGAACAATGTTGACTGGTAAAGGCTATACAACAACTATTGCTGAAATAAACAGGATTAGTTTGGGATTACTTTCTCTACAAAGACTCTGCAGCAGTGCCTTACTCCTCCTTGCTGAGAAACGTCAACCCTTTCAGGTCTCCATGGTTATCTCACAGAATGAAAAGTAAAAGCATTCTGGGATGATTATATAAAGACTTGTAAAGGGTAAGTGCAAACTGAAAAACAGTATTTGAGGACTGAACAGTACATTTTCAGATGGCTGAGTATGTGCGTGTATGGTTAGAGAGATGAAGAGCAGCCTTAAGCTGTCCACCATCAGACAGACATTGGTTTTGGGAAGGTACAGAACAGGTTTCAGTGATTTATCAGTGAACGTTTTAAACATGTACATATTGGTTTGATTAAGGCTACGAGACATGATAAGTAGCTGAATTTTATGTGGAAACTACATCAATGGTTCAATTACTAAAATGAAACATCAGTAAAGCACAAAATATCTAATATTCCTAAAACACCTGTACAAAAGAGATTTAAGAACATAGTTGAAAGGATAGGCTTGCATATGGATGTGCATACCATTAAGGCTGTGGATTTCTGCCATGTTCTGTTAAGTGTAAGATACATAAATTAGAATTGCTTAGGGATAGTGTTGCTTGCATGAATCGCTTCTCCACTGTTTTTAATTTATGAATAAATGAGGATGATGTGACTACCCCTGTCTCGTATTGATCTCAAACTGCAGAAAATATCCTGTATGCAGTGGCTTGCAGATATATAATATCCATAAGCTATGTTTCTCAGTATTGATTACAGGTATGTTATCTTTACAGACAACTCAAAGCTGGGAGGACTGAAATAAACCCAGGAGAGGTTTAATATTGAGGTGGAGAAATAGACTGAGAAAATCAGGATGCAGTTCAGGAACAAATTCAAAGTGCTGCTCCATTTAGATGGTATTTCTTATCTAAAATGTAGGCATGAGGAATGGATAGTGGTGCTTAGGTTAAGCATGAGTCAACAATGTTGCATTACTATAAAAATAGTAAACGTGCTGAGGAGATTTGCCAAATCTTCAAGTACTGAAAAGACTTGGAAATAGGAAAAGAAAAACCTAAGAGAATAATAGTACAGAAGTACGAGAGTCTGGAAATATAAAATGGGCTTAAATCACAGGAAATTTTCATTTTAAATATTATTATTAGGTTATTTTTGCTAGGAATGTTGAAAGCACTGGGACTGTGGATGCTTCATGACGTGCCTGTTTATGAGCTGGTCAGACAAATATCTGTCAGGAATGACATAGATATAATTGATTTTGTTATAGGATTAGATACATCTTTTGGTTCCTACCAGCGCTGAATTCTATTATTCAATATGATAATAAAACTTTCCATGTTGTTTCATGCAAGTATGCATAAAGATGCAATTGAAAGGGAGTTTAGAGCCTTTGACACTAAGCACTGAATGAGACATACAGTTTTCCTCCAACATAAAATCGACTTCTGTTTTCACTGAATAGTCAAACTTCTAATTTAGCCGTGTCATTCATTCTTCACAATATTAGATCTTACCCATAGATTCCTGTATCAGAATGATATCTTTGCCATCTTTGTCCTCTTGAGGCTTGGTAGGTTGGGACAACACAGAAAATGAAATTGAAATGACTGTGGCCTCCAAACTCAATTGAAATCGAAAATACAGTGCTGCTGTTGAAAAGACAAAGCATATTCTGTGATGGATTAAATAAATGTCATATGCACTGGAAGTAATTGATCTACCCTACTTGGTATTGATAGGACATCAGCTGTGCTACTGTAATGTAACACTCTAAGAGAGAATCTAGAGGACAATAAACAAACATCTGAGAAATACATGACTGCTAAGAGACAGTAGAATACAGTGTCAAAATGTGAAGTGGGGAGCTGTCCCTCTCATTTAGGTGTCTGACTTGCTCTTTAGCTATATGCGTTTAGTTAAGAGACACAGTGTTTAGTGAGGTGTATTGGTACATATCTATGTACATAAACACTCTTAAGGGAAGGACATTAACTCTTCCAGTCTGTAAAAAGCTGTTATAAATGCAGGAGCTATCACTTGGGCAAGAAGATGGCAGTTTAATTTTTATCAAAAAATATATTCAGTAAGTGTTTATATCTGAAGATTGTTCTGAAGCCATAGAAGCTCCATTATGTTGCTTCTTCTTTAACGTTTCTGTAGGAAAGTTTTAGAAATAAGTTACCCAAATATCTTTCAGGGCTGGTCTAGATATACTGATTCTTCTTCTCAACAGGTTCGTCCCCATTTGGGGACATTTCCAAAGATAAATTCCTGTGTTTTCTATTATTTTATAGCGTTTGCTCTTGGTATTTGAAAGCACCTTTTTTCCCTGTTTTCATTCTGTCACTGTGTTAGGAAGATCTAAACCGTTGGAAGAGTAGCCTCCAGAAGGTAAGTGCTAATACTGCTGTGTAATGCTCTTGCTGTGTAATGCTCATCACTGTCACAATACGTAACATGGTACCAAACAGACCCTTTCTGTGGAAAACCTTAATGGTCAGAACACCATATGTTATTATTAGGACACATGGAGTGTTTTCCTCTCTGGGGACTCAGTGAAGGATGGTTGCCTGTGCTACACCCAAATCAGCAGTCTTTGTGTGGCAGTTCATTCTTCGCATTCTTGCATTTATGGCCCAACATGGCTATGATTAGACTGGAGAAGGAGAGTACACATACAATACATACTTTTACACTAACTCACTGATCCAACATACTTTTCCCAATCCACAGTTTTGAGGAAATAGACAATTTAAAGAGGAACTTGTATTTTATTTTTTATTGCCACAGTAACCAGAAGTCAGGAGAGGCTGCGTTTTGCTGGGCAAAGCACATAAGCCTTAGTTTCCACCTCAGAGCACCCGTGTTTTCTGATTCCAACCCCTATTTATCTGACAATGCCATTTGCTAAAACAAAAGACACTGAGAAATGCCTATTTCACAATATAACCCTACATAAATAAAGAGGTGTTGAGGTGCCGATATATCCAAACCAAAAGGTTTGGTGTAGTTTTCAGTTACCTCACAACACTACCACTACTTCAATCCACTGCGCAAAGATCTTCCCAGACTGAAGTGACTCAGGATTTTGCACAGCTATTTGGTGCAATCAAAGGGTTTTTGAGAGTATTGAAAGGAAGGAAGTATTTCCACAGAACGGAAATTTAGGTAATTAGCATTATATAGGTTGTGGAGCAGATTTTGAGGCTTGCTTTGTGTATGTGTGTGTTTTCATAATGAATAAATAGACTGTATTTCCTAAAGCCTACTTTTTCTTTTTAAGTTCATTTTGCCAGCATATATGTTATAGTATATTAAAAGGGTTAACAATGAATATGCAGCCTTTATTAAGGAGGGACTTTTGCTTACAAACTGTTACAGTTCAAATGATCCCCGTCTATTTTAAGCAGAGATTGTTTCTGTTTGCACAGCCATAGCCCAAGTAACTCTTTTGTACAGAGTAAATATTTGAATAAAAGGCTGAAGTATGTGCAGTCAGTAACGTCTGTGAAACACTATTGGAAATCTGTCGTTAGTAAAAGTTTTCAAATTTGAGAAATTTAATCGTTTTTCTCAATTTCCTGTGAGACAAAAAGAAAAATCTAAGAGATTTTTCCCATTACATGTAAGTGACGGCAGGCTCATCTTTTAAAATAATCATCAATTTCCTTATTAGAAGTTCTTACCTGGATTTTTATAGAATTCTTCTAAAACACCATTTATCTTCTATTGAACAGTAGATTCCTTGAAATAATTACATTCTGCTAGAGCATGTTTGCATCTTACCTAATCTATCAAGAAGCATCTTTCCATTCTTACTCTCAAATTTATTCTGAGTTTTATTTTCAGAATTAAAAAGTCACTCTTCTTGTTAACTTTAAGCAACTCTTGCCTAATACCTGAACATACCACAATATATCTGCAGATAAAATTGTAAATCTGGTATCTGGAGTTTATTCCTTTTTATTATGTGGTCTCTCAATGGTTATGTTTAAAATAATCCCCACAAAAAATATGTCAAATATCTATTATGGTCCATTACCTTAATGTAAATCTTAAAATTAGCTGGAAAGTGTACTATGATTAACTATTAGAGAAGGGATATCATGTAGTCTCACAAGGACCTTGTTTAAAGCAAGGTATTTTGTACAGAATGCATGTTAATATTGGAGAGTTCAAGTGAGGAAAAATGTAGAGGACCTATATATAGTCTGTGATTTGTAAACTGTGAATAATTAGGCTTTGATTGTCCAAAGCATTATAAACCTCTATTCAAGATGCTTTCCAAAGGAAAATGAAATTTATGTTTTCTGTGTTCTTCTCTCAACTTTCTTTCCTGTTCCATGCCTCATGCCTATTCCTTTCAAAATGTTTGAATCTAGTGCCACATGTCAACCAAATCTGATGAAGGAGACAACTTTGAGGTAATTTTTATACAAGTTTCATGAACAGTAGTCTGAAGA
The DNA here is from genome assembly GCF_009769625.2 of Cygnus olor. Taxonomy (NCBI): domain Eukaryota; kingdom Metazoa; phylum Chordata; class Aves; order Anseriformes; family Anatidae; genus Cygnus; species Cygnus olor. The sequence continues at coordinate 31,913,834 of NC_049171.1, forward strand.
TCTTGATGAGTTGGAGAGTGTGCAACAAGTGCAATAAAATGGCTTGGAGGTGGAAGGTTGAACTAGTCCACTTTGGCTACATGACAGTAAAAACTCTACAAAGGCATGATAACAAATCTATAAACACTTTAATGGTTTTAAAAAAAGAGAAGAGTTATGTAGTTCAGTGAACAAGATAAAGAATTGAGAATGAAATGAAGAAAAACAAAATTGATCAGCTCTGGGATTCAGTTGCTTGTGCTGTTATTTGTTCTCTGCAACAGTGCTCCTCAAGGGAAGAAGAGAAAGCCTCCTTTCATGGCAAAACACCAGTAAGTGACCATTTGTGAACAGTCCTATATGAACATAAGGTGTAGCTCATAACAAATTCCTAATTTAACAAATACAGCCCTTCAAGAGCTAACGTCTGTGGTTTTTGATCTACTCTGAAATGGATGGAACATCGTTGAATCAATTTCTGATTGGATTAGATCATATGTTTAAAAGATTCCTTCTTGTCCGTTACATATGGTTGCACCTTTGATGTTGAGGGCATCATGCAATTTTCTTCTAGTTCTTCACCTGAAATATTCTTAAGCAGTGAACCAAAACTAGAAGACATACAGCTCAAGAGCAGGGATGTGCGCTATATACTTGTGAAGAAGGAAATGGAGGTTTGATAAGTGTTGATAAATGCTTAGCCCAGTAAGCTGACTTGGTGAATTCCCTAGTAGAATTACCTGAAAAGTTCTATGAGATTTCTGCTCAAGCGGTCCTAGGACACCCAGCTAATTCTAGCAAGTGATAAGGATGGAGCACTGGATGCTAAGCTGCCTCCTTTTGGTCACTGTATTTCTGGTACACATTTAAAGAATACAAGAATCTCCCAGTCTAGAAATATGAGGTGTAGCACTGTCCCTTTTGTAGGATGGCTAGGCCATTGCTTTGCACATTGCATTGCTGCATTCATTGTCAAGAATATTCCCACTGCTCCCCTACCCTCTCTGCTGGTCTGGTTTCACAGAGCTGGCCATGGCAGCAGCTGAATGAGACACAAAAGCAGAGCAGACCCTATGTGATGGGGAACTCTATTTTTTTTCTTTGTGATGTGATTTTTTTTTTGGTTAAGCGTGAACTCACAATCAAAGTAGTATGTTGTTTTTTCCCCAAATGTATTCTCTCCATCCTAACTGTAATTCCCTTTCATGTCTCAGTAAACCTAATCTGGAGATGAGTTTGCGTAGCCTTTGGTGCACATTCCACTGTATTGAAAATGTATACATTTTCTTGAACTCGGTCTGCATCTTTCCCTCCTTTAAGGAGGCCTCTGAAGAGGAACACTGAAGCAGTTCCTATGAGAAATTATGCAATCGATAACTGCTGTGTAACCATAGATGCACCTTTTTAAAAACCTTTCAAGCTGTTCACGAACTGTCCACTTTAACTACATACATCTTTTTAGCCATTTACTGTCAATTTACTTATCATACACATCTTTGGCTCTTCCTTTAAATGAGACTGTCATTGAATTTTACATTCATGGAGATATATGTAAATGCTGTAATATTTACACATAGACTGTGTTAAAACTGAGGCCTGACTGTGAAGCTGTCTGAAGTCCCAGGAGATACTTGGAAAAAAAAAAAAGGGGGGGGACTTCAGGATTGAAAATGGAGATAATAAATTATTTGAAGCAAAAGCTCCAAGTGCCATGTGTTTGTGCAGCATCCAGCACAATATCGCCTTGATTATGCCTAGAGCTCTCGAGTCCTGTTATTGTACGTGACAACCCCAGATTATATTATTTATAAACTATAATTTTCCAGTTATTCCCTTTCTTGCCATGAATGTTTTTAATCTTCTCTCAACCTAGCTAAAGTTTTTTTTCCCCTCTTATGAATATGTATCTTCCTATTCATCATATATTAATTCGGAAAAAAAAAAGAGAAGACAATTTTTAAAAGTTAAATAAACAATAGGCCCTAGTTTTAAATCAACGAAGGCATAATACTCAATATTCCAGGACTGAACCCAGCAATTCATCCTTTGTGGATCCCAGAACTTATTACCAGCTCCAAAATAAATGGGCACAGTCCCAAATACTGAGATTGACTTGTTATCTGTATATGTACTTTTCAGATAACAGACATTAAATAATTCACTATACAAAGTCTTATTTCAATTAAAATGGTAAAACTGATAAAGAAGTTTTCTTTACTTTCGGGAGCAGATCTCTGGCTTGTAATTGCATTAATTACAAATACACACAGTTGAAAAGTTGTTCAAATGCAAATGCCCTTAATGAGAAGAAAGCAACGGGGAGTATCATTTTTAGTTGTTGCAGTTAATGAAAGTATTTGATTTTGTTTTAATTGCACTTTTAATAAAATAAAGTGCTCTCACAGTGATGAGATTTAACTAATACAGCATCATGCAACAGCAGCGCTAGAACTTCCAAAGGTTGGTGGTGCTGGTTGGATCAATCAGCGTCAGGCCATGAGTGGAGAGAGGTGAATCAAGGAGCTCTTGTTCCTGGGCAATGCTATCTGTCATGAGGTGCTGATCTCTGGCTAGGAGCGGTGTGCTAAAGAACATGACCAAAATAAAAGCCTGGGAAGACATTTTATGCCTTAAAAATCACAGGGGGACGAGTAAATAAAGTTAAGTCTGAGACCCACTGTTTTTATAACTTTCTACCACTGAAGAGGGAGTTGGGAGAACCATTTTGAGAATGTCTGGTTCAGTTTTTCTATACTGTTTTAAGTGCGATAATTAACTAATCATTAGGAAAATATCCACACGCAGTCTAATGTACCCAAGTGTTATTTTAAAACCAAATAAAAACTAAGTCAAAATCGGAAAAAAAAAATATTTTCCTCCTTTGTTTGTTTGCTTGCTTGCTTTGAAATGTGTTTGTGCACTGCAAGAGTCACTTCACAGAAAGTGGTGTGCTGTCTTGTTGGCCTCTAGTGTTTACACATTACATGTTGAAGAATCACCATCTAGTCTAGCCCTCTGTCCAAGAGACATGGTCAGCTATGCCTAAACTATTCCTTACAGAAGTTCATTCCACCTTATCTTTAAAACTTTTGGTGATGGTGGCTTTCTAGGCATGGCTCGCTGTACTCTTGTGCTCAGTGCAATTATGGTGCAAGAAGCAAGGAAAAGGAATGCCTTCTGAAACTCTTTTCCACGGAAGGAATTTACGTCTAGGCTACATTAACCAAAGCCAAGGACTTTTTAATTGATTATTTTTTTCCCTTGGAAAAATGTTGTTTTCACTCTTTCTAACCTTCAAATAGTTTATATTACAAAAGGGTTTGGACTTCCCTAAAGTTTTCTTAATATTTTATGAAACACTGGGAAGAAATAGCAGCAATTTTCTTCAGAATGATTGGTGGCAAGATGGATCATAGAATCACAGAATATCCCAAGTTGGAAGGCACCTACAAGGATCATTGAGTCCAACTCCTAGCTCCACACAGGTCTACCCAAAAATCAAATGGTATTTCTGAGAGCATTGTCCAAATGCCTCTTGAACTCTGGCAGCTTGGTGCCGTGATTTCTGCCCTGGGGAGCCTGTCCCAGTGCCCGAACACCCTCTGGGTGCAGAACCTTTCCCTCACACCCAGCCTGACCCTCCCCTGTCCCAGCTCCATGCCGTTCCCTCGGGTCCTGTCGCTGTCCCCAGAGAGCAGAGCTCAGCGCCTGCCCCTCCGCTCCCCTCGTGAGGGAGCTGCAGGCCACCATGAGGCCTCCCCTCAGCCTGCTCTGCTCTGGGCTGAACAAACCAAGGGACCTCAGCCTCTCCTCATAGGTCTTGCCCTTTAGACCCTTCACCATCTTTGTGGCCCTCCTTTGGGCACTCTCTAACAGTTTTATATCTTTCTTATACTGTGGGGCCCAAAACTGCACACAGCACTGGAGATGAGGCTGCACCAGCACGGTGAAGATCAGGACAATCCCTTCCCCTGACCATCTAGCAATGCTGTGCCTGATGCACCCCAGGATGCAGCTGGCCTTCCTGTCCACCAAGGCACACTGCTGGCTCATGTTCAGCTTGCTGTCGACCAAAACCCCCAGATCCCTCTCTGCGGGGCTGATCTTCAGTCTCTTGTCCCTCAGTCTGTAGGTATAGCCAGGGCTGCCCCTTCCCAGGTGCAGAATCCGTCACTTGCTCGTTAAACTTCATGTGGTTGGTGATTGCCCAGCTCTAGTTTGTCCAGATCTCTCTGCAAGGCTTCACCACCTTTGATAGAGTCAGTAGTTCCACCCGATTTGGTATCGTCCGTGAATTTGCTTAAAATTTGGCCCCCAGCTGCAGCTCCAGCCCAGGGCCTGCTCCTGTGGGGGCTCTCCATGGGCCGCAGCCTCCTCCAGGCCACCTCCACCTGCTCCACCGGGGGATCCTCCACGGGCTGCAGCGTGGAGATCTGCTCCATGTGGGACCCATGGGCTGCAGGGGGACAGCCTGCTCCACCAGGGGCCTCTCCACAGGCCGCAGGGGAACTGCTGCTGCCTGCCTGGTGCACCTCCTGCCCTGCTTCTGCGCTGACCGTGGGGGCTGCAGGGCTGCTTCTCTCTCATTTCTCACTCCTCTCTCCCAGCTGCAGTTGCACAGCAGTTTTTTTTTTTTTTTTTTTTTTTTCCCTTTCTTCAGTCTGCTCTCTCAGAGGCCCACCCAACATCGCTCCCTGGCTCGGCTCTGGCCAGCAGCGGGTCTCTTTTGGAGCCAGCTGGAGCTGGTCTGATCTGACGTGGGGCAGCTGCTGGGCTCTGCTCACAGAGGCCACCCCTACAGCCCCTGCTACCAAAACCTTGCTGTATAAGCCCATTACACCCCCTTGTACGTGTGAGGAGTGGTATCTAAACCTGAGTGGGTTACGTTTTTTTGTGTGTGAATTTAGAATACCAGGCTTTCAAACTAGTACTACAACTCAAAGATGAGTGACATTTGGAAAGAGTTGTCTGCAGACATTTTTGAACAGCAAAAACGTAAAATGTATCAAATAAATAGGAATGTTTTCATTTAATTCCAATTATAATTAACATAGTTGAAGGTGTGATAAAAGGTTCCCATAATAAATCTCAGCTGTTTGCATCATATGTAATGAAGAGGCAGTTATTTTTAGCATTTCAGCAGAATATAATTGGATATAGTGACAGATTGTTAATTTTATACTTTTTTTTTTTCAAAGAAGCAAGTATTTCAGAGGTACGTACATGGAAAATTAATTTTTCATAGATATTATGCATAAATGAAATTTAGAGAAAAAATATGCATATCTTAAATTGAATAGATTCACCATAGAACCCTGATAAGCTTTCACCTGCTGTTAATTTTCTTCTGAGATGAAAACACTACCGAGCAACAAAAACAGATGTCTAAGCACATCTTCTTAGAATGGAAAAGAGAGTTTTAAGATTAGAAGTTCTCACAGATTTTGAGTCTAAGCAAAACCCCTGTAGAAGCCCATGGAGATCTCTCATGTAAATTTACCAGAATCCAATATATAAAGCCACTCACATGACAATCTCCATGTTTTAAAAAAAGAAAAAAATACAGAGCCCTCGCCCCACCAACTCTTCTTAGTTTTGACAACTTCTATCACTTTACTTTTTTTTTTTTTTTGTACACCTAGCAGATAAATGGGAGTTTTATTTAAGTCTCAAACAATCATATTAAACCCAGCTAGTGAGTTTCCTTCACTGTCCATGTGAACAGTATTACAATGTGTGTGGGTAGGTTGGATGGATGTTCAATCTGCTGGGCTTTGTATGAGCTGGGATCAATGAACTGGGTGGCACATACTGCAGAATGCAAGCCTAAACATCCTGCATTCGAGTCTCATGCCAGGCAGGTATCTGGGACACAGGAAAAAAAAAAAAAGGTGAAGTATTGCTGCTATGTCCTTTTACTGAAGCTTTGGGAGCTTTGGGCTTTTATGTGATCAGAGCACAGCTGGACATTCAGAAGGTGCTTTTTAAAGAAAGCAGCCTGTGCAGGTGTGTTTGCCAGGGAAACGAAAAGGGGGGAGGGTAACAGGAGTGGAGTAAAGGGAGAGGCAAGAGCAGGAAGGAGGGCATGGGCATCATACTGGGAAAGGAAAGAAAGGCTAGTGAGGTTCAGGTCAGGAAGGGCTGAAAGGACTGAGAGAGAAGAGGGGTTGGGGACTGGAGGTGTGGAGTCATTCCCAGTTTTCCATTCTCTTCCTTTGTGTGTGAATGAGGGATATCTCCTAGGCAGCTCTAAGCATTTCACCTTTCTCACACAGAAGCTCAGGGAAAGGGGCTGTTTGCGACCTTTTCCACATATTCTGGGGAATATGGCCAAGGCTGTTGTTGCAGGTTGTCTCTGCTCTAGGTGTACCTGCACTCATTTGATAGCATTTAAATGAATGACCCAGAGAACCTTTCCCTTTGCAAAGCATAGCTGTTTTAAGTGCTCGAAAATTGGCATGTTTACTCAATTTTGTGTGCATTGTAGTGATGCAGGTCCAGAGATATACTCTGGGGATTTTCTGAGCTAGGGGTTCTCCAGAGAGAGCATTCTGGGGAAGAAAGAGCAAGCTTTCCTTACAACTGTCAGATTCTATGATTTTTTTTTTCCTTCTGAAATACAATTGCTGTATTGAAATGAAAAAAGGAACAGGATCTGGATGGCCAGGATGGCGAGAGTAACTTGCACACTGTGAAACAGTGAAGGAAATAATGACAGAAAGAGACATCAATTTGCTTTTAAATGCTTTGTATTACTGCAACTGTCATGTCATGAAAGCTCACTGACATCCTGAGCTATAGATCCAAGTTTCTTTTCTGTTTTCAGATACGGTGTTTCAGTCACAACCGTAATCTCCATTGTGCTATAACACAGCAGTAGCTTAGGGATAAAAGAACTGGGCACTTCTAGCACCTTTGCAGGTAGTGGAAAGAAGAGTGATGTGGGATCTGTAGAGCCACTCACTGGCCTGGGGGGGAACTTGTGACCATGCCTTGTGAGCTGACCCCTTCCTTCACTATGCAACATCAACAGTCGTATTCACCCCTTTGAGAGGGAAACTGCCGGTGAAAAATGTTGTCTGGTTTCACACACCTGAATTAAATCACTATAGCAACATCTTTAATGAATATCTCCAACTGCTCAAAAGTCCACTAGCATCTACAAAAACAACTGCAGATGCATTCTCATCAAGAGAAAGTAATTCACTGGTGAAAAAATCTGCTAAGGCAGTAGACACATCCCAGGCATATCTTGTGCCCTTTCAGAATAGGAAAGTCAACAAATATTAGGCTTCTAGAAAACCATGAAATGAAGAGTTATTTTAAGTTCTCAAATAACCTTAATTCTACCTTATTTGAACAATGACCCAATAAACACACAACTTCTCTTTTTTGTTCTGAAAACTGTAATGAAAGAAAAGCTACTTACATCTTCTCTGTGCTCAAACTTGTCCAAAAAAAGTACATCCCACCTGCTAAATTTGATAGCTAACTTCTTCTCTTCCCACTCCTTTATCCTTATGCAAATGTGCAATGCATCACAATTTTATTATTTTTCCATTAGCCACTACACAAATTATATTCATCTCCAGCTTCATCCCTGACAAGCTTTACAACAAAAATGACCTGTAGCATGACTATGCCCACCTCCCTACCCGTGAAAATGCAAAAACATAGGCGGTTGTATCTATTAAGGCAGCAGCGCATCTCTTTTTTGCTTTGATCACATGGCAAGTTCTGAGAGAGGGGCTCCTGTTAGTCCTGCACAGAGCATCCCCTGACGTCTCCTCTCAGACCCACAGCTCACCCAAGCTGCTCTTGTCATGCACAGCAGCTATTCCCATGAAGGGCAAGGCACTGGGACTTTTTGCAGCCTTGAGCTAGTGTCCCCTAGGGGAGGACAGGCAGGACAGAATTCAGTTTGTCTATATTTTCTGAGCTTTCTTACAGGTTTGAGTTTTGCTGAATTTGAAATTACATGAAGGTACCATCAGGCAGCTGTAATTCTTCTCAGTAAATTTTTAAACAATATTAATCAACTTACCAGCATATATAAAATGACTCGGTGGCAGAAGAAAGAATAAAAACTCAGTTTTACTCTTTTGCACTCTTTATCTAAATATCTTACTTACATAGCTCAAAGGACTGTTAATTGTTCATCTTACAGTCTGTAATATGTTCATTTTAACAACACACTTCGTGGTACAAAATGACAAAGGTACAGGTTTCCTAAGTGTGAAATTCCAGCTGTAATCACTGGAAGTGAATTGCCTCAAATACTGGGGCCAAATATGAGTCTCTGAAGTGTAAAGGGTAGGAGACACCTCAAGAAATCATGCAGTCCATTCTCCTGCTAAGAGGCAAAACTAAGTATATGCAGGCCATCAAGGTCTGTGAAAACTGGCAGAAAGTACAGCTGAGTGATCCCATCCAACCTACCATCTACTGCTGTGACCTTGGCCTTCAAGGATGAGCAAGGAGAACAGCCATTCTCGGCCATGGGTGAAGGCCTGGAGTGGCTGGAAGGGTCCTGGTCATCTCCATGGGCCCACACACTCAGTCCTGCAACCTGCTGCCATGCTTAATGGGGAGGAGGGCAGGAGTGTTTTATTCCTGTACGTGTCCTGCAGAGCTATCCCCGTCTAAAGCCAAAGAGTAGAACACGCTGGACCACACTGGCACAGCCCATAGCTGACAGGTGTCTTTCTAATATATTCTTGCCCTCAAATAGCAGGGATTCCACAAAGTCCCCAGCTAATCTGTTTTACGGCTTATAATTAGAAGACACACTGTTGATAAATGATTGAAAATCATGCTTAGTGAAAAGTAATTGTACAGTATTTTCATCTTTTCAATATAATGGAGTCATCTTGCCTGAGGATAAATATCTGAAAGTTGGTTGTCGATGTCTAGACTCATCAACCTAGATTCCCTTTATAGCCATCTGAAAGAAATAGGCACCTCCAGGGCGTGATTCATCTGTCTGTCTTAGAAGAGATGTTAAGTGGAGAAGAATTGCTTTCTAAAATACATACCACAGAAATGACGAGTTTTACAGGAAATGGAATTTATATTATGCAGGAAAGGCATTTGAAAAATTTGTTTTCTTCAATAGTAGAAAGAAGAAAAAAAAGTCTTTCAGAATTTCAAAAATTGACATATAAAAATTCACTCTCATTCAGTAGAACTTAGAGGTTTTTGCTGACGTTTTCTTCTTAGTTTGTTTTATAATTCATAGTGGAAAAATTGCATTTGAAAATGAAAAAAGTTTTTAATAAAAATTGAAACAGGATGAGGTCAAACTGAAACTTTGATCTCATTGGGATGCTTCAACATGGATTGATTTTGTCTTATGAAAGGTAAGCAGAATTGGCCCTTTCCTACAGAACATTTTGATTTCAGCATTTTTATAGAAAAAAGTGACTACATAGTTGTTTCAACCGTCTATAAAAATTAATTATGAGTGGACAAACCTGTGTAAAATTAACTTTTTTAAAACTCAAGACCCTCTTTATAAAAAAAAAAAAAAAGCCACTTTCAATTAACAAAGGTATGCTAACTTTCCTTAGGCTAAAAAGTAGCTCTTGCTTAAAGGCCTATCTGTGGCATAGTTTTGCAATAAGTCTTATAAAGGCAGACTTCTAACAAAAGCAAACTAATTAGGCACATAAGCTTACTTTTTGCTATTTTTTTTTGTCACAGCTTTCTTGAAAGACATGACCTTAGACTTAAGTATCATACAGGCCCTACTTTCATGTTACAAAGTGCAAACAATAGATAAAACGGTGCTGTAAGGAGAATTTGTTCTGATTTCCCCATCAGAATTAGTTGGGGATCTGAATTCTGTGTTATACATTAATAATGGATATAAAGCTATCTGAGACTGTGAAGCTAATACATTGGGCTACAGTATGACAATAATGAACTCTGACAGTCTAACTGAATAAAGAAAAGTTTCACAGAACTGGGTGTCTGGAAGGAAGACATCAAAGCTGACAAATGGCTTCTAGCTAGCTTGCTTCCTTCTCCAAGGCATGTTCTAGTGATGCTGAGGGACAGATGTTAAATGGAGCTAGACAGAATTGAATACACTTCAGGAAATGTCTCTCTGATAGAATGATTTACACACCAGGAAGAAAGAATAGTATTTTTTTACGAAAATCTGAATGAGACGTTAAATGTTGCTCAGACACACAATGTGGGTGAACTAATGGGGAACTGTCTACTCCATAGCATTTGCACTGGAGAATAGCACACTTAATAGCTATTGAAGAGAAGTAAATATTTTTAGGGCATATCTTAGATACATGCTTTAGGATGAACACACCTAAGAAGCAGCTATTTGTCTCCCTGGATGAGAAAGGAAGTCTAGGCTACATAGCTTAGATGCAAATGCTTACAATGGCCCTATCATAAACCTTAAGTGCAGTCTCAGGGTTCGGTTGACTAAACCACTGTCTACAGAATATTGACATTTTTATTACATTGATTTTTTTTTTTCATCAGCCACTTGGATTTAATGCAGTGCCAGAAGTATTCTATAGACTAATTACCTATCTGTTTAAGGGAGAAATGAAAGTTGAAACATATACCTGATATTCTACTTAGGAAGAATCTGACTCTAACACATCTGGATAAACCAGAAGGAAAGAAAATGTTACCTATCTGTGAGCTCTATGACCTTTTTGCCAGGATAAAAATAAATTGAATTAACAAGAACATACTACCAAACAACAACAACAAATTAAAAAAAATATATTGGCTTCCAGTTCCTAGCATAACACTGAATAGTTCTTCCCCTGTGGCATCTATGTTTCGTGTTTATAATACTGCAATATTTAGTGGATAACAGGTTAAACCCAGCTTCTGTGTTGGTTTGTAGTGTCAAGGCCCCGAGTGCACCACCAGGTCTGAATGCCTCAGCCCAGACCCCTGGGTTCTCCCCATCCCTGTCCTTGGCCCCAGAACCCCCATTTCAGCTCACCTTGGGGCTACCAGCCCCTTGCCCCAGCTATGCTGGTGTGTGTCTCCAGTCCTGCCTCTGATCCTGTCTCCTTTTGCTCCTGACTGACCCCGCAGATGGACCCTGGACCTGGCATGTTGCTTCCCATGCTGGGGGCTATTGCAGGACCCTGCTACTAGCCCCCAGCTCTGCGCAATATGTTCGGCCCCCATGGGATGGCACCCTGCAGGCAAGACCACAGCCTGCGCTGGGGTCACCTGCAGCTCCTGGCTCACCTCCCCTTACGGAGCAGCAAGCCCCACACTGCTCCCGACATTTCGTCTTCTGCAGTGTCCTCTGAGAGGCTAAAATGCTTCTAATCACTACACGCCATAGATTCTTATGGGCTGTTTGCACAGCCAGGGGCTGTTCTTCTCTTTTGGAATGAGCGTACTGACATTATTTTCAGCTGAAATGGAAAAAGAACCCTCAAGCCCATGGAAAGACAAGCGCTCAGCTCCCTTGGATATTCAAAACAGCTCTTCACTGAAATGATGTCAGATATACCTGAAAAGTGTTCACAAAGAAATTAAATGAGCACTCAATGCTAATGCCTCTATGAGTTTGGGAAGAGCTGTATGTCTGTATGTAGAAGCTAGATTGTGGCCTCAAACTGTACTCTTATAGCTTCCAGAAAGGAACAGAGCTTCAGGCACACTGCAGAGCTCTCTAGAGGTGTGAATTGGTCACACAAAATATAACTTAGATTTCAGAAACATGATTTCTAGAAGATGAATATTGTACAGTGAAGACAGTAAAGACCTTTGTTATATTTTGAAAATGCTAGGCAATGGATTCTTGTTTTGGCAACTTGAATACAAAAGCAAAGGGGGTCAACACAGCAGAAATCCCTGTGACACAACTGTGTTTTAAAGAGCAGTATCTCAAACAGAAGCTAGTGAATCAAAACCAAAATAGTGAATATCTGACATAAAGAACCAGGTGGGTTAAGAAATAAATTTGATGCAGTAAGCAAAGGAATGTATCAGAAAGATCTGTGCTACAAACTGGATTATGTTTCTCAAGATCTGTGAGTAGAAGATTTAAATGATGAGAACATATGGTAGCATGGCAATGAGAAGAAAGTTCCTCAACCAAGAAAGAGCTGCTGAGACTAAAAGAGCGTAAAAACAGGCATAGTGGGACAGACCAAAGCTCCTCTGACCACATTTTATGAGTCCAATAGCAATCATAAGCAAATAAAGAGGAATATAAGAACGGGAAGTACCTCCATCCACTCTACCAGCCTCTAACCATCTTCATCTTGGGGGCTTCCTATGCTACTTATGGTTTCTGCTTATTGCAACTCTTGGAAGATTTCTCTTCCATGAACTCACGTAGCATCCCTATGAATTCAGCAAAATTTGCTGTGGGGACAAATAATGCCCCCTGGTTATGGGGACTTCTTGGACAGAAAAACACCTTTTGTTTTGAACCTGGTTCTTAGTATCTTCTTTAAAAGTTTTATTCTCTTATTGGAAGAGGTAGCGGACAGTCTGCCAGTGGTGAAATGGCTGTAGATATGTCTGATGATTAAATCGGGTAGGATTGCTACTTCTCTCTGAACAGTATGCAGCTCTGAAAGTGTGTCATTACTCAGTGTACCAGAAAGGGGACACAGTTGTCATCACACCTGGAGAAACCCTAAGTACTACCTCTTTTTTTTTTTTTTTTTTTTCCTCTTTTTCTTTCTTTTGAATGAGGTGAACTGATGAACCAAATAACTCTTTCTTAGGTAACACTGTTACTATGCAACACTATTTAGGTTTCAAGCAATGCATTCGTCAGTTCACATTTTAGAATGTCCAAATGTCTAAAAACCTCAGATGTCATTCTCAGTATTTGCCATCAGTGAGCTGGACAGTGCCAAGGAGAAATGAAAGCTGCATTTCCTCATTCTGTGTGCTTTATCTAAAAGCCAAAATAGCCATTTTTGAACCACAATTCAAGAACATCCAAACTCTTCTTTCAATGGAAGATAGTAAGATAAATCTAAAAATCCAGAAAATAAACTAGTTTGAATACATCCAACAGGAAAATAATATGAAAATTGTGAAAATTATAGAAATACAGTCATATTTGTTTACATCAGTTGTTTTAATATTTATTCTGTCTTATTTCTATATTTAATGACAAATTAAAAGTGCTGGGTAAAGCCTGGTCTTTATAATGAGGTGAGCCAGAGATAACGTGTAACAGAATTTCTCTGTTTAGCATAACTGAAACAAGCAAATATGCATCTTTGCTTTTGTTGGGCCTGAAATACCCTTTTCCAAAGCAATCCTTTGAGTTTTGTTTCCATGACAATATGTGTGACTTTTATGAAAAGCTGTGGATCTTTTTGCCTAAGACATGTGGCTGAAGCTGCATTTCATTTGCTTTTCAGTCTTTTTCTCCTCAGTCATGAGAAGACTTTATTCCAGGCTAGTTTGCAAGAAGTTACAGTCAGTCTTAAACTTCAGTAATTACAAATGCTTCATCTTTTCTTTCTCTTTTACATAATTCTCAGCATCCTCCATGTGAGAATGTCCTCCTCACTCTTTTGTGTGTTTGTTTGTCTCTATAGTTTCATCTAATCCGTGTTTTTTTTTTTTTAATCATAACACTCACTATGTACAGTTCCTGACTCTAGACAGAATAAATCTCTTCAATTTCAACTTCATCAATGCTTCATTGTTTTAATTCAATCTACATTGAAATTTCCCCTCTCTTCTTCTGTGAGTTATATAAACACAATAGGAACTATTTCTTAAAACAGTCTTTAGACACTTATCTTCACTCCCTGTATTATCATTCTCTAATTAGCCTGCTGTTGACCAAGTAATACATTTCTTCCTTAACAAAGGGTATATTTTCTTCAAGCATTTTTTTCTGTTCTTTTTGATTGTTTGTTTATTGTTCTTACATAGTGTTACTATTTGCATCTATATCTGTTTTTGTCACTAGTAATTTTGAATAATGTTATCTCGTCCAGTAGTATAATATCAAATTTCCATATAAATAGATGTTTGATCACATGAAGACCACAGTCACCAAAATGATCAAAAATATTTCTTTACAAATTATTTTAAGACTATTTTTCTTTTTAGACTTTATCTCTTTCCTTGTTCCACACTTTTCATTCTCCTTTATTCTATATCAACAAAATATTCTTACTGCTTCAGCAAAGTATGTCGCTAAAGTCTGTGAAGTTATAACTTGCTACAATTTCATTTTTGTTAGGGATGACTATAAGGGAACCTACTAATGCATTTTACATGTACATAGTTAGCCCGCAGAAGTTACTGCCTTAAGATATCACCAGAATTAAAATAAAATAAAATAAAATTTTAATAGCTGAATAGAAATAATTAGACTATAAAGTCTAGAAACCTTCACATTCCAGAGAGAAAACCAGCTGAATGCTGTTAAGAGATTCCAAGGGGAGCAGATGTTTTTTGCTATTTGGCAGTCCTAGAATTTCTTTCATCAGCTTCTGAATCTTTGCCTATTACTAGTGACTTGGTGAGCCACTGCTCTGACACAGTAAGGTGATTTCATCTTTGCATTTCTTGCAATTGAATCAAATCTCTCCAAAACTGAGAGGGGAATATTTTTATCACAGCTTTTTAAAATGTAAGGCCATCAAGCATTTTAAATTGAAGATTTTAAAATAGTCTAAATTGTATGTTATTCAGTTCATAATATAATTTCCACTTATCTATTTCTTTTTTGCCTTTTTGAAAAATAAATTAAAACACATTTTGCATGTCATAAATGAAGTATATATACTTAGGTATTTCTGTATTATTTATGCATTGATTTTTGTATTGCTGCCTACTCCGTCTCAAAAGGCTAACTTCTTACAGAGAAATGTACTGGAAAGGAAGGAATAAGCATAAAATGGATTGGATGTGGTTCAAGTAGAAATGTCAGCTGTGATATAAATGGCGTATCATGAATCAGCAGCAAGGAACTAGAGCGACTGTGGTGATGGAGTGGAGACCAGCAACTGGACCCTTACCTTTTTAAATGAATAACAGACATTAAAGTATTTCATCTAAATGCCTCACTATCCCTTTCCACACCTGAACACTGAACACGACAGATCTCCTCCTGCAGATACGTTGATTTGTACAGATGCACCCTGTACTGTCAAGGCCCTTACAGCCTCCCTTTCTAGCGGCCTTTGCAGTACCTGGCAAAAATACAACCAGCATCTCTAACAGGCAGATGTGATGCAATGGGATTTCTGTTTGAACTATTTTTGGTAAAATACGGGAAATGTAATTCCCTTTTTGTGCCCCATCCTGCTCAGAACTACAAATTTTTAGAGTATTCTGACACATCTGGTGGTCACGAAGCTGGCTTGCTTTAGACTCAACATTTCCTTTTGTCAAAATGTTCAAGCAGTTGACCACCTCAGCACTGCGAAGGAGAGCTCTTTTCCTGTGCTTAATCAAATCTCTGTTCCATACACAAGGAAGGCAGTTCTATTCAGTTGCCATTATTTTCGTTATTATTTGCATTTAGTACCTGATGCAATATCAAAAGCCCCTGAGGAGGGCACCAGCAGCAATCACTTGGGATCCGAGATATATGCAATTGGATGCATTTCTGACTCCTGATCAGGCCAGTGTTTACTGGATGTCTTCTAAAACAGCCCCACTTGGTTTTGGCAGCAGGCATGGCTTTATTACATGTGTCCTAGAGATTAAGGATGTATCCTTCCTGACTACCTATCTGGAAAAAAACTCCACCAACCTTGCTTTCACTGGTTTATTGCAAGGTTAGAATAGTTTGGTGAGTCCTCCTGCCAGATACTTTATGCAGTCTTGTTCATCCTTGTTCAGAAAAGACGATCTCAAGCAGGAACGTATTTTTGAAATAGTTAACAGGACAGTTAGGGGAATAGGAAGCCTACGGGAGATTGGCTCTTAGTACACTAAATCAAGAGCTGAAAGGAGATGTGATCACTGCCTATAAATATAAAGATCAATGTAGGAAGAGAGCTTTTTAAACTAAGGGGCAGCAATACACTATGGCTGAAGAGAATTTGGTGTGAATTAATTTTAAGCTTGAAATTCAGAGATGAACTGTAGTACTCGAAACATTCAGGTTCTAGAAGGATCTTCTAGCAGTAACGAAGTAAAAAGCCAATAGCTTGGTGCTCGATCAAATCATGCCGGAGATTGTGTTATGCTTGAAGCAGTTGTAGTTGGATTTTTTACCCAGCAAGTTGTCTTCAGTTTTACTTCCTATTTTTCTAGAATGTGATTATCAAACTAGGTCCCCTCCTTTAAGAGATTCGAAGTGTGAGAAAGCAGTACCTGTGACAGCAATGTGGCTGCAACATGAACAAAAGCCTTGATAGAAAGGAGTTTTTATAATAATCTGATTCCCAGGGGAGAATGATCCAGCCCATGGCCTGTTGGACAAAGTTAGAGAGAATTGTTGCAGACAAATGTGTGATTTGTTATATTGCTCAGTATAAAAAGGGACTCTCTTAACTAAACAATGAGAAGAATTCAAGTCCATGTTTCCAAAGACCAAATCCATGCTGAGAAGTGGATGACACTTCACTTTCAGAAGAGATTTCTGCTCTGCTGCTGACATTGACTAGCCTTTGAAGACCTAGCATCTTGACAGTTTTATGGTAAGTGAAGCTCATTTGGACCTTCTGAAGGAGTCCAAGCAAGTATGGGATTTCAAGTAGAAGAGTTGGAGCATTCTGCTTTGAGTAAAGGTGAGATTCATCTTGTCTAACTTTAGATGTCTATGATACAGGCATTTACTGTTGAATTAATCACCCTGAGCTCCCTCTTTGTCAAAAGAAAGGAAATATTTTTTATATATAAGCCAAAAAAAAAAAGCAAAACACCCTCCCCCCCAAAAAAAAAAAAAACAAAATCACAAGGCACAGCACACTGTCTAAGCCTATGGCATTTATTTTCAAATGGCACTATTCCAAGCATCAGAAATTGGAAATCAACTTAATTGACTGGTTTGGAATTCCTTTTTAGCTAGATAAGTTTTCAACCTGCTTTTAACAGTAGGGTAAACAGCAAAAGATAAGAAAATAGTAATGCTATTGCCACTAAGAAACATACAAGACAATTAAAATACATGCCCATGCAGAGTTGCAATGTTTTATGTGGACAGCCCTTCTGGAAAGTTTAGCTTCTCCAAAGGTATTTACCTAGGAACTTTCTTGTAACACCCAAAGAATTTAGAGTTGGAAATGGTGCTTGCCAAGTTATCGAGAATGACTTCAATCTGTAAACAAAAACAAGAAGATCTGAAAATAACTACCACTGGGAGCCAAACAAAGCATTTATTTTCTTTTCAGGTTTGAGCTTTTCTTAGGCATTCAGAGCTAAAACCCATGCTATTTTCACATCATGAGGTGGCAGTGCAGTGAAGTATTGTTTTAAAGTCGGTTAAGCTAATAATACAGGATGAAATCTTGTCCCTTTTTTTTCTGCAGGTCAGAAAAGGTCCTGGTCAACAGCAGAACACCTGCATAGCTTATTCCTACAGGAATTTTTGCCTCTTTTTTTTTTTTTTTTTTTTTTTTTTTTTTTTTTTTTCTGTCTCAGGTGGATTTTAATTTCTCATACAGAAGAGATGGGGACCAGAGCAAAGGATTTTGAACAGGGGAAAGGGAAGGCTGTTTGCAAGGAAAGAGGAGATAGTGACGACAGTACTCTCAGGCAAAGAAAGGTTTAGGTCTTGGAAATGTGACCTTTGGGACTTAACTATGGAGCTGGCCAAAGGCAAAAGACAGTGTTTACTGATCAACTGAGGAAAAACTCCCACCACTTTGAAAAACAACTGTTCTTTGCATACCACTTTTTTCACTAACTAACCTGACAAGATATCTGCCAAATGTACCACTAGTGCCATGATTTTTGTTGGAGAGCGAGTGTCATGCAGTTAGGACTATCTTGATCCTGTTCATTTTGAAGTCTGTGAAAAACCATCAGTAACTTCAGAGAGTCCAAAGCCACAGAAATCTGCCACATGAAGAGATTCAGGACTGTCATACTGGCTTCTCAGAGAACGGTTCTACATCCTCATGTATTTTTTTATAAGGAACCCTTCAGTAATATGATACATATGGCTAAGAGATTGGTGGGCACTGATTCACCAAGGAAAGAGGACGAAGAGATGATTTCTGGGGGATGTCTACCTTTTTTTGGGATACTTTTGGTCCTAGAAAAGAGTCTTAAGAAATTCTCCTGATAAACTTTAAGACTGCTAAGAATTACTCTATCTGTAATCAGCGATGAAGCTCATCTGGAAAGAAAGTGTGTCTGTAAAATCCTAGTCCAACCTGACTTTGAAATGCACACTCCACATTGTCTCAGCCAACTATTTTTCAGAGATTTGAACATGAAAGCGCATTATAAAATACATTTTTCCCCATTTATATAGCTAGTTAGTACGGGTTTTGCAATGTTTGTCCCTTAACAATGAAAATTGATGTTACATATCTGGCAGCTTTAAATAAAAAAACAATCTCATCCAGAGAGTTACTGCATTCAATATGCTCATTAATGTAAAAAAGTTGGTGTGACAGTGTATGAGTAAGCCAGGCTGCAGTAGCTGTGTTTGTATACAGTATTGTCTAGCTCAATCTGAATTACAAAGATAGTAGACAGAGAGGTGTGGCAAGCAACATCCTAAATCAAGCAAGTGTCAGCTCGGCCTCATTTAGTGATTTAAACAATTACATGGCTGAATAACCTATACTTAAAAACACAAAAACTAATGAATAAGCAATAAGACTACTTGACCTATATTCAAAGCAATTGTTAGTTTTTATCCTCTATACTTAAGTTGAGTTCTGTCTCATTCAGCATGGAGCTTTCTGAAGCAGCTAGTTTTGCTTGCAGACCGAGTTACTCTGTGATAACCCCATGGAGCAATAGGGGACAGAAGATCACTCTTGCTATTTCTGTTCTGCTGGTTTGGGGAATGCATTTTATCAGGAAATTCCTTTAACATTGAAAATTGTAAGTAGATCTTTTTGCAACAAAATAATATAAAAAATGTGGATTGCCTTCTCTGTGTGCTGAAGCTTCCTGACTGGGACACCTTTTGCCCTAAACATATTTGCTGGACCTCCTTTGAACATAGCTAGTGCTCAAGGGAACAGGAAAATAAAGATATTCAGATGTGAAATACTAATTTGCTACAATTTTTCCTTCTCTCCTTTACATGTTTTTTTTCCTTCTAAGTGCCATCACCTTGAAACAATAAGCCCATCAGCTGAACAGTGATTTTGGGCAGAATCACAAAAAGGCTGATACAGAATGCAATCAGCAAGGAATTAAATGAAGGTGTTTAATTAATGGCAATCAACATGGCTTTGTTGACTGTCTCAGCTAACAAATCTGATATTGTTTATAGTTAGATTAAAAGCATGGTTAATACAAGTAATTAGTATAATATATTTATATTCATGATATCCTGGTAAAAAATAAGAATATACGGAATAAATACAACCTACTTCAAGCAAATTTAGAACTAGCCCACTAATAGATTGCAAAATGTAATTGTAAATTGCAAAATGTAAACTGTAAATCATCTACTGGGGCGTTCTAACAGGTCCTGCAGAAATCTGGTCTTTCCCTAATATTATTCAATGTCTTTTTTAAATGGGAGAAAATATAATATCAGTCTATGAGTCTATTCAGCCCCTGCAAGATTGAGGGACTGAAGAGATCGAGGGAAGTAAAAACCTAAAATATCCCACTAAGTGGAAAACTATTCTGACAAGTAGACACAAGTAAACTATTACAGGTTGAGGGCAAACTTTGTTACAGTGGAGTTTAGTTATTGTGTATTTTAAAATCCTGAGAGGTGAGGAAGACAAATAGTAGAATCATAACCCTGGACTTGTGGAGAACAGGTTTTTGGCTTATTCTGGGATCTTCTTGGCAGGTTCCAATGGGAAGCTGCTATGGAGGCAGGGCACAAGACAGCTAGTTGAACTTCCTCAGAGAACAAAAACAGACCTTCCTGATGTGCAGAAAGGAGAGCAAGCAGAAGGTCAGTGTGGAGCTCCAGAATGAGCTCAATCACCAAAAAGAAGTACAGAAAAGAAGGATGGAGAAATGGATGTCCCAAGAGGAATGTATATTTGTCCCAGGTGCCAAACATGAGGGGATGGAGCTGAAAAAGCCAAAGCTCACCTAGAGTTGAGGTTAGCAAGGTATGTGAAGGCCAAAACAAAGGGCTTCTGTAAGTACATCAACAGCAAAAAGAAGGCAGAGGAAAATTATTTATGTGGGGTTTAGTTATATAAATCCAAACAGGCAATTTTTAGGTGGATTTTTTTTTTTTTTTAGCTGAATCTGTCCCATTTTTATTATAAATATTATTGTTTTAAAGCTACAGTGAGTGCAGCTTACAGCAACACAAGAAGTTCTGTCTGAACATGAGGAAAATAATTCTTTACTGCGAGGGTGACTGAGCCCTGGCACAGGTTGCCCAGAGAGGTTGTGGAGAAGGCCCTGCTTGAGCAGGGAGGTTAGACAAGATTATATCCAGAGGTTAAACTATGTGATAACCACCTTCCAACCTTGACCATTCTGTGATTCTGTGATTCTGTGAAGTGATGTCCTGAGTACTGGAATATTTCCATCTGTCTTTGGACAAATAAAGAGATGAACAGGAAGTAGGCAGTCCTGGTAGCAGTTCCCAGGTTACACAAATGCATGGATGAAATGTGCCTGCTGATAAATAATTTACATACTTTGAAGATATATAAGTTTATGCTCTCTCTGTTCCCCCCAGCAGTGCAAAGCACAGGGCCAAGACTAAAATTTTCAGACATCTTGTTCCTGTTGTTATTGATAAGGCCCAATGATCAGAAAACATCAAGTCGTTCCACTAAGGGTAGCAGAATAACCACAGTCCTCCACCACTTTACAAGTTTTGTAGACAAATACAAAGCAGTGAAACAAATACCAAATCTTCTAGATTATAGAAAAGAAGTCATACTCATAAGAGTTATTAAAAATACAATAGATTTTGGCAGAAATGTTTTTAGATAAAAACATTTGTGACAAATGAAAATCAAGGAACAATGAACTTTCCAAGTTGCTAGGTCTGGCACGAAAATATTAAAATGCAGTAGCTGCCTCCAAGAGGTTACTGGCAGAGTTTCAGAAAATAAGATAGGAAAGTCCAAGAAAACAATGAGATGATTTGTCAGGGGTCATGGACTGCCTAGCTATTACTGAATTTCTCTGTAGGCAATCTAACAGGAAAGGGGGATTTGTAGCACTATAATTCATGCTATCTTTTCCTTTGATTCTTTTTCCACCTTACTTGTTCTGGAGCTGATAGGGATCCATAGGTGTCAAGCAGTATCCTGTGCATCTGGAAATTAGGCAAAGAAATACTGATTTAAGTATATGATAACCAAGTTAGAAATTTTCACTAAACTTTTCATGTGTGAGATCTAAGGGACGATTATTAGTATGAAAAGGTCAAAATCAACAAACAGCTAAAATTAGCTTATGAGTAAATAAAAGGACTGGTTCTAAGGAAGAATCATGTTTTCCTATTATTCCTAATCAGTGTCAGAAACTTGTATCCATTGTCCTTTTTGAGTCAGAGCTCTGCTCCTTCAATAGCAGCGAAGGAGAAGAGCATTTCCTTCCTGCAAGCTCCAAGGAGAATGAAGAGATTTATCTTCCTCTCCTAACAGAAATTATCCCATGAGTGAAGAAATAAATGTATGACTGGAAAAGGGGAAAAATAACCTCCATTTTAAAGGAGGGGAAAAGGAAGACCCGGGGAACTAGAGGATCAATCTGATCCCTATGCCAAGCCAGCTCATGGAGCAGATCCTCCTGGAAACTCTGCTAAGGCACAAATAAGATAGCGATTGGTGATAGCCTACGTGCCTTTACTAAGGGCAGATTGTGCCTGACAAATCTGATGGCCTTCTATGACAGGGTTATAGCGCTGGAGGATAAGGGGAGTGCAACTGAGATCATCAAGTTAGACTTGTGCAAAGCATTTGACACTGTCCCACATAGAATCATAGAATAACTTAGGTTGGAAAAGACCTCAAAAGACCTCTATGGTCCCTTCCAACCCAACCCATTCGATGATTCTGTGACCACTAAGTCCAACCAAGTCTACCACTAAACCATGTTCCCAAGCATCACATCTACACATCTTTTGATTACCTCCAGGAGTGATACAATGAGACTCTAGATCCTTAAAATGAGGCTTTGGGCTAAAAAAAAACAACCAAACAAACAACAAAAAAAAAAACACACGGTTTTAAAGCCTGAAATGAGACTTGGGCTCTCAAAATGGGGGGTTGAACACTCAAAATAGGGATTTGGGTTGAAAACTGAGGCTTTGGACCCCAAAACAAGGCCCCATCTTCTTTTTCTCCTGTGTGGCCACCTGCATGGCTGGCATGGGGTGTCAGGGTCTGTGCCCCAGAAGCCACAGTTCCTCCACACCCCCCAGCACTCACCTTGGGAGTCTGGCCCCACACTTTGCCAGCATGGGTGAGCAAATTGTGGACTTTACTTTGATTTGGGTGACAGTCTTGGTGTCAGTGACATGGACACTGGGATTGAAAGTAGACCCTCAGCAAGTTTGCCAATGATACCAAGATGAATGGTGTTCTTGACAAGCTGGAGGGAAGGGATGCTACCCAGAGGGACCTAGACAGGCTTGAGAGATGGGCCCATGTGAACCGCATGAATTTCAACAAGGCCAAATGCAAGGTCCTGCATCTGGGTCAGGGCAATCCCAAGCACAAATACAGGCTAGGCGACAAGTGGATAGAGAGCAGCTCTGCAGAGAAGGACTTGGGGGTTCTGGTAGATGAAAAGCTCAACATGAGCCAGCAATGTGTGCTTGCAACCCAGAAAGACAACCGTATCCTGGGCTGCATCAAAAGAAGCATGACCAGAAGGTCCAGGGAGGTGATTCTTCCCCCTCTGTTCCACTCTTGTGAGATCTCACCTGGAGTACCACATTACACTCTGGGGACTGCAGCATAAGAAAGATATGGACCTGTTAGAGTGGGACCAGAGGAAGGCCGTGAAGATAAGCAGTGGGCTGGAGCACCTCTCCTGTGAATTCAGGGTGAGAATCATAGAATTATAGAGTGTTTTTTGTTGGAAGTGACCCTTAGAGATAAGCCAGTTCCAACCCCCCTGCAGGGGCAGGGAAACCTCTCAGTAGACCAAGTTGCTGAAAGCCCCATCCAGCCTGGCTTTGATCACCTCCAGGGATGGGGCATCCACAGCTTCTCTGGGCAGCCTGTGCCAGTGTCTCACCACCCTCATAGTGAAGAATTTCTTTCTTATATCTAACCTAAATCTACTCGCGTTTAGTTTAAAATCACTAACCCTTTTCCTGTCACATGTCCTTGTAAAATGTCCCTCTCCCACTTTCCTGTAGGCCCCTGTTAGGTACTGGAAGGCCGCTATAAGGTCTCCTTGGAGCCTTCTCTTCTCCAGACTGAGCAACCCCAGAACTCTCAGCTTCTCTTCATAAAAGTTGGAGTGAAGAAATTCTTCAAGCCCACCTTTTTCATTTAAGTGAAAATAACAATCTTTATGCACCAATTTTGTCTAGTCAACTACCCACAACACCTTCTATTGTGTATACACCAAGATACCTGCTGACCTGACAAGTTAAGGACAAGTGCTGTTTTCAGAAACCTCTTCATGACTGTCTTCACTCCTCCTGTTCCTATTTCTTTCCTTGTGCTTACAGTATGATAATAATGCAATGTTAAGAGAAGCAGTGTAGGTGAGAAACAGAGTAGGTGGAAATCTGCTGTCTTAATTTTAGATGTAGAGTAAGATTTGGACAAAAATCTACTGAGACTATAACAAGCCTTTTTATACTGGGCAAGTCAAGACTGGTTGCTAGATGCCACTTTCCCACCTTTTGTTATCATTGTGTCCCTCCAGTTTGATGCTGTTGTTGAATCTACTAGATGTCAATTTTACTCAAATACATCAACAGTAGTTGGTATAAAATTTCATAAGTACTACCATGTAAACAGAAGCCTTGCATCTTTGGATATTATCAAAGTGGCAGGAAAGAAGAAAATAAAGATCTCTAAGTTACAAAGCGAACCTCTTGCTGGAGGAGGAAGCGCAGACAATTTTTTAGGACTATGCTCTTTAAAGACTTATAATACCTGAAAAGCCCTGCCAGTATAAGATTTCAGATTCATCGTTCATAAGATTCAGCTTATTGACCAAAATTGAGTAAACCCTAAGGCTGAGAAAACAGAAAAATAAGAAGTAAATGAATATTTTTGCTAGAATCTAGTTACCTTCTGAATTAGGTACCTAATTTAAGCAAAGTCTCATTAAAAATGTCAGCACTATTGGAGAAAAAAAAAAAGGTGATCCTCTCTGCTTAATGTAACTGAATATGTTAGCAAAAGAGTTAGTGCAGACCTGCGTAAGGAGACCAAGTCTACATGACTTAGAATACATTCCATTTCCATTTACTCTCTAAGATGTAGGCTCTATAGAAATATCTGACAGATGTATGTGTAGGCACAGATGACTTATTACACACTTATTTCTCGTACTTTGAACAGAAAAGTGACAAAAAATGCTGATATATGAAAACATTTGGTCCTACTAAGATTCAGTTGTCTTGGTTTTGGCTTAACAGACTCACCCAGCTTTAAAGACATTTAAAAGGGTCTGTTAATGGCAGCAGTGATTGATATCTGATGATATTGAATGCTGCATTAAGAGATCCCATGTGATTTGACTCCTTGCATCTTCTGTGTAGTGGCCAAATTCCATGCAATCTCAATCTTACGATAGAACCTATATCTATGTATACATAACATGTAATACATTGTTGGTAGAATAAAATTTCTCTAGAAAGATGGATTATCCTGTTGTAATGACTTACTAGTTTGGTCTCCTTATCAGATAAATTCTATTCATGAATAATAAAATTATAGTAAATTACTGTTTAATTCAGCCACTGCAGATTAAAAAGACCTAATAAAATCATAAAATCTACCAGAAGCAAAGTTTTGGATCCATAATATAAAAGAGTTACTATTTTTTTTTTTTTCTTCTTGATTTTGTAAACTATGTTAAAAACACAATGAAACATACAGGCTTTTTAGTTGTCTTGATGTGATTTCATTTTGTATGTGGAAAAATAAGAGCCAGATATTGGTAAGTTATTTCAATTAGTCTGCCTGTTTGGAAGGAAGCTGATTGACTTGTTAGTAGACTATTGTCCCTGAATATAATGAAGAATATATGTATGCCGTTATAAATATGGGTCTGACATTTATGTTCGTTTAAGTCTGGATTTATGCCTCTGAAGTTAATGGAGCTGCACTGGTATCAATCCCAGGAAAATTAGGTCAAAGTAATCCAAAATGGAAAAGGAAACTGCACCAAGCCAGTCTCTGATATATGACAAGAGTCTGAAAACAAAGTGGTATTATGGATTTGGCATTCGCAGCTGTGCCAATAGTAGCTTAGCTTAGCTAGCACAAGTCTGAAATGTGAAGATACAGTGGCATGGTCTTCCATGCATTCTGTCACCTGCAACACAAGTTCTCTCCAGATCTTGTGCATGTTCAAAACCACTGTGGTTCTTCATGTTCCTTGCAACAGTTAGTTAGATCAATCTAGCAGAGATTTGTCATGTGCTATACTCAGCTCTGTTATACTCCTTAAGAGTTCTCCCATATCAGTGGTGAAAGAGACCTCATTTCCAAATGGCTTGAGTCTTTATAGTCCTTTATGTGTTTGAAAATTAGTGAAGTAGCATTCTACATTCTCTTTGCACATCTGCAAGTAATTATCCAGTGTAAAAAGCAGGAACAAATACATCAAAGAGGATAATAAACGGAATATAGCCCCATTCTACTTTAAATTTAAGTGTTTCAAATGTTTTATGTATGTATGTATGTATTTATTTATTTATTTATTCATTTTCCCCGAGAAGTGTAAGGCCTTGAGAAGGCCTGGTCAATGAATCACAGAGAACTCAAGTAGGCCAAGAAGCCGAGCAGAAGGTGGCTGCTGGCCGTGGTGCTGAACGGGCTCCGCGGCAGGCTCCTGACATTGAGGAGTGCAATGCTGTGGAAAAGGTAGTGACTGAGATTGGAGCAACTCGTGGTTGAAAAAGCCAAACGCTTTACCTTTTAGATGTACCACACAGTTATATAAACAGTGATTCAAGAACTCTACTTTGTCACCCATGAATAAATGCAGATTTTTCACCATTATACACAAAAATCTATATTAATGCCATTATACATGAATATCAGTATTTGCCCACTCAGACCTGGGTGATGTAAATATAAACATTTATACTGAGCATTTGAAGAGTATTTTTTCTCTATTAACTATTAGTTTTTTCCATTTGAAACTGCCAGTGTTTTTTGGAAAGAAATGGGATTAACACTTACCACAGTGAAATCTATTTGTAGATGGAGCTCCAAATGGACCAGGAAGAAAACAATTTTTTAGGTGTCAGATTCATAGTGTTTAGGATCAGAAAGAGTGCAAGCTTACTCAGCCTGACACTCTGTCTTTCGTAAATCATCACATTTCACCCACTTATCCCTGTCTTGAACTCAGACATTTGTGTGGTTAAAACTTATTTCTGAAAGAAAGATAGGCCTTAAAAAATTAATTAAATAAAAATTTCTCTTCCCCCCCAATATTACTGCTTTCTCTGCTGGAGAGGAGAAGTTGGTATTTTCTCTGTGCAAAACAACATACCCAAATCATTTCTTGATGTCCTCTTTGCTAAAAGTAAGCTTTCTGTATTTATTATTATTATTATTATTATTATTATTATTATTATTATTATTATTAATTATTATTTTATTTTCCAGACTTATCCTGCCCTTTCGTCTACTTTTTTCAGCACCAGTTTTAAGTTGCATGTCCCACACCTGGAGACAGCATGCTAGTGTCACAAATGCCACATCAAGAGCACACATGTAGAGTTTTTATTCACTCCTTCTCTATTTGTACATTCACAGTCTGCACTACCTCTTTGTGCCATAGCATCACAATGGGAACTCAGATTCTTGTCCACTGTGACTCCACAATTTATTTTCAAGTCACTATTTTTCAGTTTAGAGTTCAGTATTCTGTAGGGATATCTGTATCTTGCTGTATTAAATTACAGTTTGTTTGGATAGACAAGTCTACCAGCTGACCCAAATCATACTGATTTATCTATATTCACTGTTAGTTACCACTCTGCCAACCCTCATGTCATCTGCAGCTTTTATTAGTGCTGATTTTATATTTACTTTTAGGTCACTGAGGAGGATGTTGAATACTGTAAAATTTAGTCATAAGAAAATCCATCAGAGACACGCTACCCAGGGATGATTCCCTATTGACAGACACTGTTGCAGACTATCATTGCTGAGTCCATTTATTATGTGCTTTGTAGGTATTATATGGTCTTAATCGTTCAACAGAATGCCATGAGGTGTTAAGTCAAACTCTTTACTAAATTCTACATTAAATCACCTCAGTTCCTTTAGCAAAGGAATTCTTATCCCAAAGAAGTAAAATGACCCATTTTTGTGCTAATTGAAATTTGGATCTTCCTGTCTTTTAATTCCTATTAATGTGAAGACAGTATGTCAAAGATTTCATAGGAATTATTCTGTGATTTTACTCTGCACTGTTCTCTGTCTAACTTGCCTTTGTAATATACTCTTCCATTCTTATTTTCAGTATATACTCCCATGCTTTAACTTTTCCTTTCAGAAAATATCCTACAGTATCCTTTTTATTGTGATTAGCTATCTTCTACACTGTATTATTCAGAGAAGGCAAAACTGACTCACAAAAGATTCATTATTTGTTGTCCCATAACTTCTGCTATTTACACATATTTCCTATGGGATATTTCTACTCTTCAAACCACAGGGAACTTTCAGTGTGTATGTAAACTGGTTACTAAAAGATAAGAGGTGAAATGAGGACTGTAGTGTTGCAACCACAAAGAGAGTCACATCTAGAGTTGTGTACTGTTAGGAAGTAAAGTGGGAAAAAGATTTAGGCAAGGAAGTTAATAATGCTTAGATGGCTATATCACAAAATAAACCTTTCTTCATAGTTCCTGAATGTCAAAAAATTGTTCTTTTTTTTTTTTTTTTTTTTGGTCTGGTAGAAATGAAGCTTGGTATTTCAGGCTAAAATTATACATGCTCTAGCATTTTAAAACTAAGCATGAATATTTGCAGTTAAAAAGTTCTAATTTAGATGTAAAACAGTAAATCAAGGACATTTTGAGAAAAAGCAGCCAGTCTATCTTGAATAAGCCCCTGAACAACCAGAGACTTTTGTCAGCACATATGGTTGTCTAACAGGGCTCTTCAGAACAGTGGGTGATATTATGTGCCATATGTGCTGCTATACCAAAGAATGATTGGGTTTCTGGTAATGCTATAATGAAATAATAAACTCTAAAATTACCTTGCTCTTCTTAATCAATATCAGCATCTTATTATTTCATCTATATTTAATTACTTTCTTAGTGGCACTAAAAGAATTCCTTTTAGCTATCAGGAGTAAAGTATAAGGAGGAATGGTTTACTTAAATAAAACAAAACTTTCAAAATTCTTTATTAGCTTGCTCTTTATTTTATTATTTGAAATTCATTAGGACAACAATTATACCTGATTACAATAAAAATAATAAAAGAGTGGCTAATAAAGCAAATGATGTGGAGGTTCTGGTATTTTGCCTCTTAGCTAACATTGTAAACTTCATAAAAAGGAATAGAATCTATCTGAAATACCCATAAAGGTGTGATAATGTGGTAAGGAATTCTTTTGTGACCAGAACTAGTTCAGTATCTTATACCCATAAATTCACACATTCATAGCTCAGAGTTCCATCAGATCTCTAAACAATGCTTTGCAACAATGAACTTCGTTGCCTGTGATGTGCTACATATTTAAAACTTTGCCTAAAATTTCAGGAAGTCATTTGTTTTGTGTACAAAAATAACTCATGGAATCTGATTTCCAGATAACAACTTTTCAAACTCTGTGAAACTTAAACATGCTTGAGACATCTAGTTTGAATACTTTATGGTGAAGCACCTACATCAACAGTTGCTTTTGATAATTTAGGTGAGGAAGTCTTTAAAGGATAGAGCTCGTACATCTTAACCCAATATTTGCTATTGTAGTTGTCTTCACTGAAAGCAATTTCCCACTAATAAAGAAGCGTTTGTTCCCCTAGTAATTTTCATTACCTTTCTGGGAATTTCTGTTTTTAGTAACTCTCTAGGCAGGCTTGAACTTTGGCTGTCAGAAGCAGACAAATTCTACCAGAAGACATAGTTTAGCTAAAGATTTGATTCTACAGCTAACAAGCAACCAAATCAAGCAAACCAACCAACCAACCGACCAAAAAAAAAACCAAAACCAAAAACAAACAAACAAACAAAAACGTATCAGTGATGTTTCCTGGACTAAGTGCAATTTTCAAAGTTATATTAATGTGAGTATGCTTTCATATCTGCACTCTCTATCCAACCTCTTCTTTAAAAAAGAAAATATTTTATACACAATTGTGCTTTACTGACTAAGGCCTGATAAGAAGTGGGAAGTCATATAAAATATATGAAAATATAATAAAAGGCTGAGTCTCACAATACGGTATAAGGAGGTTCTTTGTAGGCATTGGCATGCCCTTTGCCATCACTCAGCTCTGAGAGTAAAACTAAGAGGTCACAACATCCTCACTTGGAGCTGGCACATCAAAAGACTGAAAGAGGAGTAGTCTGTATGAAATGGTCTTGTAAGAAGAGACCAAATGACATGTGGTTTCTGACCCATGTAAACACTTGGGGAGGAACTACAATGTTAGCTTTTCTTTTTTCTTATTCACAACAATTGCTAGTGTTTGGTTATTCAAATGCAATTATTCAAATCAAGCACAAGTTACAGTCACAAGCAAGATAACCTACATCTCTTACTTTTCTTAAAACTTCACTGAAATATGCAGGTACTGTCACAGAATTGTCCAATACCAAAGCCAGAAAATTTTGTCTTGATGTAAGATTTCTTTCAGGAACCAGTATAGGTTTTCTCTATTGTTTCTACAAATGCACATTACCTTTCAGGAAAAGCACATGCTTTTGTTATGGGAGGTGACCAAAAGATTTGCTTTCCTGCTGTAAGAAGAATGTTAACTATAGGATCATAGTAATTAAAACTGGAAATAATTACAAAAACTTATTAAGGAAGCTCTCGACATGTTGTAAGAACAAAGTTATCCATACATTTAATGACTGACTATGTCAGCTCAATAAAAGTAACAGTAGCGGTGTTTAAGATCCCTCATGATAGGAGAAGGAAATACAGCATACAGGGAGCATGCCTTCAGTGCATTAACTGCCCTGAGAACACCTGGGACTTCCACCAATACATCCTCAACTTCTGGCCCAAGATCTCAGGCCCAAGCCCTGGTTCTTGCCTGAGCCACAGGGTAGGTAGGTCTGTGTCCATCCAGCTCTGCTCCTTGCTCATCCTGACTTGCTGATGGGCTTCCTGGATTGAACCTCAAATATAATATATCCCTTTGCATATTGCTGATCACTGGACTGTTGGGACTGTTGGCTGGGCCTGTTACTGTCACCAGCCCTGTTGTTTTTGTCTTGCTTGGGTACTGTGGGACTGTGCCCTTGTCACTGAGGTCATTGCTCCAACCTCCCTGCATTGTGGTCACCTCCTGATCTTCCCTCATAAAGTGGCACCATGCTTGTTTATCCTTGACAAGACATGTGGCAAATACTAACTAAAACAGAGTCTTGTGAATCAACATTTTAATTTTATTCACAATTTTGCCATTGGGTCCCAATTTCCAAGGCAATTACTTCATCTCCAAGTTTTCTAGTCTGACTGTATAAAAAGATGTTGTAGTTAGCTATTGATATCTTTTACTTTCAAAGGAGTTTGCAGTTTAGAAAACTTTAAACCATTTTCTTTCTGGATTATAGATCTAGATCACCAAAATGTCTTAAACCAGCCTTTAACTGGCTGAGGTTTAATTCTTCAGTATGCAGCATATTCTCAAACTGACTCAGCATTCACACTAGAAAAAAGATACTGGTAGTCTTTTGTCAAGTCCTGTCCACAAACCAAATTTTTCCCAGCTGAAATGCCAAAAGAAGATACTGCACAAAGGAGGTTGTGCTCCTGTTTCAAGTACTCTTTGGTGAACATTCATTGTGCTGTCCAAATTAAAGAGCAGTTATGATAACTGCATCCTTTGGCACTAAAGGCTAAGTTAAGACTGAGTAGAAAAGGTACCTGAGTCTCAATTTTGCTGTTAGTTCTCGCTTTCACAGTGAAAGATGTGAAATAGGGAAACATGGGAGGTCTTCCTGACCCAGGGCACATCCTCCAGGAGAGAAAGAAACAGTGATGTTTCAAGAGCGGAAAAAATCTCTTGCAACCTGTCAGATAATACTGGTTTCTGCAGCTGGCATTGGGAAGACTAGATGTCATAAGGGTCTCTTTAGCTATACCTACGCCAGACCCATAGACTAAACAGGGAGAGGTTCTGTATTGGGACCCTGAGGCCAGCTAGAGCAGTTTGGCCCAGTACCTGTTAATGAAACACTTTTAATCTCAAAAACAGTATGGGCTTATTTGAGTTCTTTGTCAGAACTTGATAGCTTGTGCTGTCTTGAGCCAAGAAAAGGAATTGCTCGGTGGAGGCAGTAGCTGGCATAGCAGAAGAACTTGGTGCAATCTGAAAAGTAGAGATGACCTCCAATAGCTATAGCTATTTTTTGGTACTTTTAAACTTTATAATACAGACAAAGTTTATGAGGCTGGTCAGGCACAATTCATACATAGTAATAATCTTTGGATCTTCTGGCTCAGTGTATCAGAGTGAGCAAAACAATGTTGGGGAAAATAAGCAGGCTTCCTCTTCTGGGTGCCATCTTACAATACCAAATTGAGGTGCCACTCATTAGCTTGTGCTGAGACTGGTACTGTGAACTTCCCTCTTCTATCTTTCATAAGCTGTGGAAAGGTTAACAACGTAACAGGGCAGTATTCAGACTTACAAACAAATTCACCTGATGTCAATTCCATGTCACAGGACATTCTGTAAGCCCTTTGATCATGTCTGCCGAGCCCATGCAAGCGTGTGCAACACCTGCAGGGTTTGCAAATGGCACTAGGTGCCTCTGTTTAGGTAGCTAATTTGTTCTAGCTGGATTAGCACTGTTGACCATCTAAAATAATCCTTTTGATATAAATGGGACGGTTCACATGTCTCAGATCTGTGCTCTTGGATCTCTGCAAGAAATTCCAAGGATTACTTGGTCTCCTTGTTTTCTTGTTTATCGATAGACTATTTCAGTACACTGACACATGCTTAACACAGACTATTCATTGACTGGAAAAGGATATCTCCCTAAAACACAAGACTAGCTGGTAGTTTTGGATAATTATTTTTTTTTTCGTTACAACTCTCTTAGTTAAATGTATTCTGCTTGTTCACTAACATCGTGTTTATCTATAACAGCATACTGTAGAACAATTTCAGTGGCTATCTTTACACTTTCATTTAATATCGAAGCATGAATGACAGTT
Organism: Cygnus olor; assembly: GCF_009769625.2. NCBI lineage: Eukaryota > Metazoa > Chordata > Aves > Anseriformes > Anatidae > Cygnus > Cygnus olor. The sequence goes on from NC_049171.1 coordinate 31,946,441, forward strand.
GTTTTGCTAGCTCAAGACAATGTCAGACACAACAAAACCTTGCTAATTTGTGCAAGTTTAAATTGGTACACAATCAGGCATGCAATCTCCCCTGACAGCACTTTGTTGTAATGCAGTGTTTTAGTATTAATTCTTCCTGTGTTGTTAGAACTTCCCGTTTGTTTGTTTGTTTGCTTGTTTTTCTTGTTCGGTTGGTTTTGTTTTACTTCCAAATAAGATATTGCTATGAACTGGCTAATGCTTGGTGGACTGCATAATAGCAAGTTACTGATCTGTTTGATATGTAATATATGCTCACACATGCAGTTCCGAACACTTAGGTTAGAGGATATCAACAGAGCTGTACTAATTGTACAGTAACTATGCACATGCTTGAAGGTCTGCATTCACGGGCCTGTAAGAGGTTAATTCCACTAAAATCACTGACTCAACTCTTTGGAGTCCAGGCCAGCAATTTCAAAAGCATTTCCATTTCCATGACTATTCTTCCCTGCAACCTAAAACAAGATGTGTTGTTCCACACTCGCTAACGGTTAAAACTGCGTGTATTGGCAGTACCTGATGAGGAGAAATGCTTAAATCATGGCAACTCCAGTGTGAGTTACAGACCTACAAACTACAGGCCTTTGAACTGGATTGAGATACTGCTGTGGTAAATTCCTTCCTTTTGCAACAGGCTTTTATTGACATAGACAAGAAGGGATAACAGCATGACAACTAGAAAGACAATTGCTATTTTGCAAGATATTTGCTAGCATATTAGATTAAAAAAAAAAAAGTCATTAAAATATAGCAAGCACCATTAAAATCAGGTTATTTTTCATCTTTCATATTTGTCTGTCACCCTGCTAATTCACACTATCCATTAACTTCTACTGGGTCCACCTGAAGGTTTGCAGTAAGGGAAACTGAGTTTATTTGCTTACACTTAAAGATATTTTTGCATTCCCGTGCCTCACCTTGCTAATTACTTGAAGTTTTTCCATACTGCTTAGGAGATGTCAAACCATACAGCCTCTGCCCTGACCTTGTCACACTGTTTTCTCTTTGTCCAGTGGGAATGCTGTCACTGCTGTACAGATCACTAGAAATGGGGCGGGATGTTTTGCATTGCCATTCCAAAGAAAGTCTCCTTTGATACACGTACTAAAAAAAAATTTAAATCCCCGGTCCCCAACCTGACCAGCTTTTGCTTCCCAACCTCTGTTTCCATGGCATTCTCAGCTGGTAGAAGGCAGAGAGCTGGTACAGTAAAAGAGACAGACCAGCTTGTGCAGTACTTTCCTAGCAACACCTACAGCCTGCAGGATCCTGTTGCGTTGACTTCAACAAGAATAGAAACAGAATCTCTTTCTACCTTTTTTCTTTCTCCCTTTCAAGAGCGTAGATGGAGGAGAGAGATTGAATGGCCTAGCAATTGCTGACCCTTGCATTTATAGTGCTACAATACAGCAGTAACCTTCATCAGTAAGATAGGCTCCTGGTCTAATAAGCTGCATTTGTAATCATAATGAGAAATAAATATATCATCAGAATATTAGTCTTTCATAGTTTTGAGTGAAATTCATAACCATCTAGTTTTAGGTTATGTATTACTCTAAAGGATGATTATACTACTTATTTTTTAAAGATTTTTGTTTTATTTATAAGAATTATTTATGCATTATATTTGTAAATAACATGTATAAAAAGGAGTTATAATTCATTGTTATAGCAGTAATATTTGTAAACTACTTAAGTGATATTTAATTCATTGGAGCTGCTTCAGCTACATATCAGCACACCTAAGGCCTCTAAAACGGACCTCACAAATAAGTCATTACATCTCCGTGAGGTCCATGAATCTAGTAGATTCATCTTAGTTCCACCAATACAAATGAGACAGTAATATCAAGAATCTAAAATCAGAATCTAAATTCATTTCTCAAAACCAAAGTATATTTAAACGCCACCATGAAATTAGGTTACAGAAGCTTTGTTCCGAGAAATGTGGAGAAAATGGAAACGTAGTCACTGTTTCATTTGACTTTCATGTTCCTTTCTTTCAAGTGATTCTAAAGAACTGTGCAGTCACTTCCTTCAAGATAGCATTAAGAATAAAATTTACACTCTTTTTTTTTTTATGAAGTAAAGAAGAAAAGAGGCCATAAAGGCTTTTTCATTCTATAAGTTTGGTTATTTTTTTGGAAGTCTGAAACTGCCAGGATGGGAACACTGCAGAAGAGAATATTGAGAAAAGACGTGATAGCAATCTTCAGATGCATTAAAGGCTGCTGCAAAGAGGATGAGAATGTCCCCAGTGTATGAAACAGGAAACAATGGGCTAAAATTGCAGCATAGCTAATTTTGACATTAGGAATAGCTTTCTAATAGTAAAGAAAGCCAGTGTCTGGAATAGATTAGCAGTCCTGAGGAACAGGGTAGGCAAATGTCTACAGTAATGATGATTGATCACGAATGAATAATTGATCTTATGCTGGGTGGGAGAATGGACCAGCTGACCTCTTGAAGTCTCTTCTTGCCTATTTTTCTGTGATTCTCTATACTTAGAGATACTAAAGGGACTGATATTTATCACTTAGCACTTGTCAAAACCACTTAGAATAAGCAAGACAGCAAACCTATGAGAAAATGGTGACAGGTTAATTACTCTCTTCAGGTATTTTTTCCATCCCTATCTTTCTCATCCTTCTGTTCAGGCACATTAGACACTTTGTCCCCTTACGCTGAATTGTCATCTTTTCTCATGTTATATTCTTGCATGTCTGATACTCCAATACTTCAAAGACAAAAATAAAACACAACCAAAAAAAAGCAATATGCCTTTGTGCTTTCTTCCATCCTGCCCTTCACACCAAGGGAAAACTCTCTAAACAGTGACAAAGCTACCTCATTAACTCCTTTTAAGTGTCTCCATACATTCCCCTTTGCCACACCGGCAGCAGCCCCATAGGAGCTGCTTGGCTGAAGCCATCACCCCTCATGCTGACAAATATGAGCACTGTTTCTTGATATGCTCCCTCTCGTGGTACCCAGATGTTCCCTCTGGCATCATGCTTAAATGCCACGCTCTTCAGGGAAGGGATTAACTTCTGAATGGTTCATGGGAGATGTGTTACTAGCCTTGGTGCAAGGGTAATGCTCCATGCTGAAAGTCAGTCTTAAGCTTCAGGTAATGTGAGCTTCTGATATCTGAAAAGATGGACATGAGACAGAAGAAGTAAGGGTCTAAATGAAATTACAGGATCTCTGAGGATGATGGGATGCATGCCAGGGGTATTTCACTTCGAAGACTGTCAACAGAGAGAGGAATCAGAACGAAGCATATTTCTGACCTCTGAGACAACAGCACTAGGAGTAAGAGGAAGTCTAAACAGAGAGGTCTCTACCATACCTTAGTACACCAGTATTCGTCTTTTCATTCTCTGGCTTGCAGTACAGCTATTGTAGGCAGGGGCTGCCATTAATATTGACCTTTCCAGGGCTGGAGCCACTAGCTAACGGAGCAGATCGACCTAGGCCAAGAATGACTTGATCCACCAGCTGAAAGTCAGTGCATCAGCTGAAGACAGAGCGCCCAGAAAGCAGCTTGCTACCACAGCTGTCTGCTAGCACACTTCTGCTCAAAGCGGCACGGTGGGGCTCTGTCTACGCAATTCCAGCACTGTCGCTCTGAGGAAGCTACAACTGAATCAAATCAAAATGAATCGAATAAACTCAAATCGAATAGTTCAGTTGGAAGGGATCTACAAAGACTACCGAGTACAGCTGCATGACTGCTTCAGGGCTAATTAAAAGTTACAGCATATTATTAAGGGCATTATCAAACTGCCTCTTGAACACTGACAGGCATGGGGCATTAATCACCTTGCCTGTTCCAGTGTTTGATCACCCTCATGGTAAAGACATTTTTCCTAATACTGGTCTAAACCTCCTCTGCACCTACACTAGATATAGTGGGAGAATCATCTGTTTTGACCAGCTGGCTATGCTGTGTTTAATACACCCCTAAACCTTGGTTTGTCCCTTGGCTGCCAGGCACACCACTGGCTCATTGCTGAGCCTGCTGTCACCAGCACCCCCGGATCCCTTTACCTTGATGAACCCATGTTGACTATGCCTGATAATTGCTTTGTTCTTCAATTGCCTTTCAGTAGCACCCAGGATAATCTTCTCCATAACTTTTCCAGGTATTGAGGTTAGACTAATGGGTGCTGCCACAAATCCACCAAGCTACTGATCTGCAAACTGCCACTTGATGCTCTTGGGGTAACATCTCTCCCAGAACTTCATGTTAAACCCGTGCTTCCAGGGCTTGGCCATAATCACCCTGCAGGAGGTCAGAAGACTAAGCAGGGTGCTCTAAGGACATGAAGCTGTGCAAGATCTGTGCCAGCTAAATCGCTACTGTGCCTTAAGACATTCAGGTGGTGTGCTGCATCTCTGGGGACCCAACTCTTTTCAGCAGCAGCAGCACTTATATAGGATCTGTTGCCTCTGCAGAAACACCTAAGCAGAAAACTCCCCCTGGTAGGATGCACTGCTATAGAATGAAAAACCCGTATCAAGGACACCCTTATAGCCACACCGATAGAGCTGCAAGCAGATGCAAAAGGCAAATATGTTGCAATAACGTGAATTATAACCGGAGCCAATATAGTGTGCATTACACTCTAAACTGCAATGTGCTGTGCCTGTACATTGTATCTCTTCTACAGGTTTGCTCCAGAGCAGCTACATAAATTAAGTTGTGATGGTGGGTAGTTACTGATACGGCTTTGGTGCAAACTCTGTGATTTCCTTGAGCCTCTCTCCATTATCACCAATGCTTTTCTGGTTTGTGATGCCTCTGAGTCCTGGAAGAATTCTCAGAGGAGAACTGTTCCTGTCAACTCTTACAACAGGAATGGATTTACCATTGCTTTGACAACTATCTCTGGCCCTTAGAAAGAAGTTACTTTATTTTGAAGTCTAATAGCTTTGACTTCTGGTTTCTTGATTTTTCCTTTGTGGTATAGCCACTATATCGAAAACAATGTGGGTTTTTAAATCAAAGTGGAAAAAATATAGATTCCTTAACATGAGGTGAGAAGGCTGGCAACAGTCTTTTCCAAAGAGCTGAAATCTGTATTTGCTGTTTCCTCGCTGACCAAAGCTTTTCTCTATTAGAGTTCTTTCATCAGTCTATCTCTGTGCTACAGTACCATCAGTTAAAGGACAAAGATCTATATGTGCCTTTTAACCCTCTGCCATTGCTAAGGAGCTATTTAGTCTGACAATCATTTTTTAGTTTCTACCAGCAGCAGCTGGTAGATTTCTCTGGGGTTTTCTTCAGTGCATCTGGCTTGGGTCAGGTCACTATAAAAAATTTAACAAACATTCCTTTTCAGGACTGGCTTGAGCTTTTTAAAATAAAGCAATCTCACTTACGTCCAGTCTAACAAATGGTTTGTCTCCGTTCTGTCAACACAGAAGACAATGCAGAAATTAAGCACTGTATTTAATGAGGTACTGAACATCAAGATATTGTTCCTAGTGTATATAGAGGTAGACTGTGCTTAGAAAACAAATAATTTGGTTTTGTTTTACTCTGTGGTCAGAGCAAAAGTTCTTTTGTTGTGATAAAATATATGTTTCTTCATTTTGGACAGTAATAAATGGGTGAGGTTTTAAGATGCATCTGAGCTAACACTGGACTGGAGCAAGTCAGGCTGGTAACTGTGCAGCGCCTGCAATGTGATGCTAATTCTGGGGAGGATTGTTTAAAAAAGACAAAGTAGTAAGAACAGAAGAACTGTCATACTGATTCTAAACCAAAGTTCCTCTAGCCAGTGCTCTGTCCCAATGAGTGCTTATAAGTCAATGTTTAGGCAAGAATAAAAACTACATAAGTATATCTGATAGTTTCCCCTAATAATTTTCCAGCTTCTTACTGTTTAACTTTAGGGGATTTCCTGAGTGTTTTATGTTTTGTTTATTTAGCAACTCTTCATGAATATTTCTTCCAGGTACTTGCCCAGTCTCCCCTGAACTCATACAAGCTTCTATTCACAGTGTGTTTTGCAAGGATTTCTACAGGTCTGGTACCTGATGTGTGAGGAACCACCATCACAAGCTCCCTTTGATGACTCCTAATGTCTCTGAAAGGGACACTGAATAGTTGATCTCTATCCACTTTGGTCATGCTATTTATGATCTTGTAGTTTTCTGTTACATTCCCACAAATCACATTTTTTTTAGAGTCCCAGTCCACAAAATAATCCACTGTACAGAAGCCATGCTGTACTTTTTGATCATTTTCTCTGTATATCTTCTAAGCCCTAATGCATCCTTTCTGAAATCAGGAGACCAGACCTGCAGATAGTATTCAAAATATAATAGATTTGGGTTTATCCAGAGACATAGCTGTGTTTTCTGTCCTGTTCTTCATTCCTTTCCTAATAGTTCCTAGCATTTGATTTATATATATATATATATAGATAGATAGATAGATAGATAGATAGATAGATTTGATCACTGCTGAGCATAAAGATGATGTTTTCTTGGAACTATTTATCTTAACTCCAAAGTCTCTCTAATTCCTGAGTGGTAATGGTCAGGTCACAGTCCACTATTTGATATAAGAAGTTAAGATTGTTTTTCAGCACAGTGTTTCACAAATCATTTTATTACTGTGTCATGAAGCCTTGTAAGATCTTTCAGCAATTCTATGATCAACTCTTGTCCTTGCCACCTTGGTAACTGTATCATCAGAAAACTTTTAAATGTCATTGCTCACCTCTTTTTCCAGGTCATTTTTGGCTATGCTAAAGCATGTGCATCTCAGCTTGGAATTCTGCCAAACACCTCTTCCTTTACTGAGAAATCTGACTCTTTGTTCCTATTGTGTTGAATTTCTGGATGTGTTTGTTCAGCTTGAAGAGACGCCTAAAGGGAGATCTAATTGCTGTGTTTGGCTACTTGATATAGATAACACAAAAGCAGAGGCTTCACAGAGACTCACAATGAAAGGACAAGAGGCAACAGACACAAGTCACTTTAAGGGAAATTCTGATTAAAAGTTAGGAAAACATTCTTCACACTGCACCAGGAAACCTAGAGAGTTTGTAAGATTTCCACTCTTCGGGGTATTCAAAGCTTGGCTGTGCACGACTCCAAGCAACCTTATCTAAGGTCTAAGCTGGCATTACTTTGAAGAAGAGGTGGCCTCCAGAAGTCCACTCAAAGCAACATTATTACATCATTCTGTGCACTTAACAAATACGCACTCTTCTCCCTTGGCTGTTCAGTCTCCTTTCTTGAAGGATGTTGTCAAGGCCTTTTGGAAATCCCAGTAAACAGGGATTGGATCCTGTGCTGGATCACACATAACTGCATACTTGATAAGCATTCCAGAGAACTCCAAGAGGTTTGCAAGGCAGAACAATGTCTTCTCTTTCCAAGATCATAGTCATCATCAGATGTAATTATACACTGCCAATAACACTTTGCCTATTTAATCTATATTTTTGGGGGTGAATACCATTTGGTCCCACTGATTTGTATTTGCTACTTTTCATTCTATTTCTCTGAATCATCATCTATTCCAAAGTTGCTTCAATTTTCAGGCAGATGGTTCACTGATTTTTCCCTTAAAAATGCATGCTTACCTTGTAATCTCCTACCTTTTCTACGATGAACCTGGATGCCAATAATCCATCCAACTTCTCTGCAATGGTCTTGTCCTGCCTGACTGTTCCTTTTCTACTCTAGTTTAGGAAGTGCTACAAAATGCTTGCCAAAATATTTTGGTCCCGATTTCCTATGAGAAGAATTTAGTACTAATTTAGGTTCCTTAGCAAGCTGCTCCTCCAAGTCTTTTTTGGTCTGTTTGATCATATTTTCACATTTTATCTATCCAAATTTATGTTCATTTTCTTTTAATACAACTTCAGAATTTGAAATGGTGCTTTCTTAACAATCTCATTTGGTATGCTGCTTAGCTATTCCATCTTCCTTCTGGATGCTGAACAAAACAAGAATGACTACTGGAGGCCACAGGAAAGTAATTTTAGAAACACTCTTCAGGCACCTCTACGTTCTTCATAAGTTTTTAATTTATGGAACATGGAAGTCTATATAAACTTCCATATGTTGTATTGCATTGTTATAATGTTGTTATAACATTGAAACAAGGTTATTCAGATGATTAGTCACTGATTTAGGTAACACTGTTCCAAATTTTCTCCCTCTTCATAGTTTGGTACTTCCTTATCCATATAACAAGTATGTGTGTACCTACAGACTCAGAATAAATAGAGAGAACTGTGTATATAAAAGACAGAAATTTAAACGCATGAGTAAGAATATTGTTGCATCTTTTTAGTAACAAATGTAATATTTTGAGAGATAAAAGAAAACAGCTGTTTTCCAGATCTATATTGAAACAAGTAATTTAAATCATCTACTTAAACTCATCTGTTTTGTTCTGTGCTGCAGTGCACTACAAACATTCAGTCTTTTCTGTGACTTGGAGTACAACAACTAAGGGAACACTAAAGGAAGTAAATACTTAGATTATTCAGTTTGATTGATTGCAAGAGATGTGGGAGGAGATGAACAGTTAGACCGTGGGAATGGGATGTGACCTTTTACTATTCATCATATCCAGTGATTTGCCTGATGACTTGGGTAATGTTATTCAGTCTGTGCCTCATCTTCCCTATTTATAAAAATGGTATAGCTCGCTGAGAACTGGGTTATACTCTATGTGATTTTTTTCCCTTTTCCCCTAAGGTATTAAAATTAACCAGCAAATATCCACATTTTGCAAAGTTTTACAGAACAAATATTCCCCCAAATGTTAATTTGGCATTATCACGACTTTGTTTTTCATGCTTTCTCTTTATTACAATTGTGTCTCTTATACTGAAATATTTGACTTCTTAAATAGAATGTGTCCATTTTTTTCATTAGTGGCTGTTCTTTCAGTAATTTAGAATAATATAAAAGTTCAAATGAAATGAACCAAAACAATGTCATCAAAATGAAGAAATTCTACACTGCAGAAACAAAACATTCTAATTTTTCTCCATTTAAACAATGCTGTAGATACTGACATATTTCTGATGAAGCCTTTCATTTTGATGAAAATACATTTCATTTAAAATCATGAACTCAGCAGAGATAGCACAGATATTGGTTTTATGACATCTGGTTGTTCTCACATCTCATCTGACATCTTCCTCTTTCACAGGTAATAATTATCTTTCTATCTGTCTTTCCCTCTGTTTCCTTCTCTGTTGCCCAAATGCATCACTGCTCTTACAAATATCCTCTCTATTCCACACATTTCAAGCGCTCTTTTCTCTCAAGTTGTCTAGCTAATTAGAATAATAAAGTTAAGCTCAAAGCAACTGTTCCCAGGCTATGCTTAGCTTGAATTTTGCTGTTTCTCTTTTGAATTTAAAAGGACTTGTGTGCCTGAAAGCTTGTTCATTTTTTTCCTGATTATATCCATTAGATAATTAAAGATATTTTCTTGTGCAAACTTTGCCTCACTACTTTTTAAGGCAAACCATTCCATCAGAACTCTTGTGCCTGTTTTAGTAATAATACTGACTCCCTTTCAAAGTATCTTGCAATTTATGAATAGAGATGCATGAGAACTGTGCATTATTTTTTATCATGTAAGTTAGAATATATTGTAAGACAGAACTTGCCATGGCACATACTCCAATGCAGGAACGGTTCTGGAGGATGACACCTTTCCCTGCTCACTGCTACCGTCTTACCTGCTGGTTCTTTACAGCATGTCTGGGGAATCAGGTGTTTACTGCCATTCAGGCTTGATAAAACAGCAGGAGTTTCTTGGATTCTCTTCACAAGAGTATTTCAGGGCTGCTGGCAGCTGCTGTAGGGCTTCTGGTGACATGCACAGCATTAGTGTGCTAGGCACTGTTCATTTGGTGATTTAGATCATTTAGATCTTTCCCCTACTGCACTCTCTGCTGCAATCATAGTGTAAAACATTCAAGACTTTTAAAAAGATTTTCTTTTGGAGCTAAATAATGGCAAGATACTTTAATTGGAAGCAAATACACTAAAAAATCTATATATATTATAATGCAGACAACATATTCGTTATATCTGAGGGCTACTTTACTAATTATGTTAGAACTGTTCAGCAGAACAACTGGAGCAACAATAAAATTCTTATTCCAAAAAGATATGGTCCGTAATTATAGAAAATGTTGTGTTACTTCAACGCTTGGACTGAATCACTGTTTTTCCAACTGCCAGATTGCTGACTAAGAGCATTGGGCTTTGGTTTCCTCTGTCTGAGCCATAACACTTCTCAGCCTATCTGACAGATGTAAAAAGATATTACAAACTTATGGTCCTTCTGTGCTGTGGCCTTATGCAGAGTTCACCTGAACTGAATGGGGCTGAATCTGCCTGTGTTATCAAATTTAGATATGTCCATAAGACAAAGAAAAGTAGGTGATGACTTTTTTTTTTCTTTTTCCCCCAGGGGATTGTGGGATCGGTTCCATCATTTTTTGCACGTCTTTCTAGTTAAAGAAGTAAAAATGCAAACTGATCTTAGTGTTTCGGAAAATGTCATTTTACTTATAACCTTGTTAGTATTTCTAAATATTAACAATCACATTTGGAAAGTAGTCAGAGTGACATAAGAATCCGCTCATTACAGATTCAAATCAGACATGAGTTTGCAAATGCACTATTGCACCTAAGAGCATTTATGATTTGGAGCTGCACATAGAGAAGCATCATGTCATGAAGGAGGCAGGTGACAGTTCCTGTTTATGCAATTTTGGCAAGCTGCACCTGAAGGATGGGATGATTTTCTGGAAACTGCCATGCCAGAAATACACAGCTAAACAGGAGGGAACTGAGAAGAGCAAAGGGAATAATTGGAGACCTATGGGGGTGGGACAGAGCTTCTAGTCTGTTTTTTAAGGAAACCAAGCTATGCAATCACACTGTTTTTCTGCCAGTTCTCCAGCAACAACAGTTGAATCTTTTGACCAATTTCAAATGAGCCTGAAAAAAAGGGAAAGGTCTAAACCGCTGAGCTCCTGCAGGCTTAATGAAAATCAGCACCCAGATAAAGGATGCTCTGATTTGTGCACCCTTTAAAGAACAGGTGAAAGTGTGAAATCAGCTGCATTATTTGACACAAGAGAATCCAAAGCTGTCATCCAAAAGGAGGTTCCATGAGGTTTACCGCCGATGGAACTGCTATTTTTTATATATGTATATATTTTAAAAAAGACCAAGCCTTCTGTCTTTTTAAAATAGATTTTAAAGATGCTAATCACTGCAGTATATAGACACTCATTATGAAATTACACATAATAACAAATCCTGTCCAGAACAGCTCCTGAAATTCGTACCTGAAATGAACTCTTATTTTCTAGTGGTTTTTGGCTGCCTTGAAAAGGACTGATTTCATTTCTTCTCATGCTAGAGCTAGTTGTGACCTTCTTCTCTCTCTTAAAATACTGCAGTACCTCCAAACTTTAAGAAATGAAAAATCGTGAGTCAGACACCAAAATAAAAAAGTGCTCTTGAACATCATGATTTGTTAAATAAAACAGAGTTTGCTGTGATTTTGGACTCTCTTTGAAGTTTTTAAATTCCTTCAACTGCTTCTTGAGGGAGAGAGAAGTCACAGTGCCCCACTTCTACTAACCTATTGTGAGAAATGACTTTGAGTCCTTGATGCTACAGGGTATTTCATCCTTCACGACTGCCCTCAGTCATCAAACCCACTCGAACTGACTGAAAACTCTTTTGCAGCTTTCATTATCCCCAGTCTCCCATGAGCCTGACAAAGAGCACCACTCTTCTAGGGAAGGAACGTGCAGGAAAACCGTCTGAATTGTTTGTTTCCAGTCTCTTCTTTCAGTTTGCCTCCAGCAAGAAAACAGACAGTCTTGACTGCTAACAGCTGGGCTAATGAAAAAAAAACATATGAAAAGGAAGTATCAGTGGAATTGAGAAATTTAGAACATGGCCTTTGTACAGTCTGCAAGGAAGATATGGGGGAGAAGGAAAGTTCCTAAGGGTGAAGGAGGACTGGAACCATAAATGAAGTATGCATCTGTCCTGCACACTCGTCGGTATCTCTGTTCATATGTATGAATGGAGAAGAAAAAGATTAAAGGTTTATGAATGAATGGCCCTGAATGAGGTATGATGTGGTGTGATCAAAGATGCATATATAAAGTGGTCAGAGTGGATGCTTGGAGCTGTGAAAAATGAAACCAGGTGTATTGTAGAGGTAGTGCGTGAATATACTCTGGAGGGGTGAGTCCTGTATGTAAACCAAGTATATAGTGAAATAGAAGTGGTGAGGGGTGGGAGCAGAAATCTGGCTGATAGCAGTGAGGAAAGGTGTGCTTGAGGATGATTGGAACACTGGTATGCTGCTTGTGAAAAGGAAGGAAGAATGTGAAGCATCAATGAAGACAGGAGAAGGAAACAAAAAAGGAAAACAGGTATCAAAGACCTTGATGAGTATACAAAACCTATTAATCTACGGCTCAGTCTTCAGAAGTGAAAGATTGTTAGGGTATGGTAGGGGTATGTACAAATAAGATATTATAAGATGCAAAATAAGAGCATTTCAGTGGTAACGCTTAAAAATAAATAAAACTATGCAGAGCATGAGTGCTTCTATTACAAGCATCGATGTCTGAAATATCTGAAGATTTTACTAGTCCTCTCAAAAAGCAAAACTTTAATTCTTTACTGTTCGGGATAGTTTTTTTTTTTTTTTTTCCAAAAGAAAATATGGATCCCTAAATGTAAAATTTTCTTAACTTCCAGTATTACTTAGGACAAGGATCTCTGAGAACTAGAAATTAAAAAGTTTAGAGATGCTCTTAAGCTATCAGTTAGGCTCAGTGGAGTCTGAAGGTTCTTCCCTAAAACATGTATTATGAAACCATTGACTCTCTGGGTCATATATTTGGAGTGATCATTACAAAATGCCATTAGCTTCTTTGGTATTTGGCTAAGACTTTTGTGGGTTTCGGCTAAAAATATTACTACATTTGGTTCACTGGGAAGTTATGGAAAGGTGAATTAAAATGTTTTTCATGAATTTAGAGAATTATTCCCCTGGTAACTTCCCACCTGCGTTCTCTTATTAAATATTCGGTGTCCTTGCCAAATTTAGCTTAACGTTTTTCCAAAGTAGCCCAACTTGCATAGTCATTCTTCTGAATAAGTTTGGTGATTAGTCCAATTTTTTTTTTCTATGGGATGCCAACTTCACAGCAAAATTATCTGCTCAAGCCTCAAGATTCTCAAAAAGGTGGCAAGTCAGTTTCATTTTTTGACAACTGAGGCTGAACTTGTTAGTGCAACACAAATACATATTATTCATTTTACTAATTCAGAAGATTTTAATTCAGGGAATGTTTTTCATGAAGAAACATTATAAATTGAAATGGTAGATAAACAGCAGAAGACTTTATAACTTCATTTTGTAGGAACGAGCATAAGTATGGATTTTCATCACAAATTCCATGACAGTAATTGGCTTCTCAAGACAGCAAAGTTTAGGAAAGTAGTTTACCTGACATGATGCGATGCCTCTATTCATATACCATTTCTAGATTTCACTGTAGTCTTTGCTACATAGGACTTCAGAGAAATGGAGTTAATAGGATGCCTTTCAGTGACAAGACTTTGGATGTTACCAGGTTCAGGACATTCTTACTAACCAGGCAACAAAATCCTCTTCAAGGCTCTTCAAGGCTTCAATTCTCTTCAAAGCTTCAGGATATATTTTATTCAAGTAGACTCAGCTTTCCATGCACCTTTGGTTGGATGACAATGCTAAATATTTAATCTTTACAAAGCAAACATGAGCAAATAAGAAAATGGACACTCAGGGTTTGAAGTACTTAGCATTAAGAACAGAGTCTCTTCAGGTAGCTTGGTGAAATGTGAGGTAGGTTTTATGCTTTCTTCTATATTTCTCTCTAGAAAACTACTTTTTTGGTGCAAAAATGCATAAAAAACATGTAAAATCATTTGTTGTGCCTAAGATATTGTAGGCATTAGGAAAAGCATTGCTAGCAGATTGAGAGAGGTGACTCTTCCCTTCTGCTCTGTTGAAGCCATATCTGGAGTGCTAGGTCTAGTTCTGGGTTCCCCAGTACAAGAAAAACACAGATGCACTGGAGCAGGTCCAGCAAAGAGCCATGAAAATAGTTAAAGGGTTGGGGTTGTCAAATGTAGAGAGCCTGAGAGAGCTGGGACTGTTCAGCCCAGAAGGCTCAGGGGATCTCAGCAATGTGAATGAATATCTGATAGGAGGGTTGACATAAAATGGAGCCATGCTCTTGTCAGTGGTGTCCAGTGACAGGACAAGAGGTAATGGGCACAATCTGAAACACAGGACATTCTGTTTGAATATCAGGAAACAGTTTTATAATGTGGGAGTGGTTGAACACTGGAATAAATTGCCCAGAGAGGTTGTGGGATTTCCATCCTTGGAGATATTCAAAACCCAACTGGAAACAGTCCTAAGCATCCTGCTCTAGCTGACTGCTTGAGCAGGGATGCTGGACTAGATAATCTCAAGAGGCCCCTTCCAACCTAAACAATTCTATGATTCTGTGCTTTTCAGTAACATAATTTTACTCACAATAATAAAACTGGTGCTTGGTGCAACCCCACACTCCAACTTTCATCTTATTTTTTTTTTTATTTATTTTTTTTTTAATATTACTCTGCAAGAGCTTTCATATTTTCCTTTTTAAGTTATGAGAAACTATATAAAAAGTCCCCTTATACCCTTTGTATTTATTTGGTATTTCACACACAGCAGTAAGAATCCATGTGCTTGACCCAGCATACAGCAATTAACAAAGTAATACAGAACAGACATATACATGACTGTGTCAGTAATTAATAAGCAGAAAGGTGAGTAGGGAAACTTAACCTCATGTAATATTTTCTTTCTAAAATTATTATGGAGACACTTGGGTCTTATAGTCTTAGACCTTAAGTACTTTTTCAGGCTGGCCTTAAAGCTGTAATTCTCAAACACTAGGGCCACTGCTCCACTGAATCAGTTCTTCCAGTTACTTGAGCTACATCTTTTATGTAGCATGTGCAGGCTCAGATTATCTAAAGGACTGTGGACTACCTATGCATCTATAACAACATAAGCATTAAATCTAGTATTTCCATTGCAGATATTTCATGTTTTAGTTGTTTCTGATACTCAACTGCTAAGGTTGTATCTGCTGGTTGCAGATGGCAGAAAGTGATTTTATTGATCAGCTCTGAGGACTATGTCTAGCAGTGGGTAAGACTATGTCTAGCAGACTATGTGGCCAGACCCTGGGAGAAATCATCGCACAACTTAGTGGAGAGTCTGTGTCTTTAACTGAGTGTGACATAAGGCTATTTACCAGCCCTTTATAGTGCTTTACTTATTAGCACCACTTTAATCTGTTCTGAGGCATCTGTTGGTCATTCAAGTTTCAGTTTCCTTCATGTGCTGGAACAGTTGAGACTTCCCTTTCTGAGTTGGATGGAAAAGGTGGAACTTAGACGTTATCACTCAAAAGTTCTGGTGGTCACAGCAGCGCTTATTATTTTTTTTCGTAATGTATGTTATCAAACTGTTTCCTGCAGAAAATTTCTTGGGGGGATACAAACAGATGGCCACAGTAATTCAGCTCAAATTCAAAGGGTCGTGAAGGTTCATAGCTCTCAGAATTGTGAGAGAGGTATTAGTGTGGCTGGCTGAAAGCTGGTCCCTCTCCCTCTTGCAAACCCAGCAAGCTTGGCAGCAGGAAGCATTGAGCACTGCCAGCATAGATTTTTTTTCCTTTTGGTTCGTGCCCATCAGACGATCTCTCTAGAAACCAGAGCTGTTTCCATGCCATGACCTCGACAGAAGCGTGACCAAGAGGTCTTAAGCATCAGCACATGTTAGTAGTAGTTCACATGTTATTTGAAAGTGCAGTTTTCTCTATATTTCAGCTTTGCATGTCCAACTAGCCTGAGTGATTTTGTTCTCAGATAGGCATGCTTGAACAAGGGGCTCTTCAGAGCTATACACAGGAGTTTCAGGCCAGTGGATTACATGCGGGTGATCTCCTCTAGAGAAGGACTGTTGTGTTGATTACCAGCTACCCAAAATCAGGTTACTCAGAGCTGGTAGGTTAGAAACTGACAGAGAAACTACTCCTGTCTAGAAGTGGTATTTTGCTTATTGTGTCCTCCCTATTGACCAACGCTATACGGCATGCTTCATGGCCATGTTGGTGGGTCCCAGCTGTGAAAAAATTGGTCTGATGGATAGAGTACACACCACTCGCAAGGAGGCACGGAGGGAACCCCTGGCACAGGTGCCACTTGCTGTGAGAAGCGTATGAAGAAAGTGCTCAAGTGTATCATAGGATATCCCAAGTTGGAAGGGACCCACAAGGATCATCGAGTCCAACTTCTGGCTCCACATAGGTCTACCCCAAAATTCAGACCATGTGTCTGAGAGAATAGTCCAAACACTTCAACTCTGACAGGTTCGGTGCCATAACTACATCCCTGGGGAGCCTGTTCCAGTGCGCGACCACCCTCTTGGTGAAGAACCTCTTCCTGATATCCAGCCTGAACCTCCTGTCACAGCTTGACACCATTCCCGCGAGTCAAGCTGCGTGACCGAACGGAATCAAGCTCCGTGAAGTGCAGGATCCCAAGGAGGGGCTGGTGGAAGGTTATGGGACCAGGTGCGGGCTGGGGGTTACAGGACCACAGCCGGGGCTGGGGCAGCACGGCCACCACCGTGCCCACAGCTCCCTCAGGCCACCCGCGGGACTCCCTCAGCGTTGAGGGGCCGCCCGGCTCCCAGGGGTGCTCCCAGCCCCCGGCGGGCACCCGCACACCCCGCGGGCCCTGCCTCGAGGGGCACCCGGGGAGCCGGGAGGCGCGGCCGAGAGGCTCCGTCGGCCCCGTTCCCTCTCACGGGCTCCGCCTCAGCGGCCCCAAATCCCCCCCTTCCCTCCTCCCGGCGCCAGGCTCGCAGCCGCCGAGCGTTTCGGCGGCAGCACCCGCCCTCCGCCCCCGGGCACCCTCCGCCCCGCGGCGCCCCCCGCCCCGCACGGCCCCCGCCGGGAGGGCTGGGCTGGGCTGCGGGCGGCGGCCCCCGAGCTGCCCGGATCCGCGGAGACAAAAGGGAGGGAGCGAGCAGCAGCGGGAGCCGGGCTGGGGGGGATGCGAGCAACCATGAAAGGCTGGGTCTCCGCCTCCTCCTCCGCTGCTGCCAGAGAGCTGCCGGCTGCTGCCGCCGCTGCTGCTGCTGCTCGGAGGACTACACTGTGAAGGGGGCGGAGGAGAGGCTGGCTGGGTTTGCCGGGCGAAGGTAGAAGGTGTAAAGGGAGAGGCGAGGAGGAAAATGTCTTCTTCGGTGGGGCCCCGCGGCCCTCGCCCACCCACGGTGCCCCCCCCGATGCAGGAGCTGCCCGACCTGAGCCACCTGACGGAGGAGGAGAGGAACATTATTATGGCCGTGATGGACCGGCAGAAAGAAGAGGAAGAGAAAGAAGAGGCCATGCTCAAGTAAGCAGACGCCAGTCATTCATTCACCCAGCCGCTCATTCATGCAGCCGATCGCCGCCGGGCGGCAGCGGGCGCCGCCACCGCGGGGGCCACCCGGTGCCCGGGGGGTGGCTTCGCCCTGCTCGGGGGACTGCCCCCCGGGGACCCCTCTCCGCGGAGCCCCGGTGCCGCCCGCCCCATCAGCTCCCCTCGCCCCTCTGTCCTCTCCCGGCGGGGGCAGCCCGGCGCCGCGGGACGGAGCGGGACGGCGGCCCTCCCCGCCCCCAGGGGGCGGGCGGAAAGCCCGACACGGGGGCGAGGGGCGAGGTGGGATCCCTTTGGGGTCCCCGCAACCCCGCCTCTTCCAGGAGGGGCCGCTGGGTGGGGTTTCCCTGCTCACCGGAGGAGCCGCCGTGCTGCCCCCGCCTGGATCGGCCTCGGATGGCTCCCGAGGCGGGGGGTGAGGCGCCTGCCCCACCGGCCCCAAATGGCCGCCCCGGATGGCCCCAAATGGCCGCCCCGCCGGGCAGCGCCGCGCCCCGCTCCGCCGCCCGCCCGCTCCCGGCGAGGCAGCTCGCTGTGGGGGCCGGCGAGGAGTCTGTAATTAGGGAACGGCCGTAATTAGCCACACGGAGGCCACACGTAATGAGCCGTCGCCGAGGGGCAGGGTGCGTGCTGGCGGGACGGAGGGGAGCTGGGTGTCGGTGGGTGCCATGTTTGGCTTTGGGTGCCCACCGCCCCATCCCTGCCGAGCAACGCGTGTGGTCGCATCTTGTAGCCTCCTCCATCCATGTACCAAATCTCCTGCCGTGAGCGAGGGGAATAAACGGATTGAAGCTGTGGCCTGAGGGGGGAGAAGCAGGGTTCCTCCCCTCCTGACTTCCCCTCGGGCCTGTTCACTTCGTGAGGGGAACGGGAGGGTGGGTGACTGGAATATGCGCAGAGCTCCTGTGTGACCCAGGCCCTCCCTGCCACGGGAGGTGTAGCCTTACCTCACCGCCCGCTAATTGCATGTACGCCTCTGGAAGGGATGCTCGGAAGGTGTGACATAATCTGGGTGTTTCTTTTGGCAGCATTGGAAATACCCGCTCAAACGGTGTGGGTTCCAGCTCTTCCCCGTGGCTGCCTCGAGCCAATGGAAATGCCAAATCCCCGCAGGCTCCTAACTTGTGCCCCGCACACCGCGTGTGATGAAGCGGGGACGGCTGTTCATTATGTCGCCGCCTCTGCCCTTTCTCATCAGTGCCGGGCTCTGAATTTTTGCAGGGCTGGTACGGTGAATACTGAGGCCCAGCTGCTAGCGTTACCTCTTGCCTAGGAGAGGGTCTGAAGGCTGGGATTGTGGTGTTCGGGTCTCAGTCCCAGACGAAGAGCTGCTCCTTACGCTTGGGGTGTGGTTTGTCTTTGAGCTGGGGTGGTAGGAAGGATGTTTTGTGCAGATGCATTGTATCAGTCAATGTGGGGAAACGTGAGTGAAGGATTCCTCTTTAGATTCTATTTATCAGAAGAAAATTAAATAGCCAAGTAGTTCCAAGTTTAAGCTACATTTATCCTTCTTCTGTTCCTTGTCCTCCAGCACAGCTACCTCCCTATAAATATTTAGCTTTTATACCGTGAAGAAGATTACTGGTCCTGTGATGATGCTGTAGAGCAATACTATAAATCTCGCAGTCACTGCAAGAATGAACTTTTGTCAGTAGAGATGGTAATTTCTCAGCCCTATTCTTGTTAATATGGGCTAGAGGATAAATTTTCTTCCTTTTTTTTTTTCTTTTTTAGTTCTGCTTTTCTTTCATATTGGCATTTCTAAATTCTGGACTGATACATGATTTTTTGTATGATTATGAGAATCTTCAGCAGTTTCACTAGGTGAATTTGGGATACTTTAAATATAATTGTTAGAAGAGGTAAAAAATTGCACTATGAATTCAGCTTGAAGTTACTTGATAGTATCTTCAAAGGTTTGTGATACTTAAAAGCTTATTTCTTACAACAGTTGCTTTTAATTTGTGACAATAACTGTCTAGGCCTGAGAAACTGTGATTTTAAATACATCTTTTTTTCTTTAAATAAAGAGCCAGAAATTAATTGAAAGCACATTGGGAAACTTGTAAACCTATATACTCACTTTAGTGATATAGTTGGCTTACAAAAATTAGGTCACAGCACACAGTTGTCATATGGATTCTGATTTGAACGTTACAGAGAACCACTAAATTTTGAGATCATTTACCTTTTCTGTATGCTGAGCACTTAATTTTGTTCTGGGACAAGAGTTGGACACTCTTTCCAGAGAGTAACCCCTGTAGACTGGGTTTTGAGACAAGAATTTACTCCCACAATTTCATAGAGGCTTGTTACAGATATACAGTGACGCTGTACAGATGACACAGCTATATTATAAAAGTCATACATCATCGCTATCCTGTCCTATTATCTTCAGTAAAAGTTGTTCTAATTTTCTGAATGTCTCAGGAAAGCAGCCACCAGTTTTCATGTAAAACCACCTGGCAGAGAAATGTTTCCTTCTGTAACACCCACATACAGATCTGGAACGTCCCCTGGAAGTGAAGCTGATCTGCGTTGCAAACTAGGCTGCATACAGTCCTGGGCTGAGCAGAGGTCTGGTTCACGCTGTCTCATGAATCACGAGGGCTAAAAAGGGTGCAGCATTTCTTGCCTGTTCTGGATGTCGTGATAGCAATACAAGTTTCTAAAACAAGGTTTGTAATTTTCCTTTCCAGCTTTCCTCACAGCAGAAAACTGTAAGGAAGAATTACTGGTCAGACTACTGTATTCCTCAAATGATGGTCATCACCCTGTGGGTCCAAGGGAAATTGAGGTGTTTCTTTGAGTAGATTCTATGGATTTCAGAAGTGAAGGAGATTAGGGTTGTCAATAAAGAGGCCGTGTCCCTCTCCTCCTCCAGGTCTGTCCCTCTCTTCCTGAGCTCTGTTTCTGACTGAGCTAAAAGCCTTCTTGTAAAACCTTGCTGCCAGTTCCTGCTGACATCAGCATGTACTGCAGCGTGCCAACCTGCCAGCAGGGCGATGGGCAATGCCATGATTTCTGGGCTTGCTCTGGAGTGTGGTAACATTCTTCAGTCCTGTGATCTGCGAATACCATGGAGCAACATGTTTGAGGAGATGGGGCTTTTGTGAAAGTTCCCCCTTTTGCTTTTTTTATGAATCGCTGCACCTTGGCATGAAGAACACTTTATTGATAATAATCAATTGCCTTTGAAATTGTAACTTCAATTTCTTTACATGTGAAGGCAAGTTCTGCGTTTTTGTACCATGTCACTAGGTGCTCCTGAGAGCATATTCATGCCGTCATGCCATGGAGTGCAGTCCCAGCTTGGTGTATAGCACTGGAGGATGAAATCCACATGGTCACTTTGATGGTGACCTGGCACTAAGAAGAAATGGAGGCACCTTGAGTGCGGTCCACAGATCTTTCTGTAATGCTGTACCTGAGAAGCTGGATGTCCTGTTTGTCCTGGGCATGTGCAGGCACAGGGGTGCCTTAACTGCTGTCAAGATGTTTGCTGTTTGTCCTATCCTTAAACCTGTTTGAGAGTCAAAAACTATGTTGTCATGTGCCTAAGTCCTCCGAAAGAGCCGAACGTGGACTCAGCTCAAAAACAATGTCACAGCAGTGGCCACTCCTAACATGCAGGTGGCAGGCAGTGCTACTGCTTCTGGCTGCCTTAGGTGGAGTAGCCTAGTGGTCAGGAGGTGGTTGCCTGAGCCCAATGCACTTCTCCATCTGAAGAAATTGTGTCCTAGAGAACTGCTGTTATGTTACAATGTAGTATTTTGGCTCCCTGTACGGAGGAGAGTGAAAAGTTTATGGGCCCAGGAGCCTAACTCGATAATGAGCTCAACAGAAAGCACTCTCTTTGCAGAGAAACTCCCTTGCTCTCATGTTGCATGCATCTGGATACCCAGGGCTGTTAATGTAGCCTTTCTTAGGAGAGTGAGAAAAGTTGGAAGTACTGAATGCCGGAGGACAAGGAGGGAAGTCCTCCTCCCTTCAGCTTCACATTGGTTTTGCCAGGTTTTGTGTGTGTCTCTGATGATTGTAGCCTCTAGCAACTCTCAGCTGGAGCTTCACCTTCCAGCCCCAGGCTTCCACTGCTCCTGTATGTATAACAGTTTGTGAAGGACAGTGGTAGGACTTGAATAAACTATGGCCTCCTCTGCAGACTAATTTATGTTGGAGGCATGTTTTACGTGGTGGGTAGCACTGGAGCTGAAAGAAGAGGCTCATGTTGAGTGGCTGCTTTGTCTAGCCTGAGATGCAGATGTTGAGCAATGGGTGACTCTGATAAGACGAACTAATTGTGGGGCTGAATGAGAAGGAAAGCTTTCAGTGAGGTGAGAAACAAACTGTTATTTGCAAAAAATTAAGAAGAAAAACAAAACACCGTGCCTCTTTGAGGAAAAATGGTTTAAAAGTTTCAAGTGTACATTCAAATGCTAGACAGCCTGAGACAACCGTGTTGTTTGTGGGTATGAGGTACCTCCAAGTGAAACAACCCCAACTAATACACAGCAAATGTCAGTCACAGGCAAATCACAGAACTACATATACTTAGGTGGGTGTTCTTAAGCTGAAGTCTGCTTATGTACGCTTGCGTGCCTTATCTCAGAGGGTTAGTTGGGTACTGTGCACTAAGCATGGCAGATGTCAACACGGAGAGTTGAGTTCCAGTTCTGTCCTGTTGGGGACTCTCGGAGTCCAAAAGGGTCGTACGCTGGGATGGCCAGAGTACTTTTCTCCTCTCCCTGTGGAAAAGTAGCTTATCAAATGGGGAATGGCTATAACTCTGCTTTAGATGAATTTCATCAAGCCAACTTTGAAAGAAGCTTCCTAATTGCAACGACAGTCATTTCCCAAAGCAACTGTAAGTGGGGACAAAAGCTCTTGCTACTCCTATAATGGGATTTGAGAAGAATGGGAAAAAGATTGTTCTTCAAGATATTGGCAATAATTGGAAACTTAACTCAGACATGTAGGAGTTCCCTTGTACTGTTGTAACTCTAGTTGAGTAGCTCTAGTAGAGAAGCTACCAGGTACTCAAAGGCTTCCTAGATCTTGAGAAGGTTATTTCAAGAACTGTCATGGGCGTAACAGTTAATAATTAGGGAGAAGGTTATCCTAACAGCCTGTTTGGGCCATCTGGTGTGGTGTGCAAACTTGATTTTAGTAGAATTCAGCTTTCTAGAATCAGTAGGGATACTGGAGTCATTCACTTCTCAGGGCTGCCAAATCCTGAAGTCAGTTGCCTTTGGTTGGAGTCTCTGCTTATGATCAGGGGATCTTGGGGGATCTGCAGCCCGTGGGGGACCTGTGTTGGAGTAATTCTTGAAGAGCTGCTGCCTGTGGGCAGCCCCTGCAGGCTCGCTTCGGGAAGGACGGCATCCTGTGGGAGGGACCCCACGTGGAGCAGGGGCAGAGAGTGACCGTGAAGGAGCAGCAGAGACAAAGTGTTAGGGACTGACTGCAGCCCCCATTCCCTGTTCCCCTGCACTGCTCAGGGGGAGGAGGTGGAAGAGGGTGGATGGGGGGAAGGTGGTTTTGGCTTACTTTTAATTTCTCACTGTTCTAGTTTGCTAGTGATAGGCAATAAATTATATAAATCTCCCTATGCTGAGTCTGTTTTGCCTGTGACGATAATTGTTGAGTGATCTCCCTGTCCTTATCTCAACCCATGAGCCCTTTCCACTGTATTTTCTTCCCTGTTCCTATGAGGAGGGGGAGAGGGGTTGTGGTGGCGTTCAGCTGCCCAGCAGGGTAAAACCACCACACTGCATAACTGAAGCTTAACAGATTGGCCGGGAGGCTTGTGCTCTTAACCAGTTTCCTGGAGACAGTTTGTTTCCGTCTCCATTTCTCACACTTGGACCACACCTAACATTGGCAGAAAACATTGAATACTGCTTGGAGCACAGTGGCAGATGCTGCCACCCTTATTTTATATTATACTTACAGGCCAAATAAGAATCTAAGTTTCCAAGACATTCTTAGCCTGGCTGCTGTAAACTTGTTGGTGCTGATTCCCCTTCCATAAACACTGGGGAAAGGAGAAGTAGAATCATTCTTCATCCCTTCTGTTGAAACTGGGCCACTTTGCACAAATAAAAGCAAGAGTCATAGGGCCATCATGAGGAAGGCTGTCTTTATACTATCTTTAGGATAAAGATTTTAAAGTCTATCTTTAATCCCACTGGGAAGACAAAAGAAGAATCGAGAGTTCTGGGAACTGCTTGTGCATTTGGCAGTAAGGAATTAAAGGATAAAATAGATAAACAATTCCAAAACTGCCTCCTCTGTTCGTACTCTTTCCATGGTCCCATGAATCTTGCTTTCCTTTTATCATCAAAGGAGACAGAACTGCAGTGAGCTCAGGACTGCAGGGAGGGTATTTGTGGCTTTCAGGGAATTACATAGGACTGAGAACATTTTTTAAAGCAGGAGGGTGGACTGGGTACTACATGCAGTGAAAATGTATGTACAACATGTTTATGTGGTAAGGTACTTGGGAGTCAATCGTTGACTGTTTGCTGAGGGGAGCATCTCACCACCAAGGGAGGAGGAGGAGACTGTCAGCAGACGAGCAGAGTTGTAGGACCTTCCTTAAAAGCTACGAAAGAAGGGGAGGTAATAGGGGATGACTGCCAGCGATAAACATCTCTGCTATGGTCTAGGAATGGGCTTCAGATCTCTACATGCTGAAATTTGGGAATGCCTGGAGTGCAAACTTTTATTCAGAGCACTTTTATATACCCCAATTTTAGCAGGTTTATTGAAATTCATGGGACTTTATTTCTTTGCGTGTGTCTTTTCACATGATTTTCCATGAGAAGCCTCCTAAGCTTCATGCCTGGCTTTGTCGTGTAGGAAGTAACGTTAAGTAAAGTAACTAATACTTTCTGACTTAGAAGTCCATGAATCTGTGAAATCATGGGCATTATCTGTGCCCTGCGGAAGGATGAAGACAAAGACTGGATGAAATTACACGACTGCTGGGCAGGAACTTCTCCAAGTACAGGGTTGTTATAAATCCAGATCTGGGAAGTAATTATGTAGAAGATACCCCTTACCTAGGAGGGGAGGGAACCCTTCTGCTGGTTGTTTCCCTGTACAACAGCAATGTTCTGAGGTGGAGAACAACCTTAAGACACACTTGAGATTCTTGGTCTTATCAATGCCCATTTATTTCTGAGGACTCGTGAAGAATTTTTGGGTACAGGAAAACAAGTAACAAAGATGTAGCATGTTGTCTTCATCAGGCATTTACTGAGCATTTTAAGACTTGAAGTTAATGCCTTAAGAAAAGGCTATTTAAGAAATACTGGCTTAATGTTTGCTGTACTTGTATTCAGGTTTCAACTCAACTTCAACTCTGCTTGAAGTTGAAACTGACAAATAAAATTAAAATTTTATTTTTGGTTGCCAACAGATAGAGCCAGTTAGAATTTCTAGCTTCTCCCTTACTCTGCCTGCTGGTGCTTGCTGCATTGGTTGTCTCCCCCCGTGTCTGCCAGTTTTAATTTCCAGTCAGATTTGGCCTCTTCATCATCCAGGGAACTACAGTGCTGCCATGCAGTTAGGTTTTGGGGGAAAAAAAAAAAACAAAACTTGAGTACCTACAACTTGATTCTAATTTCCAGTGGTGATAAAACCTGCATGGAAATCTTACGTAATCAATTACAAACGCAGGGTGGTTTAGATATATTTCTTTTAATACTTGCATACAATTTACAGTTTCTGTCGTGATTTATCACCTAACAAGGACGGTGTGATTTATCCCAGTCAGATCCATATATTGGATCTGTAAGAATGTAGATAGCTTATCAGATCTCTGTGTTTGTTAAGAGTTACAATTGTTTATCCCCTTTTACAAACTTTACAGATATGATAAAATATTATGCAATGTTTGTGGTGCCTAGTTTTGGACTCTAGGCAGTAAATATTATTCAGAGTTATTTCTAGTTTTCACAACAAACAATAGAAAAGAATACCGCTATCAGTTTGCTTTCGTAATTATTTAGGTAAGACAATTTGCACAAGGCAATGGGATAGCATTATAATTCTTTGTACTTAGAACTGAAGTAATCATCCTCAACGTTTGATTGCATATCAGATACTTAGGTCCAGAGAGAGTTTTAAACAAGATAGCCATGTTCCAAATATACTTTCTGGCACTATTATAGAGGCAAGAAAAGCTATTTGCAATTTTCAGAATAATGACACGCAAAAAAACATTCATACACTCGCCACTTCAGAGACGTGAAGAGACATGGCACAATAAATAGCTGTATCCAGTCAGTTCTAGATTGAATTAGAACATCTGTTTTGGCGCGCATTTCTGAGTTTATTCACATAAGGTGTCTTACTATTTTCAGCATCAGGACTTTGTGCACTGTGCTTATGGTAAGATGGTAAGCATTGTTAATCCTGATGAAAACTGGAGTTTGTGGGATTTTTTTTTTTCAGATATCTGTAATAAAAATGGATAGTGTTTGAAATATTCCAATTTTTTTGGTAAGTCTTTCCCATATTAAGCCCTCTTGGCATCACGGAATGGATGAACCTAGCACATAGAGCTATACTTTTTAATGAAGACCTTGTGGATCTAGCAAAGTGACTGTTTTGAATCTTGAGGATCTGTGGTGTAACCAAAGAATAGTTTCTTCTGTATTTTGGTCTTTAGATAAAGACCGGTTTGTAGTTACAATGGTGGTTTAAATGCCTTGTATCAAAATACAGATACTTACTTTAAGCTTCTTAATTGAGAGCTATTTTTTAAATCTTCATTAGGTGAAGTTTATTAGGACATTCCTTATGAATGCAACACAGCCCAAGCACGCTATTTTGGTGCTAGTACTATTATATTGCAGAGAAAGTCTACTATTATACCAAGAAATAGAGTTCTCTCTTTATTCTGAGAATTTCTGATGGAAGTCTTCACGTACTTGGATGATCTAAGCATGAAGTGTCTTCTAAAATGTTTATCTTGGTTACCAGTACTGCATACTCTGAACTGACGAAACAAAGAAATTCTGTACCTATGAGTCTGTCTACTTCTTACTCTAGGAGGTCTAATAAAAGATACTACATCTTCTTACAAACCTAGTTTGGTCTACCAGGATAGCAAACATGACAAATTTCATAGCTAGTGCCTTTTACGTACGTTTTTGTAAAATACATATTCATTCTCAGGTCGTTGAATATACTATGAAGGCTTCAAAATAGTGATTTTGAGTTAGGATTTTGCAATATTTATATTGGTACTTAGTTCTTGTTCCAGACATTTAGCAAACCTACAGTCCTATACAATACAAGCAACCTGAAAATTTAACTATGCGCTATTTGCATCAGGATGTATTAATCGTGTGGAAGTATTCTGCAGATCAAATGCTTAATAATAGGACTTTCGAGAGAAATGACAATGAAGCAGTTTATGTAACAAAAGGTCATTTTTGAGCTGGATGATTGGATACGTTTAGTTGTCTTTCTAGCAATGATTTGTTAGTATAACTTTTTTTTTATGGATACCACTGGTCTTAGAAAAAGCATCAAGACCTAAGGAAAGCCAAACAGAATACCTGGCTTAGCTTTCTAATCTGCTTTTTTTTTTCATACAATTTCTTTAGCACTTGCATGTACTAAGAAAGCAGAGTCATTTTTCATTTATATTCATTATTCTCTCGGTTTTTAATTAGCTTTTCATGTGAAGTTACTTTCAAAATAAAGCCATAGCACTTTTGCATATTTGCTGTATTTAGAGTCATTTTGACATTTGATATCAGGAAGCTAAATTTTGTACTGATTAAATGAAATCGCACAGATATAGATGAAAACAATGCGGAAGCTTGAGCTGTGAAAGGATGTGAACAATCTGCGATTATTTTAGCTAATGTAGGTGATTAGACCATTTGGTACTGTTGTTTATTGCAAAAATGCTGACTTTGCTTGAAAACCCTAAGCTATATTGTTAAACCTTCTGCCACGCAGCAATGTGTTTTTTAGCTGTAGATGCCGAGCAGCCAGGCAGGTGGTTGATAAAGTGCCGAGTGCAGGAGGCTAGGCAGTTGGAAGAAAGGACAGAATTTATGAGAACTCTAGATCATCCTAGTTTAGCTCTATTGATTTTGGCCCTGGATGCCACCTGCAAAGTATCAGGGTAATGGGTTTGCGTTTTATGGATGAGAATTACAAGAGACTTTATATGTGTATGTGCGCTTGTGCCTAAGAATATGGAACCAGGCCGTACGGAAATATGTACAAGCTGTTTTATAGGCTTTAATTGCAACATTATGTTGCTTAGTGTTGCTTGATATATGCAGAGTGCATTGGTGAAATTTGATCGGGAGCTGAAAATGGGGAGCAATTCTGCCTGCGGTCCTATTACGGTGACAGGTGACGCAGTTAAGCAAGTTGCTGCCATGGGCCAGCAAACAGTTGTATTGCTGGGGTCCTGTGCCTGGGCTGAGCCTGATTAACTTCCACGAGTGTCTGCCTCGGAACAAGTGCCACCGAAAGCACATCTGTTAGCTGGAGTAAGACTCAATTGGTGTTTAGTCTTTTAGATGGGATACTGCCCTGCAAGTCTTTCGTTTTGTAGAAGGAAGCACATTTTTCTCGAATGCATTCAGTAACTGTTTCATTATTCTCCAAACTTTGTGTAAAAAGTAAAATTCAGAAAAGTGAAACTAAGGCATAGCTACCCACGTTTCTGGGAGAAAAAAAACTATCACTGTACCAAAGCATATTTCTGTTTCTTTAAATTACTTTTTGTTTTGTTTACCCCTAATTTCCTTCAATCTTAATCATATATTTTATTTTTCTTTGTTTTCTCCAAAAAGTTGTTTTTCAGTGTACTCATAGAAAGGAACTGCGTCCCCTCAGAGGTGGAGATTGTGGAGTTATATGAATTGATTCTGATGGCGTATATGTAAAAAGCGTGTAAATTCCTTTGAGATTAAATGCAGGGTGCATTTTTCTTATATTTTAGAGCAAAATTAGAATTGATTTTTTAATGTGAAATCTATTCTAAGAATATAGAGCCTCACTAACATATTACGATTCTTCTATTTTGTGTTTTTAGATGATTTGATATTGATTGTAGTTTTAAATTTAAAAGCTCTCACATTTATAAGGAAAACCTTCATGTAATTTAATTAGTAAATTTTTGGTAAGACTGCATTATCTTAAAGCGAAATACCCTCCCTTTAAAAAGTCTTTCGCGACCAATTGTATAACTCACTGTAAAATATGTTTCACTGAACTTTTTGGACTGGAGTGACCAGTTCAATGAATCAGCAGTGAATTTACAGGTCTAGTCGCCTCTAACATCCCTCTTCTGGTGGTGGTGTTTCAAGTTCTAATCTTGTCCCTGTCTGAGCAGATTTCAGTGGTCCATGTGGAAAAGGAGCCGGGAAGTTCTAGTTACATGCCAGGTGACACAGTGCTCCTCCTTTCATCCGGCCATAGTGATGTGAGTCTTCCTTTTCTGGTATTTATCCAATATGGGATTGAAAATAAATAAGCTGAGGTTTCCTTGAGGTAAACTAGAATTAGTGAAAATGAGGGAAAACTCTTGAGGAGAACAGCAACAATTATAGAGCTTACTATTACTGAGGAGCTTCGTCCTCTTATTTTTCAAAGGGTTTGCAATTTGGCAATAGTTCCAGCTCTCTACTTCTGGAACTGATTGTCAGATATATTTTTTGTCTGCATTTAAATGTTTGCCTTATTTCTGTCAAATCAAGACCTTGTCAGTGTAATACATAGCTTCTGTCACCTTCGGGTGGATTACTGCAATATATTGTACGTGGGATTACCCTTGAAGACAACCCTGTTAATCTCGTATTGTGCTTTTTTATTTTTCCCTCTGCTTGCTATTGCACGTATTTCAGGTTAAAGCAGAGCTTGCCTTCCAGCCTGCTGGTAGAAGAGTGGAGGTCAACTGAGACTGCACAAGTAGAGAAGACAGGGAACTTCCACGTACGGGTTTCGTGGAGGGCCTCTAAATTTGAGAACTTCTTATGGTAGTCAAAAAGGTGATGAACTTCCTCTGAGGGCAACTCTCTTGTTATGTGAAAGTTGCAGAGGTGGATAGGATCTAATCTTCCTGGCGATTTACTTAAGTGTTAAATGCCAGGTGTTAAATTTGAAGACAGGCCCTTGCATGTCTGGCATTCATAAATAAACCAAGGAATCAATAAGTAACTTCTGCAACTGCCACCCTTTTGACTCACTTGTCAGAGGCCAAAAACTGAATGAACAAGAAAACTGAAAGGGTTTTCTCTGAAAGAAAAGGGAAAGTAGTGTTTCTTCCAGGTTAAAACTGAGGCCGCTGAGAGTACAGGAGTATGGGAAAGCTTCTTTTTTTCCCCTGTATTACCTTGGTTGGTCTAAATCTAGCAGTTCGAAGGTTTTTATTTTTTAATACTGTGGGACTGAGGGTATGTCTACGATGACTGGTGGACTGATGGCAGCAAGGAAGCCGTGCTTGTGCTCTCTTTGACCTACAGAGCACAGGTTGCAGTGGAGTGAGGGGTGAGAGGAGGGAGCTGGATCGGACCAACGTGCTGCGATGCCTGGTTTCCCTGCCTCGTGGCAACTGCAGACAGCATTGCCTCTGCTTGTGGGGGAACAGGAGGAACCAGAGATGTAGAGGGAGCCTTCCTGTGGTGGTTTCTCTCCCAGGATGGGGTGTAAGTGTCTGAACACAGGTGTCTGCTTCCATCCATGAAGTCCAGTGGTACCCTTCCTACTTGAGCTGGGCCCCTCTCGCCCAGGAGAGGAGTTGCCTGTCAGTCCTGTGTTGTGTCTGCACAGGCCCATGTGGACACCGGGGGTACCACATGGTGTTTCAGAAGGTTTTGCTTAGGCCTTTGCATTCCTTTGGTTCCCAGCTCTACTGAGGGCAAGGAGAAGGCTGTGAGAGAAGGCTGGGAAGCTGGTTGCTTCTTTAAACAAGGAGAGGTCAGGAGCAGGCTCTGATTTCGGGAGCTGACTGATGGTAACCTCCCTCAGGCACATCCTGTAGGTGCTTCCTCATCTGGAAGCTGCCCTGGGATCATCCTGGTTTTGTTGCTGGACATAGCAACTATGAAAGCTTCAGCTCATTTGACCGACCTAATTGTGTTTCAGACCTGTATGACAGCCTGCCACTTTCTCCAGATCCCTTCTGTTGGATTTTTGGGGTCTCTCTTTCCTTTGGGGAACTATCGTTTCTCATACAATGTATTATGGCTATTTGAGATACGAGCATGTTTCCCTCTACCTGACGGAACTAGTACCTAGTCAATGTGAATTATCACTGAACTGGCCTTGGTGAAACTGAGATACTTTGATAAAATCCTTATTTTATTTTATTTTTAGTTCTGAGTCTCATGATAGCTAAGGTGTTTCAAGTGTCCTCACGAAGTAACCACCAGATTAATGAATGGTGCTGCAAAATGGTTGGCGTTTTGCGTTGGGCTGGCAGGGCTGCTCGCTGGAAGAACTGTGGTTGCTTAGCTGCCACGGGAGAGGAGAAACGAAGAGAGGAGAACATGGGAGCGCAGACTGCGGCCTTGTGAGGGACAGCAGGAACAGGGAAACTGCAAGCGAGTGAGTGGGAAACAAGAAGAAAACGCACGTCACTTAAGGCACGGAAGATTGAACTCGGAGGACGTGTAGGCAGGTCTGCAGGGATCAAACAGAGGAAGAACGTATGACGTGAGAGAGATAGGAGGGGAAGGCTGGAATTAGCTGGGATGGGAGCCTGGAAGTGGGCTGTGAGTGATGCAGCTGCCTATTTGTCTAGCACAGAACGAGCATAAGATAGCACTTCTGCACCCTGGTAATGAAAAGTGATGGATCCTTTGGTAACGGACCTGGGACTTGTGTATTTATGTGTCCCTTTCACTTTGAATTTGAACTTTAGATGGTTAAGCACACAAATCAGGAGGAGGTGAACGTTTATTTTCAGTCTGAAAGTAAATGAATTAAAAGGCAAGTAGAAAATAAAAAGGTTGAGAAATGCTCAGTGTGTGAGCCAGTCTCATGGCTGTGAAGGGAGGGGTCTGAGCCACTTGGTGCCGAAGCTCAGGGTCTGGCAGTGCCACTTCCTCGGCTTTCTGCTGGCTTAAGTGTCACAGGGAGGGCATCCCAAAACACAGGGGTGCTTGACCAGGAAAGGGCTGGACATCTCAGTGCATTGGAATTGAACATTCCCAGAAACGCAGCATTTTATAGTATTGCTGGGCTATTTTTGGGCTGCCCCTAGCTTCTTGTTGGAATGCAGGTCCATGTAAGAGGTGGGATCTGGTGTGACAAGGAGGAGGGTGGGTAGGTCTCCTCCTTAAGTTAGTAGCAGAGCCCAGCCATGTTCCCAAACCCGACAGTAGTAATCCAGATTACCACTTTTCAAAACAATTTGCCTTGTTAATTCAGTCTCGGAATTTTTGGGCCCTTTTGATTTTGGATTTTTGGAATTTGCTTTAATCTTGTCGCTTCTAAGAAGACGGCTGCTTCTGGTTAGGAAAGGGTCCCTTCTGTCACAGGAGCTGTATGGCAGAGGGTTGTGGAAAGGCTCCACACCAGGAGTTTGCCTTCTTACCAGCGTAAACAGACAAAAGGGAGATGAGGTATAACTAACATGAGTGGATCAGCTATAAGGCAGCACTAAATATTATGTTAGTCTCAAGGTTTACAGGCAGGGTGCCATGTCCCCTGTGTCTGTCCAGCCTTGTCATCTCCAGCCTGACATATTGGAAGTTCAGTGCATGTACAGATTAATCTGTGCAGGCTCAGTGCCTGAGGGAATGGTGTGTGTTTGTGTGCTTTTGTTTTTAATTAAAGGTGGCATCCCTGCTTTTCGGGTGGGTGAAGAATTGAGTTAAGAGGGATCAGCTAAATGGAAAGAAAAAAGGAGCAAAGGATGCTGAAGTTTGAGGAGAGGGTACAAAAGATTAAGCAGGTGAGGAAGAAGAACAACGGGGACAAAAAGATCACAGCGCAGCAGAGAGTTTAATGAAAACTGTAGAGAGCGCTCTGAATATCTAAGGGTCCCTGCTTTGCTGAATAAGCAGCTGCATTTGGCCAGGAGTTTTCTCTGGTACTGTTCTGTAGTTATTGCCCAGTACCACACTGTGCTGGGCAGGGCTAACTATTCAGTCCCCAACCCATGCGTGGAGATCTCCTTGGAATGTGTGTATTATATAGTACTATGTGCTCCTCTGTGGGTCTGTATGCAGTAGTAATAACAACTGTCTCATGTTAGTTGTTTCGTAATAGCTCTTGTAAATTCTCTGTTGCACCAGTAACAGCTGAAGCACAAAGAGGTAAGGAAACAGGCACAGACCTCTCTGCAGAGGAGCCTGAAGTAGAATTGAAACCTCCTGAATCCTGCTTCAGCTGCTCAGGACACGAAAGTATCCAGGAGGGCTTGTCTGAAGCACAGGTGAGACGAGAAGCCACCTCTCTTAGCAGTTATTTAGTAGTGATAGAAGTGGATTTGGGACTGAGAAACGTTACTCATCAGCAATAGTTGTTTGCCGATAAAACTGGTAGGTTTGTAAGGCCTCATTCTTTCAATGCTGTGGAGTGAGAAAGCAAATTGGACAGCATTAGAAACCTTTGGCTGCTCCAGTATTTTAATATGAGTCACATGGGTGCACTATCTCATGGATCGCAGAGCGTCACTTGGGATGAGCATACATGATGGCAGGTAGCCTTATTTTGCTCCCTGTGCTCTTTTGTATCTGGGGCCTGCTTGACTGCTTCTAGAACTGATCCTGCCACCTGGAATATCAGGCTGTTCCTCTGCATTTTCCGCAATGCCACAGTGGAAA
This sequence comes from Cygnus olor, assembly GCF_009769625.2. Taxonomy (NCBI): domain Eukaryota; kingdom Metazoa; phylum Chordata; class Aves; order Anseriformes; family Anatidae; genus Cygnus; species Cygnus olor. Next base: position 31,979,869 of record NC_049171.1, read on the forward strand.
CAGAGGGGAGAGAGGAAATGGTGTCTAAACCCTATTGATGTAGGCTATAAGTCTCTGCCTTGATCCTGCACTGCCTCATGCTACGTACTCTGAAACAGCTGGGAAGGGGAAGAGGACACAGAGGAGGACACATTTGCAGCGGGATTCTTTATTACCCTTTTTCTCAATGTAGAAGAACCTGTTTGCCTTTAGTATAAAACTTAGTTTTACTAAGACCTGGAAACTCAGTAGTAGTGGTTAACACAGAACTAAACCTTGACTCTCCTGGGCTGCTCTAGCTGTTTCTTTTCTAGATGTTGTAGAAAGTACAAGTTATCCAAACCACGAAGAGAAACAGATAATCGGTAGTGTCTTCCTGCATCTTGGCAGCCAAAAGATAGATATGAAAGAGGCAAAAAAGTTGATTGATGCTAAATTTGGGAGGGGTTGCAATCTGGCACTAAACTTAGCAAACGTAATTGTTCTGAGACTGCTGCTGACCACAAGCGTGCACAGTGTGACATTCACTAGACAAAAAAAAGGGGGGCGGGGAGCAAAACAAAACTAAAAGTGGGAGAGAATGAGATGTAAGTAAGTTGACCTGATAGGGAAAAAGGTTGAGGGACCTGGGATATCTTGGGGGTTGTACTAAAGAAGGAGGTTTTCCCAGCAGAGCACTGCAGTTGGTCCTTTTCTCGTCCATCTGATTTCTGGAGAGCTGGTTCAGATGGGTATTTCAGATCTGAGATATGTTGTAGTCCAGGACTGACAGTTCTGTATTTCCTCCCTGACTTACAGAATCAGCACCGAGATGATCAAAATTGTGACATCAGCCACTTGGTTTATCAGTGACACCTTGCATCTGTGCCAAGGTGCATCTGCTAGCTTTGAAATTTGCAGTTTCAAGGAGTCAAGGTGACTGCCTCTCACAGATGCCTATCAGAAGATGCAGTGCTTCTAGCTTCAGCCTGAACCAGCCACATCATGGTCCTCTGAGGTGTCTGTCGTTGATACGGTGTGATCGATATCACAAGAGATGCTGTGATGGGTATCGCAATCGCAGCTCCTAGGTCCTAGTGGTCATCCTTCACAAGAGTAAGGTGATGAATTCTGCTGTTCTTCTGAAAACATTTATTTTCAGTTAATATAAAGTACCTGAAAGGTACTTTACAAAGGTACTTTACAAAGGCCTGTGATACTGAGTTGTCTAATCACAGCTCATGTGCAGTACCCAGAGCTTGTGCTGGGGTCAGGCAGTTCTGGAGGCATAACTCCAAGATGAGTAAGGATTCATTTACCAGATTTTTGGTGCTTTTGATTGGACTTCGAGGGTAGGAGTTTGCCAGAAGTGCTAACTGTGATGGAAGCTTACTAATTCAGCTGCTTATTTGCCAAAAATTACAGTCAGAGCATCTAATTTTTTTATTATTTATTTTTTCAAAGATGCACTGAGCTGCCACAATACTTTATGTAAATGTAGCTGTTAGACTTGTGACATTCTGTGACAAGTGTCTGCAGCAATTATCAGTCATTGTCATCCAGAAAATTTGTCATTGTTCTGTTACTGCTACTCTGAGATTCATATTTTGTGATTTCACTTTAAGAAAGAATCAGTCTGGATGTTAAGTTATTGGACAGAGACTTGAGATCCAATTAACCTTCGTGTGCCACCACTCCAGACAACTTTGAATCTGCCTATGCCTCAGTTCTGTATTTGTTAACTTGAGATGATGCTTTTGTCTCCCTTTCCTTAGGTTGTTTTGTTTCAGTGACACTCCTTTCCTATGTGCTCGGATAGTCTCCACGCTTTACTCCAGTGAATTTGTGATCTCTGCGGAGGTCTCAGGGTGTGGTGCCGCAAGACAAAGCGATAACAGTAACTCCAAATAACCAGCATTATGCTACCTGTTTGGGGAGAGGATCTGTTTTCATTGACATCTGGCTCTGACTTTGTTCTGTCTATCAAAATTTAAGCAGTGTCTAGGGTTCTGCTGCAAGGGTGGCTGCCTGCTGGGTAGCTGAGCCTCATCCTTCGTTCAAGGTGATAATTTCCTAAGGATCAGATATGCATGCAAATCATTCTGGCAAAAGAAGATACAGATCTATCGGATAGGATACACAGTGCAGGGAATAACTATTTGATGATGGTACTTTAATAGCAAGTTAAACACTTTGTGTTTGCTAAAAGGGTTCATGGTTGTTGCTCTTAAACTTGGAAATTTCATGTCGTTAATTCAGTTGGGTAGTGCATCTTCTACATCATTTACCAAAACATCGTTGAGAATCCACTTGAGTCGCCCCACTTGATTTTTCTGTCCAAAGTTGGTCGTGCAGATAGGTGACGTATCCAAATGCTGACTAATTGAGCGGCACTTTGGCAAGACCACATCCAGATTGTTGCAGTCTCCAGGTTTTAATAGCGAAACACAGAGCCCATTGTTTGGATTTGAAGTGTGTGCTCCCTGCATGTTGCAAAGTTATTTGTGACTTTGTACAGCTTTGAAACACTTAACGATCAGCATTTCTTCATGTGTTGAAATTTCATGCTTTGGTGTTTGATGACAGCAAACATTGTTCACCGCATGAACAGGGAGCGCGGTTAACAAAGCTGTATTTGCATAATAATGCACTCCATGAGATGATGGGAGTGAACAGAATGTTCAAACATCACCTGGTCTTTTTTCATTACAAGAGATGGAGGCAAACAGTGACCTAAGATGAGAGCTGTTAACCCATGTATTAATCTTCGGCCATGTTTGCAATGGTTTAAAAGGCAGACTTGGACTATTGCTCTGAAGGTAAGTTTTTACTTTGTACATAATTATGCAAGCTTTGTGCTGTACACTAAAATATTTATTTTCCTCTAAGTCATATTTGTAATGTCACTCAAGGCCCAGTTGTTGAGCAAAACTGGAAATACTCGCTGATTGTTTTGAATGGAAATCCCTCTTGCACTGGTTGAATGATGATGAGTTTGGCTTTTGGGGGCTCGGAAGAACATGGCAGGAAAACTGTTCTCCAGGCTGCTCTAAGTGCCCGTTCTCTCCTAAACGTGTGGACTGCTAAGCTCAGTGGAAAACAGATGAAAAAACCTGCGGCCAGGAAAACGTGTTTGTGACCTTAAAGGGCAAATGCAAATAATACTGAAATTGAGTTTGCCGACACAGGGCATAGCAGTCCATCCTAGCAATGCATAGTATAGATCTTCCAATACAAGAGTCCATCATTCTAGTCTCCTTTCCAAAATACTCTCTAAGCACATTTTTTATGTATTCTGGACGTCATTTGATTTTTAAAGTATTTAAAAAAATGTTGAAGGGAGTATTACAAACCCTTTTCATCAGATATTTGTTTATATAAACAAACATAATCAATATACAGAAGAGAGATGATTTTAATTTTTTTTTAGCCAGTATAGGATCTGCAGATAACACCGAGAATAAATGTGTCTCTGACTTTAACAAAAGAGATTTAAAAAATCCTATTTACGTCTTCTGTTAACTTTCTCTATTGTTTTAGTTCATTGGAAACTTGAAACCAAGGCCACGCTCCTTCATGAGGCATTTAATATGAAAATCTTTCTTGTCTGCTTATAAAGGAAATCTAAAATAGTTCTTCAAAGGGTTCTTCGGATTTTTTAATATTCTGTTTCTGAGGACCTTACTTCTTAATGTAAAACTGTATTTAAATCATATTCTTGCTAATGTAGAATTCAAATTATATTGGAATGAGAAGTTTCGGTACTTTCTAGGCCTTATTTGGCCCTTAATTAGACACCATAAACCGTGGTTTAGTGTGTAATAAAGCACAAATAAAAGAACTCCAAAATACAATTTTCTTTCCTAGTACACCAGAGCCAGTTTTCTGTGCCCTGAAGTACAGGATGCTACTGGAAAATTTAATGGCTGTTTTAGAGGCCACAGATCCTAAGGAGTAATTTGCTTTCAATATTTAAAAAGAGGCTCCTACAAAACCTCTGCATTCTTAGCCAGTGATAATCTTAATATACCAGGGGCAGATAGCAAGGGATTTTCTTCATTTATTTTCCTGTTTAACCCGAGAGGGGAGGGCATGCTGCTGATTAACAAATATGCATTAAGTTACACTTTGCTGAGCGTGTGTGTGTTTACACTGATGGTATTTTGACAGCAATGGCAGTTTGTGACAAATTGTTTCATTTTGAAGGTAAAAAGCTTGTGTTCCTCAGAGCTCCTGTAATGAGCCCCAGAACCGTGCGAGCTTTTGGAAGGGGTTATTCAGCAACGTCCAGCAAAATTAATGCTCAGAAGAACAGAAAAATGCATGAAAGAGTAATTGAACAGTTCCTTAGGCTAAATATTTCAGCCGTGAGAAAAATACCAGTTTGTGCATCTGGAAATACACTTTTACAGGACCCAGTGAGTTCTCATTGCCCTCATCCTCCATTCCTGATTTATGCCACTCACACTTTCCTTTTTCCTCTTGTCTTACACTGCAATGAAAATGAGATACTGGGTATATGCTGATGGCTTATTAAGTGCAGAGACTTCGGTAGAAATGAAATATCTGAAACATTAGATAACACTAGAATTTTATTTTATTTAGTTTAAAGCACAGCGTGGTGTTGGAGCAGAGCTTTGTGATTGGAATTATTGATCTCTTAGTCTTGAATGGTGTATGGTGGTGTATGTTATGTAAGTGTGTTTAGAGGTAAAAGTTTGTCTTTTTAAATACGCTCTGCAGCAGCTAATGTGGGGTTTCCCACAGTGAGTAAAACAGCATAGGTGGGTGGTTGGTGTCTTGGAAACTTGTACTAGGAGCAGGAAAATCGGATTTTGTAATCTCCTCGTCACTTGTTCCATTACTGTTTGCATACATTTTTACAAGGATAAGAGGCAGAGAGAAGACTGGTTGATGTGGTACTGAGGGGATGGAGGATGTCATGGAAATGGAGCTCTTTGGGCCTTTTAATAGTTCCTGTCCAGATTTTTTTCTTACGTTGGTCTATTTTAAGTTGAAGATTTCTAGAAAAATAGTGTTTTAATTGATGCTAGATGGACTCTTCTGAAAGTCCTTCACAACTTGCTCTGTATTTTTAGTGTACTTTTTATTCATAAATTCCCTGTGCTTTCTGATTCAGCATGAAATTTTCCTTTAGACAGACACGCAAAATATGCATAGGAGTGTATGCTTTCTTCAAGTCCAGCAGGCACGGCAAGGAGGGGACTTGCTACTGCAGGCGTGTTGGAGGTGGAAGCCTACTTCTGGAATATGTCTTGGTAACACATCTGTGGGAACAGAAGGATGGGGACAACTTTTTCTGCATGGTGTTTAAATGTCTTACAAAGCACTTTTTTTCTGGGTGTATATCAGGTATAGCTAGAAGCAAGGTATTCTTGGTTGTTGCTGGCACAGATACAAGATGTGCTGCACTCTTGTTCTACATCCGTCCTCTAATCTCTTCTTCTGTCCATGTCTCTGTGCTCTCATTCTTCCCCATTCACCCACCCCTCTTCATTTCCAAGTCTTGTCCTTTATTCTCCACAATGTCAGCACACTTGGCTTCCCCTCAATTCCTGGTAATTGTTGCTGTTGTTCATATAGTCCCAGCTCCCCAGAGGAACAGTCCATGCTGTTGTTTGTGAGATGCCTCTCCTTACTCCATCCGCACCTACCCTTTGACCTAGGCCAGCAGCCACTCGTGTACCACCATACACATTTTACTAGCATCCATCTTTGCGTTAACTGCATGCAAATAAAAACAGCAACATCTTTGTATTCTCTAAAATGTTGCCTTTCCAAAGACGTAAAAAGGTACTTTGTTTCAAAGAGGTTAACAAAGCAAAGCCTATGTGAAACTTGTACGCCAATCTTTAGTGAAGATAAAAACCCAAAAGCTTAGAAATAGTTTGGAACAGTCATGTCAGGGTAAAGTGAGTTTTGTTTAGATCAAATCCTTATGTTTGGCCAACTCATGTTCAGAACAGGGCCCCCAAATGCTTTCTTTTTCTGGGGAACTTACCTTAAAATAACCGATGGCTGGTAGCAGACCTGTGAACTTTTTCACTGCTAGGGAACTGATATTTAAGGCTCTATGGCTGCAGTTCCTCTCAGTCACTTTATATTTCTTGCTATAAGTGTGCTTGGAGAAGGATAGATTGGCTATAGCTCAATATTTCCATTCTGTATGACAGTCTGAGCTTTTCAAAGTCTGCACTTATATCTTTGAAGTTGCACTGTTTACTGTTTTTATTTTTCTTCCTGAATTCTACACAGTGCCCTGAGACATGGTTCTAGAAATAATCTTCTGTATTTTTGTAGACCTTATATGCTGTGATTGATTAGACATGACCTGGAAAAGACAGGTGAAGTCCTTGAAGTCTCCAAGGTACACGGTCCCAGGCTGGATCATCAGAAGTGACTGCATTCACTTTGCAGACCTATCTGCCAATGCATACTTTTAGGATAAAGAGAGCTTTGTCTTTCAAAACACAGATTGCACTGGAGAGACGTAATGATGTGTTGCTGTGAACTCTCGTGGTGTTGCTCTAGCAGTTGAGATACTGGTGGAGTTCTAGGGAGGGTTAAACATGTAGACAAATATCTACATGGTTAAATTTAATCTAGTTAGAAGTTACAAGTCTCAGAAATCTGTTTTGAAAGGTGTGTGTGTATATATATATTTAGCTTATCAATGAAACCCTGTGTTTTTAACTTTTCTTTCTTTTTTCTTTTTTTTAACTGAAAGTAGTGTCTTTTCTTAACACAGAAGGGGAACCTGGGTGAAACTTGTCAGCATAGGGTGTACTGCTTCTCCATAGCTGGTGAGTCAATAAGTAGGGAATGCAGGGTTATTTACAATAAGTTACACGAATTAGGGGAGTAACCACTGCAAAGGTATTGCATGAGGGTTGCTGCCTTCTGAGGAGTGAATTGTTTCTGGTGGTGTGTTGATGAGTGCCTTGCTTACAAGATGCAAGTACTGATGTTCCCTGGGTACTGGTGTGTCATTGGGATCACTTAGGCATGTAAATTTTGTGCAGAATCATTCTTTTAAGATTTCATTCATCAGGCCCTAGGAAAGAAGCTATTTTCTTCACAAGTGAGGATGGTGAAAATAATAATTTAAGCCATCTCTGCAATACATATATTCTCTGTTATACATAGAATCACAGAATGGCTTGGGTTGGAAGGGACTTTAAAGACCACCCAGTTTCAACCCCCCTACCATGGGCAGGGACACCTCTCACTAAATCAGGTTGCCCAAAGCCCCATCCAGCCTGGCCTTGAGCACCTTCAGGGATGGGGCATCCACAGCTTCTCCCCTTTGAGTAAAGAATTTCCTCCTAAGGTCTAATCTAAATTTCCTATTTTTTTTTTTTTTTGGTTTTAAACCATTCCCCCTTGTCCTATCGCTATCTGCCTGTGTAAAAAGTTGTTCTCAAGTAAAAAGTTGCTCTCCGTAATAATGACATAACTCTCCATCAGTAACTACTAAGAAATGGTTTTCTTATGCACCACGTATTCAACCAGGCAACAGAAGGGTTTCACAGCTTTTCACTAAATTCTCCTCAAACACTGTAAGTGGTTAACTGTAGTAGTGTAACTGTGGGAATTCACAAATTACTAAAAGTATTTACAATTAAATGTGAAACGTTGATTTTGAAAATAGCCAACAGAGTGTTATTTAAGTTAAGGTATCACCATACTACAGCTAAATTTTCCAATTATTTAGGAATGGACTGCAGGCAGCTGAATAGTTAAGCTTATCCTTTTGAAGTGCTTAGCAGCATACATGGAGATCCCAGGGTCTTCCACTTTAATGAAAACTGGTGGAGACTGAAATTTCTCAAGAGCTCTGGGGACATGGTGTTGTGGAAGGAAAGAAACAGCATGTTAATAAGAGTTGCTATTTGTTTAGGCTTGTTTTAAAGGACTCTGTTGGATTTCATTTATTAACTGTATTACCTTTCTCTGAAAGGGTAATACTGAATAAATGGTGGAAGTTTACTTTGTAATGTATCATGACAAATACAAAGTGTGGTACATTTAGTGTGAAATGTTCTCTTGGTGAAACTCTTGCTCCATTGACATCAGTAGGTGTTATTCCTATTGACTTCAGTACAGATAGTCTTTCTAAGAGAGATTTGAAATGCTCAATGTATTGAATGGAGTTTTGGGCCCCTCACTACAAGAAGGACATCGAGGCCCTGGAGCACGTCCAGAGAAGGGCTACGAAGCTGGTGAAGGGCCTGGAGCACAAGTCCTGTGAGGAGCGTCTGAGGGAACTGGGGTTGTTTAGTCTGGGGAAGTGGAGGCTCAGGGGAGACCTTATTGCTCTCTACAACTACCTGAAAGGAAGGTGTGGGGAGCTGGGGGTCAGCCTCTTCTTGCCGACCTTCTCGCCACCATTCCTTGTGAAATCAGGAAATTTGTGTTGTTGCCTGAAAGAAAGTCAAATGCTTCTGGAAATTTGTGTTACCTAGACCGTAGACTGAAAGGGGTAAGACACGTTCCATGGTCAATACTGTCATGTGTATGCTCATTACTATTTTTCATTGTAGCCCCAAAGTGAAAAAAAATTGGGTTATAGAGTGACTGAAACTAGTCTTAAAATTTTGCTTAAGCAGAAAATTCTGCATTATTTTCCCCTCTGGGAAAAAAAAAAATAAAACAACCAACAAACAGAAAAAGAAATCATTTGAAAATGTTCATTGGGTCAGGGAGCATAACTTAGTCAGGTTCCTAAATATGTCATAGCTAGTGAGCTAGGAAGGTGATTTGATAATTTCAAATACACTGAGTTAGTAACTGAATCAATCGTGGGGGAGGATATATTGAAACACTCTGGATCCTGCTGCCTAGGGCACTTTCATGAAGAGTTGTAAACTTGCAGACTTGAATCCAGGAAAAGTTTATTGCAGCACAGTAAATCATATCACAGGTGAGGGTCTTGACTACTCCTCACTGATAATTTATAGGGTCTTTTCTGTGGTATGTTTAATTTAATTTTATTTTTTTTGATATCTATGTGTATTTGTGTGTGTATACACACACACCTATGTTCATATTATCAACCAGGTCGGAAATGTGTGTGAAATTAATACTTTTGATGAGATTCTATGATGTATGGAAGAAACTTTGCATATAAAAGGGAAGGGAAATGAGTGCAGTTTTATATCAGCATTGTACCTATGCAGTTCTGGGATGCTTCAGACATTGCAGTCAGCCCTACAGATGTGGTATGGGTGATCAGAACTACAGGGATTTGTCCTCAGCTGCCACCACTCCGAGCCTTCTGCAGTGCCATGTCCTGAGGATTTCACCTCTTGCCAAGGGAGCCAACTAGGAAGTGAAACACTGGCAGTCAAATGTGTGCAAAATCAAATCCTCTGTCCATAGTTACCTGTCTTCACTCCCTGGAGGAATGCTTGTCTTCATGGTACCATGGATTTTACTATCCCTTTACGTTTCTGCAGACCCCTTATCTGGCGCACAGAAGTGGAGGCTGCTGTTTTCACTCACTAGTGGACATGCCACTAGCAAATATGCTTTATCTTTTTTTTTTTTTTAATTTTAAAATATGTCTTCTTACAGTATACTGTGGAAGAGAAAGGACTAACTTTTATGGGAAATGAAAAGAGACAGACTAATCCAAAGATGTGTGTTTGTGGCCGAGATAACCACGATGGGTGGGTGTATCTGTCTTTTCCAAATGAGTAGGCTCAAATGCAGCCATCTGCAGTGAGCGTGCTCTGGAGTGCTTTTCCTGTCAAGTGCCATAAGATCTACCGAAGCGTACCTGGTGATGCGGTGATGTGAACGCCCTGCTTGTACGCTTTGGGTCCAGTGTGCCTCCAGACGTGCCTTCCAGCCGTGCACAAAGCTGTGCCTGCAGCTCTGCTGTTTCTGTCATCAATGCGGCCTCGGACTGGGCCTCAAAAGGCATCCTAGACGCCTGCAGTGCCAGGTAGACACAAATCTGCACGTTGTACCCTGTGAGCAGGAAAAAAAAAAAAAAAGGAACTTATCTTTGGAAAAATTTGGCCCCCAAATATTTTGAGATCCCTGGATGAGAGGTTCTAAGGATGTGTGAAGTATTGCTACGAGGGATTCGATAATGGTTTCTTTACGTGCAGTTTTGTTAATTTCTTTATTTTGTGCAAGATAAATTGCTCCATGTGCCTTCAAGCAATCTTAATGCAGTAATGACTTTGAGTGATTGAAGAACTAATCAAGTCCAGCCGCCAGTTCTCATCCTTTAGCGTAAGAATGATGAGCCTGTAGGTACCTTTCTCCCCATCCCTCCTCACACTACAGCTCCCCAGGAATGTGGAGCCCTGAAGGATAATCAGACTGCTTGTGTTTGCACATCCAAAGGCCACAAGTCACGGCCTCGATAGGGATAGGAAATGGTGTAAGGATTTGTTGTTATTGTTGATTTAATTCATGCAGGAAGGAATGAATCAGAGCACAAATTTCTTAATCATTTAGTAAGACACAAAACAAGCACCAGATACTTTTGTTTGGGTTAGGCTACAGAAAATTGGCATTAATCCATAATAACAGAATTTGGAAAAGAATCTACAGGAGCTGAATGATGTGAACTTTCCTAGGAGAGATCTCAAGATCTTAGGAACCACATCTGTGTAAGAATCTGTTTTGTTCCCAAATAGAAGTTTTCTTTATCAAGTAGCATACATATCAACATAAGTACGTCTTCTCAATCCTGCCACGTGCGTGCATTCACACACAGTCATGTCTCTCATACTTAATTTCTGTTTAACCTTTATATATTGTCTTTTGAGTATGTTAGATATGTTTTTTTTTTTTTTGTTTAAACACTCATCTCAGTCATTCAGAGCAAGTTTTATTTCAGACCAGCCTGATTTGTTTTTCTCTGAGAAATTTTCTTTCTTTTTTTTTTTTTTTTGGCTCTTTGGCATAGAAGAAAACAAAACATGTCCTTGTACATTCTGTCACTGTTTAGGAGCTCCGTTCCTGTAACGTACCCCCGGTATACTTGATGGCAAAATAATCAAGATACTTGAAATGCAAGCATGGAAGGGGAAAAGAGTTGTTGTCAAGACAAAGCAAACTGTGGCAAAACTTGTGTAAAATTGGCTGTCTGCGTCCAAGTCAAAATTGCAAAACTCCTTTCTATGTTTTCTATGTTTTATATTTCATCAATGATGTATGCTACAATTTTTAAAAGGAAAAAACTTGAGGGGGAACATTTTTTCTTTAACTGAATTCATTAATTAAAAGACATTTTAAAAATACTCTCCAAAAGTTTCAATTCCAAACTTAAATTTCAAACCCATACTAGCTGACTTGAAATGTAGATACATAGAAATGTAAAACTGCCATACATTTATTCTACATGTGATCTGTCCTGCATCTACATCAGACCTGTCTTGTCCAGTAATTGCTCTACATATGACAGTGTAGATTTAACTTTTTAAACCATTTTACTCTTTCTGAGATTCTTTGTTATCTTTGTTTGCATTTGTTAGATATGAATTTGAGGTGAATGTATACTTTAATGACATACAGCAGGGGTAAGCCGTAACAAAGATCTGCTGGTAAATATATGGTTGGCACCAGAAGAGACAGTTTAAACCTCAAAATTTTGAGTCTGTCACAACAACCGAGTTGAATATTTTCATTTGTCTCCATGTTCTCTCCTTGCACCTCCAAGCTCGGTCATTGCAAGCGATGACAATGCCCAAGGTCCTGTGCTGGGTTCTGATGCGCGCTTGCCAGTGCAGCCTACTGGAGGATGCTGCATTCTGATCGGGTAAGAATCATGGTGGCAATTTGACAATCTCTGAATATTATTTTTTGACAAATATTATAAGTGTTATAGAAATATTTTCATGCAATATTAACATTATTGTAACACCAGTATAGAAGCATAAATTACCAGATGAGTCAGAATTATGGCCCTTTTCCTGCTGTGTGTGGGCAGACCCCTGCATCTGTGCTCATTACAGGTTTGGGACCTAAATGTATTAGATGTGTACTGGAGAAAAATGAGCCTACAAAGTATTTTAATGGAAGGAATACGTTGCTCTTGGATATGGGAAAAAAAATCATCTAAGGACAGGAATTTCCTTGTGCTTTTAAAAGACAAGTATGTTAACGTGGGAATGTCTCTGGAAATTCTTGTAAGATTAATGACAAAACTGGCAAAAAAAAGTAATGCAGCTCAAATTAATGTCTTGAAGAAAAGAAGTGTATTTGTATTATATTCAGGAGATTCCAGAAAGGATTTGTGTAAGTGGGCTGTGGTGGTGGTCCAGTGCTTCCTTCTGTATATTTATATGTAACGTACTAGCATATAACACAGTGTGGTAGTACTATTAACTCTTTGTGACAGCGGTTTTCCCAGAGTCATGACTGTAATTTCATTGTCTGCCTCTCGTCAGGGGAACACTGAAAACGCTCACTAATAGGCATCTCTCATTTCATCTGACACCTTTCTTCAAACAGAAGCCTGCAGGTTATTGACGAAGACATCCTGTTGTTTGGGATCCTGAGATTTGTCTTCGTTTTTAGTTACTTCAAAGATTTCTGTGTGCAGCTCTACTTTGTTTGGATTTTCTGCCTCTGTGAAAGTAGCATGTTCAGCGTCTGTCACCTGGGTTGACTTTGTACAGTAGACTGAGTTAAAGTGGAAACAACAGCACCTATTTCAGAAAACCAAAATGTTGTGCTTTTGCCCAGGAAAGTGGAAATTACAAGAGAAAAGCATCAAAGAAGAAAGAGGCAAATGAGGAGAAGTGGAATTTAATTTGTCTTAGCTGAAGCTGCTTGGGTGGACCCTGCCTCTACTGCTGGAGCGACCATGTTGTAGACAGCAGGATTAAAAATTTCTTTTCTCCCCTGTAATTAAAGGATTGATTATTCCCAACTTTCTCTGAACTACCTCATGCTCATTGTCACACGATGATGTGCTAGTTCTTCCTCCCATCTCTGGGTCATTCTTGGTGAAAGAAAGAGTGGCTCCTCTTTCTGTTCCCCCTTTGCTGTCACCTCTGGGGAACATTAAAAAAAAAAAAAAATCCCACCCAATGCTTTCCAGAACTACTGATAATTTGTCCTTTGTGCATACTTCTTATCAAAGGCATATCCTGAGGGTCAGATGGACGCAGCAGTTTGCAAATTAATATTCAGAGCAGTTGCACAGACCCCTGCTTTTTCCTTCAGTTTTATTAATCAATTAGGAAAATTTGATTAGCTCCAGTTGTTTGTGAGAATACAAATCAACTTTTTTTTTCTTCTAGGTTGTCCTCTGAAATGTGCAGTCCTTGTGACGTGCTGATTTCTTTCTCTTGAACCAATTTTCATTTAGTCAGTTGAATTATCATTCCACCCAACTCCTTCCTTTGCTGGAAGTGTGATATTCATTGTGAGCTTTTTCTTGGCTTTGTAAAAAGTTTCAACTTGAGTATCAGAAAAAGCAATACCTGGAAAATATTTTGATAATATCACAATTCAGGGTATGTTGTTGGGTTTCTGTGGTGACCACACACAATATGAGAGTAACATATATTATTAATTTGGCACAGGTGGGGGCAGGATAGGGAAATCATCTCTGTTACTTCCCTTGTTCAGCTTTGAAATCTCGTGCTTTTGTATTAGATGCTCATGAAATTCCAGACTGTGAGTGGGATTTGTATAGCAAAATGTAGACATCTACATCTGATTCACTCACCCAAGGCTCCCTGTAAGGGGAATGGAGAGAACCAGGACAGATGAATCGCACCCTTAGGGAACCTGTTTTTTATCTTTGTGCTGAGCTGCAATAACTCATAGCCTGCAAGTGCCTGTTTGGCTAGTAAAGGAGATTGGGGTAACAGCAGTGTTGTGGTGTCTGCATTCTGCACCCCAAAAGGTGGATGATGAATGTGCCATTTGTGTCTGGTTTGTGCTTATGTGCTTGCAGGTACGTGGTTATTTGTTGTGCTGCGTGAGCTTTGAGTTCCCAGAAAAAAGCTTTATCCACATAGAAATTACTTGAAAAACTAGATGGATTTAGGTTTCCATGTGTGAGAAGTTGGAAATCAAGGAAAGTGTAAGCTGAATTAGCATGTTTTCCAGTAGGTGCATTTGGCTATATATGTCAGCAACTTAAAAAAACAAACAAACAAACAAACAAAAAAACAACCTACCACATAAGTACACAGAACTTCAGCAGCATGTCAAATTAGTAACTGAGAAGTGGCTTAAATGATGCTGTTTTTATAATCACCTTTGAAAACTGTGTCCCCCATGCACTTACAGAGGTGTGCAGGTGCCTTCCTGCTGGTGTAGAGCTGTGAGCTCTTAGTATAAATCAGATTTAGTCTCTGCTCTATACATGTAAACCATGTTATACGCCTCACTCTAATTCTGTCTTAAACGCCAGTGAGATACACCACCTGCCCACAAACGAGTATCATCTGATACTAAAACAGAAGTGACCAATGAATCAAGACAAGTTACAGTAGCACCTTAACATAGCAGTTCCAGTTTCTTTTCATCTTTTGTTTTGTGTATGTGCAGGTAGGCATGGTTTATTGAAACAAATGAAACTGGAGAACTTCGTGCTTAAAAGGGAGGAGTGACCTTGTGTGGCTTAGATCTGTCAGGTAGAACATGTCCAGAAAGACAGCTTCTGGTAGAAAATGAGCTTTTCCAGCCCTTGAGTCTAGGCACCTGTCCTGAGGAGCATGATCCGGTAAGTAGATCCCAGCCCATAAGTTTTCTATGTAACCAATAGGGATATGTAGATACCCTGATCGGTACTAACACAGCTGAAGGGTCACAGCTCCCGCTTGTCTGGAGCTCAGAACTAGGATCTACTCGAGATCCAGACCCTGGAAATGTGTTCTGGGGAGCTGTGTAAATCACAGCAGATTTTTTGCAAGAATAAACCTGTGGTGTATCAGAAACAAAGCATCACGATTGTCTGAAGAGATAAAATGCACAGATTATAATTCCCAGAAAGTCCTTCCCTGTCAGGTCACACTATACAGGAGGCACATCACTTTCTTGGTCTGTTTGAAACCGGACAGTTTTGAAGCCAAATATGCAAGATTCACAGTAGTGGAAAAATAAGATGCAGCCTGACCGTGTCCTGACAGCTACGTACAATACTGGGACAACCACGGGATTCAGCGGCATCCTACCTGCAGACAAATCCTCTCCCTGACAAATGAACAAACAAACAAAGAAACAAAAACTTCAGAGAAGAGCAGTGACTGTCATGAAACCACTATGAAATGGAGGTTTGAGGTACCCAAAGTACCCTTCTGAATCAAGCGACAGAGTTCAGTCCAAGTGATGCCTCCGCTGATGTTGATCCAGTTAGATCAGTTCAAGAGCACGCTGTAAGTTCATTTGGTGACACAGCAGAGGTAGCGGAGGGATGCTGACACAGCTGAGTTTCTCCTGGCTGGTAGTGTTTTGTCAGCACTGGTCAGTGTTTTACACACAAGTGGTTTCAGCAGAATCATCACCGGTGAGCAGCAGGCTCTTTTTGGCTTTTCACCTTACCTCTCAACCGAAGAAAGGCAGGTTTAGAACAGCAGCGTTACGTGGAAGCTGCCTCAGAGAGCCATGTGCTGGCTCACAGAATCAGATGGCCCAAACCAATATGTCAACAACTGCCTACAAAAGCAGGAATGGTGTTCCTCGGGTGCCTGGAAAACCAGTGTGCCTCTTCCAGGTGAGAACCACTGTGCTGGACATCAGGGGTCATGGGTGGTGAGGGACATGGGCACCAATGTGAAAATGAGCCTCCAGCTGCTGCTGAATAGAGCTTACATCCAAGGCCACGCTTCTGTGCTGGGGTGTGGAAGGACCACTCCTGGGCTGTAGTTCGTGCTGCTGTCCACTTCTGTGTTAAATTGAGGAACGACGTTTTTATATTCAGTACTGACAACATCTTCTAGATAGCTTTTACTGGATAGCAATTGGATTACTTGGTCTTCTTTAAATCTGCACTTGAAGGAAAACCCTGCGTAAGTGTATATGTGCACACAGACACGCACAATTTCATTTTTATTTTGGAAGATACTTGTCAAATAACGATTCCTGGATGAAATTCCTCCTTTTATATGTTGGTGGATCATAATTTGCATTATAGCTACTTTAGAATACTTTTTTGTGCAGTAAAGCGGCTTTTTATAGCAGGTTCCTCTGTAATTCAGATATTGTAATGTTACCAGATAATTCACAAAACTGGTAAAAATATCTCCTCATGATTTTATGTGTGATTGCACTTTTAAAGGAGCAGCAACGAAAAAGAACATCACACGTCTGAATCAGAAGGATAATATTTATATCTGAATTGAGTAACCATGTAGTTCTATTGGTGTTTCCCATGTTCTGTCAGTCCTCCTCCTCTTGCACGATATAGCCTGGTTTGGATCTTCTTCTCAGTGTTTATTACCTGACCTTAAAAGCTCAATCTAAATATTTGGTAAGTTGAGTGATGTTCCCAGTGTACTAGCAGCTGCTTATGCACTTATGGGTGAGGAAAATAGAAGAGGCTGGCCATTCTGTAGCTCTGTAACTTTTATTTTTGACACTCACAGGATGCTTTTAGAAAGTGGTTAAAAATTAAATTTTCCAGTATTCAGCTGCAGAGGAGGAGCTGGTATTTTCAGATGTGTTAGGAGGAGTGATGCTTTTTGTATGTATCCATGTATCCATTCAAATTTCTGCAAAAGGGTTCCTCTGTCACAAGGCCTCCAGATGCCAGTGAGGAGAGATCAGTCTGGATCTGTCCTGATAGTTAGATATTATAAATTCCAGGCTAAATTTATTTGCTAACCAGTGTATATGCATTTCTTACTGTTCAGCTCTTTTCCTATGTGCTTTTAACACTGATGTAGTTAAAGAAATCATTGTTATGTTCTTGCATGGTTTATTCGGGTAACTAAATGAGCTCTTTTGGTCTCCTCTGCTCAGGCAAGCTCCACTCCCAGGTCATCCCAGGAGCCTTCTCCTCCAGCAGAACGTTCCAGGAGGTTTTTCTCTTTCCTCTCTTACAACAAATACAGAGAGAGAAGCCGGTCAGAGCCATAATTTAGTCTTACAATTCAAGAATTTTCAGTGGGTGGCTACCAAGATACAACACTGACAGATAGACTCATCGGTTTACCTAGACTGAAATTATTGCTGCTCTTGAAGAGGCTCTCTGGGAGATGGGGAAGCTCATTCCTCTTATGCTTTTCTTCTGGCCATTCCATCTCTGACTTGCATTTCTTTTCTTTCATTCCAGTTTTATATTCTGCCCTTATACATTTACTTGATAGATTTTTCTCATTTGTTGTATTCTAATGTCCACTAATCCTTGAATTCTTAAGTACTGACCAAGCCTAATTGTTACTAATTGCTAATTTTACTTATTATTGATGTGTTGACCTAACAAAGTGAGAGATACCTTTCTGTACTACTTCTACAGTAAGTAAAACATCACAGGCCACTGTTTCCTGCTCTCTCATTAATTAATTTCCTGTCTTTGTTCAATACACCTTGCATTAATGAGGGTTTAGAAGACATTTACTTGGAACTTTAATACGTATATAATTACAGTACATAAATTACATAAGGTAACAATATATGCAATGTTGCATAAATGCTTTAAAAAAAAGTCCAGTATGTTTTTGTAGGCCATCCATGGCACCCTGTTTCTATAGCAGCATATAAAAAATGAACATTTTGAGCCAGGTACATCATGAGGCTTTCACTGTGTTGTCCACAGCTTTTCTTTTTACAGGTGAGGTTTTGGGAGAGCTTTGTACAGCGGTACAGTTTTGCCATCTATCAGAAATGCATTATATCTACCATATTGTGGGGTTGCATTAGTTGCTCATAGTCACGCTGTGATGAATGGGCACACTTGAGCTGGTTGGTCTCTTGCTTTCCTCACTCATTTCCAGGTAATGAACTCGTAGCTTGTAATAGATGTTATTAATCTGTAGCTGCCTGACATTACATTTCGTACTATTGAATGTAATCTTATTGTGTTACTCAAAAACATTTGACTCTGTGTGCAGTTCAATCTTTCTCTTAATTGACCTTGCCTCCTGAATTTGTATTGCAAGAAAACTTCTTCATCACAATTATAATTCTTGTGCAAAGACCACTGAAGTAAAAAATAAATACAGGCAATCCTAATCCCAGTTCTGTGAAACTTGATTAGTCATCCTCTGTTAGCCTACTATCCCTCTCAGATGTATATTTTCCTGCCTTTTCTTTAGTTTGTTTGCCACCAACCGTTTATTCAACCAATTATTCTACTAACCCAAACCTCCTCCAGTTTAACCAATGGTTTCCCATTTGGTGCTGTATCCAGTACTTTACTAACATTCAGGTCAAATACGTTTCCCTCTGCTAGAAAAATCAGCTAGTTTACCAAAGAATGCTCTTGCCACAAGTCTGGTGTGATCTTTCTTTGGAAGACCTGTATTTCCTTTTTTCTTATACTTCTTAGATTTACCTCTGTCTTTGAAGGTCCTTTTCTTTCAAAAGTGTCACGTACTATTAGTGTCTGGCTGAAGCCATATGTGCTGTGTAGATCAAAATAAAACATTGCATAGACAGGCTAATGAGTGCTTTAGTCACCTTTCTAAAAATGACTGCTAGTTTTGATCTTCAGTGTTGATGAAACTGTCCCCTGGTGGACCTGCAGTTATACCTGGGACTTCACGTGCCAGCTCTTTGGACACACGGACCAATATTGACTCATTCTTCCCTTCTGCTCTCCCATCTGTCAATATCTGTATGTTGTGACATGTCCTGTGCTTGGATAATCAGCTGTCAGGGGCTGTGCTCTTGTGGCTGTACAACACTTAGAGCACCCAGCAACCGGAGCATCCACAGCTAAAACGAGGCAGTCATTAAGAATCAAGAACGTACCTACCATTAAGAATTCATTTGTCACATTTTGCTTTTTGTTTTGTTTTGGTTTTTGTTTCTGTTTAGAGAAGCTTTCATTTCCCTTTAGGAGCTCCTTCTAAAACAGGCAAAAGTAGCTCATCCTGTGTGTTTGATGTCATTTATTGTAAAATAATGATGTATGATGTTGTATTTTTTTTCCTTTTATACACTCATTGTCCTTGAGTTCCTAAAATAGAGGAGGGAGATAGCTGTTAATATCCAGAAGCCTCTTGTTCTTCAAGTGAGAAAGATTGTCCCAGATGAAAGAAAACCCGCTTGTACTAGGGTTGGTAAGACAAGGTACATCAGCACGAATGAAACATGCTGAAGACAAATTATTTTGCCCACGTTCTCTGAAACACACACGTTCTCTGCACAACAAATGAGACTTTTTCAAATTCTGAATGCTTTTGAAAGTGCAGAAGCAGTGAGGAGGTTTGATCCATAGTCATAACCAGGAAGTTCCTGTATTTGTTTTGTAAACCTGTATTTAAAAATATGCCAATCCTTGCCGACTGTGACTGTTTTTTAGATGTTTTTTGCTGAGTTCTGTGCAGCCAATTGCACCCCTCTTAGTATAGAAAATCTGCTAAGTGGGCGTTAGGTGTAAAGACAAAGTGTCTGTTTACTTAAAATTAGAAGACGCACAGTGCTGAGAAAGTTTTGTAATGTCTTAACCTAACTGTGCATCTCTTTATCAGCTAAGTGTTTGAAACTCCTGTGCCATACTAGTATGTCACTCGTCAGCGTGTTGAAAAACACTGGTTTAGAAACTAAATTAAGTTAAAGCAGGACATAAGTTGAGATGAATCATCCTTTGCTCATCTTCTTAAGCGTAACTGTCATTTACCTATTTTATGCCACAGCATAGCATAGAGTAGCACAGAAATGTTTTATGTTACCTGATTTTGCTGCTTACCATTAGCCATTTTAAATAGCGTTGACGTTACTGAGTTCATCCTCAGTTGAAGCATGCCTCTGTTTTTAGTGTGGTAAGTTTAACCTCTATGGTTGTCTTCACCCCCTGCTTGCAATATCTGGTCAGGATAATTGGTTTTAATATTTCCTCTCATTCCTTTAGCACTTAACAGGCCAGTATTTTATAGTCCTTCACTAATATTGTGCCTATTAAGTATGGTGGCCTTGATTTTAAAAACAGACATTGAAATTTGACAGTTGTCAGATGACTAACATGTAATACCAGCACTGTTTGGAGATCTGGTTCTTTTTAAAAGACTGTGATTGAGCACCCTGAATCCTTAGTTACATTAAAAATGAAGAAAATACTATAAATAGCCCTACCAATTTTGCATCTCTACTGGAAAATACGATTAAATAGATGCTCGTTCTGACCTGTGCTTCAAATAACAACAAACCCAGAATATTTACTAACTCTGAAATGGCAAATTTGCTGGTATTTTACCTGCAAAATAATATGCACTTACTGGGTTTGAAGCATAGCCAGGGAGTTCTTTTTAAGTGGTTGAAAAGCTCCTCTTTCCTTTGCATTTGTGCATTAAAAATAATGTTTTTTTTTTTCTTTTTTTTTTTTTCCCTCCTGTATTCAGGTAAGGAAGGAAAAAGATCTGTCTACTTCTCTGTTCTGCTTCTGTATTTGCAAAACCACTCCCCGTCCCTTAAGTCATGTAAGTCATGCAAAGCCAGCCTCTGCTGCATGTAGGTTGGCTTCATAGGTTGTCATGTACGGTGGCTCTTGCTGCTGTCAGTAACCCTGAGTTTAAAAAAGCAAGAGTTGTTGAGTGACTTGCAGGAATGGATATTAAAGAATCAGCTCAATTATATTGAACACCATCATCTTCCCTGTTCAACTTCCATTTGCCTGTTCTTCACTGGGGTGTCCTGTGTGAAGGATGGTGCTGTACATCAGGATTTGCTTTGGAAGAACGGTAAGCGAAGTGCTTCTGCTGAGCCTCGAAGTTGCGATGTTGTTCTGGGTACAGACACAAAGCTTCAGACAAATCATCTGAAGGAGAGGGCTTTGAATTGCCTACTGATAACAACGGTTAAAATGCTTGATGGGGTCAGTTTCTGTACAAAGACATGCACTTGGCATTAGAAGCCACTGCTTGCAATGAAATTTTACCCTTTGCTTTCATATGCTACACACCCTGCTTTTGGCTTCTTAAATAGCGGATAGAAAACCTTGAGGCCACCAGGTTATTTCCAAGTAAGTAATGTAAATATGTGTTAAAAAACATTGCTTGTAGTAACTCAGTTCTTTAGTGAACCTGTTTGCTTTGCCCCCACTTTTTTCAGTTAAATTAAAAAAAAATATAAAAATCTTAAAATAGCAAACATAATGACTTTGTTAGGAACAATAAAAATAGGTGATTGAATTAGCACATCTTTTCCTGGCTGGATATTTGATAAAACTTTTGAAATTGTGATTCTGCGGGGACTTTGTAAGATGATAGGCTAATGGTTTTGAGTGTAAGCCCACTATGGAGAGTAGCATGTACTAAGGAGAAGGAGAGTATGACCTTAGTTCATCTGGTAATGAATTCTTTTGAATTCAAGACTATTTCTAAACAGTATTTTTAAAGTGTTTTCATTTGCTCATTTGCAGATTCTGTTTCTGTAAAACATTGATTTAAGCAAAAAGATTGTGAAGAATTCATTAACAATTCAGTTAGTATTGGTGGGTTATTATACAGTTCACTGAATCAAACTATGCAAATTACTTGCATATTTCTAATCGGTCTAGAAAAAACAAATTCATAGCATTTTCTGTATATTTTTCTGCACTTTCATACCTCTTCAGTTGTGTTAAATTGAGCAAAAGAAAATTAAAACCTCAAGCACATGTTACGTTCTCTGTCCTGCTTGTTGTGTCTACCACAAGCTTGAGCTGATTTCAGTGGCACTTTGATCACATCAGTTGAAGATAGAGCCTCAAATTTTATATAGTATCTAAATCTCTAAGTTTCAGCTTTTATTTCTTGTATCTTCAAACCTCTTATTATTCAGCTCTTGTCCTCATACTTTGTGGGAAACAGAGGCTATTATTTATGATAGTGTCCATTGCAGAAGTGTGTGTAAAATTACTTGATGGTAAGTCACTTGACAATAAATGCAGAAAACTCCCAACCAATCATAGCTTCAAATATCATAGTTTTTTGCTAAAACTAGACCCATTTAAGAAAATATTTCAGCCTGTGAAATTCACATTGTCTGTGATTGTTCGTGCCTAATTAATTGCTACTGACTTTGAAAATGTTTTCTGATACTTTAAACTTGGGTATCCTTTTGTTATTTTGAAATCAGTGATATAAACAGTAAAAACAAAATGTAGACTATTACAATGCAATTTACATTAGCCACTTTTTTAAGAAAACAATTGAAAAGCTATAAGCATGTCAGGAGAGTGATCAGATTAATACACTCAGTTCTGATGTACTGTAGTTATTGTTAAAATATTAATGACTTCACTGTAATGAAAGGAACTAAGGTTTTACCTACCACTGTGTCTGAAATTATTAGGTTTCAGACACAGTTGGACAGTTCTGAAGTAAGTTTTTATGATATAACATAATTTGAAATTTAAAATTTACTTATACTCTGCAATTGACATCTAGTCCATAGGATATAAAAATGAGTTTCTTACCCAGTTGTGATCAGATGATGGACTTCTGATATTTTTTGCAAGAGCACAAAATTATAGCCGAGAAAGCAACTGAAGTCATCGTTTAAATTGCTTAATTTTTGATGTGGGCACAGTATTGCCCACAGAACATGGCCTGTATTCCAAATGCAGATTCTTATGGCGGCTTTTAACTTCTAAGGTAAATATTCCTTTAAAATCAGTGTTGTCATCTGTAGGGGCAGAATGTAGGATAGCATTTACAGGAGAGGGAATATCTATGTAGCTGATAAACCTTTTGCAATTTTCCAGTTGCAATACTGAAAAAGTGTTACATTCTTTCCTATTTCAAATGCATTTCTTCACTGAACATCTGGTGAGTTCCCTAGAACTAGAAAAGCAGAAATGTCTTCTACACATTTTCCCTGTAATTTAAAACCAAATTAAATTTCACTGTATTTATTCACGTTTTGATTTTGCTTTCCATGTACCTTTACTTGTAGGATTGTTTGGGAGGACAGCATATTTAAAGAAATAGCTACAAATATTTTATACAAATAATTAATATGAACTTATCACAATCATTCAAAGTGGGGCCCTATTTTAAAGGTTCTCATTCATTCAGTAAGGGAGCAGATGAACGTCATGCATCCTAATCATTCACATAACTCAAATTTAAGATAAATAGTATTTTGAAAGCTTTGTTTGAAGTGAAAATTACTTGTAGATCTTTCAATGTGAATAATTTTCAAGAACAAAAGGTTTTAAAAAAGAGTTCTGATACTTTGGCGAGGTTTTGCAAAAAGCCAGTATACAGAGTTCTTCAGTTGTTTCAAATATAATTTTTGTTTTTCAGCATTACGAATATTATCTCTTAAAACTTGTCTTCAGTAGTGATTTGAATGCTTAATTAATACTTTTAGGCATTAGGTAATTTTAAGAGTATCTTTCTCCTATAAGAGTAAGTCCACAAAAATTACGAATCTGTTGTCACAGCAGTGGCAGAGTTCAGTTACTTCTGCAGTCATAGGTTGGCATTATAGTCATTTTAAAGCCACCTACATTATCACAGTATCCAGCCAGTCATGCATTAAGTGGCACGATTAGCATGTGTCATGTGTGCTTCATTGTTGGCTTTGGAAAGCTGGATTCGCAGGATGGTTATTTATTTTACTAGAGGGCGTGTGAAATGCATTTCTGTGTCCTAATTTTAGAAAAGTAGACCTGAAGATGTGTGCCTGAAGCAGAAGGCAGTGGTAGTCTATATATCTTCTGAGACAATTGTCAGTATTTCAGCTGATCTGTGAGAAAGCCTGTTTCTGCCAACTGAGCTTTTCCTTTTGAAGTGGAAGATTCCTTGTGATGCATGGGCACTGGCTACTGTTTTAAATCCTGGAGCTTCCTGGAGGTCTTGGACCTTTAAAGACCTTGGAGATGAGACCTGGGTTAGGGGACAAAACGTGATGGCTGAGTAAATGCTTTGGTAGGTTCAGTTTCTTGCCTGAATTGGACTTTCTGCTTGTAAAATATCTGATGCTGGCATCTCTGCATTTCAATTCCAAGTAGTGGGAAATTCACAAGATCACTTGTTTTTCTCAAATTTTACCATCTTGGCCTGAACTCAAATGACAGCAGCTGTTCTCATGAGATTTCTATTGCAGCCAACTGAAAAACAGCCTTTTCCTTTTCAGATCTAACCACCTAACGACAGCGGTAGTGACTTTGGTTCATGGTATTAGAATTCCATATATCCCCTCCTGCACACCACGTGCATATTAAATGTAAGGTGGAGGTGTATCTCTGTGTGTTATGTATTTATAGTTTTTACTGAATGGAGTTGTGCATTTTATATATGGAAAATATGGCATAGTGCTCCAGTGTCCAGCATTTACTTTTTAGTATGCAGTGTGTTCACTGAAGATTTACGTGTAGGATCTTTAAAAGGAGAAATTTTCCTCTAGGGAAGAACTGACTGAGAATGACTTCCATTTTCAGCTACATGCAATGGCATTGAAATAACAACTACTGTTGCTTGATCTCTGCCAACATTCACTTGCCCTTCTTCCTATCCCTCTTTCAGCAACATATGGAGCATCAACAAACTTGTGGGCAGCTTGGCTTGACCTGAAAAAACAGAAAGCAATACTGATTTTAAAAATAGGGTGCACAAACCAGGCAGCTTGTGCCTCTGTCTCACGGAAACAGGAGGAGTGGCAGAGGTCGGAAAAGGACTCTGTGTGGTGAGGGGATTAGGGGTGGGTAAATAGGGGAGAAGACAGGGTCTTCTCCATGCTTTTCTTGTAGGTATGTGTGTTCCCTGGTGAGGTGCAGGACCATACCCTTCCACTGTCCTTGCTGCAAAGTGGAGAAAGGCTCTTCAGGGGATGTCAAGTGCTGGTTCCACACATCTCTTGGTGTTCCTAACATGTTGGCTTTCAGTTCCTAGTTGTCCCTGTGAATGCTCCTAATAGGCACCTTTTTCCTTGCCTCCATGCAGGGTAGGCCTCATGCGAGCCTGGTGGCTGGGGGATGCAGTGAGTGGGCCTCTCACTGCCCCGAGGCAGAAGGTGCCTCTTCAGAGAAATGCAGGTTCTGCTTGCTTTGGGCAGTAGGGGAGGGGGAAATCACTGAGCTCATACCATACTAGTGAATAGCCATTTGAATGAGACCTTTTTGTTTCTCTCAGTCTTTCTCCCGTCTCAGCCCATAGCAGACCTATAAGCCTGGGAGCCTTTTGGTGAACAAACTTCCTCTTCCCCAGTGTTGGTGGGCAGGTCTACAACCTTCTGGCTAACAGATTCTTTAATCCCAGGAAGGATATGTAATTCCCAGCCAGACTGAGAGGGGGTTCACATTCAGATCAAGGGCTGTAAGAGCTGAGTGACGTGTTTGAAACTTAATACTGGATGTGAAGTGTAGAAGGGCAAGTGTCTTTCTCAGGCTGTCATGATAGTAGTTGTCATACTTACACCTTGCTGTGCTGATAGAAATAGCTGATCACTGTAAAGATCAAGCACACTGGTGTATGTACAACATACCTCTGGCTACTCAGATGCCATAGAAGAAGCAAATCGGGTTACAAAAATTCCTGGTATGTTATCTATCCAAATCCAAACCTGTGCTAGTATGTGCTTACTTAAAAACTACAGATGGGATTGAGTTTAACAAATATAAAAGTGTGTCTGTATCTGAAATATACACCTGAGTTTGTTATCCTAAATTCCCATTAATAATCACTGGAGAGAAGTGTGGGGCGCGATTCATCTTATCCTAAGGTAGAGCCCAAAATAGATGAGTCATGACTTACAAGTGCCCGTTTCTCTACACTGACTATAAAAGGAGCCTAGAGTGAGTAGCTCAGATAGAGAGAGCTTTTTTTTTGGAGGTGTGTGAAGATAGGCAAGATGAATCCCACTCCTTGTGTCAGTGGTGCATCATGGAGCTGCTTGGCAGCAGTTATGTGTTGGAACAAAGTCCTCTTGCTCAGAATCAAGAAGATGGAGGCTGTTCCTGGATGCCTGTCCTATGCGGCAGAGAGCTGTAGCACAGGAGGAGATCTTACCCCAAAATCTGTGTTGATGAACACTTAAGGAAAGTATAGAAATAACCCTTCATGTTTAAAGTCAGGTCTGTGGGTTCAGAGCGGGCAAAGACTGCCTGGAATTGAATGTGATGTTCTAATGAAGAACAACATGAACTATCAATAGGTGCTCGAATTAACTAGTGCTTCCTACTAGCAAGTCTGCATTTGGGGATTCAGAAGACCTTCCAGTATCTTACTGTGTGGCCGTGAAATTATATTTTCTTCTCTATATACCTCTATTTCCCAGTAAGTGTAGTGTAGACAAGGCATTGACTTCCTTGCAAAGTTCTTTGTGAGGCCTAATGATGGAGCACCATATAAGAGCTGAAGTGTTGTCAGTAACTGGAGTATTTTGGGGCTTCAAAAAGTACTCTAGAGCTACCATTTCATTTTAATTATAAGGTCTTAATAAAAGACAGCATTAAGAATATTGTAAGAATAAAAACAGCAACTTAACCGAGTACAAATAAAAAGTTTATAGATAGTGTATGCCCAAATTAACTTCAATTGTGTCTAGGATATACGAATTCAAGTAGTAATAAATGAGCCATGCATTCACTATGTGGAGGTCAGAAATCAAGCTTGATCACAAACAGAAAATAGACATGCTCATCTTCCATAGGAAAATATGATTTTGTAAAAGAAACAGTTATCTTTGTCCAGATAAAAATAAACATAACATAGTGACAGTGATACATACATGCTTTGTATAGAAGAAGGTAGTTTTCTACTTCTATTAGTCATAAAATTAAAACGTGTTCACGCTTGGGTTCTTACCTGGCAGAGGCCAAGGAACCTTTCTCGATTTTAAGTGATTATGGTAAGATTTCTGCCTTAATTATTTGCCATCTATGAATGTTGTTTAATGCACAGAGCTTGAGTTTTTAATTTAAACAGATGTTCTACATTTTACGTTTTCTTTTAAAAAACAAAACAAAGCACAAGAACATTTTACGTAATTTATTAGTGTCACAGATGAATTCTCCATGTCTAAGCCATAGTGAAATAGTGTTTTACATGCTCAACTCTTTGTTTAAGTTTAAAAAAAATAATCTATTACTGGGAGGGGCTACTTTCTCTGGCTGAGTATGTGGTGAGGACAGGTCATCATTGGGGTCAGTAATATGTAAGCATTTACAAAAAATGGGAAAAGCTTTCACTACTTAATTAGAAAGGAATTAAAGAGGAATTAGAAGTGATGTCCAAGAAAGTGGGATAGCTAATCCTTACTCCAAATCAGCTGGAGTGTAATTAGAAACCTTAATTTTCACATTCCTGATGAGTTGCTCTGACCACTGTGTTACAGGATGTAGGAATGACTTGTCCAAGGTGTTTTCAGGACACAATACTGTCTTGCCTTCTGGATGATATGGAGGGAAGGGTGTCTGCTATGACAGTCCTGCTCTCTACAGGAGAGTAAAGGAGCGTTGGTAGGATCTGGGTGATCGCAGTCATTGCCAGTGTTAACGGATGTAAAGCAGCACTAGTGTTTCTTCATCAGAGAGACTAGGAGCAATCATATGATCCACAATGATGTCTGGTGGCAGAAGTGAAGAGTTAGTAGATGCTAACACAAACTGCTGTGATGAGGTCTGCAAAAAAGTGTGTTGTGTCTGCAGTCCTCATCAAGGCAAGCGAATTACCTAAGACAGTCTTGAGCAGAGTGATTGTAAGGAGCAGGACTTGTTTGTTCACCGTGTCCAACCAATGTGGATTGTTAGGGCGTTTCTAAAGAATGGCAACACCACCACTCTGGTTCACCGGAGCTGCCTTGAATGTAATTACATTCTTGACTTTTGAAACATTCAGTAGTGTGTTGTTTTCAAATCAAATGGAGCGTGCAGTAAAAAAATAGTTAAATAGTTTAATGCATATAAATAATTTTTGTTAGCATGTGTTTTCTTAAAGGGGTTTTTAATCTCAGATTGATTGTAGTTCTCTTTAACAACAATGAAAATAACTTTCAGAGTTTTTTGGAATTCATGTAAAACTTTTTTGCCATTTTAATGTTAAGCAGTATTTATGTGCAGTATTAATATTCAAAGGATTTGTACCTAATTTCTGTATTAAAAATATTTGGGATTTTCATTGTGTTTTTGAAGACAAGGGACAAATTGGGTATCTAACCACACAGCTACAGCAATTGAAGCAGTATCAGGCTTATACTGATGTGAGTCCTCATAAACAATTTACTTACACAGATTTAATATTTTTCCTTTATGCATAGAAAAAGGAAATCCAACACATATAACTGGAGTCATTTAAAACATTATTTCTCACTAGCTCTTCACTGTCAGCCAAAGGCTACAGTCGGCAGCTGAGCTGCATTAGTGGATTGTGGTTGCTCTCATCTGCTTCAGTACAAAGTCAGGCAGATTAGCTTATACCTTGGCTGCCTGTCTTCGCGCTGAAGCAGTCTGTGCATTTATACAATTCCTAAAAGAACAGCTGTAGGAACTTGCTCTGCAGACTGTTCCAGCTGTTTCCAAAATAGTCTGTCTACTCTGTCAACTCCACAGGGCTCTGATACGGCTTTGTGTGCAGCCTAGGGCTTTTAAATGTTGAAAGAACAACAAGTGATCTGAACAAGTGAGGAATTTTTTAGAACCATTTTTGTCCAAATTGTATGTTGGGAAGAGAGGCAGTTTCTTACAAAAACAGGGGCTGGTATTAATGAATTCGTAAGAATAAAACTTGTAAAGTGTATTTGACAGTATTTAGCAGCTGCAGAATCTCATCATTTGTTCTATGATTTCATGCTGTCAAATTTGACAACATGAACTAGTGCCAGTCTTTGCTTTGGAAGACAATTTCCTTTTTATAAAAATTCTAATTATTAAAGCTAAATTTGGATTTCATTAAAAGGAAGTTGTTAGTCTTTTTTGTCACATAGCTTTCAAAAACTAAGTTGGTTCTACCTTTGACAATTTGTCACAATGATATTTAGTAAAAACCTTAAATTATATGCTGTATCTGCCTTCTGCTACCAATGGATGAAGTTGGTGTCAGCAGCACCAAGATACTGTTATTTTTGATAGACCTAAAACCTGTTTGTCAGTTGTGTAGAACCTGTTTTTTTTACTCATTTTCAGCCATGCTTAGTTGGGCATGCTTGGACTTCGTTTAGCCAGAGACACTGTTGAGCACCCACTGCCTTCTAAAGTGAGGGTGTTCAGGGGGACTTGTCATGGAAAGGTTAATTTGTGGATGTTGTCACAGCTTGGGTTCTCTTAATGCACAGCCCTTTTTTTTTTCTTCTAAAATGATAGTGCTTTTAACTCCCTTCTTGACTGGATTTTCAGGTAATGTAGGTGCAAGTTTGAATTAATGCAGGTTAGCAGCTGCTACCATACCCAGTTCTCTGGATGCAGGCCAGCTCAGCTAAGATGTCACTGGCCTTCTAAATTTTTCTTCATGTTCTCCAGTGCTACCAAGAAAAAAACAGGTTAAGTTATCCAACCATTTACCAGAAAACAATGTAGAAGGTGGTTTTGGTGCAACATGTACCTCTATTAGCCATAGCAGCAAGCTAGTCTCCTGTCCTGCTTCCCTAGGATATGCCTGAATGCAAAACTTGTCAGAGCGTTCAGTTAGGTGCAAAAGGACTTGAGCCCTTTTCTGTCCTTCAGAGAGAATTTTCAAAGGGCAAAATACAGCCTTAGTGAAACAAGCAATGTGTGCTAGTAAACTAAGGGAGAAAGCGTAACATTCTAGGAATCAGTCAATCTACAGAGGCTGCAAATGTCAGCAAAATCAAGCTAGAGAGCTGGCAGAGTAGGGTGTATTTCTTGGGAAAATGCTTGGCTCAGGAGTAAGACTCAGGTTGACACTGGGCAAGGGGCTGGGACATCTGATAGGCTCCAAAACTACCAAATAATACCCTACAGTCTGTAGGAGCTCTCTGTATGTTCCTATATCCTTTTTAGATTTAAGTTTGGTTACATATCTAAAATGGCCCGGCTGAGGTCTTCGCATAGAGCCAGGTGTAAGGAGTACTAAGGTGTGAGGTTTTTTTTTTTTTTTTTTTTTTTTTTTTTTTTTTTTTTTTCCCTTTCCTGGCTCCCAGTTAATCAGTCGTGAGAATATGATTGGAAATTGTCTTGATGTTTTTATACACCAGCTGGGTAATTAAGGACCTGAGTGCTCAAGACCTACTTTCCCCTTCCTTAAGCACCGTTTGCTCTTCCACCCAATCTGCAGTATGTTCTTTAGGCCCTGCTGCAGCTCGTAAAACATTTATACCTACCATTACACAGAGCAAATATTACATTCTGTAGTGCTTGAACTGTGGCATTACTGTGTTACTGTAGCCTCCATACCCGACATGCAGTTACAATGAATTATGGACCTATATGTTCTGCCTGAAGACTTGCAGGAGATCAGGTTTTCCTCTGCTTCCTTCCTCACCCAGCATCATAACCTGTTCATAATTTTGTCATCAGAAGTTTATGCCTGGCTTTAGTTAATGTACTTTCATTTCATGGTGGTCTATTTCGTGTCCCAGACCTTCCACAATGGTTTTGCAGATGGAGGCTCATTCTGACCTGCTGAAAGCAAAGAAATAAATATCAGTAAGCATTATGGGACAGGGAAGAATGGTTGTGTCAGTTACTTGCTATTCAATATATTGCTGTCTGATTTGGGTTCTGAATTGAAATATTGCTGAAAAAATGAAAAGGAAAAGTTCCCATAATGTTCATTAAAGTCTCTCAGATGAGAAGTCTCGTCAGCTACTTTAAAAACATGTTCTGTGTGAAACACTGTGAGCCCCAGTTCCTCCGTGGCTATGAAAAATTCTTCCTCTTGCAGCACTTGGTTAAAAATCACTTCAAGTTGCTGTCCTCTCACCTGGTGCTCCAGGAGGGTGGCAGTGGTAAAAAGGTACTAAATTTTCTGAAGATGAAGATTTTAAGTTTAGGAGAATACTGACGAACAACTCTTAAAATTTAGCTATTTTTCTTCTCTTCCTGGTGGTGCAGGGAGCAGGAGAACCTCCCCATGCAGTGGGCTGACGGCCGTGCCAGGCCTCCGGTGTTCATCCAGTGGGCCTCAGGGACCACGGCACGGTTCCCAGGCTGCTGCTGGGGAAGGGTGAGCCCTCTTTGGGGAGGACCAAGCATGTGTTCAGGTGGTGCTGGGGCTACAGCTGTGTTGGATGTTTAGGATCAGAAGGTAGCTACCTGCCAAATGGGGAACCAGTAGGTAGGCTTGAGGGCAGGGCTGCTGTCGAGTGACCTCAGTAGGCCGGAGGAAGTGGCCGACAGGAGCTTTGTGAAATTCAGCATGAGCAACTGCAAACTCCTTCATCTGGGAAGGAATAACCCCGTGTAACAGTACGGGCTGCGAATTGACTGACTGGGGACAGTTCTGCTGAAAAGGACAGGGGAATCCTAGTAGACAGCAAGCTAAATAGGAGCCAGCAGCCTGCCTTGGCAGCAAAGAAGGGCAACAGCATCCAACAGCTGGTAGACTGAGGGAAGGGATTATCCTCCTCTATTCAGCACTCATTAAGCCTCATGTAGGCCTCATGTAAAATATTGTACCTGGTTTTAGACCCCAAAGTACAGAAATGATATTGATGAGCTGAAGTGAGTTCAGCAGAGGCCACCAACATGTTCAGGGAGCACTTACCCTGTGAGAGGCTGAGGGACATGGGCTTGTTCACCCCTGGGGAGAGAGAGCTTTGGGGGAGCCTGTTAGCAGCCTTCCAGTGTTGGTAGGAGGATGAGAGATGCTGGGAATAAACTGGAATGAGAGATTTAGAGTGGATTGAGGAAAAATATTTTCACCATAAGGACAGTCAAGCAGTGAGCAGTTGCTGAGGGAGATTGAGTAGTCTCCGTCCTCAGAGGTTTCCAGACTGACTGGATAAAACCCTGAGCAAGCTGATCTGACGTCAGAGCTGACCCAGCTTTGAGAGGTGGGTTGGACTAGATCCTCTCCAGAGATCTCTTCCAACTTCAAATATCCTGTGATCCTATGTGTGTGTAGGAGTATGTAAGTATGGATTGAGTACAGAATGAGTTCTGTGGAAATTATAGATGGAATATGTCTTCAGAAGAATATAGAGGCCACGGAAGTGGTTCACTATTGATAGGCAATATATAAAAATATATTTAACAAGGAGTACTTGAATTTCAGTGGAGAAAAGAAAAAGAAAAAACCAACAGTGCATCTGCTTTTCTCCACCTCCCCAGCGCTTCACAGATCCTATTTTAGCCCAGAACCAGCAAGGTCTAAAATGTTGATTGTCACCATATTCATGCACATATACCTTGCCTGGATTCATGTTGAATGCAACTGTCTCAAGGATTTTATAAATGACTTCCATTTACATCATTTGTGTAGAGAAGTAGGGCATGAGAACCGGAAAAACAGCTTTCAAAATATCAATGTAGCTGTCCTATTTGGAGACAACGCTTCAAATAGCTGAATTATTACATGTCTACTGAAGTGAAGACATGCAGTAAGGGTGATGCATGCATTCTAGGTAAAGGTAACATTGGTATTTGACAGTTTGCAAATACTTCATACAGTAAATGTCCCCTACTGAAATCTAAATGCAGCTATTAGCTATTTCCAACCGGGCAGCATTGATGTAATCAAGAATAATTGAGGAGCTGATTTTGTGCTATGTGAACATAAATGTCTGTCTTCCTGAATATGTTAAGATGTCTAGCATGTTGGCTTTCTCTGTGATCATATAACAAAAGTTGTTTGCATTGAATATGAAAGAATGGTTACAACTGTTTAGTCATGATCTGTCATAAGAATATTAAATAGCTGTAAAAAAAATCTATAATTACTTCCCTAAAACTGATGGTATTTCAGATCTTGCAGTGATAAAGGTTTTTTGGTCTTGCCTTAGAATTACTTTCAGACAAGGAATTATGCTCTCAGCCTAATCATGTCAGCATCAGAATACCTACAAAAAATAGATCAAAAGAAAAAGGGAAATTACTGAGATTTTTGTGCTGTGAATAGCATCAGTGTGAATGTTATAAACAATCATGTTGACTGTAGTGAAAATACAAAATATTCAGGGGAGCAACTTCAAATGTAACTGAATTCAGGGACACATTGGCTGTTTCAAATATCGCCTTGGACAGTTCTCATCCCCTGCCCTTTTGTTTGCTTCTTTTTCTGGGACAGTGACTGAAAAACCTGTGTCAGCTGGAGATCATCAGACTTTCCTCAAGCCAGAGGATGACCAGAAGAGCTGCAAAACCGAGTGTTGCTGTTGTTGTGTTGAAAATTTTGTTCTGTTTTGTTTTGTCAGAAGCAAAAATGATTGCAAATGCCATATAAAGAAAATCTTACTTGACTACTAGAATCTTAATAGTTAATTGTCTCCCTTGGGTATCTGGTCCTAGGAACCAAGCAAAGCAAAGTGATCAGCTCTCTCAAAAACTGTGTATGGCAAGCATCTAGGTGCACGAAATGCTTTGCTTATAGAAGGGTGTCAGTATGTTGGGATGGAAAAGGCAGCATTCTGTGGCAGGGTTAGAGAACTTACAAGGGTGTCTCAGCCACTGTCACCTCCTGTTGTTCTAAGTTTCATGCTAGCTTGTGATGGTAATGAGACAAGTAAGCAAGGCAAAATTCATAGTTAGAGGTGATAAGCTTTTTTAGACTCTCTACTCTAATACTGTTGGAAAAAAAAACAAAAAACAACAACAAAAAAACAAAAACAAAAACAAAAAACAAGTTAGATACCTCCTTAACCTGTTTCTTTTCGGTCATTTGATCTTCTTTTTGTTTTGAAAGGAGTAAAAAAAAAAAAAAAAAAAAAAAGTCTTTGCTGCTAAGAGCTTATTTTAATACAGTTTATCAGGATCCAAAAGAAAGGTTGGGTCAGTCATCCAGTATCAGTTTACACCTCTTTACATGTCCTGTGCGTATCAGTATTTACTGGGAATTGGAGGACAGGAAACAGCTTGTTTTGGACCATAGTCTCTGAGAGAGAGTTCACTAAAACCTTTTGATACATTTTATGATGATTTCATGGGTCTCAGCTCAAGTCAACTTCTTGAAATTAAGATAAAGATGTTGAAGTACTTCTGTCTCCATATATGTTGCTACTTACATTTTGTTTTGGACTTGCAGAATTCACATGCTCAGATGAACAGAGCATTAATTCAAGCTTCAGTTAGCACAGTTCAATTAGCATATGGAGAACGGGATTTGTATTCCATGTGCTGTGGACCAGTACTATTGTCTTGTTATCAACACATTTACATTAAAGATACTGGTCAGTGCATGAAATATCTTAAATTTACTCGTGTTATAAAGATACTGGTAAGACCCCTTTATTTTTTTATTTTTTATTATTTATTTATTTGTTTTTGTTTTCAGCCTTCACCTATGCTATTCAGTATTTAACAATAATTGTGCTGAAACATGATATGCAACTTTCCTGTGTGTTATATTACATCTTTAACTCTCTTCTCCAAACTTATTATGCATTAGGACATGAGAATAAGCTTCAGTATTGACTGTCTCTGAAAGAGTCTCCTTTTTCAGTCTTTACATCTGCTCCAGCCGTGAACAGTATTCTAGATAATGGTTTATTGTGCTCACATCTCTTCAGATGTTTTTTGTTTTAGCTGAATCCGAACTTCAGGCACTCAAAAGACATCAAGCACTGCCTCTTCTGAAAGCTTTTCCTATGTTTCTGTTCTAGACCTTATGTATTTTTCCTGACTGAGTATCTGTATCTGTCCTATTTCTGAATCTGCTAATTGCAAGCTGTTTAGCTTCACTCTTCGCATATCCCAAATACCTCTGTTTTCCCTGCTAGATAACTGGAGGTACAAAGCTCTATTGTTCGCTTTTACAGCTGCACCAAGTGAATTGAAGCTGAAGCAAGGCCGAGGAAAGCTCAGACAAGACAAAGCAAGGCTGACCAGCCTTCGCCTTCATGCCTTGCACACTTGTTGCAAAGCCTGGGGCTTCTTACTCGCAGTGGCAATACTCAGCTACAGGGTTGCAAGTACTAAAATGCATTTAAAACACTATGCAAAAGAGCATAGCTTGCTTTTTATTTTATTTTCTATGATAACAGTAATGTCTGAGCATGCAGTGAGCTACTTCTTGATTTACCTTTGGCCTTAGTAACTAAAATGTAATACAAATATTTCTCCTTTGTGAGTTTTTTACTGTCTGCTTACAGTCACCAGTTTAGATTGATTGCTCTGTGATGTTAACTACTAATGCAAGTAGCATTCTTTATAGGACATTCTCATTGTAATAAACAAGGAAAATTGTACTGATTGTTTTCGTTTATCCTTTAAATTAAGAAATTGGTGATAGAGAAGTAACTGCCTTCTGGATGGAAAGTATATTTTATGTTGCAACATGACTGATACAGAATTATAAAACAACTGACAGGTTTTATGTTGAGCCTCAGTTTGCTGGAAGTAGGTGAGGTTCTTTCATTTCAGTTTTCCTGTTTGTTGCTGAAGCAGTGAAGCATTCAGAAAAAGACAATTTCACTTTGATTAAATGCCTAAAAAGTTATCTGGTTGGAGAAAAAAAAAAAAAAAAAAAGAAAAAAAAAGAAGGGATGTTGCATAAGCTTTTAATATTTAATTTCTATACTCTAAGTATCCGGAAGAACATTTAGATCCTGTTTTGAAAGATGAATGCCATACATTATAAAGTGTACTGAAGGCTCATTTGCAGTCATGGAGCTTGTTTGCTTCTCTAGTATGTACGTGCAGGGAAGAGTAGAAAGGGTTGAGTGGGCAGTTGGCAGTCATTCATTGTCAGTGATTGCTAGTCATTCATAAAATCTGCAGAGCTGAGAGGAGGAGCTAGCAGCAGCAGCAGCCTTTCAGGCTGCTGCAGAAGCTACGTGTTTGTGTAAGCACAAGTGATTCTAGAAGCTGCTCAAATACAGCGTGATGAATATAATGAGGCGATGCACACCAAATGCGCCTAATTAAAAGAAGCTGCTTAGAATAAAGCCGAATGTTTCAATTCTTTTCTCCTCGAGCCCAACACCATTTCGTGAATGTGGAGATCTAGCAGTTCAGCTAAATGCAGTAAATCACTTTCAAGGAGTGCCCTCTAGTCTGTGATACCATCTGGAGCATGTCTTTGCCTTTAAAACGAGCAGTTTTAGGAAATTAATGGGTCTAGATCCACTGACAAAATGGAATATTTGAGGTGAATAAGGAACATATTCTTGGACCACATAATTTTCAGACATAAATGGCAGTGAAAGCATAATTTCAAGAAGAGATAATATTGGAAGAAGCAAGCCATCCTCCATATCCTCGCTCTTAAAATTTCTGCATCTATATTTTTCCCCTCGTTGCAGTGACTGCCAGTCTAATAGATAATCTTGACAGGATTTTATTTCATCCATGTGTCCAAAGTGGGGAAGTTACAGTAGGTTGAGATAATTCCACTTCTAATTTATAAATCTGATTTATTTGAAACTAGGTGTGAGTAAATGCGGTTGTGTCAGATACTCCATCTCTCATAGTTTGCCCAGTGTGGTTTGCTGCTTCTCACAAAGCTGTAGATCTCAGCAGGCTGATCGAGTACTGGCTGGGACAGTGGTTAAGGCTGGCTTTATGTCCAGGCTGCCATTGCATTTAAATTGGAAGACTTAACTTGAAAGTGGCAGGTTCTTTGTTGCAAGTCAGGGCTTATGATGTTGAATTATGAAACACTATCCCCATACACAACCAGAATTATCCACTGAGAAGTGCAATAATCTGAGCTTCCCTCCATTTGACCTGTTTGCAGGTAAGTCTTGGGTCTAATCTTGCTCTAAATACAGGTTGGAAAAACGTAATGGTGTGCTAGATTGCGTTTTGAACGAAGATCTGGAGCACTGTGCACGTATGGTTTACATAGCACCGCAGACTGAATATGCTTGTTCTTTATCAGATGGTAGAATTTCAAAGCGACCTCAGTCTCTCTCGAACAAATAGCTAATTAAATTGTACATTGTAGTCTCTTTGAAGGTTATTTGGGAGCCCTGATTAAAATATATATAAACTTCTCTATGGCAGTGTTCCAGTGAAAAATGCACCTATGCTTCGTCCTCTCAGGAGGTCTCATGTTGTAGTTCAGGCAGCTCAAATTATTGCAGTCACTGCTTTCACCAGGGTTGAGCACCCCTTGGGGCGCTGTTTTCCCTTTGTTCTCATGAGTTTCTCAGTGCTCTCATTAGTATTAACAAGTGTAATATATGTACATCAAAGGAAAATACACACTTAAGGAAGGAATACTGTATGTGACCTGCTGGGAGATTACTGCCTGTTAGATGTGTCCAGAGGTACAGCTTTCCCACGTGTGTTGCTTTTCCTCCTGGAGCTGGACCTACAGAGTTGCATGTACCCAAAAATATCCCTTACTGTGGCAGACCTGATTTCTCTTTTGGGACGGCCAGGTGCTCAAGTCCAGCAGCATGTGTGGAGTTTAAAGACACAGCCATAAATACACACGCGGTTCATTGATGCAAGTGAAATGATTTACAGGTGCCTAGAAGGTATCTGTTCTTCAGGTACGTTGGTGTTGAATGAGTGCTTTTGGTTCCTTACATTTTGAAAAATGAAGTGCTGTACAAACAGTTTTTGAAACCACCTCTCTTCCTTTTGAAGACAACAACAGAATTGAATTTCACAACAGAAGGAAGAAATCAAATGTATTGAACTTGTTTCCCACTTTAGTGGCATTTTGTCTTTCAGATGTTTCAAGTTATGTATTGTCTGTTTACAGGAAGGCCGTTCAGCCAGGTGATTTTTGAAGGCTTGCTTGAAGTCCTTATCTGTTATTGGAGAACAGTTATTATTAGAGATGAGTGGGTATGATTTCTTTGATTACACTATGTACATAGCTGTCCATATGTAGCTCTAACCATTATATAAGGGAATATGATGCCCTGAAAGCAGACTCAAATACATGCAGGCTCTCACTTTAGTAACTGTAAGCATCCACAAAGAACAGCTCTTAAAGATACCTTTTAGATTTCTCACCACCCCTTTTACCACCGCAGTCAGAAGCTAGGAGAGCAGCAGCAGATTCACCAGAGAGCTTTCTGCTGACCTACTACTGCTGAGCACATGTATTGCAATATACTGGATAGCTTTTAATTGCTGTCCGTAGCCAGCACTGCAGGTTTTGGTGTTCTGAAATAGGTAACATGTTCTGAAATAGGTAACATCTAACAATGTTACTTTTTAAAAGGATTAATCCTTTGAAATAAAATGTAAAACAGATAAAAGCCAGCCCATCAGTGAAATGAAGCTCACAGCTGTAATCAGAATGGCAGTTTCTATTTTTAACTTGGCAGCTTCCCCCTGTAACAGGCTACAGCTTTCAGTGACATTTCAGATATAGCTAATATCCGCTCAAATTTTTTTGCCAAGATGGGGTCTCAGATGTAGATTGAAGATAGCAAACACTTGTCTTACATGTCTTATTGAAAAAGCTACTGATCTCAGAACTTGTTTAAGGTAGGAGATGTGTCACAGAGAATGGTGGGACTACTGGCATGGAAAGAGATTCGAGGGAGGCAATAAAAACACAGCTCCTTCTCTCCTGCCTGATGAAAGACGACTTGGCTCTGACGATCCACTCCCCATATTCAGGCAGTTATCTCAGCAAGCAGCAGCTCTTGGGCCTTTTTGGAAAGGGCTCCATGTTTTGCAGGAAGAAAAAGTAAGCCTGCAACTCCCTGCTTTCCTCCTGCTCTTCTCCTCCTGCCAGTCCTGGCCACAGTTTCTCTTGTTGCTTGGAGGCAGAAGATGGAGCCTTTCCTGGGAATCTCTCCTTTGTTTCCCCAGATGCCCAGCACTTCTGTGACAAATCAGAATAAAATGCCAGTAAGTATCTGTCACTGTCCTCAGGTAAGGGAAAGGTTTCTCAGTAAACTTTTGATTAGTGCTGTCAGCCCCTCCTCAATTTGGCCTTCCTTGAAAACTGGTAATACAGTTTGTTTTTCCAAAAGAAGAGCAAAAATAGCCCCATCTTATTCTACATCTCCCAAACAACAGCCGTGATGGTTGTGGAGAGTGAGAGGAAGGGACTGCACAAAGTGGTCCAGCTCACGTGGTCTTGCCACTTAACCTTTTCTACCATCTTTTGTTAGAGCCAAAATACAGGACTGGATGGACCACTGGTCAGAGTTGGTAGAGCATTTATCGTGTTTGTGTGTTGTTTCTTACACAGTGTTAACAACTGTATATGGAAATGATGTAGTTGGTCAGAAACATCACAGTCACAAATTTGATTCTTTACCTTGGAGCATTTAAAAAAACAACGACATACAAATACCTCTGTGAAATAAGTGCCTTGGCTGCTGCATGGTTGAATGATGTACCCACAGAAACACTTCTCCATATTTTTTCTTTACTGGCAATTCACATTCCAGGCAATCTCCATTCCAGTCAATCTCCTGTCTCAGTGCTGCTTCTCCCACACATTGCTTCTTCCTCTTCTGGTTTTCTGCTTGCTTTTTTTGTTAGGAAAAGAAAATGTCAAAGAGCTGGTAATACTGGCTAACTGACGAGTACTGAGTTGCCATCCATATTACTAAAAGAGGCTGCATCAGACTGCATATCAGATCTGCAACAACACTGACTTCCTCAAATGATTATGAGAAAATTGCTTGTTAATTGAAAGGAATAGGTACATCTGTATCTAGAGTGCCTATGGCTCAGTGTAAGTAAGCATGTAAAACAAATGAGATGTTCCTAGATGTGCGTATTTCTTGTGGCTATGAAAGAAACCTAGGGTGGCTGGCTCCAATGTGGATGAGTCAAGTTACGTGAGTCAATTCTCTCTGTGTAAGGCAGAGACATTCATGGAGACAGAAGTAGTGTTGTTTATTTCCTGATCCAAATCATTTATCTTTTCCATCTTTTTTAGATAGCTGTATGCTCTGTCTTGTAGCCCAGATACAAGGACAACAGGCTGGACGTTTTTTAAGAACTTCAAAATTCAGGTAGCGTCTTTACTGAAATCTCTCAGGTTTCATGAGAGCTTATCAGTCAACTCAAAACTCTCCCTTCAAGCCTAAATGCTTTTGAAAACCATTCTCAAAGGGCCTGTTCCAGGGTGAAGACAGTACATATTTAAGCATGCTTCTTTCAAAAGACCTGTTTGCAGACTGTGGTGCTGTCTTGTATGGCTGTAGTGGAGACTTTCAGGAAAAGTATGTCTGGATACCTTCAGGAGAACCATAAGGAAGCAATCCATGTTAAAGGCTCTTTTCTTAGCTCGTTCTGTTGGAACTATCTCAGAGCATGGTTCAAGATTCATTATTGCTGGGAAACAGACCCTTTCTTCTTTTGTTACAGTAGAGCAGGTAGAGTTTGAGAGAACTGGTACCTTCCTGCGTGGCTTTGCGAAGAAGGGTAATGGAGGCTATCTTGGAAGATACTGCAAAATTCATGCTTCGAGGACACAATTCAAGCACAGGTCGTAAGAGCACCTGGTCTCAGCAGAACTGGAGGTAGGGAAGAATCTCCAACAGAGGCAAGAGAGCACCTGAATTTGCTGGCAGAGAGCAGCAGTGTGTGTGCTGGGGCAGCATTTCCTAGCCTGCTTCCAGCACCCAGCCCTCTCTGACGGTTCTGAGGAAGGAAAGGGCAGATGTTGCCCTCCTTCAGTTCAGGAATTAGAGCCTGACCCCATATGCACCCTGTATGCATCTTCTCTATTGTCAGTCCATAGTGTCAGGCAGACTAAATCTTGCATTCTTTTGAAGTTCCTTCTGTTTATATTTACTATTATAATAACTTCTGACAAGCATAGAGATTATTCTTTCAGTAGTGCGTGGGTTTTGTGAAACCTATAGCTGCTTTTCTGCAAATGTACAGAGCTAGAGAGTGACAGCCAGGCTTTCTTCTTAGTGTGAGTGACATAAGAATAAGCCACAGTCTTCTAGGGTGATGGAGAGGAAGGTGATAATACTGTCTGAGCTGAGTTAACTTTGTATTTGATGTTTATCAAAAATGTCTGTTTTGTTTGTGTACTCCTCTAAGTCTATGCTGAAGACTAGGTTATTATAACAAGTATTGCAGTCTTGGTAGCACTTTACTGCATAAAAAAGTGAATAACCAAAAGAAAAGGTGGTCTAGTTGCAGGAAAAAAGTGGATTTGCTACATTGTAAAGAATAATAGTGAAGGGGGCATATGAGAAAATGGAAAGAGGATATAGGAAGAAGGAAGCATAAGGGCATATATATTGTGTGAATGTGTGTGTGTGTGTTTTAACTCCTTGAACCATAGGAAACATGGAACTAAAGTTTTTGATTACCGATTTGTGAAGAGTCTGCAAAAAGAGTGTTTAATTCAATATCGTGATTAGAAATGGGTACCTTTTAATTATAAATTGTGTGTGATAGGAAAGGAAAAATGATGTAATCAGTATAAATGCATTTACTATATAGCTTTTCTACCGATTGAAAGACCAAAATTTTCAAGTTTTGGAGAAAATATTTTTTATTTAGATTTCTATTACCATAAATCACCTATAAATATAGGAACTTGTTTTTCTGAAAATACTGGCTTTTAATGCTACTATCTACTGAAAGTAAAGTGAATTTGCATGAAATCACCTCTTTAGTAACTAGGATGGAGCCAGTGGGTTCCTGACCCAATGAATTCACCTATAAGTGAAGGCTCCGTGCGTCTTTGGTCTCATTATTTAGTTTGAGAAATCTTTTATTGCCATTGTACCATGCCTCAGGGTCTAAAAGGTGTTATGCTAGCAATTATACCAATGCTTAGACTCTTCCGGACCTAAAGAATTAAAAATGTAATTTCAATTTTTAGTAATTTAAAAATTTAAACATTTCCTTATGGCAGCTGTGTGCTCTCTTGGCACAACTCCTTTTAGTGTGAAAGGATTTAAACAAAATCCACTTGTTTCCCTATAACTGTAGCCTTGCTACTAGACAGGAACCATCATTCTTACAGTCAGTGGCTTTGGCTTAACTTTACAAAGCTTTGTCCAGGTTGCAGGGTGAGATGTGGAAGGAAGATGAACGGGACGGTTTTCTCTGGGATGTGTTGTTTGAGCCACTCATCCATATTGCTGCTCTTCTGGCTGGACTGCTGGATGCCTTGGTGTTCGTTTGTTGCGACTTGCCACACACTTGCTTCGGCCACCTGAGGCACTTGGGCGTGGTGATCATACTTCACATATGCTTTTTGAGCCACACGTCCATATTGCTGCACGGGATTTGTAGAGAGAAAAGCGAAGCCATTGCTCCTCCAGAGGTAGGTGAGGAAAGGAGTACCCTGCTGTAGTTACAGGCAAGAGCACCCAGAATATTTCTGGCTGTCCTCACTGAGACCAAAAACATATGCATAAAACATATACAATAATTAAAAACAAACAAACAAACAAAAAAGAGTAAATAGTGTCTCTTCTCTCCCTATGATTGTTGGCTTAATGAATTAAATGAAAGTAAATGATTTTAGTGTCCTCTGTTTTTGACAGCTTGTCAGTTTTGGAAGTCAGTCACTAATTCAAATGACAACACTACTTACAAAAGGTCTCATATTCTAGAGCCTTTTTTTTTTTTGTAATGGCTTGAATCAAAATGAGTGAGTAAACTGGGATGTAAAACCTAAGGCCAGGATAAATTTTGAGCAGTTGAGGCTACCACGGAGTTCAGATAAAATGTGGTATGTACCACACCACAACCTAAGGCATATTCCTGAACAGCCAGTTACTGTCCCACTTAGTCTTCAGTAGCTTGTTAGCAAATTTTTAAAACAAGCTTTTTGTTCTAGCTCTTTTATGGGACAATAAGAGCATCTGTCATCCAGACAGATTTATAAATGTATCTCTTCTAAATGCACCCTAATGTGGTATTGCAAACAATGGTGCCTTTTTCAAACTCTTAAATTATATTTATCCGTGGAGTCTATGCCCATGTCACTTCTACTGTCACACTTATCTCCATCTTGCTGTCTGTATGATGAAGGAGGTGGTGGGAGAGATTCATTTTTTGGTTCTTTATGTAAAATAACCTTTATTTTATTTCTCTGACTGACAGTAAATCTTTGCAGTGTGCAAGACCTTGGGGAAAAGTACTCCTTAATGTATTCTGCATAGTTTTTCAATCCAGTTCTTTCTAGGTTTGAGGATATCCTCATGTCTATACCTTGTTGTTTTCCTTTCTTTTTTCTTTTTGATGTCACATTTTTTTTTCCAGAATAAATTTATTCCTTATTAATTTATTAGTACAAAGAAAAAAAAATAGTCAAGGAATAGAAAGCCTGAAAAAGGATGAGTAATACTGAATTAATACTCCAGGGTTAAGGTTGGTAGAAATCAGACCTCTGCATCATTGCAGTTGGGGTATCAGCTGCTCTGCTTTCTGTGGTCTTACAGCCATTTTCATCACTCATGCTTCAGCCCTCCATGCTTCTTTTTGGTCACGGCTATAGCTCAGGACCTCTCCCAAATGCCTCTTTCTGTAAAACAGTCAGAAGGGTAGCCTAGCGTGTTGCATCAGCTGGTGGAAACAAGCAGGTGCCGTAAGCGATGATCCAGCACCCGGCAGGGCACTGCCAGCTTAGAGCTCTCAGGCTCTTCAGGAGCTGGAGTGAATCAACGGCTCCGAGGTGGAGAAATCTAGATACAAGGGGCTACTGCTCTCTCAGAGCAAAACAGACAGACACATGAATATGGAGGGTCGTATTCTACCAAAACGACTCAGAAAATGTCTTTACTTTTCTTTTTTTTTTTTTTTTTTTTTCTCCCCCCTGATTTTCATCTCTATTAATTCTGACTGGTATTTTTTTCTCTTTCAACCAGACCCAGATGGAGAGAGTGGCTAGGGTTCCTCTCCTCCCCGTGTCATGTTTCTCTGGAGGATCGATTAGGTCGCGCTGTGGTGAGGGCCTTAAGGATGAGAACTCTTGGTCATGCCTTGGTGGAGGGTAACTCCCAATGTCCTTCGTGTGGCTGCTGCACTCTTGGAGTCTGGTTTGGGTGGAGAGAGGGCTGTGTGAAGGTTCTGGCTGTCACATGGGAAGGTAGAAAGAGAAGTCAGGCACCAAGTCAGTGCAGGTTTGCCTTTTCTTCATGCACATCTGTACCCTTGAGAGGGTTGCATATGTCCAACTGGCAGATGTCAGGCTAAGGCTGATCTCCCTTTTCCAGAGTAGGAGTGCTCTCAAAACTGCCATTTTCGGACTCAGTAGAGCCTGGAGGACAGAGTAGGGACCAGTCTGGACACACAGGCTGTGTCTGAGATGCACCGAGCCACACATGTGCTATTTTTCTCTAACAAGTAGATAAGTCCGTTGATTTACAGGATATCAAAAAAATCTGAAGAAATATCCGACTGCCAAAACAGTATTTTTAGGATTTGTGCACTTTGCATTTGACTGTATGGGAATTATGGAGGCTCTGTGATTGTGAAGAACAAGGCTTTTCATAGGGAGAGAAGGGTGGAGACCTGAAAGCTGCTTACAGGCTTTGTGGAGAGCTTCCTCCTGTGTTGAGGACAAAGGACTGTAATTATTAGGAGGCCCTTCTGCAGACTTTCTTACAGGGTTTTAATATCTCCCTTCCCTTATCTGGCATACGGCATCTACAGTGAGACATAGGGGCAGCTAGTAAATCTCAGGGACCTTTTCCAATATTTACTTCACAAAGATATAAAATTGGCAATTTCAGCTGAAGGGAGCAGTCTGCTGACCAAGTGCGGTTTCTGCAGGGTTGCCAGCAGAAATTAAAGCCCGTGTTCTCATTTATGGCCTTCATGCACTAGGAAGCTCCCTTTTTAAGCGGCTTTGTTGTCTTTTACAGTAAACTTCTGTGAAGTTCTGTGAGCATCAATTATTGTGGATCTGCTTCTGCACCTCTTAGGTTCTGAAAATAATTCATTTCCTGCAGTAATTTTTATGGTCAAATGAGACGGGG
This sequence comes from Cygnus olor, assembly GCF_009769625.2. Taxonomy (NCBI): domain Eukaryota; kingdom Metazoa; phylum Chordata; class Aves; order Anseriformes; family Anatidae; genus Cygnus; species Cygnus olor. The sequence goes on from NC_049171.1 coordinate 32,024,854, forward strand.
ACAAGATAGTTTATCTTGATGATTAGCCACGAAAATAAGCCATGTCGTACTCTTCTCCAAGACCCAGTTGTCTGATTAAAAGTTCGTCATGCTGAAAGAAAATCAAATAAGAACAATACTAACCCTTTGCTCTGGTTTAAGAGAACTTCTACTGGCTTATAAGCAATTTATTTTTCTCTCTTTTTTTTCCGCTTAGACTCCAGTGGAATTAGTGACCCTTCTTGTCATAATTTAAGCACTGCTTCATGGGAGAAAACAGCTTTCAGTTGGTCATATGATTCTGTCTTGAAATGATGGCGATAAGTTAAAATGTTGTGTTATTGCTTTTGAAATTACATTACTTTTTAAGACTTTGAAACTTGGCAAATTATTGTAATGATCTTCATGGTGTAATGGTTATTTTTTAAATGCCCATCTACATGAAGCAGTCCTTTAAGAGCAGGGGGACAGCAGCACTAAAGCACACACAAAATTCCCATCCATTAGCGTTCACGGTGGGGAAGCATGAACAAGAGAAAATTTTCACATGGAATACTCATGCTACTGTGAATATTTTTAACTCTTAGGATGCTGGCACCCAAAACTACATTTCTGTTAGTATTTAAAGTGTATGAAGGTGCTTATTTAGAAGATCAATGGAATAGGAAGATAAACTGCACTGAAGATACAGGTTTGGAACAGTCTACCAACATTCACTCGCAGAAAGGGAAAACAACTTAAAAAAAAAAAAAATTACCAAATGAATTTTACCAAAGTTTCACCACAAGGTTGGGAAATGTCTCCTCTTTTTTTTTTCTTTTAGTTGTAGGAGTATTCAAATGAAGTTTTGTATTATATGAGCCATGATGCATAGAGGACGTCTAAATCTGTTACTTTCAGTAGCACCCATATTTTCACTTCACGTGTGTGTTCACGCAGAACACATTTGAATTCTGAACTAGCAAGCACTTTAAATACCTTAAATACCTTGAGCTTGGGAAGTACCCCTTTGTATGAAAGCATCTTGCTGCATCAGGTCTGTTACCATGAAGCTAATGGCTGCTGGGTTAAAACATCATTCAGATACCATAGTGATTGCATGAGGTATGGGCCTAAACAGATAAGCAGACTATTTGTCTATTTGGGCTGTCTGGAATTGAAGCTGTGTTGGGGTATTCTGTGTTGTTGTTCTGTTATTTTTTTTCTCTGTTTTTATGGGGCATTTATCATTATGGCATTTTGTTTAGATTTAAAAACAAAAATAGTGATAGCAGGTTTTTTTTTTTTTTTTTTTTTCTGTTTTGAGACAACCAGTATACTTAGTTCATAGGATGTTTCTATACAAGAGAAAATAATTAAAAAGAGATATGCTCCATAGGGCTGCTGTTGAATTTTTCCTTAGGTTTTATTTGGACAGAATTTTGGATTTTTCAGCCAAGCAAATCTGTGAATATGATCTGATATTCAAAGGTTAAAAAAAAAAAATTAATCTTATTTTAACCAAATAAGATATGGGATGCTCACAAGCCAGAGTAGTTCAGAAGTTAAACAAGAAGAATCGGCTGAGGTTGGCTGTCATGTACAGTGTGGTTTACATGCGTTCACAATCCTTCGTGAAGTAAGGGAGAGTGTGTGCATGGAAAGATACATCTGGCAGTACCCTTCACTACAAGAAGGACATTGTCTTGCTTGAGCGTGTGCAGAGAAGGCCAACAAAGCTGGTGAAGGGACTAGAAAAAACATAGGAGCGGCTGAGGGAACTGGGTCTGTTTACTCTGGAAAAGAGGAGGCTGAGGGAGACCTCATTGCTCTCTTCCTGAAAGGAGGTTGCAGTGAGGAGCCTGTTGGTCACTTTTCTCAGGTGACAACTGGTAGGACATGAGAAAATGGTCTGAAGTTGCTCCAGAGGATGTTTAGGTTGGACATTAGGAAAACTTCATCATGAAGAGGGTGGTCAAGCATTGGAATGGGCTGCCCAGGGAAGTGGTGAAATCTCCATCCCTGGAGGTATTTAAGAGAGTGTGGATGTGGTTTGGTGATGGGACTTGATAAGTCAGGTTAGTGGTTGGACTTGATGATCTTAAAGGTCTTTCCAACCTAAATGATTCTATGATTCTGTGATTTACCCTGTCCAGGATTACATGGCCACAGCGTACTAGCTCCCTTAACAAAGGCGATGCTGGAAAACATCATATGGTGACAGAACTTGGGCTCAGAGAACACGAAATACTCCCACTACATGTACTCTGTTAAAACAGCTCTGTGAGAAGGTCCCTATGCAAGTCTTCCTTGCAGAAGGAGGCATAGTGTTTGGTGGATGAACAGGGGCAACCTGCTTTTATGGAGTTTATGGATTTGTAGTACAGAAGAATTCTTTCAAGTGTGACTTTACTACCGTTCCAGCAAAGGAATTATGACCTTTCTTCCTAATTTCCAGGGGCAGGAAAGTAGATTAGAAGATGTTCTGTGTCTGGTCCTGTCTGCATCTGATAATGTTTTCTAGGACCACGATACTTGCTGTCTATTAGCTGAGAAAGTCAGGAGATCTGTATAGTTAGTAGAATAGGAGAGAATTCATCTTCTTAGTATCTAGAACAATTTCTGGGTTGCCTTTATCACCAGCTTTCTGCCATTTTTTGATGTAATTTGACATTTTAAAATAGTTTTTACTTGGACCATTCAGTTTCTGAGTGATATTTCTGAGTTTGCCACATTGTGCTAGAAGCTAGGAGAGATTTTTTTTTTTTAAACACCCTCCCCCCCCAAAAAAAACCCACCTCCAACATTTGATATTTTTCTCAGACCACAAATGCAAAAAATGACTTAATCATATATGATTGTCACCTATTGTCTTCAGCGGGCAGAGTTAAGCTATTCTGGGTGCGCTAGCTCTGCATATCAATCAATAACATGTAATAAGCTATTTTTAAATATAACCATTATTCCATTGTTTTTCCATGCTAGGCACAGTTAAAGGGAGACTTACAAAGTCACTGAAATGTATTTTTTTGTTACAGAATTGAAATGTGTTTCATTCTGAACTGTTTTAACACATTTTTGTAGCGGAATTTATATGGCATGTAATTTTACCCTTGTACTGTATTATCTATATTCTAGCTATTCACCCAATTAAGAAAAATAGGAAAGAACACTGAATCAATTAAATGAGCAAACTGAATATTCTTGGAACCTATTTAACAAGCTCTTTTACATCAAGTCCTACAGATCTCAATCTGAAGGAGAATGCCTTTGGTTCTGACAAAAATGACAGCCTGTTACACATCTATGCTAGAAACAGACATACACTGCTATATCAAAATACTGTTGCAGTCGATAAATAACATTTTCAGGTCTTCTGTGGACAAAAGAGCTAAGATATGTACAAAAATAACTTTAGGAGCTCCAGTTATCTCTTTGAAGTGCTAGATAACTATTACTTAATTTGGAGGTTTACTTCATTTGGAGGAGACAGCAGCTCAAAACTATAAAACCACTTTACCAGCACCCTGTGGTAAAGAAAACAGTGTTTAAGAAAGAACTTTAAAACGCTGTAGAAGATTAGCATTTGTATTGCATTAAAAACATCAGGCAATATTTTATCAGCATGTGGCCAGTATCACAGAAACAACTCATTGAAAACTGTTCTGGGTAAGTAAGCACACTTCAGAATTTTGCATCTCACTGTTAAATGCACATACAAATCCGGTTTTAGTTCAGACCCTTACCTCTATATTATTAGCGTTTAAATTAAAAAAAAAACTAATTAGTAATTCTAATTTATTTATAGATGTGTTAATTGGATTCAGTCACAGAACATAAGTGATTTATCATCCATCATGAGTATAAAGCACTGGAAGGGCAAATAATCATTTAAACAATTATGTCTATTTTTACACCGTTGGTTTTGTAACTTGGTACGCCTTTTATGAGCATCCTGGGTAAACAGTAGGTGGGTGAGAAATTAATTTTCTAAAATTCTGTCTTTTCTCAGGCAGGTAGTAGGAAGTCAGTATTTTACAGAGGGGAAGTGGAACTATCATAGATAAATGTGTACTGTTGTGTGGAGGATGTTAAATAGAATTCTGAAGTAGTAACAAATAATTATTGCAAATACACTTATTAATATAAACGTCAGAAACATGAGACAGGAAATTCTAAGTCTGTAATAGGCTGTCACATTGAATCACATGATAGAAGGAAGCAAAAGTGAAAATGAATCAGTAAAATAAATCAGTTAAACTAAATATGCCCATTAATGTATACATTTTGCTTTGGAAACATGATCTCAGTCTATGCTTTAAATTATAAGTAAACCCAGCCTTTATAGGAAAGGGTACTACTCCGTAATGAAGTGATCATTTAATGAGTTTTATTAGTTATTAAATCAGATTTGGTGCTTTCGAAGTATTTCTATTTGTACGTTCCATGTGTCAGTACAAGCACGGAACTGCTGCAGAAGCAATAGAGCGGATCTGGAGAAGAAGCCATCTGAAGGAGGTTTTTCTATATAAGGCTTGCAAATGTCAGTAATTTTATTTCCAGCATGTCTTTCCAATGTGTCCTCCTGCATTTATTTCTTTGTTGTTATTTAGAAATCTCTTAAAATCACTGTGCAAGAAAAAAGCTGGGTTTAGTTCGGCTTGCTTTACTGAATTGGACTGTTCAGTTCAACAATCACACATACCACAAACATGGCTGGAGAATAAAACTTCCAGCATTCATCCATTTTAGGAAAGGATGACAATTAAGCTGTTCAGAACAGCTGAAAGGCAAGAATCAAAATATTGCTTGACTACCTCCTGAGGATGAATGATTACATTACATTGCATATTGTGATTTAAAGTGGGAGACTGCTGCTTTCCCTTTGTATGGATGTTTTTGGTCTGGTCCTGGAGTTTTTGTTCTGGAATGTCTCTGATTTTTTCTACTTCGATAATCCTGGACTGATTCCTGTCTTCCAGCTAAGAGGAACCACGTGGGACACCTGTCAGCGTTTGCCTGACTTACAAACTAGTAAGAGGAAGGTGGTAGATTAAATATCAACAGTCCTTTCCTTTCTTGAGTACTGTTTCCTAACATAGACTGAAATTCAAAGAGTTTGTACTCTTGAATTACAGTGAGTGTCATTCACCTCTTATTTTGGGAACCTGATATTCTGAAGCTAATGGGAGCCAATTCTTTTGTCTTCCTCTTCTTATACTCATGCTTCTCAACGGTAATTTCTGTAATGAATTCTACAGCTGCTCTGATGGCACCAAGTAGAGCTCTGCCCATACACGGAAGTGTGGAGGAATAGTGTCCAGGATGTGAGGGACTGGGTAGAAAGAAGTAGAGAATGGTGTGTCCTCTTCAGAGATTAAAGAGTGAGAAATTACACCATCTATTTTTCTTTTAGAGAGGTAAATTACATGCTCATAATCAAATGAGTCTAAGATCTCAACCAGATTTTAGTGATATCCTAGAGAGTGAGTTTTGTTTAGATCATCTAAGATACAGGCAAGCAGAAACAAGATTTTACTTTGGTTTTCTCTGTTGTACTCTGATCTTGTAAACTTTGTATTTTCATTTTTAATTATTCACTAGATGATAAAGATGATAAATCCTGCTATGCAATAAAACACAGTACTTTCTGATGGTTCTTAATTTGGCGTAGACTTAAACCAAAGCTATTTCCAATCATACACCATTAAAAATATACCTTTTGAGCTGTTAGTTTAATTAATGTATTTTGTTTGAGACTGTCAGTATTTGGAGTAAATACTTCGAGAATTTCTGGCTTTTGCCTTTATCATTTGAAGAATGCTTTAAAAATATAAGTTGCAGTAGCAACGTATTAATGTGTATCTCGCTCTTTTGCTTACGCAGCCCAGAGCTCTATATACTATAATAGACTTATTCCACATTATAATACCATATAAATATTCAGAAAAAGTATATAAAATTATCTAAATAATTAAAATAGAATCTAAAACCAATATCCTTTATTGGCATAGCTTTCTGTAAGAAGTGGAGAGTGTATCATCAGCAGCTAAAAACAGCAACCTACCCTAAGCCAATGATTCTATCTGGCTATTTATCAGGCCATATTGCGTTCAACATCAGCTTAGCACTCTGGCTGCCAGTGCTATAAGAGCTTAAACTACTTGTCCTTTTTTTTCTGAAATCCACAACTTCACTTTAACGTACCATATATGTGATCTGATTTCATCTTGTGCTTACTTTTGTCTGCTGTGGTCTTCCAGTGGTGCAAGTGGCAATGTCCCAGAAGAGGGGAGGAAAACTCCCATCCATGTGTTTGTGCATAAACACTCTACCATTTCCTGATATGATATGTGGCCTTTGAATAACACTGTTCTTCATCCTTTTTATTGACCAGCCATACCAGTTATTTTATTCCTGTAGGCCATAGCACCTTTACCAATTAAGTGGGAGGTCATTCTACTTTTTTTTTTTTTTCTTTTTTTCTTAATAAAGCATGTTGAGGTCTATTGACTGAAATAAGAGCTTTTTGCAATAGTGAATAACAATAGGAATGCAATTCCTTCCTTCCTTCCTTCCGTCCTTTCTCTAGGATTTCTCAGTGTGTTAAATTATCTATAATTATCTTACAGTATATGGTTTATCTGAGTCTTTGTCTTGTCTTTGAGCACCTTGATAAATCTTGAAAGGAGTAATTTAAACTCTTTACAGCTGCTGAAATTTTTAATAAGATTACTTGGTCTGATAACGTACTTCTCTCTCCCATCAGAATATATATTTCAGGTAAATTTAATTGCCTCTCTAAGCTATGTGCATCTTGAAAAATCATCTTAAAATAATTTGGATTTATTTTGCACTTCCGTAAGTCAAAGGATTTTTTTAAGCCTTAAGCATAGTATGTGGCAACACAAACTACAAGCTCCGGTAGTTTTTTTCCTTTTCTTTTTTTTTTTTTTTACTTTTTTTTTTTTATGTAGGTCATTATGAACCTCTTGGGCTGCTTCTGATGGCAGAAGATTGTATGTAGAGCAAGTTAAAAACGTGAAAAAAAACCAATGCAAACCGTGTTTTCAATGCAGCGTAATGGCAAAACAGAAAAGCAGTAAAAGAGAACTTTTTGCTGGGCCACTTTCCCTTTCTCCTGCCTCTGTGAAGTGAGGACTTGCCAGCCTTCCAGAGTGCTGTGGGCTGTGCGCGCCGTGTTTCACTCCCTTGTTGGTAACCGCGTGGCGTGTGCTGCGTGTTTTTTTTGGGACAGCATGATGCCTCAGCTACCAAAGAATGGCAAAGCCTCTCAGCCGAATACAGGCAGTCAGACTGAATGCCTGCTCAGTGGACACAGCCCTGAGCAACCTGCACTGGGTGACGCTGCTTGAGCAGGGGTGGTGCAGGGTGAAGTTGGACGAGGGACCTCCAGCTGCTCTCCCCAAGCTCAGTGATATTGTGATTCCGTGAAGTGAAATTTAGCAGAAAAATGAATTCCAAACAAGGGCACTTCTTGCTTGTGTTACATTTCATAGAATCACAGGTCTCGGTCCTCTTTAACTGAGGAATTCCTTATGAAGCTATCAAAACAAATTTCCGTGTATTTGATTTGGTTTGAGTTTGCATATCATCAGTATAACAATATTTAAAATGTTCAAGCTCTGTATAGATATTCTGACCTCATCGTACGCGTAATACTTCAGTATCATGTATAACGAATGCTTTGTTTCTTGGGAACTCCATAGTCTCTCTTACAACCACGTTATGTAAGTATTATCTTTTGAATTCATACAGCGCAAAATCATTTTACTCAACCAGGTTCCCTCTCAGCCAGCGGTTCATAAACTAGTTATTTAATTGGCTGTCACAGTCAACAGTGGCGAAAATGACAGACACCACCATTAGCCGCGGTGCTGACAGCAAGTAATACTGCTGGAATGGGAAGTGATCGTCTCTGTGTTGGGCTGCTTGCCAACCTGAAGTCATTAGTGGTACTTTTACTGAGAGCAGCTACCTTAATGGGCTCTTCTTTGGGTCCGCATTATGGTAAGTCCTATTGCTGTAATTCTAGGCCTCCTACCAGACCTTCTGACTGGCAGGACTTAAAGCATAGTGTAAAGTTTTGGCTTCGAATGTTAGTTTTTTTTAAGATACATGCTTTAATAATGCAAAACATTTTTTTTTTTTTTTTTTGCTTTTGTTATTACCATCATAGTTTTTATCAGATGAACCAAGCATATTTTAGGGGGTCCTTAACTGCACTTAGGAGCTTTCATCTTTTGGAAGTTACTGCAAGTACAGCACTTGCCGGTTTTGGAACCATGGCTATAGATAGGTCCCTGCTTCTGCTTTTAGTATATGACAGGCAGTGCAAGGAGAACTCAGCAGCTGAGCTCCCTTAAGTCTGCAGGTGATTTGGGGTGAGAGTCTTCTCATCTAACCTTCCTTGTCTTCTGAACAGCCAAAAGGTACTTTTAGAGGGCCTGCGTATGTCTGTAATAAGACTAATGGTAATCTTCTGTTTCTTCTTTTTTTTTTTTTTTTTTTCATCATTGACTGTTGAGAGACTGCAGGTGACTAACACGTTGTTTTTAGAAAACAAAATTATTTCAGAAGAACTTAATTACAATTCCCTCCCCCAAACCATAGGCTTTAAGAGACTTAGTCCTGCAGCACTGCTAGCTGATACATGTTTGTAGCTTCTTCATTTACCTCTATCTCAAGAGCTATTGAAAACATCATTTAAGCTGTGTCTCAAAACTCAGAGTTGAGTCTTAGGGTGGAAGTTCCCTACTTTTGTCTTCAGCCTGAACAAACCTGGTGGTAGCAGAAACCTCCTAGTAGCTAAATTTATGTTTTAGTCGAGCACACACAGTTATTCTGAAGCAAGATAGCCATTTACCTAGAGGAAACTCTGGTCTGTGAGGTGAATCTCATTCTTTGAGCCCCTTGCAAAGGAGGAATTGGTCCAGCTTCAGAGTTTTCCCAAGTCATGCAAACTCCACAAGTTTTCTCTTGTCTGCAGAGCAGCTTTCCTCCTTCCAGTCCTGCTGTGGTTTGCCCTTTTGGTCCTCATGGCAGCTTTCCAACTTGGTTTCTTCAGTGCTGTCTTTTTTGCTGGTGCATGGCAGGAGCGGCACATGCTGAGGAGTGAAGCAACCTCTGCTCCTGCCCCAGGGAAGCACCAGGGTAACGGGGTACCTTCCTCCTGTTCTTTATTTGCATCCTTTCTGGGTTAAACATGTATAAGGTATGTACACAATAAAGTGAAGACAAACTAAATAATTCTACCATCTGTTTGTAGAGCCATCAAAACAGAAGTAGATAACAATAAGAATTCATAATAGCTTTAAAAATATAGTGCAATCTGGAGTGAAAGCAGGTTAATATTTATGTAACAGCTTGCCGTCGAAAACAGCTCATGCATTTTTGACCTATAATGATTTTAAAGCTTCTAAATATAATTGGTGAAATTTATCCAGATATCCTTTCAGACTCACTGTCATCACAGAGCTTGGTAAGACTCTGTAGGGCCTTCATCCTGAATAGATGTACAAATACAGCGTGTATATTGCAGTATAGAGTTACTGCTGGCCTCTTTTCTTTCATAAATTAGTGTTTTTGATTAATCTTTTTGTTCATGGCTGAGTTGTTCTGTTTTGGCTGACTTCAACCACTGTAGGGGCCATTGTATCCAGTGGTGCAAAAAACATCTCTATGATAAGGAGCTTGATGAATCATGAACACACATAATTTATACAAAGGATTGTTCTTGTATTACAGGTATATGCAAATGAAAAGGCTGTGGGACAAGGATTTTCATAATGGGACAGAGTCACCTCAGATGAGGATAAAGCAAGTGATCTACTATGGTAGGGGATTATACCTCCTGATGTTTCAGTTAAGGGTTCACTTATGACAGGTTGTTTACCTTTTAGGAGGTTTCAAAGAGATGAAGGTTATTTTGAGCACTGTAGTAACCAAAGTACTGTCTATTCACCAAACTCTTTACCATTTTTTTTTTTTTACAGGACGATAACATATGTCTGTATTTGATTTTTATTTGGTGCAGAAAGTCATATTACAGAACTTTGAGGTTCTTTGCATTAATTCTGAACAGAAGACAAAATCTAGCAAAGAACAACTTCTACAAGGTTTCCTGAGCTGAAGTGTTCAGATAAATAGTATGGATCCAGAGAGAGCGACAAGAAACATCTGTTCTTTGGGAGTGAGAGCTGTCCTGCACAACATGGGAACTTTCTGTGGGCTTTGCCTTTCAAGTGTTAGATTTTTCTGGAATTCAGGCAATGGTTTCACAGTAGGCAAGAACAGGATGAGGAGAATTCTTGATCTTAAGGCATTGCATTAATACAAATTAATGTGGAAATTGGTTCCTTTGTATTATAGCGTAATTTCAAAATCAGTAGCTTATAGAATGTCCTTACTAAATTATGGCTATCTAGTTGAATAGATTTAATTGCACTTCACTCAGAACGACGTAACACCCTTTGAGGATTTATTTCTTATTGATAACATTTGTATTGGAAATATATATATATGTGCAAAAAAAATAATATCACAAACTGCTAACCTAAAATTAATAAGATTGTGGAAAATTATTCATACGGTACATCAGACGGGCTATTTATTTCATTATGATAAAGAAGCACATCTTTTTAATGAATTAAAAAACATTTTGAGAAGAACAGGTGGTGCTAAAGTTGAGAC